>NW_022111357.1:32785719-32789277 GCF_000313985.2 Echinops telfairi
TTTATAAATTGTTATTTTGTCATATCTTGCCCTGTCCGACATCTCCCTTCACCCACTTTTCGGTTGTCCGTCCCCCAGGGAGGAGGTCACATATAGTTCCTTGTAAGGAGGTTCTTTATGTATTTTGGATCCTTTATATATAATATGTATATAGATCTTCTCTCATTCTATGGCTTGTCTATTCCCTTTCTTTTTATGGTGGATTGAATGAGGAGTTTACATTTCAGGCCATCAACTGGACATTCAACAATTCAAACCACTCATCAACACCTCCCTCTCATTCTACTCCACCCCTCCCTCCTGATATCTCTTCTCTAGGGTCCTCCATCCTCCCATTGACCCATGTCAATACCTGTCAACCCTCTAGACCAGCGGTTCTCAACCTACGGGTCAAGATCCCTTTGGGGGTTGAATGACCCTTTCACGGGGGTCACCTAAGACCATCAGAAAGCATACTTCCTATGGTCTTAGGAACCGAGACCCCTACGAGCACCCGGCAGGAACACTATTACCCATGCTATATCATGCTTCAAGACAAAATTTCACTTCTTTGTAATTAGAAATACATATTTCACAATATATAATTACATACTGTTTTGTGGTTAATGCTACGCTTTCATTGTGTTCAATTTGGAACAATGAAAATACATCTTGCCTATGAGATATTTACATTACGATTCATAACAGTAGCAAAGTTACCGTGATGAAGTAGCAATTAAAACAATGTTATAGTTGGGGGTCACCACCACACGAGGAACTGTATGAAAGGGCCGCGCCATGAGGAAGGTTGAGAACCACTGCCAGTCTAAGCCATTGCTCTATCTTCCCACCTTTGCCCTCCCCACCTTGGCAACCTCCGAAGTCTGTTCCCTTTTGTTTGCAAAGCTTTGTCGTGCTTTTTGTTTCATATCATATTTGTCCTCTTGTGACTGACTAACTTCGCTTTGCATAACATTCTCCAGGTCCATGCACACCATGCAGTCATTCAAGCTGTCTTCCGTGTTTGGGGTGCATAGTATTCCATGGTGCGCTGTCCCAGTCTCTTGATCCGCGCTTCTGCAGATGGACACTTGGACGCTTCCATCTTCTTGCTTTTGCGAACAGAGCTTCAATGAGCGTGGGAGTCCATGTGTCTATTGTTGCTATGTCTCCTCTTAGTCTTTTGTGGAACAAAAATTCTTACTTTTAATGAACTCCAAGTGGGAGATCTTGTTTCTCAAGATGAGTGGATGTCCTTTCGTGGTTCTGTTTTTAAGAGCTAACAGCTACCCTAGTATCACTGAGCTCTTCTCCCACATTGTCGCCTACCCGACTTGCCGAGCCTCCCAGTGAGAGTGGCAATCTATCTGGAACTCGTGCTTATGCATAGTCTGAGTAGGATCAAGGCTCACTTTCTTCAGGGATTTTTTTTTTAACACACTGCCCCCTGTTCTTTTAAGGCTCTTCCCTATCTTTTGTAAAAGCCTTCCCCATGTGTGTCTTTAACAGGCTCCCCCATGTGTCCCTGGGTTTTTTTTAAAAGGTATGCCGCATCACTAGATGGGGTTCATGAGAAGAAAAGACTGCTGAAATCTTGGAGAACTCATTCTGCCCCTCCTGGTGGGAGGACAGTGGTGCACCGCAGCAGGCTCCCCAGGGCATTCTCGAGGGTGACCTCCTGGGAGGGAGCGAGGAGGAGGAGCAGCACCCCATCTCCATGTGCCCTGTATCAAGACAGGGCCTGGCGCTGGCGTGGCTTGCAGGAAGAAGGCAGAGGGCGGCCTCTCTGGTCTCCTCTTCACTCCCCTCAGGGGGAGTGAAAACACATGGGCCAATCTTTCTGGCATGTGCAGCAAACACAAAGGAAGCCAACCAGGCTGGAAGAGGGGCAGATGGGGCAGTGATTACATTAGTCTGTTGTTGTTGTTGTTGTCGTCGTCATGCCTGAGACATCACCACATGAGCCTGAAATAGTATTGCGTGACACCAGTCACATGGCCCGCGCATGTCTCCTTTCCTGTTTCATCTGGAGCCCAACGCCTTGCGGATGTCTTCTTCGCCCCGCCCATGCCCAGCTTCTTCCACCCAGCAGGATCCCCTTCCTCTCAGCTCTCGGGGGGCCTCTCCAGAGGGCAGGATCTGCCCAGACAATCCACGAGTCTCCTTGAATCCCAGCACCTTGTCCAAAGCATACAGAGAGGGTGGGCCAGGGGTACAGGATTTGAACCCGGGGAACCTTCTGGTCATTGGCCGGGGTTGCCTGCCCGGCTTGCCGTTCATGTTACGGACAACCTGAGGATCCCTAGGTGTTGTGGCCCCACGTCCCAATCTGCCAGGATCTGCAGGTGGCTTGGGAGGAGTTGGCAGCTCCACCCTCCATCTCCTGGGTCTGACACCCTTGGTCAGTGGAGGGATAGAGTGTGGGGGTGCAGAGAAAACCAGGGATCCCACAGCATTGCTCACTCACTTCCCTGAGCCTGGCCTGCTTTCGCACATCTGCACTTCACCCAAGGCCACGTGAGATGGGGAAACTATAAGCTCAGAGAGGTAGACTCACTGGCCCAAGGTCACACAGCAACTCAGTGTAGAAAGGAGCTTCAAACCTCACTGTGTCCCCAATTCTCTCCTCCAAATTGCCCATCTTGAAAATGAAACGATCCAAGACACTGAGCAGGGCACTGCATCACATCTGTGATCTTCATACAAAAACTCCACAACCCAGACCTGACCCGGATGAAACCTCAGACAGACTCAAACCGAGGGACTTCCTCCATAACAGCTGGTTGCTGCTGTTGTGTTTTGCTGTGTTATGTGGGCTATCTGACGTTTTTTAGAGAGTTGTGGAAGTGGGGGCTTTCCAAACGCCCCAGAAATGTTGATGCATGAAAGACAAAGAAAGTGGAGGATGATTTCAGGTCAAAGGAGATGGAGTCATGGCCAATGCCTGGACCGGACCTTGAATAGAAAGGAAGGGAAGGTTTGCTCTACGGAAAACAGTGGAATAACAGGTAAAATTGGAATATGGCCTTTGATCCTCTTAGATTCGTACTAGGATTGTTATGCCCCGGGGGAATCATTGATATGCTCTGTACCATAAATTAACACAGGGAGGTTTTGAAAGGGATCCAAAGGCAGATGAAAAACAAGCAAACAAACAAACAGAATGGGGTTGGGTTCACACTAAATCCTAGCTCCTACTTAAGAACAATTAGTTCTTCCATCATGACCCTGCTCCAAACCCCAGGATTTGGTTGTTTAAGAGACGACCTGTTGTCAAGGAAGCTCACTGTGGGGGTGTTCAGGGAGGAGGCGCACAGGGTCTGCGACCAACTAGCAAATGGTTCAACAACACAAAATAGCAATACAGTTCACACCTTGCCAAAGCCGGAACCTGTGTAAGGCGGTAACCTGTCAGAGAGGGAAATCCCAAATATTTTCCACTAAAAAAAGTGGTAAAACTAGGGATGTGACTAGACATGCTCTCAGACAGCACACTGAAAAGTGGACTCATCACTTAGGGTTCAGTGTAGCAATAATGAAACCCACAACCTTCCTCTAGTTCTTAAATGCTTCCTCCCC
>NW_022111357.1:32789738-32790933 GCF_000313985.2 Echinops telfairi
TATGAGCCCCAATAAAATGATTTAAAAAAAAGAAGAAGAAAGAAAGAAAAGTGGACTCATGCAGATGTAGTTAGGTTAAAACTTATCATTTGTTCTCCCTTAAAATATTTTTTTTATTTTAATATATTTTTAATTGGGAGTGAATACATATATCAGATCATTCCATAGTTCAATCACGTCAAACAGTATTGTACAATTGCTACCACAATCTGTTTCCAAACATTCTTTTTCATCCTGGACTCC
This sequence comes from Echinops telfairi, assembly GCF_000313985.2. Taxonomy (NCBI): domain Eukaryota; kingdom Metazoa; phylum Chordata; class Mammalia; order Afrosoricida; family Tenrecidae; genus Echinops; species Echinops telfairi. Next base: position 32,789,982 of record NW_022111357.1, read on the forward strand.
TTGACATGGTCTCCCTTTTACTCCCCCCACCCCCAACCTCCCACTGTTAACCCCACCCCCACCCCAAAACCCTTATTCTACTTGCTGTTCCTATGGGCTCATCAATCCTGGGCTTCGTATGAATGAGAGACAGAAAGACAGATAGCACAACTTCAAGAGGGTGACCCCACTGACACGACACCTGAGGCAAACCCTAGCACAGACAAACACAGACGCAGCAAATGCTGGAACCAGACCAGGTCCAGTTCTAACTGCTCAAGTCCAGTCGATCCCTTTGACCCTCCACTCTCATCTCTCCAGTGTGCTCTGTGTAGTAACCGCTCTCCTTCCATTCCCCAAGGGTGGATAGAGGGCGCTCACTGGTAGCTTATTTCTTATGTAGTTCCCGCAAATGAATCTGTTGGGCTCCCATTGCCATCCATTGTCTTCTGTAAACTGGATTCTCACAATTCAGGCTCTGATACTAATCCCTCCTTTGATTTCGGCTTATATGATTTATAACCCTTTGGTGACTGATGATGGTGTGCTTCTTCCGTGTGGACTAAGCAGACGTCTCAGATGACTGCTTACTTAGAGACAAGCCTTTAAGACCCAGACGCCACTTTATCTGATCGCCAGGCACCATCTAATTTCTTCAACACATTTTGCTATAGCCCCCGTATCTTCTGAGTACTGAGCAGGGTCATGGTGTAAGAACTAATTGTTCTTAAGTAGGAGCTAGGATTTAGTGCGAACCCAAACCCATTCTGTTTGTTTGATTGATTGCTTTTTTTATATGCTTTTGGCTCCCTTTCAAAACCTCCCTGTGTTAATTTATGGTTCAGAGTCATATCAATGATTCCCCCGGGGCATAACAATCTTCCATTAATATTGTCTTTGATTAGGCCCTGGTACTACTCTTTTAAAGCCCTGTTGAGAGAGGACTATAGGGCCAATGTAGGCTAACCCCATA
>NW_022111357.1:32791813-32797839 GCF_000313985.2 Echinops telfairi
GAGAGAAGAACAAAGCAAGGGCACAAACCCCCCTTTGAGACCGAGGGAGACTCGGGGGACAGCAGCCCTTTCAACAACAAGGATTCTGTGTAAATGACAGGAGAGGGCAGAGCACCATTTGCTACCAGGGACCTCGACCTTCCTGAGGTCCCAGGTCCGGTGGGACCCTGGGTGTCAGAGGGCCACCCCAGGTCAGCCATCGGTTCCAAGAGGGGAGGAATAAAGGCCTTGGGGGGAGGGGGTCTCTGTTCCCTGTGGTCCCACAGGGTCGCTGTGACTTGGAGTTGACATGACAGCAGTGGGTTTGGTTCCCGGTGGGACTCAGGGAGGAGGGGGGAAGCCCCCTAACCCCGACATGGTCTGGGGCCCAGGTCACTCCAGCTATTCCCAGAGGTGTAGACAAGACAGCTCAACCCCACCAGCCAACCCCCACCCCAGATTTCCCAGGCTACTCAGACTAGCCTTCTCTGCTGGGGACACTGGGGGATTTGTTTTGGGGATTGGGTTTTGTTTTCTGCCTGTAATGTCAACGTCTTACAAGCACCCAGAAGATGGGGTCCTTTCAATCAAGATCTGCTGTTGGGAAATTCATGGAAACAGCACCTATGGAACACAGTGACCCCACGAGACTATGGCCGTGGGAGCTGAACCCCAGGCAGCTAAGAGCCCTGGCCATGGTGACACCGTGGAGCGGCGTCAGGATCCGAAGCCAGGTCAGCTGATCCTTGCCCACTCCACTCCTCACGCAGTACATCAAGGCTTGCATCCAAGGGAGACCTGGCCCAGCTTCCCAGCAATTTCCAACCCTGAAACTGGAGCGGAGTAGCTCCCAGGGCCTTTGCAGGCCCATCGGTGGTCCCCAAAACCAGGCCGGTCACCTTCCCCCTCCAAGACGCCCTCACTGCTTCCCCACTGCCATCTCCCTCATTTACCCCAGTGTCCTCCACTGTCCCCACTTCCCATCCGCACAGGACGTTTGCCCCTTACCCGCAGCACCCTCCACATCTTAGGCACTGCCACAGGTGGCAAAAGTCCGTGTTCCTACTGGCCCAGGGTCCCGGTCCAGGGCAAGCGGCCGACACTGCTATCACTGGGAAGTAGGAAAGCTGGCTACAACAGTGTGCTGGCTTCCACCCGGGAAGGGAGGGGTCCAGGGAGGAGGGAGTGGGAGGGGGAAGTCCCATGGCCTGGACGGGGGCTTTTGCATGGAGCTCCCCAACAGGTTTGAGGCACAGTGAAGTGTCCCCCAGGTGACGGGAGGTGCAACCCAGAGGCTGGTGGTCCAACCTTGGAGGCCTCAGGACAGAGTGACCCAGACACAACTGTCTCTGAGCCTGTCTACTTTCAGCTTCATCTGGCTTTCCCTGCGAAACCTGGTCCATTTCACTTTCAGAAAGCCCGCTGGCCTCAGCTGGGAGACCCGGTGAGGCAGTGGTTAGCCTGCGAACTGCTGACCAAAGGCCACCAGCCGCTCCTCAGCAGAAAGCCGTGAAGGACATGCAGCATCACAAGCCCCAAGGAGCAGCTCTCCTCTGGCCCTGATGGCCACAGAGTCCGGACCAACTTCCTCACCCCTGGGGGAGCCCGAGTCCAGGGCTGGCGCGGAGGGTGCAGGGGGGAAGTAGAGGAAAGGGTCAGATCAAATACAAAAGTCCCCAAGAAGCCAGAACTGAGCAGAGAGGGGCGGGGAGGAAAGTTGGTATCCACTGGGGTCTCCACTTCTGTGTGCTCTAACACCTTATTACTCCGGGGGTGGGGGGCCCCTGAAACAGCAGCAATTGGCCTTGCCTGGGGAGCTTGCAGTCAGAACCTGCGTTTGAATAAGATGCCCCTTCTCCTCTCCTCGGGGGTCATGTGCACAGTTCAGAGAAGAGTTGGCCCAGCAGAAGCTGAGCCTGAAGAAAGAACTGTCAGTGCTTCGGAAGGGAAAAGCCGTTTCTGAAAGTGTCAACAGGCGACAAGCAGGGAAAGCAAGCCGCGCGGGGGTCAGGAGATGCCGAAGCTGGACACCTCAACAGCCACCGACGTGGAGCCCGGAGGTCCTGGCTGGAAGGAGCCCCAGGAGCACAGAGCACCTGCTCCGAGATGGAGCTGGAAGAAGTAGTCCCTCCATCGGGGGTGGAAGAAGAGGGTCGGGGGACCTGTTGTTGCAGACTAGGGGTCCCCAAAGATGTCACCATCCTAATCCCCAGGACCTGTGAGTCTGTCCGGGATGTGGCAAATGGAAATGAAGCTTGGGGATAGAAATCCATTTGCTAATCTAATGACCATAAGCGGTGGTCCTGGATTCCCCGGGTGAGTCTGGTGCGATCACAGGGTCCTTGCATGGGGGTGGGGGTGGGGGTGGGGGGATGGCAGAAGAGGGGCTGGTAAAGAAATAAGGCGGTGGCAGAGCAGGTCAGAGATATGGGGTGCTGCTGGCTTGGATGATGGAGGGAAGATTCCTTGGCTCCTAGAGATGCTGGGGAGGGTGGGGGAAAGGTGCTCTCTGGAGAAACCGATGGAGCAGGAAGGAATGCCTTTGGTGTTTGATTTCACCCGCCTGCTGAGCCCTAGAGCAAGGGAAGGTGCCCCTGTGGTGGTGCGGGACACAGGAGAGCTGCTTCCGAGGCGGTCTGCGTCAGGAAAGGAACTAGGGGATCTCGCAGTGAGCAGCCAACACTTAACCCTCTGCACCACCAGGACGCCTTTGCTGAGTGACAGAACTGTGGTATGTTTGTAGGCAGGCCTGGTGATCTACTTCGGAACGATCGCTGCCTTGAAGACGCTCGTGAGCAGTTCCACTCTGTGCTCTGGGGCCACCGGGAGTTGGAAGCAACGAACAGCATGTGGCACTAAGAGAAGTCAGGACTTGGAGACAGAAGAGCAGCCTGCGTAGTCTAGGTGGGTCCAGCATAATCACTCCTATCCTTACAGGGCAGGGAGGGGGCCAGAGTCAGAGAGCATGTGGCTAGAAGCAGAAGACAGCGAGAGAGGGTAAGCCTTCGGAGGGTGCTGTGCTACTGGCGTTGAAGCGGGAGGAAGGGGCCACGAGCCCAGGGATCCAGGCAGCCTCCAGACTCTGGAAAAGACAGACCAGCTTCTCCTGGAGTGTCCAAAAGGAGGAACTCGGTCCTGCTGGCTCATTGTAGATGTCTGCCTCCAGCAGTCTACGTTCTGAAGTGTGAGCCCCTTGAAGCCTGTACGTTTGCAATAATGTGTTACAGCAGCAAAGTCCTGCTAGAGAGTGACGCAGCATGTGAACTAGAAAACTGGGACAAATGACAGAGCCTGCTGGTCTCAGAAGCACACAGACAGGGCCAGTTCTGCCCTGCTGTCCCTCCAGGGTCACTCTGGTTTGGCATGAACTCGATGGCCGTGAGTTGGGGGGTTTGCTTTGGGAGGGGTTGCCCTTGGGTTAGAATGAACCAACAAGAGAACTTGGTGGCCAACAGACTATGGGGTCTTGGGCTGCAGGGTAGCAACCGTGAGGACAGTAGTGATGCTCCGGCCCAGGCGGCCCTGGGAATTCTGCAGAGACTCACACCTGCTGGGAGCCCCACATGCCAACATCCACCACACACATACATCCATGCACATCACTTGAACATGGGCAACACGGAACTGGGCACTCCCTCCCCAAACCTGATCTGTTCTTTGCTCTTTTTACCTCCAGAAACGGCCCCACCATTCAGTCAGATGTAGATCCTCCCACCGAGGCCTGATCCCTAATTCCCTTTGAATACGTGCACTCACACCCACTCCATCTGCAAGGCCTGTTCATTCTGTCTCCAAACGCCACCACCTCAGACCACCATCCAAACAAGAGCCAGAGGGAAGCCTAAAACATGTGGTCACCATCCCCCCTCCCCCCAAGTCAAAACACTTCTCACCACAATCCACAATGTCTGCACCATCTACCAACCTCCTGGCCGCCCTCGTCCACTCGCCCACTCACTCTGGCCACGCCAGCCTCTTCCTGTTCTTCCACCTCCCCCAGGCTTGGCCTCTGCTCTCGGCCTCCCACGCACTGTGTCCGTCACCCCTCAGGGAGGCTGTCCTTGTTTTCCACTGCCATCACGTCGCACTGTCCCGTATCTGCCACCCAACTGCCAGACGCGTCCAGAACAGTCCCCGGCACACAGCTGTTGCTTCCAAAACAGCCAAACTCGCGGCCATCGAGTCCGTGCAGACTCATGGTCACTGCACAGGAGCAGAAAGCCCAGTCTTTCTCCCCAGGGGCTGCTGATGGTTTCGAACTGCCAGCCTTTCGGATCCCAGCACAACGTGTAACCGCTACAGCCCCAGGGCTCCCTACAGTGGTTGCTTAGTGGCCATCCAACAGATCCCTACACGTGGTACCCCCAGGAGTGCAGAACAGTTCCACGGGGTGTTCAAAGCTGCGACCTTTTAAAAGAAGCCCACCACACCTGTTTTCCAAGGCCCCTCTGAATGGGTTTCAACCCCTAGCCTTTCAGTTAGTAGTCCAGCCCTTTGTGCCCCACCCAGGACTCCTGGGACCTCAGTAAGGTAAGTGTTGGTGGAATTAGTGCTTGGTAAGTGTTGGTGGAATTAGTGAACAAACATCTAGTTTACAAGGGGCTGTGAACCCATGCTGCAAGAGAAATAAAAGGTGGGCAGCCTCGGACCTGGCTGGGTCGCGTCACTTTGGGCACCGGTGCTGCTATCTTCCCCCCGCAGAGAGGTATTTCTGAGAAAGAGGGACCCAGCTTGCTGCCTGGAAGCCCAGCTGCCGGGCACTAGAACTGCTAAGGAAAAGCTTCGATGCTGTAGATGTCAGTGCACCCTCCAGAGCCTTCAGCCCAGCGGAGCCCAGGTCCCTCCCTGGGTGGCACAAATGGTTTCCCCTCAACTACTGGCGGTGAGGCCACAGAAGCAAGGTCTGACTCTGCTCCCGGAAAGAGGGCAGCCGAGGGCACTGGGTGCAGCAGCTCTCCTCTGCGGCACCCGGCATCAGCGAGGGTCAGAAATCAACTGGATGACCCTGAGTTTGGGGTGTTGGTTGTTGGTTGTGTGGGGGTTTTTCATGATCAGTGCTAACTCAGGATGAGTTTCGGGAGGGTGTGAGTGCCCTCCCTGCCACTAGAGGTATGCAAGCAGACTGGGTGATGCTGCGGGAGGACAGCTTGGAACTGGTGGCCCCGGCGTTTGAAGCCCTGCCTGGCACAGGATTGCATCTCCCAGAAAATGAGCTGGATGAATCCTTCTAAAGAATCTAGGCACTCGATGAGTTCATTCATAAAAAGCCCTCCCACCAGCGAGGCCCCGAGAACACCCAGTGGTTTTGTACCACAGACAGCATAGATTAGGAACCAGGCCCCAGCCCCACCAGCAGCCGGTGCTTAGAGATGGGAGGAGGGAGAGAGGGAGACTTGGAAGTGCCCACCAGAGTGGGTTGCTGGTTCTTTTTGTTTGGACAGTATGCACTTCTGGTCTGGCGCCCACCTGGCCTGAGTTCTCTTTGCCCCTGACCAGTCCCTGGTCAGGAAGGGCAAGACCCTTCCTCCAGATCCTCATCTGGAAAATGGGGACCCTAACCAAGCAAGTACCCCCCACATGGCCAATGTGCAGCCCTAACGAGGTCATTCTGAGTGGACCGCAACTCACGGAGACGCCATGTGTGTCAGAGTATAATGGCAGAGTAGAACAGAGTAGAACTGCAGAGTATAACAGTAGAACTGCAGATGATAACAGAGTATAACTGCAGAGTAGAACAGAGTAGAACTGCAGAGTATAACAGTAGAACTGCAGAGTATAACAGAGTAGAACTACAGAGTATAACAGTATAACTACAGAGTATAACAGTAGAACTGCAGAGTATAACAGCAGAGTATAACAGTAGAACTGCAGAGTAAAACAGTAGAACTGCAGAGTAGAACAGAGTATAACGGCAGAGTATAACAGAGTAGAACTGCAGAGTATAACAGTAGAACTGCAGAGTAGAACAGAGTATAACGGCAGAGTATAACAGAGTAGAACTGCAGAGTATAACAGAGTAGAACTGCAGAGTATAACAGAGTAGAACT
>NW_022111357.1:32797939-32798996 GCF_000313985.2 Echinops telfairi
AACAGAGTAGAACTGCAGAGTAGAACAGGAGAACTGCAGAGTATAACAGAGTATAACAGCAGAGTATAACAGAGTAGAACTGCAGAGTATAACAGTAGAACTGCAGATGATAACAGAGTATAACTGCAGAGTAGAACAGAGTAGAACTGCAAAGTATAACAGAGTAGAACTACAGAGTATAACAGTATAACTACAGAGTATAACAGTAGAACTGCAGAGTATAACAGAGTATAACGGCAGAGTATAACAGAGTAGAACTGCAGAGTAGAACAGTAGAACTGCAGAGTAGAACAGAGTAGAACTGCAGAGTAGAACAGAGTATAACGGCAGAGTATAACAGAGTAGAACTGCAGAGTATAACAGAGTAGAACTGCAGAATATAACAGTAGAACTGCAGAGTATAACAGAGTAGTACTGCAGAGTATAACAGAGTAGAACTTCAGAGTATAACAGAGTAGAACTGCAGAGTAGAACAGTAGAACTGCAGAGTAGAACAGAACTGCAGAGTAGAACAGAGTAGTACTGTAGAGTATAACAGAGTAGAACTGCAGAGTATAACAGTAGAACTGCAGAGTATAACAGTAGAACTGCAGAGTAGAACAGAGTAGAACTGCAGAGTAGAACAGGAGAACTGCAGAGTAGAACAGAGTAGAACTGCAGAATAGAACAGAGTAGAACTGCAGAGTAAAACAGAGTAGAACTGCAGCGTATAACAGAGTAGAACTGCAGAGTATAACAGTGTAGAACTGCAGAGTATAACAGAGTAGAACTGCAGAGTATAACAGTAGAACTGCAGAGTATAACAGTGTAGAACTGCAGAGTAGAACAGTAGAACTGCAGAGTAGAACAGTGTAGAACTGCAGAGTATAACAGTAGAACTGCTGAGTATAACAGAGTAGAACTGCAGAGTATAACAGAATAGAACTGCAGAGTAGAACAGTAGAACTGCAGAGTAGAACAGGAGAACTGCAGAGTAGAACAGTGTAGAACAGTAGAACTGCTGAGTATAACAGAGTAGAACTGCAGAGTATAACAGAGTAGAACTGCAGAGTAGAAC
>NW_022111357.1:32801349-32803548 GCF_000313985.2 Echinops telfairi
GCCCCACAGTTCAATGGCTGACTTTTCAGAAGTTGGTTGCCAGGCCTTTCTTCCAAGGGACCCCCGGTAGACTGCGCTCACCCAGTTAGCAGCCTGCGGGCATGAGCCACTTGTACCTCCAGGGACTCCTCAAGAACCCATCTGTTTCAAGGACCCCTGCGCCTCTTGCTGCTCCCCAGGCCTGGACGCAGAGCCCCTCCAGCCTACTCTGCTCCTGGTGACTGTGCTGGGTGCCAGGCATGAGTCACCATCAACTCAAGAGACAAGTCTAGGTCGGATATGAGTGGGAGCCTTTGAGCAGAAGCAGTAAACCAGCCCTTCACCCAATGCAGAGGCCTCTCAAGCTGAGTAATGAGGCTCCCCACCCACAAAGTGTCCTCCTTGCTCTCAGGCTCTCTCAGGAGGTGAAGGGAAGGAATCTGCCTTCAAGACAAGCCAACCCCTCTCTCCAGCCCTCAGACAGGGGTCTCCCGCTGTCCCCATCCCCCCATCCTGAGGCATCAGGTGGAATCCTACCTGCTGGAATCTGAGCCGCCCTGGAAACAGCTCCACTTTCCAAACAAAGCCAAGAAGTCTCTCCTGCCCTTCCCCACCCCTGCCCCCTGCCCACCATCAGGAAAGCCCACCATCAGCACTCCCCTCCTGGGAAACCCCAGGGGGAGCAGGGACACTTCGGAGGCTCAGCTGAGCAAAGGTTCTTGCAGGAGGATCTTGCACCCAAATGAGCGCTACCTCAGAGAACAGCTTTCTAAGTCCAAGACTGGCTGTGACTGGAGAATGGAGCTGGGCTGGGGGGCATGGAGGCTGGAGAGAAGCCCGTAAGGAGGGTGGGGGGCTATCCTTAAGCACCCTAGGCAGCGGCGAACTTAAAGTGCAGCAGTTTGACCCCATCCAGAAGTGCACTTGAAGAATGGGCTTCTGAAAGATCGAAGCCCTGAGTCAACGCTGACTCAGCAGCAACTGGAGTGTGTGCGTGTAAGTGTGTAAATCTATGTGCATGTGAGAGTGTGTATGTGGGTCAATATCTGTGTGACAGAGTGTGTGAGATGGTGTAAATGTGTGTGTGTGTGCCAGCACATGTGCTGGAAGAAGGCTTGGTGTAACTTTAGTACTGGGCGCGAAGATGATGGGGGAATTCTTTGACTTCTGACTTCATCATTTGGTTGTGGAAGGCTCTGGACCTACCCTCTACCCTCCCCCAGCCCCCAATTTGTGGGTGAAAAGTCCGGCACATGGGAGACAGCCACAGGGCAGAATGTTTTCCGATTGAGATTTGCGAGTGTGATCTGGAGCACATTGCAAGAGCCATGGTCCAGACGGTGGTTTGTGATTGAATTTCTTCCTTACGAGGTTCCTGATCTCAGGTGTCAGCCACCAAATATAGGGGCCTGGGATGCTCAGACCCACCCCGACCATGGGAACCCCACATGGAGTTTATGAGGCTGTAAATCTTCATGGGAGTAGGTAGCCTCATCTTTTAACCTCAGAACAGCTTCTGTGTTTGAACCGCTGGCCTTGCAGTTAGCAGTGCAATGCTCATCCGACAGGAATATCAGAGCTCTGCTATGATCAGACTCACTGTCATGGAGTTAATGCCGCCTCAGAGTGGCCCTATAGGACCGAGGAAAACTGTCCCCATGGGTTTCCAAGACTTTGACTCTTTATGGGAGTCAAAAGCCTCAGCTTTCTCCCGAGGAAGGTTGAAGGTTTGAAACTACTGGCTTTGTGGTTACCAGCCCACCCAGTATCTCACTAAGCCATGCGGGGGCTGGGGTGGGGAGGTGTCCCTCCAGGAAGATTTAAAAGTCAGAGACCCAAGTCCTGGAGTGTGATTGGTTGATTGATTTAAAAGCTTGATTGGAAAAAATGGAAGTGGAAAACTTGATGATCAAAGGGCGTACAGTGCTGGGCAAGCAGGCCCCCCCACACCTCACAACCCCCCCGCCCCACTTCCATTCTTCCCGACAAGAAATGATCCAGTGGCTGAGAGCCCAGAAGCGGATACTCACCCCTCTAGCTGGCAGAAAATGCAAATGAAAATAACAGGGATGGAGCCCTCTCTCACCATCACATTGACAAAACTAAAACCACTGATAAGATCAGATGTCGGTTAGGATGTGGGAACGCTGCTACAAGCATGAACGGCTGGAGTTGGGGGTGGGGTGGGGGGAACAGCTACATGAGGGAGGCAGTTTAGCG
>NW_022111357.1:32803648-32818294 GCF_000313985.2 Echinops telfairi
TACAGCCCCCAAAGTTGTGAAACTGGAATGCCCAATCATACTCTGCTGGTAAATTTAAGCTCTTTTCAGAAAGCAGTATGTCAATTCTTAGAAAAGGCAACCATTAAAATGTTTATGGCTTGTAGCCCAGTAATTTCATTCAGGAGTAGGGGGTGGGGGTGGTGGACCAGGGTTACCCTGCAACCTTTCTGTTCCACGCCTCGGCTTCTTCCCTGGGAGAGAGTCACACAGGGTCCCAGAGCATCCATATAAGGCTAGCTATAAGGGAAAAAGGCAGGAACTTTATGATCCAACCAGCCAGTGGGGACGTCAATCAACTGGCAACGGAGCACCCATTTGGTGAAGTACCATCCAGCATTTTAAAAGGTAAGTGAGGGATTTGTAAACATCAGCCTGGGAAGTTCTCTAAGGCATTATAAACAATATAAATATTGTAGATGCCCAATGAAGAAGCCCAATGTAGAATAGCATCTAGGAGAGTTCTATGTATTTGCACGGACATCTCTCTGCCCTTCAGAAACTGGGCTCAGTCAGGACTCAATAGACCTTGTCTGTCATCTGTGCCTCTGTGCTTACTTCAGGTCTACGCCCCCCAAACCCAGTGCTCATTTTTGTCCGAAAGCAGTCCCAAACAGGGTGCCCACCCTACCCCACCACCTTGGGGCTTCCTTCCCACAAGACGTCAGTGACATCAGCATCATCTCTCACCTTTTCCAGGACACAGAACGCTCAATAGGTCAGTTGCAATCATGCGTGCATGTGGGGGTGGGGGTGGGGGCGTCCCAAGCTGGCTCTTCCAGCACCTATGCCCCTCCTTCCCATAGATGCTCTCCCCTCACCCTCCTCCAGCCCTCCCCCCACAGGAGGGACAAGAGGGACAGTCACACAGAGACACAAAGCCCAGGCACCAACCTCTGCTGACCCAGGGAGGCCCCACCTGCCTGTCCCCATTCCCACCAGCCCCCCCTCCCCCTCAGACACCTCCGGGGGACCTGACCTGAGATGAAGCCTCCGTGGGGCGGCAGTGCCCTGCGTGCCCCAGCTCAGTTCTTGTTGAATGGGTGAATGGGTGAATGGGTCCCACGGCCCCAACGGCAGGGAGGGGGAGCCCCACTAGCCCATCAGCCAACACCCCCATCTGCGGAAATTTGTAGATTCCATCCCCGCCCCCACACTCTTGTCACCTATGCCCACTCACTCCAGTTGGGAGGGGATGGTGGGATGAGGAGCATCCCTGTCCCCTCTGCACCCAGTCTTGTTCGGGGCTCAGGGTAAAGGGCAGGAAGGCGGTGGCTCCGCGTGGCCGGAGCTGCCCCTGCCCGGGCTCCAGTCGTCCCTTACCTGCGGGACGGCTCGGAGCGCCCCGAGGAGCAGCAGCAGTCCCAGCGCTACACAGAGGGCGCGCATCGTGCGCCGGGGCAGCGCCGGGCTCAGCCGAGTGCCCTCGCCCGGAGCCTGGGGACCGCGGGCGCCCACGTGCGCTCCCGGGAGCTCAGAGGCGCGCTGCGCAGCCGAGCGGTCTCCGCGGAACCGGCGCCCTCGCCGCGCTGGGCACCGAGCGCACGTAGCAAATGGAGTCCCTTCAAAGTGACTGCGCCTGCCTTCCCGGAGGGTTTGGCCTCAGCTCTTGCTTCCCCCACCCCCCGGGGTTCATTGGGTACCCCAGAGGCTTCCAGGAACCCTACTAATAGCAACTAGGGCGGGGGGAGGGGGAGGAGGATGAAAAAACGTGCCGAGATGACTATCGTGCTCTGAATAGCCCAGCTGGGGTGAGACGCAGCCCAGCACGCAGACAGGGGGCAGCTCAAAGGAGACCAGGAAACCCCAATGGACCGCAAAGTCTCCACCCCAGCCCCACCCCCACGGAAAGACAGGACCTGAGCAGATTCCTGACCTTCCCCCTGGATCGACTGGAGTTAGCAGATTCAGAAACCGCCGCCTGTGGCCGGTGGAGCGCTGGGCACTCTCGAGCCACCGAGAGACTGGGGGACACGCTGCGTCCACCTGCGCTCCCTGGAGCTCAGAGCCCGCTGGGGATGGGAGTTGCTCGTGGAACCCCGGCGCACTTTGTGAATGAAGTTCCTGATCCAAAGGTGGGGCGGGGCGGAATGCAGGACAGGTTTTCAATTGATCACGACCCCAGACTTTCTGGGACCGTGGAGGCTGGTGAATCTCTAAAAGGAGAGCGCGGAAGCAACCTTTAAACCAAAAATCTCCACCACCACCCCACCACGTGCCTTCTGAAAACCAAACAGCAGTTTTGCCTAACGGAGTTAAAAAGAAAAAGGCCTGAAGGTCCGCCTTGTGCCTTAAGCTTTTTAAAGAATTCCCTATCTGAGATCAAATTAAAGACACCAACTCAAAAGGTTAGCTGGAAAACGTGGAGCAGAGGGTGTGGTCAGTGTGGGGGATGGGGGTGGGGGGTGTCCAGAGCAGGCCGGCATGCTTGCTGGCTGTACAATCAAGGACACACGGCAGGCTCGAACCGCTCATGCAGAGACGGATGGACGGGGTGCGTTTTGCTGTGTGTCTCCCAGCAGCAACGCCATGCACCAAAGTTTCCAAACAGAAGCAAAGGAGGCAGTTGTCCATTCCATCCCACCCTCCTGGTTCCTTGCAAGCTTCTTTCTGATTACCGTCTCCAGGAAGGGGGTGGTGGTGGTGATGGCCCCTCCCAGTGCCTTCTCATCCCATCCACTTCTGGTTAGGATGACCCTAGGACCTTTAGGCTTTGAACCAGTTCAGCATCTGGCCGTGCCCATATTTTCTGGGGGTGGGGGTGGGGGTGGGAGTAGGGGTGAGAGGTCACCTCTAGCCAGACCTTCCCATCAAAAGCTCAACTCCTGATCAACCCACAAGGAGTTCCTGCATCCTATGTGGCAATGTTGCCTATTAAGGCTCCTTCCAAGGAGATCCACTTCCAGGCTCTCCTTACAAGGAGATCTACTTCCCCAGGCTCAGTGTCCTGAGAAGTCTGAGCAGGGACTATGTTAAATGGGAGATTTACTCTTACGGCCTGCCTGGGATAGTCACAAAGCCTGGCCGAGGCAGGAGAAACGCTGGACACTGGCTTCCCAATCCAGAGGTTTCTATGTAAAAGAGCTGGTGTTTTTAACAACCAGTTGCTTATTAAACACACACACAACTAAACAATATCAAGATGCAACTAAAAACCATTTACAATGTTCAAAAGTTCAAGCTTTCTAGCAATCAACAAGATGCAAAGTCAAGCAATCTTCAGATTAAAGTAACTTTTTAGATCTAATTATTTCTCTGTCTGTCTCTCCTTTAGAAAAAAAAAAATTATTTCAGTAAAATACAGCCCCCAAAGTTGTGAAACTGGAATGCCCAATCATACTCTGCTGGTAAATTTAAGCTCTTTTCAGAAAGCAGTATGTCAATTCTTAGAAAAAGCAACCATTAAAATGTTTATGACTTGTAGCCCAGTAATTTCATTCAGGAGTAGGGGGTGGGGGTGGTGGACCAGGGGAAGACTAGAAATAATTAAACCAAAAAAATGAAATTGTTGAACCAGAAAAAGAAAAATATACCCCACCCCACACCCCCGAGGGGGGACAAGCAACCGAAATGTGGGGGAAGGGAAACAGTGGTCAGTGTAAGATGTGAAAATAACAATAATTTATCAAGGAGTCATGAGGGAGGGAGGGAAAAAAGAGCTGTTACCAAGGGCTCAAATAGAAACAAAATGTTTAGAAAATGATGATGGCAACTTATGTACAAATATGTTTGATACAATTGATGCATGGAATGTTATAAGAGCTGTAAGAGCCTCAAATAAAATGGTTTAAAAGAAAAATATCAACACAAACAAACTATAAATCCAAAATACCAATACCAACACTGTCCATATAACAAAAGGTACAAATAGCTGAAAAACACCCCACCCCCACCCCCACAAAAGACTGGACACGGAATCGGTGCTACTTGCACATCCTGCAGTCCTGACACACGCTACAGCACGGATGGACCTCGGCACCACCATTCGGCGTCACACAGGGACGGATATCCCATGGATGTGAAATTTCTGAAATAGGTGAGTCGTGTGTGATCAGTGGCTACCAGGCCAAGGTGAAAGGGAAACTCTTAGGGCCCCGAGTTTTTGCTGAAAACCCAACCAAACGCCCTGCCACCGAGTCTATTCTGACTCCTGGTGACCCTCCAGGAACGGGTAGCACCGCCTCCATGGTGGCTGAAGTTCTACATCTTCATGGAAGCAGAAAGCCTCATCCTTCGCCCGTGGACTCCACCTGCTGCCCGTGTGGCTATCAGCCGAACGTACAGCTCCCTGTGCTGATAGAAAATTCAGAAATGAACACTGCTGGCGGCTGAGTACATGATCAACATGACGTCACATGGGATTTCATGGATTTGATGTCACATAGTGAATTTCACATGGAAACATGTTGAAATGGCTGTTTGGGTACATATATATTTACCACAATCAAGCATGATCATTATAGAGACTGTGTGGAAACCCACCTGTCCCTCAGCTCGTCCCTCCCATGGGCTCCTAGCCGTACCCTTCTAATGCACGGGACAGAAAATAGGATTTACTTCACAGTGATACTATCACTACCTTTGAGTGTACCAAGAGTCTCAGACGTGGATTCCTTGATTTCTCGTGGAAGCTCCCTGACGCAGATCTTATTTTTACACCCATTCCATAGGTGAGGTGCAGAGCGGTGAAGGCACCTGACCATGGCCACCAAATCTGATGATGCTTAAGACCCTCCACAGCCAGGCTCGGGTCAACTTCTCTAGTCCGGCTGTTAGCTTCTCCCTTCTCCCTGCAAAAGTGAACACACAAAACAGCGACATCAAGTCAGTTCCGACCCGTGGCACCACCACCACCACCCCCACCCACACACCCCAACACACCCCCACATGTATCAGAGCAGGGCTGTGCTCTGTAGGTTTTCAATGGCTGGGGTCTTTCAGAAGGAGCTCTTCCGGTCTGTCTTCTGCAACACCTCTGTGTGAATTTGAACTTCCACCCTTCTGGCTCATCACCGAACCCTTCATTGCGTGCACCACCCAGGGACCCCTCTCTCAGCCCTCCCAGTGTCCACACTTCCCTGCCCAGTCTTAGTAGACTCAGGAAACAAACCCACAGGAACTCATATGTATGAGAGAGAGTTTTATATAAAGGGTAAGTGTACATTAAGAAAGCATCCCTTATGAGGGCAATGAATGCACAAATGTGGTTTACACAATTGATATATGTGTGGATTGTGGTAAGAATTGTATGAGCCCCTAATAAAACGATTAAAAAAAAAAAAGGAAGCATCCCAACCCAGTGCTGTCCAAGCCCATAAGTTCAACATTAGCCCATATGTCTCACACTGACCTACAAAGTCCTCCTCCATCTCACGAAACACACGCAATGATGCCGACTGCAGGAGGAACGCCGAATCAGTACACGTGTGAGCGTCTCAGTGCTGGCACTGCGTCTCCACACGGCTGCTCCAGCACCCAGGGTTGCATCGGGGTAGGTCCATGGGGCTTCTCCTCGGGGATGTCTTACAGGAAGTCAGCCTTACCAGCTGAAACAGGGAACTGGCTAAGGCAGGTGCATCCTGGTCCGACCATCACAAAGCAAGAAAGGCGAGGCTCACCGAGCCATTTATCTCTCCATCCTTCAATTAGCCCCACATGTGTTTATCAGCCAGGTTGGCACAATAAACCTTAACTATCTCAGACCCCCAGTTCTGTCACAGCCTGTCCCCAGGCCGGCTCCTCTGAACCACTTGCTTGGCAATTGCCCTCCTCCCGAAGCCCAGCCATTTCCCAGCTAGACAGGTGTGTTTTGCCATTGTCTGTGCCTCACTTCTGGAACTGAGCTCAGCCCTGTCATGATGGTGATGACCTGGTTCCTGCATCCTCCTGCCCCCAGGAAACCCTGGGACAAGCGGGATGGGCTGTGCATGTGTCTGCCCTTGCCCCCTGCATGCCCGGCACCGTGCTTGGGCCATGGCTGTGGACAAAGGACAGACCAACAGGAAGAAGGGCATGTGCAGAGGCCAGGGACTTGGCTGGGCCCCCTGAGGCATTTGACCTCTTCTGTGGAATGGCAGCCACCGAAGAGCAGGGCCACAAGGGACCGAACTGAGAAGGTCTGCTGGTTCACAGATGCCGACATGGAGCAGACCTGGGCTCGGCTGACTCGGCACCGTCTGCAGGTTTCAGGTGGTTTGTGACCCCCCCCCTGACGCATGTGAAAGTGCTTTGAAACGCAGAGGGGAAGTCCCTGGGCGCCCTGTGAGACGCTGTAGCTGGCTCTGTTGTGGGATCACAGGGGACCGAAGGCCCCCTCCCAGAACCTGAGAGCAGCTGTGGGAGCCTCAGCCGCGGGCTGCTGGAGACAGGCAGCCTGGAGCGGCACTGGACACACAAACTGCCCCGCCGCCTCCTGGGAGGGAGGTGAGGCCACAGGAAGCCCTCCAAATGAAATCAGAGGCTGGTGTCACCGAGTGATACGGAGCATGACGCAGGCTGCCAGGCGCGCCTCAGGAAATTCAGGGACCTGACCAACTTCCCATGGCCCCAAGCGACCCTCAGTCCATCAAGGAGTCCTTCCTGCAGCAGGCAGGCAGGCAGGAGACTGGAAGTCCAGGACAGCCTGGTCCTTTCTGTGTCTCTGACACCGCGTCCCTTTCTTGGGGGCTGGGTGGAAGGAGGACTCTCTTCTTGCAGTGGGGGCCAGGGGGGACTCTCTGGCTCACCCTGGATTGAAGGTGGGCTCAGTGAGTGGGACTGCTTCTAACTCAAGCCCTCGCAGATCCTGCCTCTCCGGGTCCAGGATCCAAGGGACTCAGCGCTGGCGAGACTTAAGTGGACAGCACCTCCGCTATCGGCCACCGAGGGCTGTGTCACCTCTCCCCTCTGGATCTGTGAAATAGGAGGTGGGGGCCAGGGGGAAGCTCAGAGTCGTGATCTGCTCAGGACGCGCCTTATCCTGAGGCGTCAGAAAACAGAGGCCTGGAGCCTCCTACGAGACTCTGTAGCTCTATTCTTCTGGGCTGGCCCACAGCCAGACAACCTGGGCCCAATCCTGTCTCTGCACTGCACTTCCTGGCTGTGTGGGTTTCGACTCGTTACTTACCTTCTCCGCGCCCCAGTTTTTCATAAGAATGATCCTGTCCACTGCAAAGTACTGTAGTGAGGAGGATACAGAGAATGTGCACAGCACCCTGAAGAGGCCCTGCCTTCTTGGTCTGAGCCCCGGGAACGGGCATCCATGTCCTGGGCCAGCCTTTGTCAGGGCCTCCTGGCTGGTGCCTCTCATGAGCTCCTGGGACTAGCGGGTGGGAGGCACTTCTGCTGTGCTTCCCAGATTTTCCAGTATTTCCTTCTCCCTCCCAGAGAGATGGATGAGGAAGCCAAGACCAGGCAGGGCAGAGCTTCAGCCCTGGCCCACAGTGTGGCGAGGAGGACCCTGTGGGCTGTGACTCCCCATCGAGGATGTCCCTGATCATCCTGCTCAAGAGGCTGCTATGAATGGAAATGGCTCATCTAGGCACTCAGGAAACGCAGCTCTTCCAATATTAGTTAGTCATGGGACCCACCAAGGCCCTGGAGACAAGAAAGAAATAGAACCAAGTGCTGGTGATATCCCTCAGTGAGAGGGGAAGACCAGGGGAGCGGCGTCCCCAGGCCTGAGATGCCCAGCCCCGGTCAGATCCACAGAGGGAGGACCTGGATGCCCACAGAGGCAGGAAGGGTGGTCTCTGAGGAAGGAGAGTATAATTCCTTCCCTTCGGTGCTGTGCAGCCCGATGAGCCCACCCACAGAGCACCGCCCCATTCGACAGAGGGAAACCACCGAGGGCAGTAAGACTCCGTCAGGGCAGGCAGGGCTTTCACTGACGCCATGCATCGAAGGATTGAATATGTCTCTTCCTGCCCAGAAGAAAGATGGGACTTTGTCTCCCATAGAGTTACAGTCTTGGAAACCCACAGGACCGTTCGATCTTGTCCTCTAATGTTGCATGAGCAGTGAGGTTGGCTTTTCTTTTTTTGCCCCAACCCAAGCCTTTGTCACTCCCATCAAAGGACCTTTTTTTCTAAGGGTGCAGGGAAAGCAGGCAGGGGGAGTTGTTGCGGGGCGGGGGGGGGCAGGTAGATAGTGATTGGATGACATGATTCGGCTGAGTGATTCCTAACGGCCTTCCTTGTGATTGCCACCTTGCCGAGCATAAAAGGAGCCATTGAAGAAGCAGGAAGGGTGGTTTCACTTCCAGTAAGAGAGAAGAGCCAAGAGGGAGGGTGGCCTTTGGACCTTCAGACCCCAAACCCTGATCGCCCCTGATCCAGAAAACAGCTCGGAGGCCACAGGAGCACGGAGGTGTAGCCGCAGCAGAACCAGGAGCCAGAGCGGGAGAAAGCCAGAGCCATGAACGCCCCAGCCCCTGGAGCAAGTGAAGCTGAGAGCCTTGGGGCAGAAGGCTGACTTGTGGAGTAGGGTGCCTCTGGGCACTTAATTGAGGGAGCTAAGTTGGCTAGCTCACCGAGCTGGGGCCGAGTGCCACCAAACTGAGACTTGTGGTGTAGAAGCATGCCCTCTGGGCATCTATGGGGATACCTCCAGAAGCATGCCCTCTGGGCATCTATGGGGGTACCTCAAAGAGCTTTGTAAGGTTGGCTCAGCAGGTCAGAGGCCAGGCTGAGACTCACAGAGTAACCAACCTGCCTATGAGCACAGCAGAGAAGAAGCTGTCTTGACTGAACAGCTGTCTCCTGCCCATTTCTCACCTATTCACTTTCCCAGTGAACCCCATAAGCCGGAGTATCATCTGTGAACCCTGTGTGACCACTGCAATGGCCGCTGTAATTCTCAAACCCAGCTGAGAAGTAAAGAGTGCTGTCAGGGGAGGCAGAGCAACCGTCTCGCTCGCTCGCTCAGTGGCTATCTCAGGTAGTTGGGTAACCTCAATTGCAAAATAAACGAAGAAAAGGTGCCTGGCCCTAGTCTTGGCCTTTTTCTTGCATGATTTCATTGGATCCTCACACTAGCCCTGCAAACTGACCATCGTATTTTGAAGATTCATAGGAAAAATGATGCGCTGAGAAGTGTCTGCCCAAGCCACTCGGTAACTTCTAGAGCCACAGTTCAGTCCGTGAGGCCCATGATGCTGGGGTAGGCTTCTTCCCTCCTAAAGTGATGTTTACCCTTACTGTAACCTGCGCCCCCCAACCCTATGGTCCCGTTGACTCAGAGCCCCCACCACCCCGTACCAAGACCTGCTCTTGGCCCCACAGAGCTGTCAGCTATAAAGGGGCTTGCTCTCAGGGGACTGCTCTTGCCCTTCTTGTTGGCAATGTCCTTCCACCTCAAGGGGCTGGATCTCTGACGACTAGGATCGTCACTAATCTCACACAAGCCCTAGAGGTCTTCAAATCCTGGCTCAGGATCCTGGAAAAGCTGAGAACATGGAATTCAGACAAGGCTTGATCAAGCTCCACAGATGGGCCTGCTTTCTACCTGAAATCCTACCATGAGTCACTCCTTTGGTCAAGGCACCGCAGCCCAGTGAAAATGTCAATCATTTCTGGAGGAAACTAGTTAGTGAGTCACTGACGTTTCCCACGGCCCCATCAGGCTGCTTTCCCAGAAGAACCTTGCCAGAGAACAAGGCCAGAAGGTTCTAGAAGCCAGGTGGGGTCCCCCGCTCACTTGATGGTCAGTGAGGAAGTTGCAGAGCTCTTAGAGCCAGATGTGAGCCCCTCACCTAAGCCAATAAGCCCACCCCAACAAGCGTCCCCTGTCGCAGTCCCAACTCTGCTCCTGGAGCCTCCAGGCTTGTTCTGCCCCAGGGCCTTTGCACTTGTGGGTTCCTTTGCCTAAAAGCCTGTCCCCTCAACTCCTCACCACGATGCCCCTCTGGGGAACTTTTGGGGGAGGCATATATCCATTCCCTTGGCTGTGGTGGTGGTTGTACATAGGTCAAAACTTATCAAATTGTATACTTTAAATATGCAAGATTTCCTATGTACCAGTGAGACCTCAATAAAGCTGTGAATGATTTTGTTTTTATTGGCCTTCCTTCCTACCCTGCAAGTCTAGGCTCAGACGAAACCTCAAAGAGGCCTTCCCTGACTGCCCTCCCTCCCCGCAAAACTCACACTGCCGCTCTGTTACCTCAGCCTGCTCCTCCCCTTTGAGGGCCACTCTGCCATCAGAAACGGCTGCCTGTCCCCACCAGGATGAAGCTCCCCGGAGCTGGAACCGTGTCTGTCTTGGCCGCTCTGCTCACCAGACGACCAAGGACAGACAGCAAATGGCAGACATCGGACCTGTCCCCTCTGTGCCCCCAGGGGCGCAGAGCAGGAGTTTAGACGTGGCTCCGAAAGCGAAAACCGGAACAGAGCTGTCGGAGCCAAGCTGGCGTCCCACACCGCCTGCCACCCTGGACACTGCACAGGGGGCTGAGCTCCCGACGCCTGTTCCTGGCAGCTGCTCCACGGTGTGTGGGGTTCACCGGACACGCCCTCCGGGCTTTCCCCCATCAGTCCCTGGGCTCCGAAGGACAAGGGTCAGCCAGCCCACACTGGGGCCTTCGCTCCTTCCGCACAAGCAGGGAGGACTGTGGCCTGGCCTGGGGCTCCCCTGGCGCGGACAGCCTGGGCTCTGGGATGCTGAGGTGTGGCCCCCACTCAGACTGTTGTCACCTCTGAGAAAGACTCTGACATTTCCCCCAAGGCCACAGCGAGGTATGATTAATACCTGACGTGATTTAACACGACCCTCTGCTAGGTCCAGCGAGGTATGATTAATACCTGACATGATCTAACACAACCCTCTGCTAGGTCCAACATTAGCACTATCTCAGTGGCCCTGTGAGCGAGGTCGCTCTCACCCCCACCCCTGTCTCCATCCTACCGGGAGGAGACCCGGGGCCCAGGTAGAGCCTCTTGTTTCCCTCTCACCTGGGCATCCGAGATCAGGTGTTCAAGCCCAGCAGCCCTGGAGCCCAGCAGAGGCGACCTGGGGAAGCATTTCCAGCACGAACCTCTGGTTTGCTCTGGTGTCCCAGAGGGGGGGAGCGGAGGGGAGCTCCGAGAGTGAGTTCCAGCCTCCACTGGACAGTCCCTGCTCCAGGGATTTGCATTGCCGCCTTCCTCTGACCTGGGGCCAAAGTCAGGCAGCAAGTTAGTGCAGGGCCAGCCACTCAGCTCCCTGCAGACACGGCTACTCTAGGGTCACAGATTCAGGGCAGGTGGGGTGAATGAGGGAGGGTGTGGGCAGAGGGGCTACTTGGCTGTGACTACAGAGACTGATAAAATATCAGTGGTCCGGGGAGCAGTCAGCTGACTAATGACATGCCCCTACAAGCACATCCACACCCATAGGTCCACAAGGACATGCATACACATGCACATACACACACCTGTGCAAGCACACACACACCTCCCAGTCTCAGCACCTGCCACCCCAAATACCCAGGATGATTTGTCCACCCACCCGGGAAACGGTCCAGGCTGTCTGCCCCCCAAACAGTCTTGGAAAAGTAAAGACTGTGGCAAGAATCAGAAATGGGATGTTCTCTGCCCAAGCCCACTTCTGGGGCCTAAGTACTGGCATCCCTCCCCCTTCATGCTTGGGAACAACGAGAGACGTCACCCCCCCAACTTGGCCTAAACCAGAGACAGAGCCTTTCTGAACCAGAGCCTTCCACGTAGCCAACACTGCTGGTCCAAGTGGACAGCTACTGCTACGGCCTCACCTGCTGCTCAGGGGACCAGACCCAAGGTCTCCAGACCAGTGAGGTCACAGGAAGGCGAGCTGGGTGCCCTGTGGGACTGGGCGCCTGCATGGAACCAACCTTTGCTGCGCCATCGAGCAGACCTGCAGTCACGAGACTGGGTGACAGGGACACTTCCACTTGCTTAGGGAGGAATTGCAGCGCTGTGGTTCATTCACCCGGCAAGCACTTACGACACGCCTATGGGTGCTAGGCCCTGGGATGTGCAGCTCAGCAAACAGCCTAGCAGCCCTGCCCTGTGAAGTCCCCCACCACCACCACCGCCCCCCCCCCCAGAGGGGGGAGGGGGCAGACAGGCAGTAAGTAACGTAAGTGAGAACACGATGCGGTGTCTTGGGAAAGTGTTGAGCCAAAGTCCAGGTCACCGACGTATGAGCACAACTTACACACGCGGTCAGGAGGTGACCCTGAGCTTCACTCACACCTCGGTGGAGTCACACCTCAGTGGAGTCACACCTCGGTCAGCTTCACAGGGCCCTGGCCTGTGGCCAGCAGCTCACCTGGCAGAGTTAGCACAGGGCTTGTGTACAAGAAGCCCTTTTGTGCTGCAGTTTCAGGGAATGGTTCCCAAGCCCCAGGGGCAGTCATAGAAGAGGGGTGACCGGGTGTCACACAGGACACCCCTGTGCCGAGCAGAGACGGAAGGGAGCTCTCTGATTAGAGAGGAGATGCCCAGCTTCCCAGCATCAAATCCGTTCATTCTGGTGTGAATTGGCCTCCCTACCCGATATACAGGAGGTGGGGGCAGCCCCCGGCACAGCGAGGTGGGTGTGGGCTCAGCAGTGCTGCTCCGGAGAGGAGGAGGTAAAAGCTGGGGCTGAGATGGTCAGTAGGCATGTCAGGACTGTGACATAAGCATGTCAGTAGGCATGTCAGGACTGAGTGACCCTGAGGCCACTGGGGTGGTTGGAGCAGAGGAGGGACGTGGCCTACTTAGGCTTTGATGGGCTCCCTCTGATGGCAGGTTTGGGGGAAGAGGGAGAGATGGTAGAAGTGGGGTGGCCAGGTACGGGGCTCCTGCAGCTTCCAGGAGAGAGGCCCCAGAGGCACCCGTGGAAGAGCTGGGCAGGGGCCAAGGTCTGAATGAATTCTGAAACTAGAACTTGCTGATCTGGATGTGGAGGGGAGGCATCACGGGGTTTGGCCTGGGACCCAGGAAGGATGGAGTTGCCAAGAAGGACAGATGTATACGGAAGCACATCTTGAGGATCCCTCAACCAGATGGCAGCAGCATGGTTAAGCAATCAGCATGGACTTCCCGGAGGAGGCAACCTTGAGCTGAGGGCTAGCGGAAGAGCTGGAGAAAAGACTAGACAGCGGTTCTCAACCTGTGGATCGGGATCCCTTTGGGGGTCGAACAACCCTTTCACAGGGGTCGCCCAAGTCATCACAGTAGCAAAAGGACCGTGATGGAGTAGCAACGAAAAGAATGTTATGGTTGGGGGTCACCACCACAGGAGGGGCTGGATGCAAGGGTCGTAGCCTGAGGAAGGTTGAGAACCTCTGCTCTAGAGCCAGTCGAGCAAGGGGCTGCTGGGAAGACCTCACCGAGGACAGTCGTGGGGAACTTCCAGTGACCCCAGGGGCCTCTGAGGCCTGCTGTGGCCGAGGGACCGAGGGCTCCTGATGAGGCCAGGGGTGGGTAGGCCCCTGGTCCAGGCTGCTTACTTAGCTCCAACCACGAAGGAGGCTCAGCCTGAGAGCAGCCCAATCAGACCGAGAAAGGGAGCCGGCGAGAAATAACTGCCGGTGAGTCATCTCAAACCTGCCTCGTAGCCCCAGCCGGCTTCCCGGGAGGGGCCCTGATTTCAGAATGACCAGGTCAAGCGGAACCCAACCCCAGGGCCCCTCGGCCTCCTGGAGCTCGCACCCCTGCACCCGTCCCAGGTGGCAAGGCAGCGTCTTCCTGCAGCTGGTCCCCACTGCCCTCCCCTGAACTTGGTTTAAAATATACAGCAAACAGAAAACCCTTTTCCTGTGATCAGGGCTCTAGAAAACACAGGCTCGTGCTAACAAAATGTAATTGGAGACATCCAGGTGTTGGGAGGGAAAAAAGCGATTGGAAAGGTCAGACAAACCCAAGGGGTCATCTCACCCTTGTCTCTCCCTCCCCAAGTGTGGGGGGAGGTCAGATGCTTACAGACATCCTCCCTGCAGACAGTCAGCCACCAGTCTCCTGTAGGCCCCCGATCCCTGCTGATAAGCTTTGAACGACAATTCTCTGCCCAGTGCCTGCCTCTATTGCAAGCTCGGTGAATCTGCATGAGCCTCGGTTTTCCCACCTCTCAAATGGGGTGCCCTGGCGCACCATTGGTTTGGTTCTTAGGTGATCATAGTCCTAACTGAGCCGTCCTTTGACCCAGCACCATCGATTTAGGCTGTCTGTAGTGACCTGCCTGGTGCTACTATGAAGTGCGGCAAGGGGCTGGCTTTAACAGACAGAAGCCCCTTTCTCACAGTTTAGGAGGCTAGCATAAGCCACGGACGGCCAGAGGAATGCACAAATGCATCCAGAATGCTCCTTGGGAGTGAGGCTGGCAAGACGCTGTCTCCCATCCTTGGGACACATTATCCCGAGGGACCCGTCCTGGGAGTAGGCCCGGATGCTCGGTAAAGTCGAGGGTCGTCAAAAAGAGGAAGATTCTCAGTGAGATGAGTGGACACGGTGGCTGCATCAAGAGCCCAAACCTGGCCAACGGTTGGGAGGATGGCGCCTTGCAGGGCAGTGGTCTGTTCTGTCCACTGGGTCACAGTCCGTGGAGACCAACTTGACAACCCCTCGCAACAAGAGGCTGCACGTCTGCATTCAGGATCTGTATTCAGGACCTGCATTCAGGATCTGCATTCAGGACCTGCATTCAGGA
>NW_022111357.1:32818802-32826298 GCF_000313985.2 Echinops telfairi
CTGCATTCAGGACCTGCATTCAGGAGCTGCATTCAGCCTCTCTGTGTTGGCTCTGGAGGAAGGCCCCTCTGAGCCGCTGCTCCTGGCCGCCCTCAGGGCCTGGCAGCCTCTCTTCTCCCATCTCGGCCGCGTTCCTTTCATCCCTGTTCTAGTTTTAGAAAGATTGACCCCAAACACATCCTGCCCTAATCCTTCTGTTAGCGTCCGAGGGTCAGGTTTACAGCACATGCTTTGGAGGGGAAGTGGGGTGGGGGGACATAATTCCCTAACACTCGGTCAGGAGGCAACCAGCCTAAAGGGGCTCGAGCCGTTCTCTAATCAGGGCACAGCAGACAGCAGGAGCTTCGTGTTCCCATGTGTCCCCCCTGGCCCTCCAAGTCGCCTGGGTCACAACTCAGGAAATCCCCAGGAGTCTTTGTGGGGGTGGGATCCGATACCTATCACGTTTGCCATGTCAACCCCCCTGAGTCTGCATTGCACGGTGCCTGGGGCATGGTGGATTTCAAAGCCACCGAGCCGAGGGAGGAAGATGAGGCTTCTTCCTCCTCCCGTCAAGAGCAAGGGTCGCAGAAGCCCACAGGGGCGGCTCTCCCCTGCCCTGTCGGATGGTGCGTGGCAGGGGGCCATTCCAGTGGCATTCCTGACACTCCATGGTACGCAACCAGCACCACGTTTTCCTTTCGTTTCTTGCCACAATTACACAATGTTTTTTTCGTTCCGAAAGGAGAAAATCTCCTTTGTTACACCGTCACCCTGCCAGTCAGAGAAATGCTGCAGTAACGAAGAATGTTGGATCCACCAAAGTCCTCACTTCTACAACGCTCACTTACAAAGAAATCGAGTTCAGCACAGCCCAGCACTATACGCTGGGCTTCCTTCATATTGAAGTCCCGTCCACCACCGCACACACACACAAAAATCATCCTCTCATGGGGTACTTCTCTACATAACTGACAGTCCTTCCTTTTGCCAACTCACCCCAAACTGCACGAGAGACACATCACACAGATTTCTAAAGCCGTTAGGAAATCCTCCTCCCGTTGTGGCCACCTGACGTGTCACTGCTCTGTGTCATCATTCTCAATGGGGGAGGGAGGGATTGAAAGGGCTCTCTTGCCGGGGCCCAAACTTGAAGTCACAGACCGGCTATGTTTCAAAATGCCATTTCTTCTCAGACCACTCTTCGGTAACTGTCCAGCCGATCACCCAAACCACGGGCATCCTCTCATGGCATCCTCCGTGAAGGGAGCACGTGTTTCCCAGGTCTACTGTCTCCCAGCCAGTGCGTTTGCTTCAACCATCGGGTTCTGCCTCGAGTGAGCCTGAAAGGGGGGCAGAGAGTCTACTCTCCCACTGCGTCTACTCTAAAGCACTCTCATCTCGCACAGAACCTCCAGGCACCAAGCCACCGCACTCCCTCCAGCCCCTGGGCCCTGGAGTCTCCTTTCTGTCTCGAGGCCTTTGACTAGTCTAGATGGTTCCTGTAAGCAGCCTCGGGCAACATCTGTCCTTGGGTGCCTGGCTTCTTTCACCCCGTGTCCCGTTTCCAAGGTTCACCCCTGCGGTAGCCGCGGTCGGGACCGCGTTCCTGTTTATGCTGAATAGGACTCCGTTGTACAGAGGTACCGGATTCTGTGTCTCCCTCCTGTCGATGGACACTTGGGCAGAGCAGACCGCAGTCTTACAAAGGGCTTCTGGCAGATGTGCCCCGGCTCTTGCCTTCTGAGAAAGCAGAGTCTTGATTCCACAGAGCGGAAGCAAGGGTGCTCAGGAAAGGGGGTGACACAGTACCACCTTGGACTATAAGTCCATCTGCTCTCTGATCCAGGGCAAGCTTCCAAGGCTGCTCACTAAGTAACTGTCCTGGAAAGATTGTCCTGGACAAAAATGAGCAGAAAGAAAGGCAACTAACCCCGTTGTTAGTGAGCCCATTCTGATGCTCAGCAACCTGGAGAACAGGACATGGCTACCTCACAGCGTTTCCACGCCTTTCTCCCACAGAGCGGGGGCAAGATTTGAACCACCGACCTTGTGGTCAGCAGCAGGGCGCTGAACTACAATTCCACCAGGGCTCCTGAGTTGACATAAGACACGTAAAACACCAACAATAACACCGACTGCCATTTACTGAGTGTGCGAGCCAGCTAGTGCGGTTACAGCCCTGTTCCGCATGAGCTTCTGCCTCTTGCCCTGAGCCCAGCTTCCATGGTGGTGTGGGGGTTAGCTGCCACCAAGGGCGCCCCAACTCGTGGTGACGCCATTCTCCACTGGATGAAATGTTGCCCGGTCCTCCGCTATCCCCACAACGGGTGGCAGCTCAGACAACTCGGAGTCACAGGACTGGCACCCGCTGGCATAGACCACCAGGTCTTTCTTCCTAGTCTCTCTGAGCCTGTAAGTGCAGCTGAAACCTGGGCAGTATCATAGCAACCCACTGACAAGCCTCCACTCTCAGACGGCGGGGGGTGTGCTTAAGGTGCCCTGGCTAGGAATGGAACCCAGGTCTCTCTCATGCCTGGAAAGTGGCCATGCACGCAGCGAGCCCTCACCGCCCTCAGCCCATCACGCAAGCCTAGCACGAGCCATTCTCCAGAGATGAAACTAAACCCAGACCAGAGGTGGACGGATTGCCCGAGGCCCCTCAGGAAACAAACGTGCACCGTGCCCGGGCAGTGAACAATGAATGCACTTCCTCTCGGCTCTGCCCCCACCCCCACTTCCAATAGATTTGAAATCAGAAGAAATCTCTAAGCCGGAAGAAACGGCCTTACCCTGGGCATTGTCTAAGGCTTTCTTTCCTTACCTGGCCACTTACCCTACCCACACACCTGTGCATCACCCCTCTTTGACAGATGACAGGGCAGAGACCCTTGCCCAGAGACACCCTGAGGGTGGTGGCCACGCTGGACTTGAAGGCCCCAAAACCTCACTGCCATCGAGTCAACGTCGCCTCCTAGCAGCCCTGCAGGACAGGGCAGAACTGCTCCTGTGAGTTTCGCAAGTCCAGGTGCAGAAAGGGCAAGTAGATGGCAGCGTGGAGTCCCCACACCAGATGGCTGGGGGGCAGGGCTACAAGAAGGGGCTGAGGCAAGCAGGTGTCAGGATCCCCAGAAAGCTCTGTAATCAACTGGCGACCCCGAGTCCAGAAAGGGGGCTCCCTGCTCTGACGTCAGGCTGCGCTCTGCCCTCACTGCTCGGATTGCCACAGGAGACCCAATGAGTGACCCACTCATGTCTTGGGGTCTGCCTTCCACCGCCCTCCTCTCTGACATCACTTCTCGGGCCCCCACGCACTTCCTCCTGCTGGTCCACGTTGAGCAAACCACGGGGGTGGGGCTGGGGGAGGGAGGTCTTGGACCAGCCCCGGCCAGAGCGGACCATCCCAGAGGCTGCTGGTGGGGGCCCACAAGGTTGGGGGCTTGAGCGATAACTGCAGGGACTGTCAAAACCATGAGAGAAGAGAGATGGTCAAAGAAAAGTAAAAAACCACCTGCCCAGTCAGAATGAAAAGTGAGACTACGAGGATGACATGAGGAGGCCTCGGCTTCCACGAAGAAAGCCCAGCGCAGCAGGTGTTGGATGACTAAGCTCAGGGGCCCCGGGGACAGACCGAGCCAGGGCTTCCCGCAGCACGTGTGCGCGTCCGCCAATGTGAGTGTGAAGATGTGTGAGGGGTGTGTGCATGCGCGTCCGCCAATGTGAGTGTGAAGATGTGTGAGGGGTGTGTGCATGCGCGTCCGCCAATGTGAGTGTGAAGATGTGTGAGGGGTGTGTGCGAGGACACGCGGGCACGCCGTGTGTATGTGAGGGGGTGTGATTGAATGTGCGTATGTGTGCAAATGTGTCTATGAGTTGAGAGGGGGTGTACGTGGGGGTGGGGGCGAGTGTGCCGGTAGGAGGGTGTGTGTGAACGTCTGTATCCGGGTGGACGAGGATGTACAGGGAGCTTCAAAAAGCCCCTGGAGAAACTACGTTCTCCTTTCATTGGATTTCTCCAGGAACTTCCTGAAGTGCCCTCCTATTTGCGGGAAAGTGCGTGTGTAGGAGGAGGTAGGGGTGAAGGGGTGTGGGGGTGAGGACGCATTGATTTGGTCAGGGAAGCATTAAGGAGCCCCTGCTCCCCGAGGGGCACAGTGGCCTCGGCGGAAGCTCCCCACGGGGCAGGGGAGGAAGGAAAGGTCACGGCAGGGAGGGGCATGGCAGTGTCACCAGCAGCCAAGGAGAGGGCCACAGACAGTGTTGCTCATCCCACACCCAGGCTCAGCAAGGCGCGCAGCCCCCAGGCAGCACCGGGCCAGAGAGACGGTGTGGTGTGGACGCTAGAGATTGTCATGGTTTAACTTCCAGTCCTGGCTTGGTTACTTGCTAGCTGTGTGGCTTTAGGCAAATCACTTAACCACGGTGTGCCTCCCTTTTCTCATTTGTAAAGTGGGGGCTAATAGCCTTCTCTCAGGGAATGGTCTAAATACTAAAATTAAGAGCGGCAAAACTCCCCAAGTAGTGCCCGCACTGAGTAGGCTTTGTATGAATAAGTGCTCCTTTGAGTAAGCGTTCATGAGCTCCTGGATTTAATAACTTCTTTGGGGCCATGAGGAGTCTGTGTGTGTGTGTGTGTGTGTGTGTGTGTGTGTGTGTGTGTGCAAACGATGTGTGAACTTTGCTACTCGGTGAAAGACTGGGGGTTCAAGGCCACCCAGGAGTGCCTCAGAAGAAAGACAGGGCGATTGACATGTGAAAAGCCAGCCAGTGGAAACCCTAAGGGACACCGCTCTCCTCGGACACACAGGGTGTCCCGTGGGTCAGACTCAACTGGACAGCTGGTTGCAAGTTTGCTGGATTCTCTGGAATGATAAAAATCACAAGATAGATCTGCTGAAGGCATGGCCAATTCTCAGGAACAGCTAGACCAATGGCTCTCAACCTTCCTCATGCCACCACCCTTTCATACAGTTCCTCATCTGGTGGTGACCGCCCCCCAACCAGAACATTATTCTGGTGAATGGGTCATTCGACCCCCAAAGGGGTTGAGACCCACAGGGTGGGAACGGCTGAGCTAGCCTGAATCTCAGCATATTGGTGACACAGGGCAAAGCCTGTCTGCTGTCCACCCACCCAGGGTCCATCTCCCCCACGTGTCTTCCCTGAGAGGCTGGCGTGGCTGGAAAGACAACACACACTCACTGTTGGAAAAAGCCAGGTGCAGCCAGGCCAGCTTTAGGGCTCAGGGACCTCAGGTGAGAACCTGGGTCCGACAAGTTCCCCTCTAACTACCTTTCTTCCACCTCCTCAGGTTCAAAACCAAGCTCATGATTAGAAGAAGGGTGTTTCTGGCACGAGGAAATTTCTGCTCTGCGGCCAAAAGAAACCCCCTCTTCCAGCCAAGAACCCACCTGTGGTTCGTGATGGCTATTGGTTGCTGTGGGGCTGGCTCAGCCGGACAGCAGCCTGTTCGTGTGTCATAGAATGAAGCCCAGCTGGGCCCCGCTGCATCGTCACGACCATTGAGCCCACTGTCACTACCACATCAACACAGCCATTGAGTCACCGCGTCCCCCTGCCAGCCATGACGTCCTTCCGGAGGACAGTCTGAATGAAGCCACTCTGTCCTTCGGCTGACACAGTGTGGTAGTTACATAACCTGGTGTCAATTTGGGACTGGAGAAGATTAAGAGTGAAGGGGTGGAGCCTCATCTGTCAATCGATCACAGCCCACGAGTCCTCTTTGTGGGCATGGCCTTCTCCTGAGAATTCTGGGACTCCAATTCCTAAATGTTCCTCCTGAGAGGCAGGAGAGATTTCTCTCACATCTCACTCCCTGAGAGAAGCTCTACAGACAAGACACAGGGCACTACACTGACAGACCCCGTGCCCTGGAAACTGGAGGAGCCACATGGAGACCCCTGCCAGCGCTGAGATGCTTCTACCACCACTGGATCCACAAGACTTTGCACCCACTGGCCTGTGATCTCCTTGCATCTGGCATCATTGCATGTGTTTCATGGGTCAGAAGAGGACTTTATAGATTGGTATCGAGCATATGAGCTAATATCTGACTTATGGGCTTGATCTGGACAGGGCTGGGACATTTTCTCAATATTCAATTGCTCTTATATATATATATAAACCTCTTTCTTATACACATATCAGTCTCCTGGATCTGTTTCTCTAGTCTACCCAGACTGACACACACACACACAGCAATGTGTGTGAGGAGTCCCAGTGCAGGCAGGGAGAAGAGAAACCAGGGGGTGGGGGGTGGGGGTGCCTTAACCTGAGTAGTCAATCCCCTGGACTACATCCGTTCCCAGGAACTTCAGTCACAAAGGACCACAAACTCAGTGGTTTGAAGCCACAGAACTGTCTTCTCCTCTGCTCTAGAGACTTCCAAGCGCAGGGTGGCTGGATTTGAATCCAGGGGACTAGTTCTGGGTGGAGGCACCGAAGGGGAAGCTGCCCCGTGCCTCTGTCCCACATTCTGGAATGTGATTGCTGGAAATCTAGGCACTGGTTTGTGGCAGCCTCGCTCCGACCTCTGCCGCCCCCATCACCTGTCCCTCTCTGGGTCTCCTCCTTCCCTGTGCAGCCTCCTTCGATTTAACCCACTCACCGCCACTGAGGCCATTCTGATGCATAGTGACCCCATAGGACAGGGTAGAAATGCCCCTTGTGGGATTCCAGGACTGTAACTCTTATTGTGAGAAGAAAGCCGCTGGTTCCAGGGCATCTATCTCCCACGTAGAGCCTGGTGGTTTTGAACTGCTGACCTTAGCCCTAGCAGCTCAACACAGAACACTACCAGGGCTCCTTTCATTGGATTTAAAGCCCACGCTGACCCAGAATAATCAGGCTCAAGAGGCTTACTTTTAATTAGCTCTGCAAAGACCCTGGTTCAAAATAAGCTCACATTCTGAGGTTCCCAGGTGTATATACCTCTGGGGGTGGGAGAGAGGAGACTATTCAACCCCATTACATGAGCCCTGAGAAGATGCCAGCTCTCCATGGTTCCAGCGCTGTGGTCCTACAGGGCTGAGCCTCCTTGGGGGACCCCTGATGCATCAGAAGACCCCAAGTGAGAAGCTTCAAGGAGCTCCTGAAGCCCAGACGGAGGGCCGCAGGAGGAGGAGGGCATACAAGCCTGACATAGTAACCGCATGAGATGGCTGCAAGAAGGTGTCAAGCGGGTGAGGAGGGTTCGGGGCCAGGTGGAGAGACCGAGGGAAGTGTGGGCAATATTGCTGAGACGGGATGTGAGCAAGCCTGTCCCAAGGAGGGAAGCGATGAAGGCTTGTGTAGCCGCTCCTCACACACACACACCCTACCGCGTTCCCACGAAGTGTTCCACACTGTCACCACACCTCCCAGGAAACCCCCAGGATTCCCTGCAGGTGCTGGTTCCGGGGCCTCTGACCCCATCCACCCCAGCCCAGCAGCCTGTCTCTCCCACCCACCTGACCGGCATTCCTTCAAGCCAAACCATCCCCTCTGTCTGGCCAACC
>NW_022111357.1:32828531-32829836 GCF_000313985.2 Echinops telfairi
CTCTATTTCCTTTTACTTTCCTCTTGTCCCACTATCACGCTCAGTCCCCACCTAGGTTTCGGCAATTCCTCTTGGTTACATTACCCTTGACCATGCCCTACCAGGCCTCCTACACCCTCTTCACCACCGATTTGGATCACTGGTTGTTCCCTTGTCCCTGGGTTTGTTAATACCACTACCATTCCCCCCACCTCCCCCTCTCCCCTGGAACTGTCAGTCCCGTTGTTTTCTCCTCCAGATTGTTCATCTAGCCTATCTTATTTAGACAGACCTTCGGAGATAATAACAGCACAAAAACAAGACAGAGCAAAACAAACAACAAAAGAAAACAACAACAACAGCAAAAAGCCAATGACAAAAAAACCCCACAACAACAACAACAAAGAAAATCTTGCAGTTAGTTCAAGGGCTGTTTGATGGCCTTTAGGAGTGTTCTGGTTGAGTCTCAAATCAGGCCTTTTTTGTCACACTGTCTCGCAATCTTTTCAGAACCTCTCAATAGGAAGCTTGATTAACAGAAAGCTTGGACTGGTAGAACAAACTCCAAAATGCACTACAAGTCAACACTTTTGTCTGTTCGGGAAGTTGACGGACATCCAGAATGAGGTGTGTCATCAATGGGCATCTCACCTTTTTTGAAACAAGAAACCCACTCATACACTTGATTGTTCCCATAGCGCTGTCCTTGTAAGCTGTGTTCAACATCACAACAGTTTCTGTGGCATTTTTCCCAGAACAGAAAACAAAATTTCACAGCCACACACTGTTCTCTTAAATCAGCCATCACAAAACACAAGATAGACTGAAACGGCTCTTACAAAAGCATTCCTCGTGACCAGAGAGAACTTCCCACATGACGCCACTGGGTGCACTACCTCAGAGTGAGTTGCTCGGTGTTTGCCTAGCAGGGAAAATGAGTACTACAAAAGCTCCACAGTAAACCAGCAGCCATCTAGCTGAGAAGCAACAAAGCCCACATGGAAGAAGCTCACCTGCCTGTGTGACCACAAGGTGTCAATGGGATCAGGTATCAGACATCAAAGAACAAAACATCATATCATAGTGAATGAGGGGGGCAGTGCAGAGTGGAGACCCAAAGCCCATCTGTAGACAACTGGACATCCCCTTACAGAAGGGTCGCGGAGAGCAGATGAGTCAGTCAGGGTGCAGTATAACAATGATAAAACATACAAGTTTCCTCTGGTTCCTAAATGCGTTCTCCCCTCCCCCACTCCCACTATCATGATCCCAATTCTACCTTACAAATCTGTCTAGATGAGAGGATGTACACTGGTACAGATAGGA
>NW_022111357.1:32829948-32831251 GCF_000313985.2 Echinops telfairi
GGCATTCCCAGAGCACCAGGACGCCACCTTTGAAAGGCACCCAGGAAGATAATTCCTGGCCCGGTGTTTTCTGTTCACCGCCAGGAGGGCAGAGAAGCTACAGGTGTGTGGCCACTCAAGCCGGTCAAGGGGAAGCCACCTGGGCAGGCAGCCTGGGAGCTGGGGCTCTGGTCTTTGGAAGGTCAGAAAGGTCTGGTGCAGACCCGGGTCCATGCTCTGCCCGTCCGCAGGTGTTGGCGCAGGACCCTGTGGCCAACAAAAGGAAGGAGGTGGAGACTGCCAACTTCCCCCAGGTGGGGGGGCGGGGCGGGGCTGGGTGAACATGCTGAACCAGGGTCTACCTGAGACATCCTCCTGCCTCCAGTCAGTTCCCACTCGCTGCTGCGGTAGCACGAGGATTCCGAGACTGGAACTCTTGACCGGATTGGTGGGAGTTTAAGACCATAGCTATAAGGTCCACATGAAGTAATTCAGGGCACTGCAACCATTTAATGGCGAAACCATCTGGGATGGTTTCTTCATCCATTTCCCCACTACGTTTCAGGCCAAGTGGTGTCGGCCTTTCCCAACTACAGCTCCCCTCCCCCAAATATGTACAGGGACACGTGTTTCCAAATGATCCTTTTACTGTCCTTTACTTTTGGGACCCTCTCGGTGGTGTGGACTGTTAACAAGCCCAGCTGTTCAGCAAAAGATTGGAGGCTCAAGACCATCCAAAAGCACCTCACAAGCAAGGCCTGGAGATTGTCAAAGCCGCAGCCATTGAAAACCCCGTGGAGCACACTTCTACTCTGGCGCCCAGGGCCTCCACGACGCAGGATCGACGTGATGGCAACTGGTTACTGTCAGAGGCTGATTTCACTTGGAAATTTATTATCTGGTCATCTCAGTCCATCCTCCACGATAGCTGTCATCGTTATATTGTAAAATGCAGCACTTAATAGCCGTTAAGCACTCGCTTCAAACTGAAGGGTTAGGAGTTCAAACCCACCCAGTGGCTACTCGGAAGAAAAACTTGGTTATCAATTCCCATAAACTACAGCTGGGGACAGCAAAGGGCAGCTGCCACGTGGCATCACTGCATGCATATAATCATGTTAAAATCAATTATATATGATCATGTCATAAGTGTGATTATTATAATCCTCATTGTACAGATGAGGAAACGGAGGTTTAGAGAGGTCCATGACTTGCCCAGGCCTGTGGTTCTGGGTCAAGTGATGTGTCCACATGGGTCTGAGAGGGCGTTGCCTCCCACTCCTTTCTCCCCTGGCAGAGATTCCGGGAAGAGGAGGTGGGGGGG
>NW_022111357.1:32831481-32832408 GCF_000313985.2 Echinops telfairi
CTCTCTCAGGCTCCTGCCCTAGCCATGGGCTCTCGGGAAGAGGCAGCGAGGTGCTTCTGCTGCATTTTAGAATCCCTGCTGGGCCAAGGGCCCTCAGGAAGAGAAAAGAGAAGCCCTCCCACCCTTGGCTTCAGACAAAGCCGGCCAGAAAGCTGGGCACAGGCCACAAAAGCCACATGAGGCAGCCTTCAGTGAGGACTCTTATGCCACCTCCATCATCCCCAGGCACCATCCCCTGGGGCCTGGACTTCCCCTCCTGACTGCCCGCACAGCTCAGCCCCGCCTCCCCCAGCTCGCACCCCCAGCCCCTGGTCCCTAGAAGCCTGACCACAGCCCCAGCTATGGACTTGCCCAGCCGTCCCTGTCAGCAGAGCCAGGGCTTCTGGGAAACGGATGAGAAAGTTGTGACTGCGTTTGCTCCTATCAACGGTCCCCACATCGGCAGGGAGAAGGGCGCTGCGTCACACTCTTGGGTGCTCGAGATCCGGTTCTCTCTTATCTCCCCAGGAAGGAAGGGTGAGCAAGCGTGAACACTCAGGGGGCAGGTCACCTGCTTGACATGCCATTCCCTTCAATGATGCTGACCCGGTGGGGCGGGGGTGGGGGCAGGGGACAAGCGGGCAGGAGGTGCTGACAGAGCTCTGGTACCTTATCAATGATTCCCTCTTGCTGGGTCAGCCCAGGGGTCAGCCCCGATGCGCCGCTCTGACCGAACGCGCACGAGGGTGACCACTGTTTTCTGGTGCCGCTGACTGCCGTGGAGTCCCGCTGCGGGGACATGCTCCTGGTCCTCTACCAGCCCCTGAACGCCAGACCAGTGTGAGTTTTCACAGAATGGTCTTCAGGGGCATGCCAGGCCTTCCTTCCTAGCCCCTCTTGGTCTGGAAGTCCACTGAAACCTGCCCAGCGCCGCAGCAGCACGCACGC
>NW_022111357.1:32834075-32835254 GCF_000313985.2 Echinops telfairi
AAGAGATGGGAGATGGACAACTGGATAGATGGATGGGCAGATGGATGGAGGGTGGAGAACTCATGTTGAGTTGAGCTCTATCTGGAGAGCATTCGCCAAATCCCACATACTTACAGAGCTTCAGGCTTGGCACGGGGACCTTCCACTGCTAGACAAGTAAACCTCTCCCTACCTCTCTACCTTCACTAAGCCAACTGCCTCCAGCATGCAGGGGTGGAAACAGACTAATGGCATCCTTTAAACCCGTTAATGGGCAGGATCAGGTATTGTCTGAATGACTAACACAAAACCTCTGTTTGGAAAAAGTAGGTGATCTTACATGCTTTCCTTTGAGATTTATGCTCCATATTTGGAGGGGACGAAACACTTATTATTCACTGGGAAGAAGAGAAACACCTAAGGCAGAGCTGCGTGTGCTCAACCATAGATGCCCGTCAGTCAGGCATGAAAACACCTGTCCACTCGTCTTCCTGGTGCAGGCAAGGAGCCAGGCTGGAGGAAGACCCAGGTCCTGAAATATAGTTTTTAACAGAAAATTTTACAGAAAATAAAAACATTTCAACTAAAACACATTTTAAAAGAAAACTTGAGGGAAGGAGTCAAGATGGCATCCAAGTAGAATCCGCCTCCCCTTCCTGCACCCAAGAACCAAGTCCCGCAGCGAGCAGTAATTTCCCAGGCTGCTGTCTAAAAGTGGTCATAATCCCAGGTTCACGGAAAGCCTCTAAAAACTAGCCACAAGACCTCACATCGGAGTTCCCCTCTCTGCTATCTGCAGTCTAGGGCTTTATAGCTCCCTCCCCAGCCAGGAACGAGTGATTGCATCAACCACCCCCTTCCTCCCTCTCCCCAGCTCCATGCCTGCCAGCGTGCATAACTAGGCACTAACTTGCAGCAATGGAAGGGCCGGCTGGGATACTTACCAGTGACAGAATGCTGTTCCCACGAGCACAGCCTGCAGTGCCGTGCAGGACAGAGCCAGAGTGACACAGGAGTGCAGCCAGGGAGAATTCAGATCCAGTCAGCTCCACACCCACTCTGCTAATCTGGTTCCCCTTCCCTGGGCACCCCACAAGCCCATTATAAAAGGGGAAAGAAAAAATACATATTTTAAAACACTTTCAATTCCAGGCTTTGTGTAACTGTGACTGTAAGCCACCAGAACTCTGTCCATTAGCA
>NW_022111357.1:32841909-32843560 GCF_000313985.2 Echinops telfairi
ATCCACTGACGAAGAACAAATTAAAATATACCAAGCAAGAAAAACTTGTGTTTTCCAGTCTAGCCTGTTGGAGCAATTAATTTCAAAATCCGGTTTTTAATAATATTTAATCACTGAGGGTGAAAAATGCAAGGAGGTAATGTGTGCTTACCAGAAGCCTACCTGTGTTTTATTGAGTGTGCAAAGGCACACAGAAGCCCCCAGAAGCTTACCTGTGTTTTATTAAGTGTGCAAAGGCATTCAGTTGTGTAGATCATAACAAATTATGGATAACACTGCAAAAAGTAGACATTCCAGAACACCTCATTGTGCTTCTGTGGAACCTGTACACAGACAAGAGGGTCAAAGGGGCCAGTGCAAGGGATAATCAGGAAGGATGTGTGGACATCTCTGCTGCACAGGCCGCTTTAAACTGTCGAAGGACAAGAATGTCACTTTGAAGACTAAGGTGCAGCAGACCCACGCCAGGGCATTTCAATCGCTTTGTGAGCACGTGAGGGCTGAGCAATGAATAAGAAGTCCAGAGAATGGATGCCTTCGAATTACGTAGTAAAGAACATTCATTATCCCATGGACTGCCAGGGAGACAAACAAATCCATCTTGGAAGGAGTACAGCCACCATGCTCCTTAGAAGAGAGGATGGTGAGATTCGGCTAGCTTGTTTGGACAGGCACGTTACCTGGAGGCACCGGTCCCTGGAGCAGATGTTATGTTGTTCGAGGGTCAGTGAAGATGAGGAAGGCCCTCCAGGGGACGGGGATGTATCCGCTCACAGTTCAAGAAGCCAGACATTCAAGTTCAGGGTATCTCCAGGGGTTCCTTCCTTCCTTCCTTCCGGTGCCTCCTGGCAACCCCTGGAATTCTGGCTTGTAGCTATTTCCTCCAATCCTACCTCTACCATGACATGGCCTTATAAGGGCACCAGCCATTGAATGTAGGGACTACTATACTATAGTATGGCTTTATCTTACATGATCGAATTATATCTGCAAAGACCTGAATTCCAAATAAGGTCACATTCTGGAGTTCTGGGTGGACATCGGTTCTGGGGAACACCATCAGCCTGGTACAGGAATGTAAGACCAACATTCCCAGAGTAGGGAACAGCAGAGAAGGCCCACCAGGTTGGGTGAAGTGGAACTGGAAGATAGGAAGCTCTCTGAGGGGGCCACTCTGCCCAAGACTCATGCTTCAGTTATCAAAAGGCTAGTAACGTGGGGGCCCCTAGGCTTGGAAAAGCCACTCCCCCAAAGCTAAGCAGTCATAAAGCATAGCTCCAGCAGCTGCTGGGCCACAGCAGGAGCAAAGACCCAGCTGAAAGCTGTGGTCAAGACCCCAAAGAGGCCACCAGTGTGGGCGGTGACAGGGGACACCACCACCAGTTGCCAGACATCTCCAAGCCATGGACACCCCACGTGTATCAGAACCGGACTGGGCCCCAAAGAAGTTTTGTGGCTGAGTTATATGAGGTAGACCAGTAGGCCTTTCTGCAGAAGCGCCTCGGAATGGATTCAGCCAGCCAGCTTCTCTGTCTGCAACACGCACACTTTGGACACCACCCAGGAGGTCTGGGGGGGCACTGAGGTTAGACAGTGGGAAGGACGGGAATTCTGATGCTCAATAAGACCTTTCATGTTTCATCCGTTCCAA
>NW_022111357.1:32844491-32853167 GCF_000313985.2 Echinops telfairi
GTGTACATTTTTCGCCCTCACCATTCTCAATAGATGTCTCATTTTAATCTACTATAACTGTCTCTTCAATACTCCGTCTGATAACCAGCCTATTCCCATTCATAGATTATGGTCAAATGGAACTTACTAGAGGCGTATTCTCTGTGTAGATACTGCAAATATGTTTTGGGCTTCCACTGTCATCCATAGCCTACCGCAAACCAGAATTTCACAATTTAAGCTCGGATACCATTATCTCCTTCGGATTTGGATTATATTGTCTATAATCCTTGGATTACACAGACTGGTGTGCTTCTTCCATGAGGGCTTAGTGACATCTCACTTAGATGGCTGTTTGTTTGAAAACGAGCCTTTAAGAGCCCAGGCACTATTCTTTGATAGCTGGGCACCATCTACTTTCTTCATCACACTTTGCTGTAGCACCCTGTATCTGCCATGTTCTCTTCTTGAGGGAGTACACTGCCAGCTTGGAAAAATGTACAAGTTCTATTTGACAGAAAAGCTCCCAAATTCTTTTCTCCCTCTGGCCAGGG
Source organism: Echinops telfairi (assembly GCF_000313985.2). NCBI lineage: Eukaryota > Metazoa > Chordata > Mammalia > Afrosoricida > Tenrecidae > Echinops > Echinops telfairi. The sequence goes on from NW_022111357.1 coordinate 32,845,025, forward strand.
CATTTCGAATAAAACCACAAAGTCCCGTGCATTCTTTGATTTACAAGGACCCGTCAGGATGGGCCAGTCAAGCAGTGCTTCCCCAGGTCTTGCTGCCAACCTGCTCCACATGCATGCCATTGGTAGCAGACACACCTTTGGACATAAGAGCCCTTAGAGAGCGTGCGTATGTGCTCGCTGGCACCACAGTGGCTCCATCACTTCCAGTCTCCTTATCCTCCTGGCAACCACAGGCAAGCGAGGCTGGCATCCCAGATGTGAGGGCAGCTTTTAGGAAAGATCAATCCATCAGTAGGCACCAGGGTTGGTAGTCAGCAAGGAGAAGGACCCTCAATAAGATGCTGGACGGACACAGCGAGCACAATGGCCTCAAGCATCCCCACCCTCATCCAGGCGGCAGTTCGGTTCTGGTAGGCGCACCTTCACGTGTGGGCATCAACTCTCCTGCAACCCACAACACTATTTCTACCACCCACCTGGTCGTGTGTTGTTCTGTGGCGACTTGTATGTTGCTACGATCGCAGAAGCGATGCCACCAATATTTCAACCCCCAGCCAGCTTTATCTCATTGGGCATACTCCGGCAGTGCTTCCAGACTAAGCAAGACTAGGCAGACACTTCCGAAAACTAGTCAATGTAGTTCTGCAGATCACAACAGAAGACTGGCCCATCCCGTGCTGGAATATGCGCCTCTGGGGTTAAAAGGTATTCAAGATACACAATGGCCAAGCCAGGGTCCTAGGCACACCAACAAGCCTAGTGCCACTCCAGGCAGCATGGCATTCTGTGGAACATGGAGTCACAACTCAGCAGCAGCCACCTTGCTTTGTTAACGGCTGTCTGCCCGGGCCTGGATGCGCTGGGTCCCTACCTTGTGGGGAATGAGCTGTGCTTGTCAACAGAGCGGCAGACAACAAGGCTTACCTTGTATCCCAGGCGCTGCCTCCACGCACCATGCGCTGGCTGTCAGGTGGGCCCCTGTGACTGGTTCTACGTAAGGGTCCATGAGCACAATGGACCATGTCACATCTCGGCTGAGGCACCTGGTGCTGGTCCACACCAGGCATCTGTCTGCCCGAGCCCTGAGGCACACGCCCATGTGACCCAGGATGGGCCAGTCAAGTGACAAGTCCGCATGCAATGAGCCTTCTATTAAGCTCCTGAGATGGGGCGGGGGAGGGGGGCTATTGCGATTAGGTGCCAGCAAAGACTCCAGCCCATAGCCACCCTGTGTATGCAACAGACTGAAACACTGCCCGGTCCTCAGCCGCTGGCTCAGTCCCATTGAGAGGCGTCCTCTTCTCCGCTATCAAGCATGATGTCCTTCTCCACGTACTGCTCTCTCCTGATAGCGTGGCCCCAAGAATGTGAGATGCAATCTTGCCAGCCTTGCTTCTAAGGAGCATTCTGGTTGCGCCGCCTCCAAGACAGAGCTGTGTGTTCTTCGGCCCATCGGGTACCTTGACTGTTAGTGGGCAACACTCGACTCCAAAGGCATCGACCGAGTCTCTGCTTTGGTCCTTGTCCAGCTCCGGCATGCACCTGGGGCAATCACAAATGCCCTGGCTTGGGTCAGACGCATCGCAGTCCTCAAAGTGACATCTCTGAAGGCCGTTACTGCGGCACAACTACCCTCGTCCTGAGGAACCCCGTGGAGAGATCAAGGGGATCAGGATGCTCACAGCCCGCACTAGCTCTAGCAGGGCTGAGGAAGGAGACCACACCCCCAGTCTGACCCCGCCAAGGGGAGACGCTAGAAACAGCACGTGCCTCCATGGGGCTAGTTCCTTGTTGATTCCGCATTGGTCTTTCCAAAACGGCATTTCCTCTCAGGGCTGTTAGGAGGAGCTGTTGAATTTGTCCTGACTCTTAGCGAGCCTGTGTGTACAACACAAGGAAACAGCCTGGTCTGCACCAGCCTCACGGCTGTTCACGTGATGTGTGAGCCACTGCTGCAGCCACGGCGCCAGTCCATCTCGCGGAAGGCCCGCCCCTTCTTGCTGCCCCTCTACCAAGCACGACGTCCTACTCCAGGGGCCGGCCTCTCCTATAATGACAAAGCACTCCGGGCGCGTTTCTACCACGGCAGATTGGCTGCTAGGCAGTTCATGGTACTGTCACTGCTGTCCGCCAGCCTCCTGGCAGGGTACTTCTTTCCCATCGAGGTCTGGGCTCTCCCCAGATCTTGCCGCAGTCATGGCCTGTCTGCCCCTGGTGAGGCTCTGGGTCACTCATGGGATCTAGGAGAGGGCAGTGGAGGGGCGGCCTGGCCCAGGAGCCTAAGATGGAACTCCTCACCAGTGGAGTCAAGAAAAAGAGCCATCTCTCCCTGGCTCGCTGCCCAGGTTTCTGGCCAATTCCCAGGAGTCGGCCTGCAGCCCCCTCTCCTTGAGGTGGCTTTTAAACTAGCCTTGGTCCTAGCTTGTCTTGCGGACCCCATTTTTGCCCATGTCCACCTTGGTCAGAAGGCTAGCTTTTCCAGAACTGAGCGCTGGGCAGAGACATGCTCAAGGTGCGGGTCCACTTGGCACACCCAGGTGGTCCGAATGGCTGTCCAGGGGTTAGGGATTGACTTTTGTCCCCCGAGAAAAGGTTGCTATTCCCAACCCGTGTGTACTTGTGGGAGAAAGATGCGGTTTTCTGCCCCCGGCCGCAGCTCCACTCCGAGACCCCACAGGGGCAGTTCTACGCTGTCCTACAGGGTCACTGAGTCAGAGTGGACTTGATGGCAGAGTCTGACTGGGTGTATGTACTTGTGAAATTTGGAAATCACGTCTGTTATGCTAATGAGGCCGCATCAAGTGTCGTAAGCTGAGCCGCTTTGTAAGCCCAAACTGATGAAGGTAGAGAGGAGGAAGTGGAGATGGGGTTCACACTCCCTGCCAGCCAGGCCACGCTGACTCAGAGCACCCTGGAGGGGAGGGCAGAAAGGCCCCTGTGGGTTTCAGAGGCTGTAAATCTTTACCGGAGCAGCCAGCCTGCTCTTTCTCCCGTGGAGCACCTGGTGAGTTCAAACTGGCGACCTTGGCCCTAGCAGACCAGTGCATAACCCACTGCACCACAAGGGCCCCTTAGAGACGGGGGGCAGCCAGATTCAAAGGAACAGAAGCTGAAGGGAGACAGGAACCTTCGCCCAGAGCAGAGAAAGCTGGCCTTCCCCTGAATGGGGGCTTCTATCCCCCAAACTGTGAGAAAATAAATTCCTGTTTGTAAAAGCCACCCCCTCATGCTTTCTGTTATAAGCAGCACCAGATCCCTTAGGTGCCAGGTTAGGGGAGGGCATGGGGCCAATAGCAGGGCAAGAGAGGGAAGGCGGGGCTACCAAGAGCCTAAGCTTTATTTACAAACAGGTAACAGAACTCCTCAGATACCCGCAGAGCCCGCTCCGGTGTGCCCCCAGGAGCAGCCAGGCCTGCGTCTGCCCACCCTGTTCAGCAAAGGCGTCCAAGTCCATCTCCAGCCAAGACTGGGCAGGGCTTCCACTCATGGGCTTCTCAGGCCCGAGGGGAGAGACGGGGATGTCGGTCGGTTGGTCGGTCCTCAGGGCTTCTGCCGAGGGGTGTGGGGCCCGGTGCCCTGGGGCTCTAACCAGGTTGGGGCGGGTGGCGGAGCCCGAGTTGGCAGGGCCTGGACGGTGAATGGGGAGGTAAGCGTCAGCGGTTGCCCCAGTTCTAGGCTTCCCCCCCAGCCCTCCTGGATCGGAGTCAGGGTAAGCTCCTTCCTGGGGTGGGGAGGGCACACGGGACAGCCAACAGGGGTCAGTGGACGCTCCTGGGTGAGTGGCAGGAGGAAGGAGGCCCGGCACAGAAAGGCTGCCCCATCTCCATCCTGCTCCCACGGGGCTCTGTGGTCCCCAGGCCTGCTGCCCAGGGCATGAAGACCCATATCAGATGGGTCTCTGCACCACCACACCCAACCCCCAAGGCACCCGGGCCAGAGCCAGGGCCTGGAACATACCAGATGGGCAGGGCTGCTGGCAGACGGCTTCCGGTGCTGGGCCTCAGAGGAGACGCAGGACCAGAGGTCTAGGTTCCTAGGCAACGAGCTTTTCTCGGGCCTGGGAGGGATGATGTCCCAGCCCAGCAGGCAGTGCTAAGCAGAACAAGGGGTAAACACAGCTGGAGCTGCTGCCCCTAAGACAAGGCAGCATGGCACCCCCTCCATCAGTGTGGAGGGACCCCCTGAACAGAAGCAGCCTTCTCCTCACAGCCTCAGCTCTCCCCATGTGCACCCACTAGGTGACCCCAAACCCTGCTTTCCCCAGCCCTCCAGCCCCCACCCCCAAGTGCTCCCAGACCCAGTGAGAAGGGAGGACACTGACTAGACTGGACATGTCCTCCCCGCCGGCCTGAGAGCCCAACACCTGCAGGTGCCCTGAACTGCCCACCTCAACCAGCATCCCATGAGGCCGGACAGCAACCCAACGGTCCTCTGTACCCCTCCTTCTCCAGCCCAGCTCCCATCCCCCAGTCGGTGCTGAGTGGCCGCTGACCCTCCTCTTGTCCCGGGACATAGAAAAGGCCATCCACGGGAGTGCCAGGGAGTAGGACCCAGGTTCAAATCCCAACGCCCGCTACCTGGCTGACCTTGGGGGAGCCCCTTCCCCGCTTTCCCTCTGCGTCCACATCTGAAAAGTGGGGATGGTAACAGAGACACCTGGCCTCCGTTGGCTGGGGCTCACGAAGTCCTCTGAGGGCAGTGCATGGGACACGGCTCAATAAACTGGCACGTTCTCATGATGCCAGCATGGGGGCAGACACTCATCCTGGGGGGCCCACAGGCATGTATGGGCGCCTACCCACCCAGCCTGGGACTCCAAAGACTTGGGTTCCTTCCCTGCCCCAGTCCAGTCCCCTGTGTGGCATGGAGACAGACCCTGACCCTCCCTGGGCCTCAGGATGGGGCCTGGGCCGGTGGGGACAGCCCCCGCCCTGCGCTGCTCACCCGGGGCAGGGCCAGCGTGTCCGAGGCATCGAAGCTCTTGCGCCGGTGGATGTGGTAGCTGTGGGGGGGCTCCAGGACGGAGAGCGGGAGGCTCACTCTGGCAGGGGAAGGGCAGCGGACATGAACAGGGACCCCCATCACCCCCACCCCCACCCCGCCCATGGCTGGCCCCCAGAGGTCTGCTGGCCCTGGTCACTCACCTGACCCGAGCTGGGTCCGCCAAGGTCTCCAGGTCCCGCTGGTTCCGTGGTGTCCTGCAGAGGCGGCAGGGGGTGCCGGGATCCGCAGGGACCAAAAACAGGCGCCGGTTGATGCGATAACTGTAGACACCTGAGGCCCATTTGAAGCCACAGCCTGACCAAGGGCCTCAGTCCACCCCAGACACACACACACACACCCGCGCGCATAGAAATACTGAACATGCATACCCACACCAAGCATACCTGAGCATCTTTCATGTCCCAGTGTCATGTGGACAAAGCATGTTCGTAGTCACATTCATGGATATACATGCTCCTACCTGGACACACGTAGTCAGGCACATATACACACCCCTCACGCGTGCATGTGCACACTCACATTCATGATCCTCGACCATGTGGCTGCTGTCCCGGAGGCTGAGGAGCTGGGGTCTGTGAGGGGGAGAGGAGTGAGCAAGCCAGGCCAAGGTGCCCCTGGGCTGCACCCCCCACCCCCACCCCAACCCCAGAGCCTCACTCCGGTTCACTGGAGATGCACTCCTCCTTGTTGGCTTCCCGGAACTCCTGCAGCTTAGAGAAGAAGGTATCCGACTTATCGGTGACAAGAGAAGCACTGTCCAGAGTCCCTGGTGGGGCAGAGCCACTGGTCAGTCGGATGAATTGCAAGTGCAAAGGCACTGAGGCAGGCCAGGCCTGGCATGGTTGAGAGGCAACCAGGAGGTGGAAGTGGCTGGCAGGGAGCGAGGGGAGAGGGCCCCTGAGTGAGGGGTGAGGCAATCAGATCAGTGAGGTATTTTTTACAGATTCCTATTGTAGCTGCTGTACTAGGGAAGGGGGGGGGGGCAAGCAGGCCACGGGGGTGGGGTAGATTAGGAGGCTGCTGCACTCATCCTTGTGGAGAGAGGCAGCTGGTTCTAGAAGTAGTGCAAAGACAGGACCAATCGGATTTGCTAACAGACTGGAGGAGGACTGTGGAGAATCAAGGTCAAACACAAGGTTATGGCCTGACCTATCAGGCAGAGAGGGGCAGCCCTGGTGTAGTGGGTTATGAGTCAAACTACTAACATGAAGCTCAGTAGTTCAAAATCACCAGCAGCTCCTTGGGGGGGAAATGAATCTTTTTCTTCCTGTAAAGAGTTACAGTCTCACTGAAGACAAATGGGTGCATAAGCAAATGTGGTGACGAAAGCTGATGGTGCCCGGCTATCAAAAGATATAGCGTCTGGGGTCTTAAAAGCTTGAAGGTAATCAAGAGACCATCAAACTCAGAAGCAACAAAGCCCACATGGAAGAAGCACACCAGCCTATGCAACCACGAGGTGTCGAAGGGATCAGGTATAAGGCATCATCAGAACAAAAAATCTTACCATAGTGAATGATGGGGGGAGTACGGAATGGAGACCCAAAGCCCATTAGTAGGCCACTGGAGATCCCCTTGCAGAGGGGTCCCGGGGAGGAGATGAGTCAGTCAGGGTGCGATGTAGCAACAATGAGAAATACAACTTTCCTCTAGTTCCTAAATGTTTCCTCCCTGCTCCCACTACCATGACTCGAATTCGACCTTGCAAGTCTGGCTAGACCAGAGGAGGTACACTGGTACAGATAGGAACTGAAAATACAGGGATTCCAGGGCAGATGAGCCCTATAGGACCAGTGGTGTGAGTGGCAAAACAGGGAGGGTAAAGGGAGAATGGGTAGGAAAGAGGGAACCGATTACAGGAAACTGTGTGTGACCTCCTCCCTGGGGGACAGACAACCGAAAAGTGGGTGAAGGGAGACGTCGGACAGGGCAAGATATGACAAAATACCAATTTATAAACTATCAAGGGCTCATGAGGGAGGGGGCAGCGGGGAGGGAGGGGAAAAATGAGGACCTCGTGTTGGGGGTTTAAGTGGAGAGAAAATGTTTTGAGAATGATGTACAAATGCGCTTTACACAATTGATGTGTGTATGGATTGCGATAACAGTTGTATGAGCCCCTAATAAAATGTTTAAAAAAAAAAAAGAGTTACAGTCTCAGAAACCCACAGGGGGCAGGCAGTTCCACCCTGCCCCATAGGGCCACTGTCAGTCAGAATCCACTCGGCGCTGGTGAGCTACACCAGCACAGAGTTGCCATTCAGAGAGACAGCAAAGGATGAGGGAGGAGCTGGTATGATGGAAATCAGGACCTTGACTTTGACCGTCAGAGTAATATTAGCCACCCAGTCTATCAACGGATGGATGAATGAGCAATATCGCCGTCCACGCGATGCAGCACTGCGCAGGCCTGAAGAGAGACGCACAGGAACTGGAGAGCAGGCTGCGCTCAAGGTCAGACAGACACAGGAGGGCAAACCAAGGAGGCTTCAAAACATTGCAGAAAAAGGCTTATTTCTGCTCCTTCCATTTTCCCAGAAACTTTTTGAAGCCCCCTCATCTTGCGTGGTCCCAATTATATAATACATCCAGAATAAGCAAAGGCAACCAAGTTTATTGGGGCTCCCAGGGCCTCGAGTAGGAAAGAAGGAATTGAACATTATTGTTCCCGGGGCCCTAAGTTTCTACTTAGTGACGATGCATTTCTGGGTGTTGACAAATTTAGGAAATAAAACAGTAGTGGCGGGTGCTTAGCAAGGTAAATGTAATTAATATCATTGAATTGTACACTTAAAAGTAGCAGAATGGTGATTTTTTTGGAGCTGCTGACCATAAGGCCAGGAGTTCGAAAACACCTGTCACTGAGGGCGGAGGACAGGGCTTTCTACTCCTATAAAGTGACAGTCTGGGAAACTCCCGGGCAGTTCCACCTGTCCTAACAGTCACTGTGAGCGCACAGCAGCATGATGACATGAGTTTGTGTAGCTTTGGTTGGTTTCTACTTCATGTAAATGAAAATCTCAATTTTAATATACGTGTACCAAAAAAAAAAAAAAGGCACTGTGAGTGGCGATACCGGGAGGGTGGAAAGGGGGAACTGATTACAAGGATCTACATATACCCCCGCCCTGGGTGACGG
>NW_022111357.1:32855668-32859543 GCF_000313985.2 Echinops telfairi
AGTTGTACATGGACTTGAAAGACTGATGCATGTGAACTGTGGTGCTGGCGAAGAGTACTGACAGGCCACGGACTGCCAAAGGACACACAGAGCTGTCTTGGAAGAATACGGCCAGAAGGCTCCTTGGAGGCAAGGGGGTGAGATGTGTCTCTCCTGTGCGCTGGCTGTGCTTTCAGGAGGGGCCAGTCCCTAGAGAGACACCGTGCTTGGTAACGTGCCGGGGCAGGGAAAGAACCCTTGACGAGACGCTGACACAGTGGCTGCAACAACGGTTCCAACACGCGAACAATCGTGAGGACAAGGCACGCTGGGGCAGTGCCGTGTTCTGTTACAGGGTCGCCGAGGTGGAACCCCCCTAGCCGACACCTGACAACAACAGATGCAGGCTTGCCACTCACGGGGGCAGGAAAGGCAGGGGAGGAGCAGGCCGGGTGGGCATCGAGACCTTGATTTCGGATGAGACCGCTATGATACCTAATAGGTGCTGGGTGGGGACAGTGGCTCAGGGGTAGAATTCCCAACTGCCATGCGAGAGACCCAGGTTCAGTTCCTGACCAATGCACTTCATGCGCCACCACCGCCCCATCTGTCAGTGGAGGCTTGTGCGTTGCTATGACGCTGAACAGGTTTCAAATTTAGGTGGACAGGAAGAAAGAACTGGCAATCTACTGCTGAGAACCAGCCAAAGAAAACCCCACGGCTCCCAAGGCCCACAGCCACTCATGGGGACAGGGCAGTGTTTTTTCCTTCTCTGACTCCCAGGGTCTGGCTGCTGTGTTGAAAATGGACGGTGAGAGACAAGAGACCAGCAACACGTGCTGCGCTCAGTTAGGTTCACAGCCAAGCTGGGCCTCTGCCACCCTCTCCCAAGCAACCCTGGACACGGGGGCGGGTCTTACCTGCAATCCAGTCGTAGCCCAGGTACGGCCTGAGGCGCCAGCTCCACTCAGGAACTTCGGGCTCCTTGCTGAAGGTCACTCTGGGCTGGGGAGGAAAGCAGGGTGGAACCAGGGCTAAGCCAGGAGGCCTGGCTCACGCAAGGGCCCACTTTGGGGGAAAGGGGGGGCTTTTGTCTTAACGTATCGCCTGACAAGGGCACCAGGGCTCGAGGCAAGATACCAAGCCTGGCCTCCTCTGGCTGTTTCCATAGAGATCGGCCGTCTCGGAGCCCCTGCGGGAGGTCCTACTGGGTTGCTGTCATTTGGGATCGACTCCACAGCAGCAATGACATGGGAGCCTGCGCCTTGGTATTCTCATCAGTGAAATGGGAGCTCGTCGCTTTTTCCCAGAGTGCCGTCTGAGAAACTAATGGCCATCACTTATCAAGCACCTAGGCCAAGTCAGACACGACTCACCCTGCACCTCCTAGAAGTCTCACACCCTGCCAGGGAGGCCACCCAGGAGTATGTGTGTCAGATGGGGAAACTGCGGCTCGAGGAAGATCCCATGGACCGATGCCCTGCCGCCCAGTACCTTGGATGACTTTTGTGGAGGTGTCGGGCGGCACAGCGAGGTGTCCTGAGACCCTGGGCCGCCCGGTCCTAGGTCACTCACGCCCGAGGTGACCAGGCAGGGCGCTGAATGAGGCCTCACTCGGTCCAGGGGCTTCGGGCGATGGCACACAGGGGGTGGGAAAGAGACTGCCAGAGAGCTGGTCCTGCCAGGCCAAGCCAGATCACAGGGACCATCTGTGGGGTGGCCTGGCGAGGAGGAAGGTCTTGAGGTCGTTGAGGTCATCCTCTGAGATGGCAGCATCTCTGTGTCCTGGCTGCTGCTGGAGTCCAGGCTTGACTAAGGGAGAGGAGCTTGGTCAGCCAGGGAGTGGCCTAGCCACTGGCCAGCCAGCCAGCTGGCCTGCTGCCCTCGGCATAAACGGCTTGGTCCTCGACGCTGTTCCAGCCTCAGCGGTGTCCCCAGCCAGGGGAGGCGGCCCTCTCCCACACCCACCTCAGAGGCTGCCTCAGCCACAGATTGCCGCACAGCGTCCTGCCTGGCCCACAGCCGCCCCAGGAGCTCCAGATTGAGCCTCCGCAGCTGCACCAGGTCCTGGGTGTCCACCATGGTGGGCGTCTCACTGGTTTCCCGCAGCGGTGTCACTGGCCCCGGGGTTAAGGGATGTCCTCAGGGCTGCGTCGTCCCCCGACCAAGTGTCCTACCTGAAGTCAAGATGGCACAACACACGGTGAGGAGGGGGCCCTTCGGGCCAGGCCTGGGTTCGAATCCTCCTTCCGATACTCCCCAGCTATGTGTTTTCAGACAATTGATTTGGGTGCTGCTCTCGGGTAGGCGCTGGACAGCAAGGTTGGTGGTTCAAACCCACCAGCCGCTCCGTAAGAGAAAGATGAGGCTGTCTGCTCCCGTAAGGATTTAAAGCCTTGGTTGTTATACATCTGAATTGACTGGATGGCAGAGGGTGTGCCTCAGAGAGATTCATGACTCAGCCAAGCAGAGAAGACAACAGTGCCCGTGCACGTGGCTGTTCTAACGATTCACCTCTCGATCCAGTACCTGACACTGAGTAAGCGTTCAACTGCTGCTGTCTTCAATTGCGGAGCCACCTCCGACTCATGGCCACCCAAGTGTCCAGCGCGTGCGGAAGTGCCCCACGGGGTGGTCAAGGCTGTGACCTTGCAGAAACAGATCACCAGGCCTGTCTTCTGAGGCGCCCCCGAGTGGATCCAAACTGCCCACCTTCAGATGAACAGTCCTGTGCCTAACCACTGGTGTCCCCCAGGGACCACACACTCAACATCAGTAGGACTGAAAACTGTTCAGGTGAGCCGTCTTACCTGCCAAAAGAGAAGAACCCCTCTAGTAAGGGTCACTCTGAAGTGAGACTGACCTGGCCAGAGGCACCATGTCTGCCAGTTTCTCACGCTGTCAAGGCCCACCTGTTGCTCTGACACTGAAAACGATGTCGCCGCTGGGACCGCGGACACCAGCAGAGTCAGCCACGTGGGCAGGCTTCAGAGGTGCTTACAGAAGAGGTCAAAGCGTGGGATCTACTTGGGAAAACTCCGGGCTGAAAGCCGTATGCTCAGAGAGCGAGCACTGCCCAACTCCATCATTGGGATCAGGGCTGGAGGAGAAGGTCAGGCTGGATGGTGCAGAGGGCCAGGGGCACCCCAATAACACACTGGAGACTGTGAGGGCCAGGCAACGTTCAGTTCTCTGGCCCACGAGCAGGAGTGGGTCACGTGATGGCGTCTCTCTATCCAATTTGTGGCAAACAACTCCACATCGAAAGTATTAGCCTTCCTGATCCCCACAGAAATCGGGCTCCTTGATCTACCTTCCTTCTGTTTCTTTTTTACAGACCGACGTTAAGCTACCAGCCCCAAGTCACACCGTCAGTGGCAGCGGGTATTCCAACCCAAAAGGGACGGGCTAAAACTCAAATCTGGCTCGGGGGTCCCCGGCCCCTTGGTTTGGCAATGTGGGAAGCGGGGTTCTCAAACCCATTCACCCCCATGGGCATCGTGGCATTTTCCCGCTGCACTGCAGCACTGGGCCAAGCACTCTGCTCGCAGAGACCCCGGCCCGAGCGCTCCCACCCACATTCCGCAGGGAGTGAGCTGCAGGGAAGTTCTCGGACGCGCAGAACCGGCGGGCCGGGGTCATACCTCTAAGGCCCGAGGGGCTGGGCTGGGCACCGGGCGCAGTCGGTCCGGCCCTCCTCCCACTTACCAGCCGCGCCAATGCCAAAACGAGGCAGGGAAACCACTGAGGCCGTTCTCCGTGGCGCAGAGGCAGGAGCGTCGAGAAAGGGGGGCCCCACCGCGGCCCCGAACCTTCCTTCTCCAGGGGAGCACGTGGAACTAGCCGGGGCGCCTCCTCCCCAGGGCCAGCCCGCGTCCCGCACTCACCGCCCGGAA
>NW_022111357.1:32859683-32861167 GCF_000313985.2 Echinops telfairi
AGGCGGGTTTTGCGAACGCGGCGCGCCCGGAGGTCGAATTCTCAGCGGTTCGTCGGAGAGCCTCGCCCGCCGTGTTTGCGCAGCGAAGCACTGAAGCAACAACCGCAACAACAAACCCCCCCACTGCTATCAAGTGTTTGCCATGCACGCCGTTGCTAGGTGTCGACGCGTGCGTTCTACTCAGAGCGACCTCCTCCGCACACTGCGCCCATTGCTGCAGCCACGGTGTCAAGCCATCCTCTACCAGCCAGATGCCCCTGCCGAGGACCTGTTCTTCCTGAAATGTGCACCAAGCACGCGGGCGGAATCTGGCTGGCCGCACGCCGACGGGGCATTCTGGGTGTACTGCGTGCGGACATGTTGCTGGCAGTTCATGGTACTGTCATTCTCTTTGCCCAAAGTCACAAGTCAAATACGTCGATTCCTCTTCGGTCTTTCTTATTCGACGTCCAACCTTCACATGCATATGTCATTGTTAGGAGCCTTCGAGTGGGCTCCGACCCATAGTGACCCCTAGGCACTGCAAAGGAAACACTACACAGGACCGCGCCAGCCTCACCAACTGTTCCTGTCCATTGATGCAGCCACTTGGGCCGCCCTCCACTTTACAGAGACTGGTCTCTCCTGACCAGATGTCCAAAGTATGTAAGGCGAAGTCTTGCCCTCCTTGTCTCTAAGGAGCACTCTGACCTTACTTCTTCCAAGACAGATCTGTTAATCCTTTTAGCAGTCCGTGGTACTTTTTTTTTTAAGATCATTTTATTGGGGGCTCACTCTTGTTACAATCCATACAGCAATTGTATCAGACGTATTAGTACATATATTGCCATCGTGCTTTTATAGACATTTGCTTTCTATTGAGCCCTTGGGATCAGCTCTTCTTTTTTGCCTACCTCCACCAGATTTAAAGCAGGACACCATTGACAGGGGGTGGGTCTTGATTAAAAACTTGGTCTATGTGGACCAAATAGACCGTTCCCTAGCTTGTCGTGCATTCTTTCCAAAAATCAGGACTTTTTAAAAATGCAAAAAATCAGGACTGTCCGGCTTGTCACCTTACCCTTGTGGCACGTTGATAGATTATAGATTGTTATTATTTTCATATCTCACACCGACTGCCGTCTCTCTTCTCCCCTGGTTTCTTGTTCTTCCCACTGGAGGGGAGTGTGCGTGGTTATGAGCCATTCATTTCGATGGTCCTCCCTTCTTCCCCTCCTCTTCCCCCTCCCCCTACCCTTTTGGTATCGCTATTCCCCATTCCTGTTGCTGGGTTCCTTGTGCCGTGAGCTTTATCTCTTGCCTGTACCTATGTACATGTTCCAGTCCAGAGTGGGAATCAGCAGCGGGGTTATGATAGTGGGGGGGGTGAGGAAGCCTCGAGGGACCAGAGGTATATTGGGTAAATGGTTGAATGTCGACCAGTTCTTTTTGTTACAGTGACTCTGTGTTTTCCTTCCACCTTCATGTGATGCTTCTTGTATCAT
>NW_022111357.1:32861577-32867800 GCF_000313985.2 Echinops telfairi
TGTTCATTTTTCTTTTTTATTTATTAAATACTTTTATTGGGGGCTTTTACAGCCCTTATCACAATCCACGTATTCATCCACTGTGTCAAGTACATTAGTACATATGTTGCCATCATCCTTTTCAAAGCATTTTCTTTCTACTTGAGCCCTTGATATCAGCTCATTTTTCCCCTCCCTCCCCCACAAACCCTTGATAATTTATAAATTATTTTTTCTTGTCTCACACTGTCCGACGCCTCCCTGCACCCACTTTTCTGTTGTCCATCCCCCAGGGAGGGGGTTGTATGTAGATCATTGTGATTGGTTCCCCCTTTCTCCCCCACCTTCCCCTTCCCCTCCTGGTATTGCTACTCTCATTATTGGTCCTGAGGGATTTATCTGTCCTGGATTCCCTGTGTTTCCAGATCTTAACTGTACCAGTGTACATCCCCTCGTCTAGCCAGATTTGTAAGGTAGAATTGGGATCACGATAGTGGGGAGAGGAAGCATTTAAGAACTAGAGGAAAGTTGTATGTTTCATTGCTGCTACAGTATACTGCACCCTGACTGGCTCGTCTCCTCCCCACGACCCTTCAGTAAGGGGGTGTCCAGTTGCCTACAGATAGCCATTGGGGTTAGGTTACACTCCGCACTTCCCCTCATTCACAATTAGATGATTTTTTTGCTCTTTGATGACTGATACCTGATCCTGTTAGGTAGGTTAGCAAAGGGCTGGGAATGTCCGTTAACGCATGCCCAGAGGGCCAAGCTAGGGGACAAAGGAGTGGCGCACTGCACATGCCCAGAGGCTCAGGTTTCCTGTGGTAGGCATGGATGGGCGTGAGCCTGAATTGGCCCACCTAGACCAGGTGAATTCAATTCAGCCAATGAAGTCGATCAGGGGTCGTCCACCACGCCTCCCTGTGGAATCTTTGAAAAGGCGGAAGCCCGGAGTCCAGCGGGGGAGAGAGAGGACTTTGATGCAGAGGGCTTTGGCAGGACTTTGGGACACTTTTACGTGATGCTGAGCAGCTTCCAACCAGGCCGCATGTTCGGGAGGAGCCCCTCTGGTGCCGGTGCCGTGTAAACCTGAAACTTTTTCTAACTCTGATAAAACTCACTTGGATCATGAACCAGGCTTCGGCGTGAATTCTTTCTCCCGTGGAGCCAAGGACCGAGGTATAGATCTAGCTCCAGAGAGATCTAACAATCCCTTTGACACCTCTTGATCACACAGGCTGGTGTGCTTCTTCCATTGGGCCTTTGTTGCTTCTCAGCTAAATGGCTGCTTGTTTATCTTCAAGCCTTTAAGACCCCAGATGCTGTATCTTTTGATAAGCCGGGCACCATCAGCTTTCTTCACATTTGCGTAAGCACCCGATTTGTCTTCAGCGATCATGTCGGGAAGGTGAATATCATGGAATGCCAATTTGATAGAACAAAATGTTCTTGCATTGAGGGACTACTTGAGAGGTGGCCCAATGGCCATCTGCTACCTTAATATTAAACTTACAAATATATGCACATATATCTATTTCCTCATTGTCATATAAAGTTACGAATGTACATGCCTGTATTTAGACCTCTACAAATGTCCTTTGCCTCCTAGTTCTTTCCTCTATTTCCTTTTACTTTCCTCTTGTCGCTTCATGTTCAGCCTTCATTTGGGTTTCAGTAATTCCTGTCAGTTACATTGCCCTTGATCAAGTCCCACCAGGCCTCCTACACCCTCCTCACCATTGATTTTTGGATCACTTGCTGTTCCCTTGTCCTTGGGTTTGTTAACACCCACTTTCTTTCCACCACCACCATCCACCCCACCCCCCCCTCCCCTTCTCCCATGTCCCCCTGGAACCATTGATCCTGTTATTTTCTCCTCCAGATTGTTTATCCCTCCTATCTTATCTAGACAGACCTGCAGAGATAATAATATGCACAAAAACTAGCCAGAGCAAAACAAAGCAACAAGAGAACAAAACAACAAAAATCAATGACAAAAGAAAAGGTCTGTTTGTTGACCTTTAGGAGTGTTTTCTGGGTAAGTCCTGGCCATGAAGTCTATTCTTGGTATTCCCTGTGGACTTCGTTGCTCTGTTCCCCTTGCTGTTCTGTTGCACGCCTTTAGTGTTTTGCCTCAGTGTGGTGGGATCAGATCGGGCACAATTCCTACACTGTGTCTTCAGTGTTGTCCCCCATAGTGCTATGGGTCAGTGAGGGCCGTCATGTCTCGTAGTGGGGCCAGCCCTATGGTCCTCTGTGCATTGGCTGCTCTGAGCAGGAATATCATCCTCAGGGCTTGTATGACCTGCTTCTTTCCTGTATGATACTGATGTCAACCCCCAGTTCTGTAGGTGTTCTCAGTAGTATTCAGCTCATCAAACCTGTCCTGGAAAGTCTCTAATTCAGATGGGCTGTACTCAAGGTCACATTTTGCTCTTGTGGACTTGTTTTAATTTTCTTCAGCTTCACCTTGAACGTGCGCATGTGAGCACATTGTTGGTCTGTTTCACAGTCAGCCTCTGGTCTTGTTTTGGCTGATGATAGTGAGCTTCTCTATCGTCTCTTCCCACAGAGATAGTCAACTTGATTCCTGTGGACTCTGTCTGGCAAAGTCTGTCTGCATAATCATTTCTGCTGTTGAAAGGGGTATTTGCAAGGAAGACATCATTGGTCTGGCGAGACTCTATCACAGATCCCAGCTTCACTCTATCACCAAGCCCACAGTGTCCAACTACTGTTCTTCCTCTTTGTTTTACAGGCACCAGTCATTATTAATGAAGCATCTTGATTGCATGCTTGGTACATTCAGACCGAAGAAGTTGGTAGTATTCTTCAACTTCTTCGTCACTAGCTTTAGCGGTTGCTATCTAAATTTGAAAAATAACTGTAGCAACTGGACCTCCTTGTAGGCATATAGATGTTATACTTTATAGACAGCATTGTACTTCAAGGTAGATCTTGAAATACTCTTGTTGCTGATGAACGTGACATCCTTCCTCATGGAGTTGTCACTCGCAGCCTAGTAAACCATGATTGGCCAATACTGGTCCAATTTGGCTCACTAGGGCCTAGGATGTTGGTTTTTATGCATTCTATTTCATGCTTTAGGACTTCCTAATGTTCAGACTCATACTTCATACAATCCACGTTGTAACTAGTAAGGGAGTTACAGCTGTTTCTTCCTATTAGAGTCCTGCTGCCCGGCCAATGAAGGTCTTGACGGCTTCCCTCCACATCACTAAGGCTGTCTCTGCTTTGAGAGGCGGTTCGTTCACTGTCTAATTTTGAGTGGAAACCACTCAAAATTCACCTTCCAGCACGACATATGACCGTGTTATTCATAAGGTTTTCCGTGGCTAATCCCTCAGAAGTGGACGTACCCTATTACTTCTTCATAGTCTATCCTTAATCTGAAAGATTCACCAAAACCTGATCACCATGGGTGACCCTGCTGGTATTTGAAATACCACTGGCATAGTTGTTTCAGGGTGCAAAAGAGACCCCAATCTCAAATATAACTTAAGGAGAGCCTTTACGAAGTCTTAAACGGGACAAAGACACAGACACCTCATCCGGTTGAGGGAGGCCATGAGCAAAAGGTCATGGTGGCGTCCGTGGATGCATCCTCAGGATGCTGGTTTAACAAGGCCTGGGTCACAGGAAACCATCACGAAATCATGCGTCACGCGCGGTGACAGATCAACACATCCCAGGTACGGGTGGACTTCAGAAGTGGCAACAGGGCCGTGATGGGGACATGCACTACATTAGATACAAGGGTCCAAGGCCTTCCAACAGTCAGGACACAACTGGTAGGGTATGACTGTGGACCATGTGATTGGAGCCCCAGTACTGTCTCCAGTAGAGTGGTCTCCATCAATGACACACTCCACCAAGCTCCTAAGGGACACTGCCCCTCCCTGGGCTGGCTGGAGAGGATGGAGGGAATCCACCAGAGCACTCTGCCTGAGGGCAAGATGATCTACACCCTTGGTTAATGATCAGGAGCCCTGGTGGCATAGTCCTTATGCATTGAGTTTCCATTTGCAAGGTCTAAAGTTCGAAACCACCAGTCACTTTGCTGGAGAAAGACAAGGCTTTCTATTCCCATAAAGAGTAAGTCTCGGAAGCCCACAGGGCAGTTTATCCTGTCTTATAGGGTCGCTCTGAGCCGGCACTGACTCCATAGCAGTGAGTGAGTGAGGCAGTGGGTGAGTGAGTGGGTGAGTGTGTGAGTGAGTGGTGGGTGAGTGAGTGAGTGAGTGAGTGGTTAATGATAAGAAGCAGTTCAACGGAGGAGGCTTCCTCCATGTGGGGACCCTGCAAATGGACTTTGGGTTTTCACTGCCATCATAGCCTCCTGTCAACAAGGTGCTCAGAATGTAAGCTCTACCACGTAGCTTCCAGCATCACAGACACATAGAAGCCACCCCGTACACCCAGCTAACAGAGGACTACATCACGTCAAGCATCTTGGGCTTTGGGAGAAAAGTGGGATGTGACAAGCACCGGAGATGCCCCCAGAGAGGCACCTGGGCCCGAGGGTGAATACATCCCAGTCTGTAGTCCAGGGCCTTGGGCATGCTGGAACATCCCCTAAAGCAGCGGTTCTCAGCCTGTAGGACGCGACCCTTTTGGGGGGTCGAATGACCCTTTCACGGGGGTCGCCTGATTCATAACAGTAGGAAAATGAGTGATGAAGTAGCCACGAAAAGTGTTAAGGTTGGGGGTCACCACCACGAGGAACTGTATGAAAGGGTCGTGGCATGAGGAAGGTTGAGAACCACTGCCCTAAAGTAAAAGACAGGTTGAGGCACCTCCCCCACCACACCTCGTCTCAATACCTGCGAAAAAGAAACCGCGTTGGAGGGGCTCCCAGGCTCTGAAGGCGGCACGTTGTTCGCTGTAACTAGGAAAGGGGTGCTTTCAGAGGAGCAGAGCCAGCAGAGGCTCTGCAGAAAGCCAGGCCGGGTGTGAGCTGAGCTGGGCGTGCTCAGAGGGGACAGGGATGCTGCATGGGGTCTCTAGGCCGCCTCACAAGGGGCTTGCACACAGACCCTGAGGGTTCTGAAGGAAGACCAAACATTCTGCCGCACAGAGCTTCTCTGTTTAAGACACAGCTCTTACTTCAGCCTGAACGCAGCATCTGAAGGGTCAGGAGGTGATGGCCACACTGGTTTTGAAGGCTCAGCTACGTCTGACTTACCGTCTTCATAGGTAGGGTACCATCGACGGCAGTAAATATGCCTCCCTCCTCTAGATGCACCAAACTTGAATACCTTCTGGGAGGGGATGCTTACAAAGCCAGACAGCTCGTCTGGGTCGAGCCTTGTACAGAGCCCCTGGTCGTAGGACACCAATCGACTGAGACAAGAGCTGTCCATAAGGATCTGGGTACTATCCAAGCTACCAAGACATAGGGTGGTCAGGGTGGGCACGAGTATCTTAAGAAGTTCGAGAGTCGTCATCTGACACGGCAATGCCCGCCCTAGATGTATCCCAAGAGGAATGAAAACATACGTCCACATAAAGACTTGTATACAAAATTCCCTGCCAGCATTATTCAAAATAGAAAAAAAAGGTGGGGGATGTAATCATGCAAATGTCTTATCAGCTGGTAAATAATAAAGAAAAATATGGCATGTGGCATATCCATACGCGGGGTGCTATTAGGCAATAAAAAGGGACAAAGTACCGATTATCCGTGCTACAGTATGCAGAACCCTCATAAGCACCGTGCGCTGTGAAGGCAGACAGACACAAAGACCACATACTACATGATCCAATTCCATGGGGTTTCCAGAGACCCAATCTATGAAGACGGAAAGGCATCAGGGAGTCCCTGGGGCCGGGTAGCGCGCCAGTTAGATTTTACGTCAACTTGCATCTGTGTGGAAGTGTAGGGGTGGAGTCCAACTTACTGACCAGGTCACAGCCTGGTGATGTCCCCCCCACCCCACTCTTGGGAGGTGCCACCTTTTTATAGACACTGGGAACGTCTCTCCCTTTCCTGCCCTGCACCTTCATTCTGGCTGGGACTCGGGCTGCCTCTGGGACGCTGGCCCTGGGAGCCAGCCTCTGAGCTGTGGGTGTCCTGCAGTGTTCCCACTGGCCTTGGACCCATGCCACTCTGTACCCGGCGGCCTGTGACCTACCGAGTCCCCTTCGGCCACATGAGTGTGTGTGTGTGTGGGGGGGGGGGGGCTCTGGCTGGCATCGGTCCACAGACTTGAGTGGGACTGGG
>NW_022111357.1:32867900-32892548 GCF_000313985.2 Echinops telfairi
GATTTCTTGCTATCAAATTACTTCTTGATATACACTTCCTTCTACTTCTGAGTGTCTGGTTTTGTTTCTGTAGACAACCCAGCCTGACACAGGTGGGAACAGAGTTACTGCAAAGAGGAATGAGGGGCCTTTTAGGAGTAATGAAAATGTTCTAAAATTGGATTGTGGTGATGGCTATGTACTAAAATGGTTGCATTATACGCTTAAAACGAGTACATTTTATGGGAAGTGATACAATCACAATGTAAGTTAAACATACATGTGCACCTACCATATAATCTAAGTCATTCCACTCCTAGGTATTTAGTTGAGAAAAAATATGTAGATACCCATGTGAACATTTAGACATGAATGTTCAGAGCATGTATATTATAAACACGAAAGTTCACCAAGAAGTGTATGAATAAGCAAATTGTGTTATATCCGTGTAATGAAATCATAGTCATAGAAATGAATAAACTTTTGAAGCATGCAACAATATGGAAACATGTCTAAATAACTATTGTTAAGCGCCATCAAGTTGGTTCCAAGCCAGAGTGACCCCGTGGGCAACAAAGGGAGCACTCCCGGTCCTACACCATCCTCGCCATCCTCGCTCCGCTGGGCTCACTGCTGCAGTCACTGTGGAGCCGTCTCCTTGACTTTCTTCTTCGTCACTGACCCGTGATTTCACCACGCATGCTGTCCTTCTCCAAGGCCTGGCCTCTCCTTCTACCATGTCCTAAGTCAGGAAAAGGAAGTCTCACCATCCTCGCTCGCTTCTAAGGAACATGCTCGTTATTTCCAAGACAGACTGCTCTTCTGGCAGTCCACGATACATTTATCGTCAACACCATCATCCAAGGCGCCCATTCTTTGGTCTTCCTGACTCACTGTCTAGCTTTGTATGACCAGCATAAAAAATCACACTGAGAAAAACGGTGCATCGTATAGGACTACCTCTACAGAACCCGTAACTGCGAACTGGTCGAGTGTCGGAAAGCAGATCAGTGGTTGCTTGGAGATGAAGCGAATGAGAGGTGCCATCTTTGCTGAGTGGACCCTCATCCATAGAAAGGGGACAGAGAGCCAGTGTTTGGAGACGATGGCTCTTGCGGCACCAGGGGTCCAGCATGTGCTGCGCTCTCAAAATCGGGAGGCTGCTGTCAGAGACCAATCAGGAAACAGCGATTGTGGCCACTGGTTTGAACTTGCTGAGTGGTTTCTCACAGCTGGCCCCCAGCACTAATGGCAGATACAACTACTCATGGATGTGATACCCAGGACGCCGTCATACCTGCCGTCCCCTAGAAGCGCCTGCAGCTGTTATCTCAGCCTGAGTCTGACTCAGGAGGAAAGCCAGGCCCTTGAGGAAGGTGTGATCTTGCCTGGCTCTGTGGGGGTGGGGTGGGGGGGTGGCTGCTTCAGAAGAACCCCAATGAGTCAGATGATCTCCCCGACTGGGCTGCCGGGCTGTCGCCTGCGCGCGCTTTGCAGAGAGAGGTGCAATCCTGGCTGCACACCAAACACAAACCAGGAAAGCCCAGGAATTAACCCCTCCAGTTAATTCAGGCTCCCACGGACCCTACACAACAAGGGAGATCTGCCCAGAGGGATTCCGAGACGGTACTCGGTGGCAGCCCCTGCTTCTCTGAACTTGTCGGGCTGTGATGTTGAAACTACGCCGCTGGCATTTCAAAGTCCAGCAGGGTCAGCCATGGCGAACAGATTTCAGGAGCACTTCCAGGCTACGAACACACTGAGGAGGGAGGAACAGCGCAGAGAACTCTGCAGACCTTTACAAAAGGGTGAAGAGTTGACACGGGACCGATGGTGCTGGCAAAAAATACTGACTGTACCACGGTCTTCCGCGAAGACCGACTGTCCTGGAGTAAGTACAGGCGGGAGGATGGCGAGACTTCATCCCCTGTACGTGGGCCATGCTCTCAGGGGGAACTCGCCCCTGGAGAAGGGCCTCATGCCTGGTCGAGGGGCAGCAAGAGGAGGCCTTCGACCAGATGGACTGACACAGCGGCTGCAGCCCGAGCTTGAGCGTCCTCCTGGGGATTGCGCAGCACCAGGTGCCTCTCCTTCCTGTCCAGAGGGTCTCAGAGTGGGAGCTGACTTGACAGCTAACAATACATGTTCACGGCAGCAGACTGCCACCACTTTTCCACCCAGGGGCCGTGGGCTCGAACCACCAACCTTTCGGCGAGCACTGTAACTGCTGCGTCACTAGTCCCCTTCCTGGAGACATCCTCTGGTTAAATGAAGACGGCGTTACTGGAGGGCCCCAATCCCCGCTGCTCAGAACAAAGCCGTGAATGAGACAAGGCACAGAAGGCCCTTTTGGACTAGAGTCCATCCCCCGGGAATAGCGGGCGTAGCGGGCTGTCAGTGCTGCATCCTCAATGACAGAAGCCAACTGGGGTCCCAGAGATCGACAGCTGGCAGACGCACTGGCTAACTCCTACAGAGTGGATCTGAGTTACTATCAGCCTGGTGGCAGCTCAAGGGAAGCCAGGGTGACACCAGGGTCTGTGGCTGTGGTAACTGGTCAGGCACGTCACCGCCAAGTGACGTGTGGAGCAGCAGCAGGCAGGGGACGAGGCAACAGCAAGCGGTCAGGCAGGAAAGCGGACTTGCCTCTGCTACCACGGCTGGATCCACTACTGATAGCTCTGGCCACCACCGTCGCAGCCAGGTTCTCAGAAGACGGCCAAGTAGGGTGGCCCCATCTGAGTCATGACATTTAGCAAACAGCAAATGGTTAAGAGAGTTAAGAGAGAAGTCAGCAACGACATCACGCTACGGAGTCCCTGGTCCTTCAGGGAACATCAGGACGAGGAACCCACAGGCAGGTCAGTGGGCACTTCCCTCCCCTCAGGGGAGGCCGGGTCACTTTGAAAACACACACGCTGCCTTAGGGGCGATGAGTTGATGCCCGAGGGGGCCGAGCTCGACAAGGTGCTGGCACACTGTTGGGTTTGTAGAGGAGGCTGAGCTGATGTGTGTTCTGAAGCATACATTGTAACAGCAGTGAGAACTTTTTAAGATAAATACACACGTGTCTGTGAGCTTGCTCCTGCTTAAGAGAAGTTGCACATCTAATCATCAAGTGAAGAATCCCATGGAGGATTTCCAAGTACATTTTATTTCTGTTTCCTTAATATCAGCAATGACAGGAGTAATTCGGGCAGGTAAATCCCCGTAAATACATCAGAGAGAAAACTCAGGGTGCCAAGCACGTCTCGGGCTCTAGCAAATGAACAGAAAAACCGAGAAGAGAGTTAGCAGCATCAAATTAAAGTGCCTTTTTGCCAAACTTCTTGCAGGAGTCTCCCGTCTGCGTCACACTGCACTGCTGATGTAAGTAGCTCAGGCTTCCATTCCTTCCCAAGGGCGATCGCCAACAATTCATGTGTGTCATCACTTTAAATAACGTTGTAAAAAGAGTACAAAGTCACAAAGTTCATTGGAGCCACGTGACATGGATTTTCTGACGGCCTGTGAGGCGGCCATCAGCCAGTCCAAACATCCTCTCACCATGCGTCCACCATGCGAAGTCCGTTCCTTTGTCCCATGCACCAGGGCAGACCGAGGCTTGGAGGGCAGCAGGTATGTGGAGAGGGACCATATATTTCCCCACCACACATCCCTCCCTCCAGTGACAGAGACCACCTGCGCTTCTCCCCAAAGCTGGACTACCGCTGGGACCCAAGCCCCACCCTGCTGAGGGAGGCCGGCTACTAGACAGGGCGAGGAGCGGGGACAGGAACCTGCCCGACTTCGCCCAGTCACAATCCCCAACTCAACAGTGGAAAACAAGGTAAGCAAGAGGCCAAATGGGGGCCTGGCTGGGCTCGGTCAGGCATGGGCTTTCCCTCACTTTCTGGGTGACTGCAGTCATTGGCACAGGGCACTTCGTCCAGAGGACCGGTGGCCGATGGCAGCTGGAGCGGGGGTGGGGACCACGCTAGTGGGATGGGGGCTCCTGGGCCCCATGAAACCCCTACAAGAGGCCCTGTTCTGGGCTGACTCCAGTCTCCATCTGTCCCAGAGGGGATCAGGGACGCAGTCCTCTCAGCCTGCATCAGGTCCCCTCCTCCTGTCACACATCATTTCACAAATCTGAACCATCTCTCACAGCACCACCTCGGCACCACCGGGGCAAGAGTCAACCCTAGAGCGAGGGGCTCGAGGAGGAAATGGGAGTCCCTCCTGGTGTGGCAGCAGCCCCGGCCCTCTCCTGACTCCTCCCTACAGCGCCCAGGTGGCCGGCCTCCACACAAGCACACCAAGACTGGCGCCAGCGGCTCCGCAAACACAAGGAGGAAGCTCAAGGGCAAAGAACACAGCCACGGTCTTCCCAGAAGGATGCAGTCTGGGAACACCCAACAGCCCCAAGGCTGCGCGCTACAGGGTGCCAGGGCCAGGGGAGGTGGGTCTGTCTGATCCTGAGGCTCCAGCCAGGCACCCTGCAGGGCTGACAGGGCCAACACAGGAGTCTCCATGAGGGCCTGCGGCATCCACTCCTGGCACCATGCTGTCCATCGCCATGAGCGCCTCCCGGAGGGCTGGAGGCCCAGATCTCCCTAGGACCGCAGGCAGGCGGGGGACAACTAGTGCGTAAGGGCTCGAGACAGTACAAGACGGTGGGTGTGCTCGCTTTGGGGTGGCGCCCGGCAGGTGCTGCCCGTGCCCTGGGGCAGCACTGAGGGGCCGGCTCTGCCTCCTCCATGCAGCCTCCAGCTCAGTGGCAGGCCACTATCTGCTGGGCTGCAGGTACTGGTGCGTGAACATGTTGAGCTCGCTGTCCAACCAGCCCGCCTTATTCCTGCAAAGAAACAGCAACTTTGTAGCGGGAGCTGGAACCAGGCAGGATGACACCATGCCAGGCCTGGTTTTGAGGAGCCCCAGCAGGTCCTCCCACAAAGGTTGCGTGCCTTCCTATGGTCAGGCGGCTGGTGAGGGATGGAGCTGAGCCAAGGTCTTGTGCCTCTCGATCGGAGATGGCTGCAGAAGGGGTACCAGCAAGGGAAGTCCCCTTATGTGGTGAGGGCACTAGACTGACACCCTTTGAGGTGGCTGCCCCAAGCCTCTAACACCCACAGGCTGACTACTACAGGAAGTACATGGTCCCCTCCACCCACTCAGGTTGATGGTATCTTGGCTGTGGACTTTTGCAGGCTGTCATAAATTGCCAAGGGGAAAGCAGAGGGAACGCCAGTGTCAGCACACGCGCCCATGACCCCGGCTCCCTAGGTGCTCTCTGCCCTGCTCAGTGTGGGTGGCAGTTCCTGGTTACGGGGGACACCCCTCCGGGACGTGACAGAAGACCCTGGCCTGCCGGGCAGTGGGGTGGTGACAAACTTCCCTGTGGTGACAGTGGGCCTGCCGGGGAGCCCCAGTGACAATGAAGATGCTCAGCCCTCTGGGCCTGTCCCTCGCTTGACCAGTTGCTCTGAGATCCCAGACGGGCGACCTCTCTCTCCTCTGAGCACCAGCTCTGCCATTGGTAAAACAGGGATCGTGCCCCACCACCACCACCACCTCACGGGACAAGGTTGCAGAGTGCCCAGCCCTGCGCAGCGAACCAGGAGCATCGCAGCCCAGGAAGAGGAGCTGCGGGCTGGGAGGCCAGGGCCCTGGGCTCCTCTCCTGTCCCTGGGCTCAAGCACTTGCCGGCGGTGACGAGTCTTGTTGAGCCCCACCACCTCCATCACGAGCGGAGCTCCCAGCCTCGCAGGCTGAGACCAAGCATACCTGAGCAGCTTGGCTTTGCTCTGAAGGGAATCGAGGGTTCCGATTTTCTTGTTCATGGCAGCAATTTCCTGCTCCAGGTTTTCCCGGGTGATGTCGACTTGCTGGCACAGATGTGCAAAAGTTCCAGACAGCTCCCTGCGGGGCAGAAGTGGAAGCAAGCGGGCCACGTCGAGGTTAGGGCCAGACCAGCCCCAGGGGCTGGCAGTGGGCGGCTGGCTCTGAGAACACGGGTGGCCCCTGCACCCTCAGATCCAGCTCTGACCCAGCTCTGCTAACAGGCAGGCCCGCACAGCAGCTGTTCCTCCAGTCTCCTTTCCTCCTGGGGCCATGAAAGCCGCGTGCAGCTCACAAGACTGGGGGATAAACTTGGCTGCAAGGGTAAATGCCCAGCCAAGAGTCTGGCCACCACAAGGAACACAAGCAAGTGTTCACCCCTCACCCTCCGCCAAGCAGCTACAGGTCCACCGGACCCAAGATCTGCCACAAAGCGAGACCCACAGCCCCAGCTCTAAAGGCAGCCTCTAAATAAGAGACCGTCAACCTGTCTTCCCACTTCTCCCTGCCTTGAGGGAGCCGAGGCCCACTTAGTGCCAGGTGGGACACGGGTGGACTGAGGAGACCTCTCCTTACCCAGCCTCAAATCTGGGCAGCACAGCTGCAAAAGACCCTGGGGGAGTGGGGCTCAGGATGCTGGGGACACCACACCCGCAGCTGCCAGGTCAGGATGACAGGAGCGGCCCCCGGGGCTTTGGGTCCACTCACTGCTGGACTTGGTGGCTGCAGTTGGAGCCGGTGTAGCTGATGATGAGCTGCAGCTTCTCACTGGCGTACTCCACAAACTGGCGCTTGAAAGCCCTCTCCTTGGCCTTGGTGGTCCAGGTCAGACGCTCGTAGACGTACAGGAGACCGTACAGCCCGAAAGACAGGGCAATGAGCCGCCAGCCCACTGCCTTCCACACCTGCGGGGCGGGGCAGAGGGGTCAGCACGCCCCCACAGCCCCACCGCTGCCCCTCCTCTCTGAGCCTCAGGTTTCCCAGGCATCTCCTTAGAAGCCGCCAAGGGCAGAAGAGCAAGGTCATCTCTAATTTAGAACTGGGGGACCCCACACTGGACACGTGGATCTGGGACAACGGCCACTTGGCCACCGACGCACAGCTTTGGTCTGGTTTGCCACACACATATCTAGAGTGCCCACGATGCCGTCTGCCTGTTTCCAACGGCTGGGTGGTAAAAGGAGTGCCCAGCACCCAGAGGAAAGCCTACTGATGGAAAGGCAGGCGCTGGAGAGATGAGGGTTCGAGCCCTGCCTTGCATCTCATCTTCTATCCTTGCAAGTCGGGCTCTTCGTTTCTTCCTCTCCCAACAGGCACTCCCTGCCACGCTCCTCTCTGAATCCCAGGTTTGCCGATTCCTTGGGTCACCTTCCTATCCCACCCGACCCATGCAGCATAGGCCCCACATGGAAAGGGCGGTGGGCTTGGAGTCAGACGGGAGCTACGGGTCTAATCCTAGGCCACCACTAATCCTAGAATCTCGCCTTCTGGAGACGAGAAGAGTGGCGCTCTCTGGAGGCCGTGCTAATTTCGGGAGGAAGCACCTACACCCTGAGGGCTAGGGCTGCACAGGACTCCAGGGGCCAGAGAAGACTCCTCAGAGGGCAGTGCTGGCCAACACAGGGACCACGACCCCGCCCCCCAAGACAGGGCTGTCACTGACCACCCCTCCCACGACGAGAATGCCCATGGAAGTCCGGGACGTCAGGGAGGCCAGGCCGGTCACCATGGAGACCATGAGCTCTTCTTGGGTGAGTGAGCCCTGCGGCAGTGGGGGCATGCTGGGGTTGGCTGGTGTCAGAGGGACAGGACGCTGCACCTGAAGAGAGAGGGGACAGAGGGGGAGAGGAGGATGTGGGAAGTCTCTCATTCACTAGGGGAGCTGACAGGGACACAGTGGCGTGTCAGTTCCAAAAGGTAAGAAGCTCCACATTAGCCAAGGACTTTAGCTTTTACCACGCCTTTGAGCACAATGCTTCAGGGTAGGACCTGTACTAAGAATTCTGGAACAACTGTGGTACAGAGAAAGATACTTCTGTAATTACAATTTTTTTTTTTTTAATTACAATTTTAAATGGTGGTGTGGAGATGGATAAAGCACCCTAGTGACGCAATGGTTAAGTGCTTGCTGCAACCATGAAAGGCTGCTAGTGGAGCACCAGTGCCTGAGGGAGACAAGCCCTGGTGCTGCTCCCATGAGGAGCCCCACCTAATAACCAGGGGCAGCTCTGCTCTGTCCCACAGGCTCAGGCTCGCTACGAGCAGGAATTGGCTTGACCGCACGCAACCACGTAGAGATGAATGATTTTAAAATAACCTATCTCTGTTTTGGAACTGCATCCATATTTTCATGTGTCCTAGGGAGAATACAGCCCACGTTTGTAATTTCACATCTATAACTGCTTAGGACAAGATTACATTTATCTGTGGCCAGGGACATGCTTCCTGGCTGCCCACGCTGCCCCTAGGGCCCCTGATCTCTTCAGAAGGCCCGCCCTCCTTGCCTGGTCACTGTAGCCCATCAAGGCCCGACGGCTGTTCTTGGGGCCCAGGAACCGATTCACGAGCATGGTCCAGCCAAGTGAGAAGTGGAATTCGATGTCCTCCTGAAAGTCGGCACACAGTTTGTCACAGTTCAGGTCATAGCTGAGGGAGAAGCACTGCCGAGGGACCAACATATCGATCTGGCTCCCCAACGACACAGGGAGGAGGGGCTTCAGGCCATCTGCAGGGACAGAAACGGGGGAAGACACATCAGCTCGGGGCCCAGTGCCACACCTATGTCCTGCCTCGGGCTCCAGGGCCCAGCCAGCTCCTGCTAGATACTGAACAGCTAGCTCAGCACGGCCCTCCGCCCAGAACAAGTGGCTGCAGGAATGACTGGAGGGCAGGGCGAGGCTCCAGGCCTGCCAAGCACTTACACTTCACTGAGCTTAAGATGGGTGAGACTCTCAGCCTCACGTGTGAGAACGCAGGACCGCTCCCCAAGTCTAGGTACAAATGAAATCACGACCTAGCCTAGAACCTGAAGGCAACCGGCTGACTCACTGCAAATGACTGACACATAGGCGGTTGGTTACTGCCTTAGCTGGCTTGGCCTGCATCTGCTCTCAGGGCAGCCCCCAGCCCACGTGTCCACACCCCTGCTGCACTGACCGATCATGTCCTGCTGCATGGTCTGCAGAGAGCTGGTGATGGCTGTGGAGCAGCGGTCCGACATGTTCCGGCCCAGGCCCTCCTCAATGTGGCGGTGCAGCTCCTACCAGCAGAGCGGGAGGTGAGGGGAGAAGCCAAAGTACGAGGACCCACGAGGGTGGCCAGACCTGCTGCGATGGGGCACTGTCCGCATGGCGAGCCCACCCAACAGCAGAGAAGACGACAGGCAGCTGGGCCACCTAAGGTGCACCTATTGGTCTCCTCGTGCAGAGAGCACTCGTGATGCCCGGCACAGGCACAGGCACAGGCACGTCATGAGGCCCCAAGCCTGAAGAATTACCCGGGGCCTGGCTGCTACTGCCGTCTGCTCTGAAAAGGGTCACGGTAGAAAGTCGGGGATGGGTAGGGAGAGCGTGGAGCACAGTGGTCAGAGACTGGGGGCCCGAATTAGACTCAGCAATGTTTAAGATGGAAAGGGCAGCATTTCCCAAGGACAAAGTTCAGAGGGCTCGAGGAGGAATGGACACAGGAAGCGGGAGGACGTGGGACACTCAACAGAACACGGATGGCTGCCAGGAGTGTGTTCAAACAAGTGCGTCTGAAGTGCTGGAGGCAGCGGCCACTCACATTCTTGTAAACCTTGAGCACCACGGGAGAGGGGTGGAAGTCCATCTGGTAGTCGTCCACCAGCACAGACAGGCGCCTGATCTCCTCGGCCATCGCCGTTGACACCTGCAGCAGAGGGGCAGCCGTCAAGGACCGAGGAGGTAGAGGTGCTCTGGTGAAGCCCGGGGGAGGCCCGGTCAATCCCTCCTCTCTAGCCAGTGGCTTCCTCATTGACCCGTGGGTCTGAAGCTTTTCCAGGCAGATAGGACCGTAGAGACGGGCCAGTCAGACACCCACGTGTCGACAGAGGAGGCCCAGGGAAGTGCAGACTTGCCCAGGGTGACACAGGGGACGAGGTGACCCAAGGGGAAGATCCACAGGCCTGAGCCAGGGCCAAAACTGCTTTCTGGAAGGCCCTTGGGGAGGGTGTCTGCGTTTACCTGTCCTGTCGCTCACCTGCCTTTCCACTTCCTCTGTAATCTGCTTGATTCGTAGTTTGTAGTCTTGAGCCAAGAGCTCCAGCTGTTTGTCAATAAACCTCAGGCGGTCTTGCCGCTCCTCACGCATGTCCAGGCAGTAAACTCTGGGAGCAAAAGGCTGGTGAGAGCCCGCCAGGCCCCTGGGGGAGCTAGAAAGGGGCCTGGCGCACACATCAGGGCCCCACCAGCCCGGCAGAGTTCACACCCAAGACTCTTCAGAGGAGTGAGACGCCTGCTCACGCCGATGTCTCCCTCTGGAAACATGGTGGTTGGTGGTGGCGGCGTGGCAGGGGACTGGGAGCTCTCGGGTTCAGAAGAAGCTTGGCCACCAAGCCCAGGACGAAATACTCTGACTAATCATCAGGGAATTGGAATCAAGAGCGGACACTTTCTACCCAGATGCCCAGCAAACACGACGAAGTCTGAGGTCCTGGTGAAGGTGTGGGGAAGTGGGGCACCTGCATGTGCTGCTGGGGGGACCCTGAGTGGGCACAGCTGTTCTGGACCAATGACGAAAAACGGAAATGCAGACAGCTGGAGATGGAACAGTCCCACCCTGGGAATCAGTCCTAGACAGACTTACACACGTGGCAAGGCACCGTGAACAGATGTCCACTGCAACCACACCAGCGAAGCCCCAACACCAAGCCAAAGGGACCGTGCTAGCGTAGTTAAAGGGGCGGGGCCCTGGTGGAGCAATGATTAAGGTTTGGGCTGCTAAAGGGCAGCAGTCTGCGCCTGCCACTGACTCAGCAGGGGAAAGACCGCCCGTCTATCCCTGCAGAGCGGCTGCGGTTGCTGTTAGGGCCACAGAGCTGCCCGACTGACAGCTGCTCTGCATCCAACAGAACGGAACACGTCCAGCCCTGGGCTGCCCCCACGATCGTTACGTTCGCGCCCAGTGTTGCCGCCACTGTGCCAATACCTCTCCTTAAGGGCCTTTCCTTTGCCACTGCCCTTCTACTTATCTAAGCATGACGTCCTTCGGGCTGGCCTCTCAGGATAACAGACCCAAAGCACACGAGACCCAGTCTCGCCATGCTCACTTCCAAGGAGCAGTCTGGCTGCACTTCAGGTCAGAGTTCTCCCTGCTCCGAGCAGGCGATGGCATGTCCACGCTCTTCTCCAGCACCCTCATTCAGGCATCGTTCCTGCAGGCTCCCCGCTCATCTAGCTCTCACACCCGCGATGACTGAAAACGCTGGCGTGGGCGACACACCTTGGTCCTCAAAGTGACAACTGCTGTTCAAACTGTAACGAAGCCAGTCTCTTACAGACTTATCTGCCCAGTCTATCTTCGATTCATCGCTACAAAGGGGCTTCCCGGTGCTCATGGAAAAAGAGCATTTAACTCCTCGTCGCCACACAACGTGCAGAGCCCCCTCCTGCGTGCTTCCAGTCCCCTGCGTTGTCAGCAGCAAGGCCTTCACTGGCCAGTCCTCTAAGTCCCTCTCTCCCCTGTCCTCTCAGTGTGGAAACGCTGTCTGAATCTGCCTACCATGAGTGACACCCTGCTGGTATTTAAAGTACCTGGCACAGTTTGGAGCATCAGTGCAACACAGAAGCCATGACAGTACAGCAAACTGCTAAGTGACTGTAAAAATTACAGCCTGTGAGACCGTAGAGGGAAGTTCCACTCAGACCTATAGGGTTACCATGGGTCAGAATCAAGTTGTCAGCACGCACCACC
Source organism: Echinops telfairi (assembly GCF_000313985.2). Lineage (NCBI taxonomy): Eukaryota > Metazoa > Chordata > Mammalia > Afrosoricida > Tenrecidae > Echinops > Echinops telfairi. The sequence goes on from NW_022111357.1 coordinate 32,879,631, forward strand.
TACTGCAGCCAGAAATCAATAAAGTACAACAGGCGTCAAATACTCAAGCACCACGTCGTCATCGATACAGAGTGGAAACTGAAGGGAGCTGCGGTGCACGCGGTGCGATACTGGAGCCGTGCACTTGAAGCCGGAGCACTATGTCACACTGCATTTCCCAAAGTGGAGGGTGCAGGCTGCCTATCAAATTGACAACGGTGGCTGTCTCCGAGCGGGGGCAGTGTGGAAACAGTAAACAGACATCCATTCCTGCTGTGTTTCATTTGAACTCGGAAGCCCGAGTGACGCCAGTGGTTCAGACAGGGCTGATCAAAAGGCTGCCAGTTCAAGTCCACCCAAAGGTACCGTAAAGGCACTGTTCACTTCTGAAAACCCCGTGGGGCGCAGCTCTGCTCAGACAGGCGGGGCACAACTGCCCCCAGGGCAATGCACTATAACTGGTGCTGTCACTTGAAAAGACTTAGATGGAAGCCCGGTGCTTTGACCTTGCACTCTGTGCTTTTCCAAGTTGTAAATCCTCCCATCACCCCTCCAAGGAAAAAAATGACTTAAAAACGTGCTCTGTACAAAGTTGTGAAAGTGGCCATGGGCAAGCATGGTACAACCTGGGGGCCTCCGCCAGGTGCTTCAGGGGTGGCACTGCAGTGGCCCAAGAGAATGCACTCAGCCCCCTTCTGCCCAGGCCGCCCCAAGCAGGCCTAACGTGGTCTGGGGGCCAGCGGAAAGGATGCTGCCCCGGGGAGACCTGAGTCTACAGGCTGAGTGGTCACTTTGGGTGCCCAGCGCTCACCGCTGCTCCTGCGCCGCGATGTGCAGAGAGTCCATGATGAGGCGCACGGCTTCTGCGATCTGCTTGGCCCGAACCGTGTGCTGCTCGAATTTGGTTTTCACCGCAGACTGGGAGATGCACTCCTGAAATGGCAGCGGCGGTGAGGGAGGCCAGGGCCACAGCCACTGCCAGCTTCTCTGGCTCTCACGGCTAGGGACACAGGCTGGAGGCCTGGGGGAGGCCCAGATCCCAGAGCTCAAACCCCACGGGCTCACCTCAAATCGCCTCTCAAAATTCTGAAACTCAAACATCCTCACTTGAAAGCCTTCTGCAAGAGCGCCCCCTAGGAGAAGGGCACGGCATTAGCACTCACCCAAAGACGCCCACAGAATTAGCGGGCCAGCCCTCAGCAGGCACTGTGTGGAGGACAACCTTCCACCAGCCCACCCTCAGCAACCATCTCCAACCCCCGTGGAGCAGGAAACACAAGGGTGCTGTGGTTACCTCCTTCAGGCATGCCCTGGGCTTTCTGGATCCTAGCGTTGAGCACTTCCTTGGCCGATACGAAGAAAATGCGGTCCCCGGCCTGGGCTCGGTCTACCACACCCAGCTCGTCCACCAGGAAGCCAGTACAACGTTCCATGTGCTGCCGCCGGACCTGGAACCCAAACAGATGAGTGTGCACATGCATGTGGTGTGCTCTGCTGGAAAAGGGGCTCCAGGTGGCGTCCACAGCCCCTAGCTGCCTCTTGTATAAAATCAGCATCAGCACAGTCAGCTGGGGCAATCACCAAAGGCATAAACACACCAGGCCAGGTGTCTCGTCCATCTGTTTAACCACCGCACTGCCCCAAAGAACCAATGCCACGAGGAATGCTTGAGGCACATCTTCCCAAGCATTTCATAGTGTGGGTACACAGCACACAAGTGTACATGTTCCTGAGGTACCTTCTGTTAAGAGCCCACAGCGCCTCACCCAGGTGCCCCAGAAGTGGGGTGAGTTGGGCTCCCTCCCAGGGCCGCCTTCTACATGAGTGCGTTAGAAACCCCCGAGCCGCTCTGACATGCTAGGCTCCCATACCTCACACTCGGCACTCCTCCGCCTGTGGGGACCTGCCATCCTCTAACTCTAGGCACTACACCCACCTCATAGGTGAGGACACAGAATCGCCCAAAGGCTGAGCAATTTCCCAAAGGCACACTGCCCCACGGCAGCCAGTGTGGAGCTCGGGCCTGCTGACCGCATGCTACCAGTCGGTCCCAATTTCCTCCTGCCCTAATGACAAGAGCCACATGTGGTTGGCCTTTAAGCCTCTTTCATGGACTGTGGGCCCCGATTAAACCTCCACAAAGACATGAGCCTCAGGTCCAGCCCAGGAAGAGCTAAGTGGTGGTGATGTCGGTAGCTCTGTGTGAAAGCCTTTCAAAGAGGGACCTATCTAGGAAAGGGACCGGAGAAAGGGGGTTAAAGCAGTACCCCCAGAGAACATTAGGATATCTCTGGAGAGGAGATGAACTCAGGGCAGTCACGCTGTCAGCCCGGAGGACAGTGGCCTTCCCCGAACCTGCCCAGAAAGAGCACCCACCTCCTCCATGTACTCGGGCTCCGAGGCGGACGCGTCCCAGCGGTTGTTCAGGATGAAGATGTTGGGGCGGGAGAGACGCTCGCTGACCTTGTGGAAGAACTGCTTCTCCTAGACAAGGGGGGGCAAGGCCACGGTGGAGGAGGAGCTGGGCCGACCACGGCTCGCAGCCCCCTCCCTGCCAGCCTCGGCCGGGGAGTGAAGCTGGTGATCGAGCAGACTTACCGTCTGCATCAGGGTGGACTCCGAGTTGGCCACCAGTACAAACACATCAGCATCCAGGCAGAACTTGTCGATCCAGCTGTCCAGCTCGGTGGTGACATCGATACCAGGGCTAAAGGTAACGGAGGAAGCCAACCTCATCAGGCCCACCCAGTCTTTGGCCCTGCTCTGAAAGACCTGCGTTTGCAAGGCAGCCAGTAGTCTGGAAGTGTGTTTCCACTGCATGTATCTACCACTGATACAAACATCATGAGCCCTGTCGGTGTCATGGATTAAGCATTGGGCTGCTAACCTCAAGCCATACAATTCCAAACCATCAGCCCCTCCATGGGAGAACAATGAGGCTTTACGGACCCACAGCCTTAGAACCCACAGGGGCAGTTCTAGCTTGTGCGCTTGGGCAGTGAGCTTGGTTTCATACAGTGAAACCTGTGGGGGCGAGGACTTAGCGGGTGAGGGCCCGCAGGTCTGCCACCTGAGGCGCAGTCTTAGCACTTTCCTACTGGTCTGGACAGTGCGGAGTATTTTCACTCTCCTTCTCCGACAGGTGCACACAGGTCTGGCTCTCATGGGTTTCATGGTACCATACCATTTAACTTTAGGGACCGACGAGTTTTATAGTTAAGAACATTAAGATAGTCACCATACATAGGACCTCGTGTCTTGGAACAGTTACTACTTGACCACAACGCAAGGACAAAGCACTCCTTCAAGACACACGCTATACCACGTACTCCAACACCCCACCCACCCAGCCCCAATCCAAACACCTTCCTGTCCCTGGACAGACTGCTGGGCATGAGGACATGCTGGCGACCTGATGCTGTGGGGACAGTCGATGTCGGAGGGAGTCCCAGAGGAGGGGGCGTTCGGATGAGGCGGCCGGAAAGCTGAGAGACCTCAGCAGAGCAGGGGAGAGCCCAGGGGACTGCAGCCTGGAGGACCCGGAAATGACCATGTGGTCTGCCCACCCTCTGACCTGTCCATCAGCACAAGGTCGTCCTTCAGAAGTGGGCACTTGGAGTTGGGCCACATCACGCTCACCAGGCTGCCGGCGTGCAGCTGCTCGTCCTGGTGGAGGGCATGGGCCAGCTGGTTCACGGTCTGATGGGGGAGGAGGCGGAGAGCGGTCAGGCCAAGGGACAGGTAGCCACATGCCCTGCTGCCTCAACTGCTAGGCCACAGCGTCGGGGCCGGAGACTGCTGCCCGATCCCTGACCCTTCTCTCGTCCGCACGGAAAATGCTCGGCTCCCTGCTCTTGGTGAGCTTCTTTTTGCCTCTGTGGCTGAGCCCAGACCTGGCAGAAAGCACCCCAGTTCAGCACTCGCTCCATCATGCCATTCTACAACATGCAGCGACGCCAATGAGTCTTCAAGGTGGGCCGTCTTCCTCACCCTCCTTTTTGCCACATTGTCCCTTCCCGCTGACCTAAGCTGAGGGCTCCGTACGTTTCCTGCCTTTGGAACGGCTTCATCCACTTGACCCCTGCAGAGGGTTCTTTTTAAGGAGCATAATGTTCACGATAGACTTCGTTACTGGATAAACTAAGCTGTTTGGTTTTTAGAAAGGCATCAGGGGATGGTTTTGGGTTAAACTTTAGAAATGATCCCAGGGCAATGGTTTCAGGAATTTATCCAACTTTCATGATTCCAGAAAATCTAGATTCCATGAGAATTTGAAAGACTGTTTATAAATCCCCGCTGTTGACCAGGATTCTTTTAGAGAATCGCTGACCCAAATGTTTGGTCATGACAGCCAGCAGTCCTGGGTCACATGATAAAGAAGGCAGCTGTCATGGAGCCACTTAGCCACCCAGGCCACTTCCGCCTCCTCTGCCGCTGTTCCACGTGAACAGAGACGGGCACTGCTCGATGAACGAGGAAGTACAACAGAAGCACCAACACGTTGCTAGGCCAAGTAGCTAGGACGTCCCATGACACCAGGCCCTCAACCGCAGACCAGGAAACCACTGTTTTAAATATACTATTACACAACTTTCACCAATTCAACTTTTTAAAGGTGTATAACTTATGGACAGCAGTTAATCAGCTGTGTAACCCTACCTGTTAATCAATGTACTTTTCTCCTCTCTGACTTCCTGAAGCGGAGCCTGCTCTACACTGAATAAATCTTTAGGGATCCACAATGAAATGAGCATCTTGCCCCAAACAAGGACTCAGCTGCCTCTTGGACAACGTAGATGTCTGAGCCCTGGACCCACAGAGGAACTGCAGGCGAACAAGGGCCACTTGACCCCTTAGCTGCAGAGGCGGTCTGCGGGGACATGGGCACTGGAAGGTCCTTGGCTCTTGGCCCTCCATGTTTCTGACCTGCCCTGGAGGGGCAGCTACAGCAGGGTTTCCTATGTTCCTGGCAGGGGGCCCTGTCCCCATGACAGGCTGGTGGGTCTACGCCAGCTTCTGCCCACCATCGCCCGGGCGCAGACCCAGGCCTCACCTTGACACTCCTCTTCTCCTCCGAGCCCTCGGTGAGGAGGAAGGCCTCGTGGCCCTCCGTGCCCCCCACTCGCAGGAAGCAATTGGTGGTGTGGCCGATCCCCGAGGGCAGGACTTTGTCCCAGAGCATGGCGTTGATGACGGTGCTTTTCCCATTGCTTGTCCTGGAGGAGACACTGGCCGTCAGGGGCACCAGGCAGGGCCTGTGCTGTGGGGCTCATAATGGAGTTCAGAGGCTGGGTGCTCTGCAGGGTCACCGGAGCCCAGAAGGACTGGCACACGGAAACCCACCCCAAGGGGTCTTGGAAGAAAGGCCTGGAAATCCGCTTTGGAAAGGCCCCAGCCTTGAAAAGCCTCCAGAGCCGAGCTACTATGCATACTCGGGTCACTCGGGGTCAGAATCCACCCGCGGCCACGCACAACGGTGCCACCTGCGAGCGCCTAGCTGAAGCAGCATTCTCTACCCCAGGACAAGACACTTATCTGCACAGGAGCAGGCAGAGAGAAGGGACAAAGGTCTCTGGCTCCTTGGGACATCACCTCACACCGGCCCTGCAGGTGGCTCTGGGAGCCAGGTGGCAGCACAGACACCAACCCTGGCCCTTGAGACTCCAGCCCAGCCACTGAGCTCGAGCCTCTGCCTCACATCTGTCTGTCTCCCCTCCTCACTGGAAGTCAATGACTCACCCTCAGACTAACAGCTAGACCACACTGAGGCTTGTTTGCCACACAGGGCTTCCTCCCTGTTCTTTGCCCCCACACACCTCTTTGTCCAGAGACCACCTCGGCTCCTAGCTGCCTCTGACATCCCTCCCCTGACTTCAGTAGCCTCCCTGTCACCAGCTCTTCTCAACAGACCTGCTGCACGGGGACTCAGAGCCTTCGGTCTGCGCCAAGCATCGTCTTCCTCTCCCTGAACGTGGCCTCACAGGTAGCGAAGCACAAGGTGCCCCGCTCACCTAAGACTGCGAGGATGAGGAAAAGGACAGCCCGGAGGAGACGAGGGCCGCATCTGAGGTCACCACCCTTAGGGCAGGACTCCTCAGCACCCAAGCTGCCTGGGTGTCTCTCACACCTCGAGGAGTCCCTGGGCAGTATGAACGGTAAATGTGCTAACTGAACAGTTGACGGTTCAAGTCACCAAGAGGTACCTTGGAAGAAAGGCCTGGCAGTCTACTTCTGGAAACCCTGCAAAGCACCCTTCCTTCCTCTCCACACGCACTGGTCGCCATGCGTTGAAGTCAGCCAGGTGGCATCCAGCACACCGGTGATCCACACCACGGAAGCAAGAAGAGCTCCTCGGGCAGGTGAGCTGCCCCGCCTTGGAGCAGCAGTCTACGTGCGTGGGTACCCAGGGCTTCCACCACCCCCGGCTCCTCTCTCCCTTCCCTCCCAGCCACGAAGGAGGAGTGAGGGCTTCAAGGACTCACCGGCCAAAAAAAGCCACTTTCATGTGCCGTCGGGCCAGCACCTCGCTGATACCCCTGACTTTGGACAGGTAGCCTCTGACGTCCACAACCTGCTCCTCAGTTGTGACTGGGTCCAGCTCCACATTCCGGTGGGTCTCTGGAGGGGGGGTTTGGACGTGTGAGCCCATGAGCAGAGGGGTCCCACAGACACAGTCTGGGGTAGCAGGGACCCTCACTCTGCTGTGGCCAGAGTCCCTCCAGGACGCTCCCACGTGCTGCCTTTGTGACTGCCAGCAAACCGCCCAGGTCTTCCTTTCCGTGCCCATACACCTGAGCGGGACGGGCTCTGCCTCACAGGGTGGCTGTGAGGCTCAGGGGGTTTAAGCACGACGTGCTGCGAGCATGGGGATTGCTCATGAGAGGCCCTGTCACTGTTCTTTATTGTTCACATAACAGAGAACAACCAGGACGTTCAGACTACACGCCAGGCCTCGTGAACCATGCTCCAAACACGCTCACACTGACCTGTCACACAGAGCGTCAATGGCAGGGTCAGGGTCTCAATCTGGAGTCCATGTTCTGCACCGTTCTGTATTAGACACGGGCCTGCCTGATTCAGCCCTGCTTACCGATCAGCCTGGTCTCTTGCCACCCCTGCCTCTGACACCTCCCTCACTCCCCAAAGCCATCAGCTTCCTCACCTCTCCAGGCGTGGCCAGGCTGCCTAGAGCCCCCATCCCTCTCAGAGCAAGTGGGGCCCTGCCATGGGTGGCGAGCCCCATGTCCGCTTAGCCTCAGGCCTGGCTTAGATCATATGACCTCCAGGAGGTCTGCCCTGACCACTGGGTTTGTCGGAAGCCCGCACTGGGGCTCCCTCACAGTACCTACACCCCTCTCTGAGCTCCTCCCTCAGCAGTGGGGCCACAAGTTCACCCGTCTGCATCCCTAGCATCTGAGGCCAAGCCAGGCCCACCTGCTCCCTGGTCCTGTGCTCAGCAGCTGCTCAGTGCTACTAAACGAACAGACAGTGGCGGGGAACAATGCCTCACAGGCCAGTGGCTGAGGCCAGACCCTGAGCCGCTTCCATCTAGACCTGTGTCTGGCACGAGCTGCAGTGGAAGAGGTCAATGTGTGGCCCCTGGGCACCCCCAACCCCCACCATCCAGCAGACAGCCCCAACCCAGAGGGAACATTTCAGAGACAGCCTGGTGAAGCTTCCTGCCAGCTACTGCCCTGACAAGTGTGGCCAAGCCAGTGAGACTCCCCCATACTCTCCAGTCACCCCTTTCCAGCACCACCACGCCACACTCCAGCTCCCTTACCGGCTCTCAGGCCTGTGGCTGCATTTACGGAGAGAAGCCCCAGGCCAACACCACCTTATCACCTGCGCTATAGGACATTCCCAAAGCAGTCACCACCCCCACCCCGACCCCCACACACCTCAGGGTCACCATAGCTCATCCTCCGCTCCGCTCTAACAGGGAGGCCGCTCATCATCACAAAAAGGAAAGCGAAGCGCCCATGCGTGAGGCCAACCCGTCCACTGTCATTAAGCAAGTGCTCCTCCACAACGCAGAAGCGTCTAGAGAAACGACACTCAGGACACACGGGAAGACAGCCGTGGGCTCTGGGGCAGCGGGCGGTCTGCCTGGCTCTGCATGCCAGCACGCCAGAGCACTGCTAACTGCCCACCACGGGTCAACCTCAGGCCTTTAAAACTCAGCACCCGAGCTAGGACACAGCAAGGGGCCTGAGAGTGGACATGAGTCCATCCCTCCAAGGGAGCCTTGTGGACAACAGCAACTGCAAAACAAGCAGGCACTGAGCTGCTCTGGTTGAAAGCTGCGAGGGCAGAAGCAGGTCCTCCTTCGGGAAGTTGACTCTACGCTAAGGTGACCAGATGCCCGGCTTTTGGCTGGACAGTGACGATTTTTCGGTGTTTTTAAAAAGTCCCGATTTTTGGAAAGAATGCACGACAAGCTAGGGAACGGTCTATTTGGTACATATAGACCAAATTTTTAATCAAAAACACCCCCCCTGCCCCCCGGTCAATGGTGTCCCACTTTAAATCTGGTCACCTTACTCTAGGCATCCCCACTGAGCAACTAGGTCCTGTCAGATCGCGACCTGAAAATCTCTGCTCTTCCCTGAGCTCCTCTGTCACAAAGGAGGAAAACCAGGGCCCACGGACACAGCTTGTGGGTCTTCAAGCAACCCCTGCACCTGGACCCTTCTAGGGGGATCCTGAGAGGCAGAGGCTGGAGCTGGCGCTCAGACTAAGGGGACCCAGGAACCCGCCCCTTTGTTGACAGAACAGCAACTAGTGAGAAAGGTACAGGTGACGTAAGTTTCCTATTCACAGTCCTATGTCAATCTAAAAATAGCACGGAGGACACTGACCAACAGCCAGACAGTGTACAGCACCAACAGCGGCCAGGCCCAGGCCCTGGGGAACAAACAGGCTCTGGTGTCAGAGCCACCTGGTCGAAGCCCAGCTCTGTCCCTTATAAAGCTATTGGACAACTCTCCACACCTCAACCCGCTGGCTGTTAGTGAGACGTTCACCTAGCCCTCGTGAGTCAACAGAACACATGGGATTCTCACACATGGTACTTCCCCTGCCTTCTCCGTCCAATCTCCCTAGGCGAATCCGCAGGATTCCAAGAATAGAGCTTCCCAATGCAGCATTCCCAGGGCAAGGCCCTGGCTGAGGGGCACTGCCTCACCTTCCAGGAAGGTGGCGCTCTCCTGAATGTAAGCCCCCAACTGCTCGAAGATGCCACTGATCTTCTTCTTGGCAGTGACGAAGTGCTTGAGAGGGGAAGCGTTCACCTCCGCCATGTGTCTCTTATCCTTCTTGGCCTTGACGATGGAGTTGCATCGAGAGAAGAGCAGGGACATTGCGCTGCAAGAGAAGAGGACATGAGTGACCCCAGGAACGCCCAGAGGGCCTGCATCCCATCAGGAACACAGGGCTCGAGGGGATGTTGAGATCAGAGGTTCAAGGGTGAGTCAGACTAAATTCTGACTCTCAAAAAGGAAGGGTTAGAAACCCTTACCTCTGTATTTATGATTATAAAGCACATGACAGTGGGCTGTCTTGGTTACGGTAAAGCAGCAGGAATTCTTGTCAGGTCTCTCCTGTGTCCACCTCCTTTGAGAAAGCAAGTCAGCGGAGAGATCGGAGACACCCTCATGAGCAGACACTATGAGACCAGGCCCTTCCCCCACAGTGCAGAGAGAGAAACCCTCCCTGAGAGTGGTTCCCTGAAGTCGGGTTTCTAGCTGCCTCAACTGGGAGAAAGCAGATGTCTGCTCCAGCCGCTGGCTGTGGAGTCTCTTGCAGTGGCACAAAGCGTAGCCAAGCGGGCGTGGTCAGCTGTTGAACACCGGGTTAGATAATAAACATGCCACAATCAGAGGAGCAGAGACAGCATAAGGGGCCTCACCGTCACCTGAGCCAGGCCCCACCTCCCACGGCAGGGCTGCAGACCCAGCCTTCACCATGTCAGAGATGGTGGAACTGTGATGTGGCACGGAGAAGCCCTCTTTTGGGTCGTAGGCAGAAAAGTGTAACAGAAATTTGGCTTCTTTCCTATCCATCACCCACTGTTGCCAAAAGCAGGGAGCAGGGAATATCAAAATCAGTGAGAACAATGTGGCCTTCAATACCACCATCTCTCAGCCACCCACTGGCCAGGACCTGATGGCCACCATTCCTAAAAGAGGGTGGTGTGGTGTGTGTGTGTGTGTGTGTGTGTGTGTGTGTACAGAGAAGGTTAATCTTCAAGTGAGGGAGGTCCACTTGTACAATTTACTAGGAAATATTTATCGGTCTCATGTTTTACAAAAGACATGCACTGAAGAAACTGAAACCGTGACCTTTCCATCACCAGCAGTCTATTTCTGCGTGGGCATCTCTTCCTTTGTCACACACATCCCCCTAACCCAGTGGTTTAGAGCCCGTGGTCGTGGTGGCCGGGACTCCTGGCCCTGAAAGCACACCCCGGCAGGTCCCTCTCAGAGGGACCCCATGGAACGAACGACTTGCCCAGCAGAGTCCAGAAGTCCTTTCTCAGGATGAGGGAGAGTGCAGGGTGCCTGGCTCTACCCTCTCCCACACCCAAGCACATTCTTGTCTGGCCACTCCCTCCCCAGCCACCTAATCACAGAGCCATCTGCCCTCCACCCAGCTGCCGGGGGCTCTCTGGTTGGGAGAGGAGAAGGCGCTGCTCTTGAGCTCCTGTGAGAAGGTCCTGAAGGAGTTCCTGAGAAACAGAAAGGGCGTTGAGCAGGAGGGGGGCGTGACAGGTGAATGCCCTAGCTGCCTCTTGGGAAGCAGTGTCTCGACACACCCACAGGGAGAGGGGAGCCCCATGGTTTGCCCAAGCCCCCCATCACGTTGCCGTGTTAATGACTTCTGTAGAGGAGGCGGAAGTGATATTTTTCAATTTTCACCTTCCTCCTAAGCAGAACAGAAAGCTCCCATACACTTTTGCTGTGATAAGGTGTCACTCGGGACTCCTCGCCTCCCCCCACCCCCAAGCTGGAAGCAGGCTCACTGTGGCCCAGTGAACTCCCAGAAAAATGGAGCTGGCAGGCAAGCCACCCAAAGCACCCTGGGGGGTGGAGGGTGGGGCGGCGGCGGCACCACAACACAGTGTGGTAGCTCAGAGAGTGTTGGAATCAGACAGAGTTGGGTTCAAGCTATGACTGTACAATCTAGGGGCTGTGAAACTTAAACCACGGTATTGAACCTCAGAGCCTTGGCTGTTTTCATGTGGCCAAGTGTGAGGCCCTGTACTACTGCAGAGGAGGAAAGATAACACAAGCAGTATGTTTAGCCCACAGCAAAAACTTAACAGGTTAAAAAGCAATTAGCACTTATAGGTTCACATGACTCTCCAGAGACTTCAGACTTCAGGGCAGGGCAGTGGCAACCCTATCAACACCACAGCCCCCCACAACCACTGGCTGGCCAAGACTGAGTGCAGAGGCTGCACATGTGTCAGGATGCACATGTGTCAGGAGCAGCTGTGTCCAGCGCCCCCCCCCCCCCAGGTGATCTGATCACAGACAGCTGGGCTTTTGGAAGCAGGTGCTGTAAGTTCTGGTCACAAGTGGCATGTCCAGAGGAAATGAACCCGATAGAAATGTTAGTGTGCAGTCAGTGGAAGATCCAAAGCCACGCACAACAGTGAGAGTTTAGTGGGTCCAGGTTACGAGGTGGCTGGATGTTCTGCAGGTCCAGGAGCTGCCCTTTGCTCACACCATTACCCTGCCCCTGCAAGGCAGTCTCCCAGCTCTCTTGGATTCCGCTGGCTCTGCTCAGCCCCAAGCTAAGAGTGTATGTTTGTACTGCACCCGCTGCTTAGTCTGGCACACTCTTTCCTTTTTCACCCACTGGGCACACTCCTCTCTGTCCTTCTACAGTCACCTGGTGTTCTGGGAAGCCTTCCCTTACCTCTCCACAAAGCACAGGCCACCAAACCAGACCCGCTCTGTCTCTCCCACTAGTCTCTACAGCCCTGGAGAGCCGGTCTTTGACGCAGGGCAGGAGCAGGTAACCCACCTGGGGAATCCTTCCACCCCAGCCCAGCGAGTTGCGAGACTTGCACACCTTTCAGCTCCAGGACTGAATCCTTCAGAAGAGCACACACTACACATACACCTATGCACAAAAGGTCCAGAGGGGCAAACTCACACACAGACACCAAGGCAGGGTGCCCTCTCTGTGCTTTGCAGGCTGGCTTCCTATCACCCAGCATGGTGGGAAGCAGCTGGTTCCTGGACCACCTCTGGAACGCCCTGATAGTCTCTACTTGACCACAGGGCTTGCCGTGGGCCTGTGGGGCCCATCCCCTAGCTCTAATATCAGCTACACCTTCTTAAAAACTCACTGCCATCTCACGGAGACCGTATAGGGCAGGGTAAAATTGCCCCTGAGAATTTTCAAGACTGTAACTCTAAAGGGAGTAGAAAGCCCTGTCTTTCTCCCTCAGAGGGGATGGTAGTTTTGAACTGCTGACCTTTCAGACGGCAGCCCATCTTGTAACCGATGCACCACCAGGCTCCTAGTTATACCTTAAGTGGCAATTAATAGAGCTATGACATTGGCTCTAAGTCAGCGGTTCTCAACCTGTGGGTTACGACCCCTTTGGGGGTCCAATGGCCCTTTCACAGGGGTCACCTAAGACCATGAGAAAACACATTATTTCTGATGGTCTTAGGAACCAAGAAACGGCTCCTCTATCCATCTCCAGGCAGATCCTCCCACATGCAGATATGCTGATCTGGTGAGAAAGAAGCTACCTCAACCTTTTACGAATACTGTCCCAAAATGCAGCAATATATTTTACTGCTGTTATATTAAGAGTGTTGCCTAGGCCTGTCTGGATAGGACAGGCTGGATGAACAATCTGGAGAAAACAATGGGACTGACAGTTCTGGGGGGACATGGGAGAGGGGGAGGTGGGGG
>NW_022111357.1:32894142-32904352 GCF_000313985.2 Echinops telfairi
GTACAAATGCGCTTTACACAATTGATGTGTGTATGGACTGCGATAACAGTTGTATGAGCCCCTAATAAAATGTTTAAAAAAAAAAAAAAAAGAGTGTTGCCATGCTACACCATGCTTCAAGACAAAATTTCATTTGTCATGAGAATAAATATTTCATAATATATAAGTACATATTGTTTTGTGATGAATCACTATGCTTTAATTATGTTCAATTTGTAACAAAAATATATCCTGCATATCAGATATTTATGACGATTCATAAAAGTAGCAAAATTACAGTTATGAAGTAGCAATGACAAAAATTTTATGGTTGGGGGTCATCACAACGCGCGGAACTATATTAGAGGGTCACAGCACAAGGACGGTTGAGAACCACTGCTCCAAGTGCTCTTGAAATCATGATTTCTCAGCAGTCTGCAATAGCTTAGCGCAGCACTTCTCAATGGGGCCCACAGAACTATCGCCGCACGCCCCATGCTCCACTTCAGGAGCCCAGCGTGGACTGAACTTGTGAAACACCACATGCCACCAATCCACCAGAACACGAGCGCACACAATGGGCTTCGGGAAAGCCTCTTGTAAAGACGCAGGCAACTGTACAAACGTAACGGGTGACCAGTTTATCAGACAGAAGAAATTCTTCTGCACAGCAGTCATTTAAATCCCTATGATCACTTTGGGAGGAGGCTCGTGTCTCCAGGCAGTGCCTACTCCCACGCCCAAGGCACGGTGTGAACAGACATTAACCTGAGCCCAGAACCAAATCCCACTCGAAACGGAAACTGCTATCCACATCCCCGCTCACCAAAAGCGTTGCCTCCACACAAGCTATTAGTCGAGAGCAAGCATGGTGGGGGAGGAAGCACAGTAGCAGCAATCACTCCCAGGTGTGTCTGGACCCCACGCAGAGGCCCTGAGCGCACACCACCTCCTTACCCCGTTTTCTGCACAGCGACTCCTAGCAGGGAAAAGAAAACGGGTCCACGCCGTCTGCTGGCACACGGGAGCAGAGGAGCTGAGAAACCGAAACAAAAGAGTGTACACCGTAGAGGCCGTGGCACTGGCCTCAGAAAGGGGTGGAGAAGAGCACCCCCCTCCGAGAAGCAGCAGAGAACAAATAGAGGGAGAGCAACTCCCCATCATTTTCCGGGCTGACCACCTTTCGACAGGCTCCCTCCATTAACGTAAAAAGAAGCTGTTCTGTTGTGTGTCGAGTCTAACTCAGTGTGACAGAGGGAACTCCCCAAGGGTCCCAAGGCTGCGAATCGTGACGAAAACAGACCAACACAACTTCCGTCCACAGCTGCTGGGTTCAAAATGCCAACCTTTCCGTTGGCAGCCACGCACTTAACCCCCGGACCACCAGGGCCGTAAGAAAGCAACTACGGTGTTTTTGTTGGTTGGTTCACGGCACAGGCTGTAAAGCTCCAGCGGTCCTTACAGGTGACCACACCCAAGAAACCCGCAGCTGGGTGGTCAGCAGGGCACCTTCCTTCCCACTTGACCCCAACTCAGGGTGCCGGAAGTCACAGGCAGCACTTACTTCCTGATGGTGGGAGAGCTTCACAGGGTGGGCATCATGAGCACGGCTGGAGCCAAACGATGATGAGAAGGATTTGCATTCTCCTCTGGATGGGGCTGCCGATTTTGTTCGCTCCACCAATCCCGTCTTTGTAAGAAAGAAAACAGACGTGTCAAAAGGTAGAGAAGAAACAGAAAAAAACAACAAACAGAACTTGTATATAAAACTTGTCTACTCAGGTTTTGAAGCCAAACAAAGTAATCCCCGAGGGAAGGTTACGCATGGAGAGGTGGAGACGCGGGGCTGGCATGCGAGGAAGTACCCTGGGGAAAAAGACAACACAGGTGTGGGTACAAACACAATTTTGGCCACCTGTGCTAGGCCTTGGGAGGCCCTTGCAGGGACCCTGATAAAGGCATCCCCAGAGGGCTGCGGGGGGTAGGGAGGAGCAAAAGTGGAACAAGGATTGGGGTCTGAGGAATTGCCAAGACGAGAGGTGGTGAGGCAGGGTGGTGGGAGCTTACTGGAGATCTAGGTGTGGCAGATACTTTACCAGTTCTTCGGAAATGCCAACTTAAACCACGTGTGGGCTTTTTATAAGCTTTAGAGACCACTAGTTAAGCCGGCAGGAGCCCTGGTGGCTCGTGGTTAGGCACTTGGCTGCTAACCAAATGATGGATTTCAAGCCCACCAGTCACTCCGGGGAGGGGGCTCCATGAGGTTTCCATTTCCAGCTTTGGAAACCCTATGGGGCAGTATATAAGCCCCAGGAGACAGGCCCACTCTGACCTACAGGGCTGCTATGAATCAGAACTGAGTCTACAGGGAGGCGTTTGGTTCTGGGTGGTTAAACCCCGTTGGGAACTGCTTTCCACCTGGCACTGTTAGGGCCCTGTTGGAGCGAGGAAGAACGCTGATAAGAGAATGAGACCGGGGCCACGGCATGGGGAGGGGAGGGGCAGGTGGGGGCCTCGTGCATCCAAACATCTAGTAGTCGCCCTTTTCAGCCGGCCTGGTCCTACCAAGGCGCATTGTATGGGCTGCCAGGTCAATGCCGACACACGGGGACCCTAGACGAGCGCGCAGAACTGCTCCCACAGAATTTCTTGGCCTGTGAACTTAACTGGAGCGGATCCTCGGGTCTCTTCTCCGGAGCAAGGGCTGAGTGGGTTCGAACCACCAACCAACCATTCAGCGGAGCACCTATTGGGATACCAGGGTCCCTTGGCGCTAAACTTAAAAACGGCCTCTGTGCTGGGGGGGCTTACAGTCCGGCGACAAATCACACGATAGCCGGCAGTCGCAGCGCCACAAAGCGACGCACCGGGGGCGCCCGCGGCCGGGAGCTTCGGCGGCGATGGGCCCAGTCGTCTGCTGCATAAATAAACGAGCCGAACGAGACGGCTGGCGGGGACGTGGGGGCGGAAGGCGGTCGTGAAGACCGGGAAGGCGGGCAGGGAGCGGCGCCTCGGGGGACCCCACGCCTCAGGGCCGGTCCCCGCGTCCCGCCCCCTCCTCTCAGGGCCGCGCGCCGAGCCCGGCGCGTGGAAACAAACGCTCGGCTGCCGGGACCCCGAATACCCGGGGCTCCAGCGGGTATCCTGTCCGCCTACGCCGAGCTGGCCAGGGCTCCCGGGTCTGGCCGAGCCAGTCCGCCCCACCGCGGCGCGCTCACCCTCTCACCTTCACCGTCCCGGCCTCGCGGCAGCCATCAGCCCGCAGCGTCACCAGAGCGCGCCACCGATAAGCGGGGCCGGGGAGGGAGGGACGACACGCGCGTCCCCGACGCGGCAGGTTTACGCGCTTTTCCGTGAGTCCGTGGGCTCCGAGCTCAACCGAACCACCGGCAACGACTTTGGGGGCAAGGGCCCTCCGGCTTCGCACCCCCTCGAGGAGGCTCGGCGCTGGCTCACCGCCGGGGCGTCCCAAGCCGATGACGTAGACCCCGAGACGCGCGCTGCATCTCGGGTACTGTAGTTCCGGCAGGCGCCCGTCAGGGCTGGATAGGGGCGGGGCGGGGCCTCGGACTGTCAAAGGGCAAAACAAGGGCGTGGATGAGGTGCCTCGCTTCTGCAGGCAACCCCAGACAGAGCCTGTCCCCCCAGGCCTCCGCCAGCGCTGGAATCCAAACTTGCGTTGTGTAATCTTAGCGAAAAGCTCTCAAGACTTCCAGGCCGTTAGCGTGAGGTGACTCACCTAGGGAGACAGGCACACGTTTGGATCTGGATGGGGTGTCCTTCAATTGCCTTTGGGAAAAACTTAACAAAAGCCTTGGTGTCCTTTCTGACTCATGGCGCCCCAGGTGTCAGCTTAGAATGGTGTGCCATAGGGTTTTCCATGGCTAATATTTTGGACACAAATCACCAGGCCTTTCTTCCTGGATGCCTCTGGGTAGATTGGCACCTCCAACCTTTAGGTGAGCAAGCCAATCAAGCACTTTAACCACTGACTCCTTTGAGGAAGCAATAGCAGCCAACAATGTATCAGCATCTATTAGTTGTCTGTCACGGGGCACTGAACTTGAGTCGTCTGTAATCCCTCACCACAAACCCAGGGGGGCGTGCACAGAGTTAGCCAAGCTCACATATGGTGGTGGATCACTGGGCCTCTCCCACGATTAAGCCCCTGAATTATGACTAGGGACTTGTGACCTGTTTTAAGACTTGTCTGAAAAAGGAATGTCAACTTTCATTATGTTGCAGTGGCAGCATCTTTTTACACACACTGACTGAAATTATGACATTAGAATAAATCCACAGCTTTCTTTTTACCTGTTTAGTGTCTCCTGGCAAGTTTAAAATTTTGTGAGTGGTGCCCAGTTTCTATAACCAGAGCAGATTCTTGTTGTAAACACCACAGGGTGACCAGCCTCCTGGGAGCCACAACTGGTGGGAGGGGCAGCTCCACCCTCACTGCCCTCTGGGCTAGTAGTCTGACTCTGTGACTACACCCAGGCCCTATCTTCGGGTGTGGCCAGCCCTCTGTGGGATGTGTCCCACTGGACCCTGTTACTCATTACTGGGTGCTGTGGCTCCTGTCCTCCACCCTGCATGCCCTCTGGCCTCCCCAGGGGACTGCTAGTTCTTCCTGTTCTTTCCTCTTGTTGGCAGCATTCTGCCTGAGCCAGGTAGAGGCCTGGAGGCTCTCCCTCTTAAACCTCTCTCCTGTTCCTTTCCCTACGCACCGCACTTCCCTGCAAGCTCTGGGCCAGGCTCTAGTCTCTTGCTCAGTTGGCTGCAGGTGTCTCCAAATCCAGCCCCAGGCTTCCAGTCCTGCCCTGCACCCAACACTCGGGGTCGCTCTCAGAACCACCGCCCCTGACTTCGAGGACCTTGATTCGCTCTTGAAAGGTGCCCCAGAGGAGGTGGAGGGCAAGCTGGTATGTACTCGTTGGAAGTGTGTGTTTTGCGTCCCACTTCTGAATGGCTTCTCAGTGGACAGAATTGTGTTCATAATTAGGAAGAGATGAAAAACAGCACTCAATAAACACACAATCAATGCTTATCTATGCACAGGAAGGGCACCTATGAAACATTCGCTGTGGTTGCTTCTGGAAAGAAGTGCTGGGCAGCCAGGGGTGAGGAAGGAGATTGATCAAGGTTTATGGTGTTTTCACCATTGATTTATATTCACTTGGAACAGAAGGAAGAGTCGGGACCAAAAGAAAGATAAAGAATGTGACTAATTGCCTCCTTTGCTGAGAGCTAAAGAACTGGATGGTGCCCAGCACGATTACTGAACATTTTGATCAAAGACTCTATAGTATAGAATCCTGATCCAATGTGTGTTAATTTTCATGGACTCAAAACTTTCTGGGACCATTGATCTAAAATGTTTAAAATGTAAACCAAAAATATCCCCTGAAGTCTTCTTTAGCCCTAACAATAGCGTAAGTAGTTAAAAACAAGGTCTGCCTTGAGCATTAAACTCTTTCCCCAACTTATCTGTGTGAGATCAAATTGACAATTTGAAAAGAGATGCTCACCAGGGAGCACCAACTAAGAAATTGAATTGAGAATGAGTGAACAACTCGAATGTAATTGTCACGGAATTGTATACTGCAGCATCACAATTACTTTCATCTACCTTTCTAGCTCTCGTTTGCAACCACCACCAAGTTACTGGGTAGGCTATGCAAATGAGGTGTTTGTATCCCACCTAGGGGCTTGGATGGTTTGGAACTCTACTGAGGGGAGGGGAAGTCAGTCTAGCCATTTTGCTAGGCTTAATATAAGCCATCCTAGAAACAGAAGGGGGCTCTGACTCCCACTAAGAAGAGACAGGAGCAAAGAACATCCTTCAAGCCTTGTGTGGTGAACACCCTCTACCGGGAGACAGTCTGTAACACTGGAGAGCGAGCAGCACTGGCCATCGCAGAACCAGACCACCAGAAGCAGCAAGGTGGGTTTCATGGCCGCGAAGCAAGAGCTGAGCGTCTTGACCATGATCTAGCGACCACAGTGGGGTGCCTCTGGGCACTTATTGACAGAGATTAAGAACCTTGTTAACACTTACCTAAGCAGGCCATTGGCTGGGCCAGCCAAAGAGGCCAAGGGCCCTAGGACCAGAGAGAGGCCTGTTGGGAAGAGGGTGTCCCAAGGGAAGAGCTGTATCCTGAGTTATTTCTGATCCTGAATTGTGCTGTTACTGCCTTAATAAACACCATAGTCATGTGTGTTGTCTGTGAGTTCTGTAGCCACAGCAATGGATTATGAACCAAGCAAAGTGGGGAGTGCCTGGGAGGGTCGGCTGGTGTCAGATGGTTCCGTCTGACCTCCGCCTCACAGCAGTCAGCCTTGGGCTGATGTTGACTCTCCCTCTAGTCAAAACAGAGGTCAGAAACCTCCCCCAGGCCGTCTTCACATCCATGTAGATGTTGTGGAATGTGTTGCCGCACATATTCTCAACAACAAAAGAAATATTAAGAGGAGAAATTTGTGTTTTAACTTACTGTGGGCCAACTTAAAACTAGAAGGCAACACTTTGAAACCTTTCAAATGTATACACACTCCCTGCATGACTCTAATCACCTCCTGGATAAAGTCCAAGCACTCCTTAGCCTGGGGAAAATAAGCCTTTATGGTCTGACCCCATCACCTCCACGTGACAGCCAACGTGCTCGCTCGGCCCCCAGCTCTCGGACCTTGATCCAGCCTCCCTGCCTGCTGAAAGCCTCCTCCACCTCCAAGGCCCAGCTGAAGTGGCCCCTGTTATCAGGGTTTCTCACTACCAGCATCGCCCAAACAAAACCGCTGCGGCATCAGGTCTCACATCTGGCAACACCACGTGTGACGAACTCTGCTCCACAGGGCTTTCTTGGTGGTCATCTTTAGGGTCACTGTCTAGGTGAGCAGCCAGTCCCAAAGCCCTCCCTCTGTTGACACTGAACACCAAATCTAACCCGCTGCCCAGTGGCCTGTGACCCTGTATCTCTGCAGGACAAGGTAGAACTGGGCTACAGGGTGTCCAAGGCTGTCCATCTTGATGGATGGAGACTCCAGGTCGTTTCTCACAATGTATGGCTGGTGGGCTTGAACCATCAACCTTTTGGCAATCAGCCAAGCACCTGACCACTGCAACACTGGGAGTCCTCCTATTGACATTACAAAAGCAAAAAAAACCCAAACCAAACCAAAAAAAACCCACAACCAAGCAAAATTTGACTGTTAGCAACCCTAGTGACATGCCCACTAAACAAACCCAGCCCAATCCCATACGAAGCTCCTGCCACCGACTCACTGCTGACTACTAACCCGCATCAGGGCGTCACGACTGTGCGTCTTGACCAGAGTGGCCTGCGGCATCTTTCTCCATGAGCCGCCGGTGGGTTGGTGCCCTCCTTTGGCCAGCAGCCTAGAGGCCTACTCCACGGCAGCACCGGGGATCTTCCTACTGACACCAGACCCGGATCATTGTGGAGGCTGTGCCGGGCCTTACAGGATGCTTAGCATTATCGCCGGCTTCTACCCACTAGATGCCACCAGCCATTGCCAAATGTCGCCTCCAGGGAGCAAAGCTGCCTGCATCTGAGAGGCATGCTGGTCCCCCCACCTCCTCCCACCCACTAGCTTCTGACAGCCGCTGCAGCACTTAGCACAGCGGCTCGGCTGCGTGGAGCTGCATTTCCTTCTTCCCTCCCCCACCACTGACCACGAGTGTTTCACGGGCAGGGACCAGATTTCCTCATCACTGGAATCCTATTCCAAGCTCTATTCCTACCAGCCCTGGTGGTGGAGTGGATTGTGAGTTGGGCCGCTAACTGCAAGACCGGCAGTTCAAACCCACCAGTCCCCCTGAGGAAGAGATGTGGGGCTTTCTGCTCTGTAAAGAGCAGAAATGCACAGGGGCAGCTTGACTCTGTCCTACTGGGGCGCTCCGAGTCAGATCTCAGTGCTACAAGATGAGTCAGCCCAGGCTCGCTCTGCGGGGGCTGCCAGAAGCAGCAGCGTCCTTTCTCCCAGCTCGTGTTGCGGGAGGTGGGGTCAGCAAGGCTTCCAAGCCAAGGGTCCTGCCTGACACGGGCCTTGAAGGATTAAGAAGCATGCCCAGTCCACCAGTGCTGGACTCACAGGAAGGTTTGAGAGAAAATCTCTAAATGACAGAGACACAGGTGACTAGTCTGGGCTGCAAAGAAGCCCAGTCTCCTGGCACGCACCAAACATGGGTTCTCAGAGCGCGCCCCCACCCCCTCGCCCCGTGCCATCTCCTGGCCCCCAGCAGCTCCCACTCCGTGGCTGTAAGAGTGTTTAATAGAAACTCTCCCGTGTACGTCAGTCCCTCTTTCAAGAGGCACAGGGACAGGTTGACCAGTGTGTGGACATAGCCCTCTCGGCCTCCCCTGCCAGGGTCAAGGGGAGGCTCGGGCTGTGGCTGTGGTTGTGACAGACACAGGCAGGTGTTCCGAGTAGCTGTCTCCAGGGGCAACGTTCTGGTCTCACAAAAGGAGCCACGGGAGAAGGGGGCTCTGGTGGTCCTAGGGTTGGGGAAAGGGTGATGGTGGTCTCCTTCAAGCTGGAAGCAGAGTCTCTGGAGCTGCAGCTCTGGCCTGGAGAAGCTCTGGGGCGGGGCTTCTTGCCCCTAGAGCTCCTGGGGCAGTTTGGGTAGGCTCCATCTCCACGAAGTCTTGGCCAATGGGAAACGTGGAGGTCGAGGCTCGTGGTTTGTCGGGAAGTGTTGGGGAGGACGGCTCTCTACAAAGCAGTGGCAGTGAACAGCCTTTCTGGGGTGGACCAAGGCACCCCGAAAGCCCCCACCGAAGAGCTCCTGGGCCTTTGGCCCCACGCCCCATCTCTCCAGCTGACAGCTCCACCAGCAGTGGGGAGTCAAGAGGCCGGACCAGCTCCCTGGGACTCTGGGGCCCCAGAAGCTGCTGGCAATTAGGGGTCGACAAAGGAGACGGCGATGTAGCGGGTGCCCTTGGTGGTGGGGAGGCCCTCGTGGTAGTGCGTGAGCCGGCCGGGGTGCAAGAGCGTCCAGCCTTTCCTCGGGGCACGGATGGAGCAGTTGTAGCGCAGGAACCGGCAGCCCCCGCCCTGAGGGACGGGAAGTGTCAGTTCACCAACAGGAAGCTGGGCCCTTCCTCCACTGCCCCCTCCCCCACGAAGCAGGTCCTTAGCCCAGCCTGCTAAAGACAGAGTGAGCCAGAGCATTGGCCAAGGGGGCACTCAGCCCCAGGCAAATCTCTACTCCACTACGGCCTCGTATCCCCATCTCTAAAACGTGGGTCACGTGAAAGAAGGTTGTGAGCGTGAGAGACGGTCTAAGGCAGTGGTTCTCAACCTTCCTCGTGCCGCAACCCTTTCATACAGTTCCTCATGTTGGGGTGACCTCCAAAACATCAAATTATTTTCGTTGCTACTTCATCACTGTAACTTTGCTATTGTTCTGAACCGGGCTACTCCTGTGAAAGGGTCGTTTGACCCCCAAAGGGGTCACAACCCACAGGTTGAGAACCACTGGTCTAAGAGCTTATGCCCAGATCATTCGACCCAGCACCGTGGGCATTTTGAGTCAGACAGTTCTTCGTTGGGGCATCCCCAGCCACTGCCTATGAGATGCCAGCCCCGGTCGGTAGCACGTCTACAGCTGTATCGACCCAAAACGCCTCCAGTCATTTCCAAGCGTCCACTGGGGGCAGCAGGGCACTCAGCTGGCAAGCCCAGGCCTAGGTGTTCCCTCCAAAATTGGCCTCTGTGCTCACGGGTGGGCTTTACCATAGCATCAGGAAGCCCTCTGTCTGCAGGAGACCCTGCTCCCTCTCTGGTCTTCTGGGACCCTGTCTCCACCACCCTGGAAGCGTCAGGGCCCCTGCCCGCCCTCAGCCCGCTCACCTCGTAGTCCACTCCCACCCGGTTGAGGGCAATGTTGATTGTGAAGGTGGAGGCATCGTGGTGTGGCATCAGCGAGGGCTGTTCGTCGGGCTTGTAGCGGACAACGAAGGCCAGGTCGAACTGGGCCTGCAGCACGGTGGGGAGGGGGGAGGTGCGTTAGTGGGAGGGGGGGGACCTGCTCTACGGGGACCAGCTTCCTCACCATGCCCCCAGGGCCTGGATCTCAATAAGAAATAAGGGGAGGAGCCCCCCCCCACCCACTATCATGACCCTAATTCTACCTTACAAATCTGGCTAGACCAGAGCATGTACATGGGTACAGATCAGAGCTGGAAACGCAGGGAATCCAGACAGCTAA
>NW_022111357.1:32904540-32907182 GCF_000313985.2 Echinops telfairi
TATAAATTATCAAGGGCTCATGAGGGAGGGAGGGGGAGAGAGGGGCAGGGACGGAAAAAATGAGGAGCTGATACCAAGGGCTCAAGTAGAAAAAATGCTTTGACAACGATGGTGGCACCATATGTACAAATGTGCTTGAGACAAAGGATGTGTGTATGGATTGTGATAAGAGTTGTATGAGCCCCAATAAAATTTAAAAATATTAAAAAATAAAGAATATGGGAAGGAGGAGGCGAGGAGAGCTCATGGAAGTTATAGGAGTGGAGGGAAGAAGGAAGGGATGGAGGGAGTGAAGGAAGGACGGGGAACTGAGCCTCACAGCTCCGCAGAGCAGCAGTCTGGACAGGGGGCTGTTTCTCACCAAGCCTAGGGGCCCCCTAGAGGAGGTTGGAAGCCAATGCAGGCCCCAGAGCCAGTACACCTGGCTGGGCCCAAACTAAGCCGGTGGGCTTAATTCAGCCAGTGGGGTCAACCAGCACCATGGACCACGCCTCCCAGCGAAGGTCGCCTGAAGACCAGAACTGGGAGACCGGCCCTCCCTCCTCTCCCTCTCCCTCTCCTGTCCTCCCCTCAGGTCCTCCCTACATGTGTGGGGGTGCAGTTCTGTGTTCCCTTGGCTGTAAAACCTGAAGCTGCTTCTATCCTTTACAGAAACTCACTTGGATCACAAACCAGGCTTCGGTGAGAATTTCTTTCTTGTGCAAAGCCAAGGACCAAGGTATTCCCCACCCGAGAAAGCCAACACGATGTTAGGCGGGGAAAAGATTGAAAATGGGGGCAGGGATGGGGGGGGGGGGGCAGAAGGACGGATGACACACAGGCGAGGAACTAGAGAGACCCCGAGGGCGGGAGCGGGGTGCACTGCCAGCTAACTAGGAGTTTGCCAGGCCAGCCTAGCTGCCCTTGAGGCGGGGTTTAAGGAGACTGAGAAAGGACTAGGAAGATGAGATGAGGCAGAAGGGCTCCCCACCCACTCTTCTTGAGGCCCCCATCTCTGGGTGGCCACACCGCTGTCCCTAGCCCCTGCTCACCCTGGTGTAGTAGCCAGGGTACAGCTTCTCTGTCATGGGCGCAACGTACTCCACCAGGAACTTGTGCCACTCCCGCTCAAAGCCGATCTGGTTCATGTGGATGTCAATGGTCGGCACGTTCTCATAGCCGCCCTGAATGCGGTTGTCCTGCAGTCACCAAGGACAGGGTGTGTCCAAGAGGGTACAAGCCTACGGCGATGGCAGCACCCACCACCACCACCACCACCTCGGGGTGGGCTGACTGCTCCATCCCCTCCTACAACTAAGCGGTTTCGAGACACAGCAAACGTGAGAGGGTTTTGCAGATGTAGTTAAGGTCCCTAATCAGTTGCTTGTGGCCTGCTCACAGGGCAATGATGCTGGACGGGCATCATTCAGGTGTGTCCTTTAACAAGAGGAGTTCAGAAGATTCTCAAGCTGCTCTCAAAGAAGTCAGCCACCCTGAGCTCTGCGGCTGCAAGGAGATGAACTCTGCCAACCAAGAGAGCTTGGACTAGGAGCCTGAGCCACAGATGTGGTCCAGATGCACAAGGGTTTTCCCCCAGGTTGTCCGCATATTGTATGCTGGGCCTAGGATGCTACTTGCGAGCGCATGGTGGGTGATTACATTCGGAGGTCTGCTACTTAGAACAGTGGTTCTCAACCTTCCTCATGCCGCGACCCTTTAACACAGTTCCTCATGTGTGGTGACCCCCAACCATAACATTATTTTCATTGTTACTTTGTAACTGATTTTGGTACTATGATGAACCGTATTGTAAATATCCGATATGCAGGATATATTTTAATTGTAAAAAATTGAACATAATTAAACACAAAGCATGGTGGTTAATCCCAAAACTATGGAATTATATATTGTGAAATGTTCATTTTCTGATGGTCTAAGGCAACCCCTGTGAAAGGATCGTTTGGCCCCCCCAAAAGGGTCGAGACCCACAGGTTAAGAACCGCTGGCTTAGAGGTCATCTCCCTGAGGATACCAGCCATCTTGAGCAATCAGACCCTTTGTCTGTCCCACCATAGGTGGGGTCCACTCCCTGCTGATAAGATAGTGGATTGTTTCCCTGATGGAGAGCCCAGAGACAAGGTCAAGCCAACCGAAGAATGATCAAGGTTAGGCTGCCATCTTGGATCTAGGATCTACCCATCTTGTCACATGTATATCCCTCCCCTTCCTATTACATGTACACCCCTAGCTCACCCCCTTCCTGTGGTGCATATGCCTACTGTACAGCCCTTTCCTGTTACGTAAGTGGTGACCTGTAATCAGAGGGGCTTGCACACCCCCTAGGTGTATATAAGCCTTGGTTAGAAATATATTCTCTCTTCTCCCACCTCCACATGGACCACCAGGAAGGGCTGAGGAAGTGGTGTTAACAAACCCAGGGACAAGGGAACAACAAGTGATCCAAATCGGTGGTGAGGAGGGTGTAGGAGACCTGGTGTGACCAAGGGTAATGTAACCGAGAGGAATTACTGAAACCCAAATGAAGGCTGAGTATGATAGTGGGACAAGAGGAAATTTCAAAGGAAATAGAGGAAAGAGGTAGGAGGCAAAGGGCATTTATAGAGGTCTAAATAGAGGCATGTACATATGTAAATATATTTATA
>NW_022111357.1:32908743-32910985 GCF_000313985.2 Echinops telfairi
GCTTCCAATGAGGGTGACCTTGAAGCAGCACTTCCTAATTCTAATTCCTAATTTAGCACTTCCGTCCTACACTTCCTAGCCCCTACCTCCCCCCGACCATTCTTATCACACACCAGCTTATGGGGGCTCCAAGCCACACAGCGGCACGGCAGCATTGGGGGCCCATTCTGGTTCCAGTTTCTTGAACCTTCTCCTCCTCTCTGCCTGCAGGCGCCCTGCCAGCAGCCCATCTGCAGGCGTCCCCAAGAGCACCCCCTACCTTGTTGTCACCCACAGACCACTGGCCAAAGTGCTCCATCTCCTCCACCAGCTCATCGCAGGCCGTCTCCGTGAAGATGGGGAACCAGTAGACATCAGGGCAGGGCTGGGGAAGGCTCAGTCAGCAGGGTCCAGAGGGCCCCTCCCACCTCCTCCTCCTGCCCCCACAGCCCTCTGCCGGGCCCCAGCCTCCCCCACCCCAGTCAGTGAGCCCACATCTCTCTCGCCACGGAGCAGGAGCTGGGACAGCTCTGGGTAGACCATGTGTGGTGGCATGAAGTCAGACTTCAGCCAGGGCCCCCAGGTCCTGGAGAACGCAAGGCGCACACCCAGGGGCAGTGGGCAGTTAGGGTGTCTAGAGGGGCATGCCCTCCTGGGTCTTGGTCTCGGGGCACGGACCACAGTGGAGACCACATTTGGGGATGTCTTCCTCTTTCCTGCCTGGGCCAGGGGAGAGGCCCGAGGCCCCAGCAGGCTCCAGCCGGAAGGAGTCATCAGCTGCTCTTCCCTCTCCCTAGCACTGCCCCCACCCCCTCCCCTATCCTGCCACCCCCTGCCCCTGCCCCCAACTCTGAAAGGACTTCGTCCCAGAGGCCCACAGCCCCTACCGTCTCCACCAGCTTCCCCTCCAGGGCCTGGGTGTAGTTCTCGTGGATGTACTTCTCCTTCCAGTCCTGTGGGGACAGGGAAGCAGCTAAGGTCCCCGGGCCAGGAGCCGACCCAGGACCCTCGCTGAGAGCTACGCAGTGGGGTGAGGCTGCTCCCAGGAGGGGCACCTCCCCAGAAGCACCCACTCCCACGTGCAATGGGATGGGCATGGGCTTGCCTGGGGGCACAGGGTAGGGATGCACTTCTGTCCAGAGTCTGTGTGCAGAGGCATGCCCCTGGGAACTGGTGTCTGCACATGTCTCCATGTGCTTACATACGTACATGTGCATCCGAAACACCCACAAGCTCCCGGCCTCTGCTTGCACTGTCACAACTGTGTCTATCACAATACGCTCTGTGAGGCTGGGAGAGTGTAGCCATGGCAGAGCTAAGATCGCTGAGGCCCTGAAAGTTGAGTGAATCGACCAGGTCTCCGCTGATGGCAGAGCTGGGCCTCAGACTCCCAGGCCCTTCTCCACTAGATGGCACTGCCTCTCAAGGGGCCCCGTGCTCCCACCCATTCCATTCCAGCCCACAGGCCCCTGGGCAGAGGGAAGAGAGGTGGCCCAGGGGCAGAGCTCCTGTTAGAACCAGAGGGCGGGGGGAGGCGCCTCAGGCTCTGGGGTCCTCACCTCGGGGTTGTTGAACACCTCCCAGAGGTCGTTGTGGAGGTGGGTGGTCTTGTAGCTGTCCAAGGAGAGCAGGTGGCCAAAGGTATGCCGGTTAGTCAGGAACATGAAGGTGTCCTGGGAAAAGGAGGCAGATGGGAGAGGCCCCTCCTTCCTACCCCCTTCCAGACTCAATCACAGCTTGGGACAGAGTACCCCTGCGACCCCAACACCCAGCCCAGGCCAGACACTGGGGGTGCCATCAGGGGAGGCTTCCTGGAGGAGGAGATGTGAAGGAAAAGTATGACACTTTGATACTGAAGTCTTAGAGGGGATAGTCTTGTCATGCTGTTACTTGCGGGGGGTGGGGGGGTGGACAATCACCAAAAAAGCATGGCACAGGGCTGAGGCCGGGACAAGGGGCGCTGCCTACGTGATGTTCAGTGGGAGGAACCGCCAGCTTGTTATTAGCTGCAGCTAGTTGGCTAGAGGCAGGCGGCAGCCCCAGGCACGAGTGGGCCAGACCACTGTGAGCCGCGTGGTTTCCTGCGCTGCTTCTCAGGGGCAGGCCTTCAGCCCCTTCTTGCTGGTTTGCCTTAGTCTGGAAGCTCTGCCGAGAACGGCTCGGCATCACTGCCACACACGATCCTCCACTGGGCGGGAAGATGAGACTCTTACCACTGAGCCACCACCGCCCTCTCCTTGGTCTCCACGCTCTGTTGAGAATG
>NW_022111357.1:32913107-32914825 GCF_000313985.2 Echinops telfairi
TGTGCTTACATACGTACATGTGCATCCGAAACACCCACAAGCTCCCGGCCTCTGCTTGCACTGTCACAACTGTGTCTATCACAATACGCTCTGTGAGGCTGGGAGAGTGTAGCCATGGCAGAGCTAAGATCGCTGAGGCCCTGAAAGTTGAGTGAATCGACCAGGTCTCCGCTGATGGCAGAGCTGGGCCTCAGACTCCCAGGCCCTTCTCCACTAGATGGCACTGCCTCTCAAGGGGCCCCGTGCTCCCACCCATTCCATTCCAGCCCACAGGCCCCTGGGCAGAGGGAAGAGAGGTGGCCCAGGGGCAGAGCTCCTGTTAGAACCAGAGGGCGGGGGGAGGCGCCTCAGGCTCTGGGGTCCTCACCTCGGGGTTGTTGAACACCTCCCAGAGGTCGTTGTGGAGGTGGGTGGTCTTGTAGCTGTCCAAGGAGAGCAGGTGGCCAAAGGTATGCCGGTTAGTCAGGAACATGAAGGTGTCCTGGGAAAAGGAGGCAGATGGGAGAGGCCCCTCCTTCCTACCCCCTTCCAGACTCAATCACAGCTTGGGACAGAGTACCCCTGCGACCCCAACACCCAGCCCAGGCCAGACACTGGGGGTGCCATCAGGGGAGGCTTCCTGGAGGAGGAGATGTGAAGGAAAAGTATGACACTTTGATACTGAAGTCTTAGAGGGGATAGTCTTGTCATGCTGTTACTTGCGGGGGGTGGGGGGGTGGACAATCACCAAAAAAACATGGCACAGGGCTGAGGCCGGGACAAGGGGCGCTGCCTACGTGATGTTCAGTGGGAGGAACCGCCAGCTTGTTATTAGCTGCAGCTAGTTGGCTAGAGGCAGGCGGCAGCCCCAGGCACGAGTGGGCCAGACCACTGTGAGCCGCGTGGTTTCCTGCGCTGCTTCTCAGGGGCAGGCCTTCAGCCCCTTCTTGCTGGTTTGCCTTAGTCTGGAAGCTCTGCCGAGAACGGCTCGGCATCACTGCCACACACGATCCTCCACTGGGCGGGAAGATGAGACTCTTACCACTGAGCCACCACCGCCCTCTCCTTGGTCTCCACGCTCTGTTGAGAATGTATATTAAACAGGGTGGAAACTGCTAAAATGGCCCTGCAGCTCACTGGAGGGGGCGAGGGGGGCTGCCCATTTGCCTGGTGACCCCTGGGTGCACCCACTAAAGCCTGGGGGGGTCTCTGAACAGCCTCCCAGCATCTTAGCAGCTCTCTGGCCCCCTGGAGACAGAACTGAAAGGCTGCCTTCTCCACAGGGGTCCTGCGACCCTCAGTCCCCGGCTGACCTGCTGCCGGATGTTGGCACAGAAGGACATGTCAGGGTCCAGCTTGCTGTGGTGGAACAGGTCTTTCTGCTGCAGCTCACCCCGCAGGGCACTGCCTTTGATTAAGTAGACGCTGGAGATGTAGGGCACATTCCAGACGCCACTAGGAGAAAGCGGCAAAGGGAGCCACTGGTCAGACAAGGTCAGGGACAAGGGAGACCACAAGCGGGAAGAGCAGGACAGTGCTGACTTGGTTCCCCCACCCTGGGTCCAGGAACCTACAATAACTATCAGGCAGTCCTTCTGAATCTCTGACTGCAGTCTTCCGTACTTTGTGGTATACGGGAATTTAAGAGCAATTAAAAACACAAACATGGCCACTGAATTAATACTGACTTATAACAACCTTCTACAGCAGTGGTTCTCAATCTGTGGGTCACGACCCCT
>NW_022111357.1:32915701-32917430 GCF_000313985.2 Echinops telfairi
TCGGCATCCATGCTGAAGTAGCAGCTGCAGCTCCTGTCCTGTCGGCATAGGTCTCTGCAGGACACGGGACCAGGGGGAGCTGGACTGGGATCATGAGCCATCCTGGCTTTGCCCATCCGGGCCCTCAGAGAGGGGCTGCTGGTGCAGGTAGCCTAACTCCACGACCCAGGCCCCAGAAGAGTGTTCTTAAGACAAAAGCCAGTAAGTGACAAGAAGGGCCCTGCACACCTCAGTGTAGGGCCAGGCCCAGCTGCCTCTGGCTCCTACACGGCTAGGCTCAGGAGACAGACAGGAAGGAGTGGGACTCCCCTTATGCCAAAAGCCTCCAAAAGTTAGCCTCTCTTTGTCCATCAGATCCAGAGCTCAGCAAACCACAGGCTGTGGTCCAAAGATTAGGTTTTTAAATAGTTGGAGAGGGAGTTCTCAAGAAAGTAGATGAAATCATAAAAATGCTATGACCTTCAAATATCACCGCTTATAAATAAAATGCTATCGGAATACCCCGCGTTCCTCCGTTCAAGTAGTAGCTTAAATATTGATGGGCAGTTCAGCTGGTGCCCGGCTACAGCCACCGGGTTGTGTGGTGAAGATAGATGAGGGGCCCAGACCCTTCACCATCTGGCCCTTGGGCAGGACCGTGGCGGAACTCTCTAAGCCTCTGACAGTCAACATACAGCACTGAATACAAACTCACTGCCACTGCGTGAGTGCCGACTACTAGGGGTCTGGAGGGCGGGGCAGAACTGCCCCTGTGCGTTTCTGCGACGAATTCTTCGTGGGAGTAGAAAGCCTTGTTTTTCTCCTGACACCACACTTAGGTGGTTTTTATTTGTTTTTAAATAAAGGGGAAGCAATAAATAAAAGGTTGTTGCAGACTGAATTATGTCCCCCCAAAAAAGATGTAAACTCTAAACCCCTTAGGCATATTTTGTAATGCTCATGAGATCCCACCCGGGTGGTATAGTGGTTTCACGTTGGGCTGCTAACCTCAAAGCCTGCAGTTCAAACCCACCAGCTGCTCCTCAGGAGAAAGACAGGCCTTTCTACTCCCATAAGCAGTCAGTCTCGGAAACCCTCCAGGCAGGTCCACCTTGTGCTATAGCATCGCTCAGTGGCAGCGAGTTTGGTTTGGTAAAAGTGTCGCGCTCTCTCCCCTATGAGATCTCAAAGGAGCAAGAAAAGGATAAGGCTGCCCCCCCACCCCACCCCATCCCAGAGCCCACAGAGGGAGAAAGCCTTCCCTGAGAGCCGGCGCCTGGAATTTGGATGTCTAGCCCCCTAAACTGCGGGAAAATCCATGTTTGTTGAAGCCACCACTTGTGAGGCATCTGGCAGATTAGCCCTAGATAAGACGGGTTGCATCTCTGATTATAAATATCCGCCTTCTTCCCATTCCCCAGCCCTTCTCCTGTCCCTGATTTGCTGCCTAAACCCATGGTTCCCCGAAGCCAGCAGGAAGGTGGCCACTTCCCCATTGGCCGGATGAGAACTGAGGCCTGGGAAGGCCAGGAACTTGATGGAGACCGTGAAGCCTTCTGAACTCTTGTCTCCTGACCCCATGGTCCTTTCCACCCAGCATGCACAACTTTCCCAACTCAGGGTCCCGACTCACGCGCCCATGTTCCTGGCGTCAGCGCTGGCCACCCGGGTCTCAGGACCCACCAGCTTCACGGACTGGTACTTGTCACCATGCTCTGTCAGGAACTGCTCCACCTGGGCCTTGTGGTGT
>NW_022111357.1:32919417-32922775 GCF_000313985.2 Echinops telfairi
GCTTTTTGGTTTAGCAGCCGAGGCGTCTCCCACGAAGGAGCCCTGGTGGCTTTGGGGTAGAGTACTCGGCTGCTGGCTTCAGTACTGGTGGTTGGAAGCTAGCAGTCTCTGAGCAGGAGGAAGGCATGTCAGTCTGCGTCTACAGAGATTGATTCGCCTCAACGCACTGCCGCTGAGGCGATGCTGACTCGCGGTGACCCTACAGGACAGGGTACAACTGCACCAATGGGTCTCCGAGACTGACTCCTCAGGGAGTAGAAAGCTTCATCTCTCTCCTGTGGAGCGGCTGGCAGTTTTGAACTGTTGACTTTGCGTTTAGCAACCCAGTGTGTGACCCACTCATGCCACCGGGTTACCACCCATAAAGATGGCAACGTGGGAAACCACGGGGGGCCGTCCTGTAGGGTCACTGTAAGTTACAAGGAACTCGATGGCCCGACAAATGAAGTGGATACACAAGACGTGACCCAGACACACCAGGACCCACCACTCAGCCCGGAAGAGAAGCAAAGGCCTAATGCATGCCTCGGCGTGACTGAAACGACCAGCGTGCAGAGCGAGGCAAGTCAGTCACCAGAGGAGGCAATATCTACAGTTACACCTCAGTCACACTAAAGGGCAGCGCTGTGTGTGGGGGGGGTGGTGTCAATAACAGATGACCTCACTAAAATGATCCAAGCAAATATACGGAAGCTCTCCATGTCCTATATATCATCAGAGACGCTGGATTATATAGGGAAGAACATGGCATCAGGATCGGAGGAAGGCTTGTCAACAACCTGGGATATGCAGGTGGCTGAGAGCAAGGAGGACTAACGCCCCTGCTGATGAAGGTCAAGGACTGCACTCCTCAGTGTGGGTCACGGCTCAACGGAAGGAAGACGCAAAGCCTCACAACTGACCAGTGGGAAGCATCATCATAAGTGGAGACACGGTGGAAGCTGTCGAGGACTTTGTCATGCTTGGGTTCACAATCAATGCTCAGAGACGTGTTGCATTAGGTAAGCCGGCTGCACAGGCCTCTTTAGAGGACTGAAGAGCAAGGCCGCTACTTCGAGGACTAAGGTGCACCTGACCCAAGCCAGGGCCTCTTCCACTGCCTCCTCTGCTTGGGAGAGCTGGACACTGAATCAAGAAGACCCAATGCCTTTGACGTATGGTGCTGGAGAACACTGCACGTACCACAGCCTGCATGAAGGACCAATCTCTCCTGGACGAAATACAGCCAGGTGCACAGTAGAGGCTTCTTCTTATAGACGTTGCGCGTGTTGTCAGGAGAGACAAGTGCGAGGGAAGGACATCACGCTTGGTGCAGTGGAGGGACAGTGAAAAAGAGGAACGCTCTCAAGGAGACGGACAGAGCAGCTGCAACAAGGGCTTGGGCAAGGGGTCAGTGAGGAGGCTGGCCAGGGCTGGGCAGTGTTCCGTTCTGCTGGGCACAGGGTTGCTATGGGCCGGCACTGGCTCAGTGGCCCCTGGTAAGGATGACGACGATAGAGGTTACTCGTAGTTACTGACGGTGGGAGAGGGGGAGCATGGTAATGTGGCACAATGACGCGGCAAAGGCTGGCAAGGAGGAGCGTGCAGCTTGAAGAGGGTCAGCAGTGCCCCTGGACTGCACATGTGCAAAGTAGAGAGATGGAGTAGATTTTGTTACTGGTGTTTTCACACACTTAAAACACAAACAAAAAAATGAGGGGTGGGGCGGTTTGAGGAGTTTAAAAAAACCCCAAAAACTTTTCAAAACAAATTAAAAACCACTCCAGAAGATCTGGGAAACACCTGGCCAGGAGGAGCAGAGCAGGTGGTAGCACACACCCAGGGTCCAGGGTCCAGGGTCCAGCGTCCAGAGCGAGCCCTGGCTGTCAGGACTAGCCTCTGACCTGGGCAAGGCACTTCCCCTTCCCCAGCTTCAGCGTCCTCACTCAGGGCGGGAGGTCAACTAGGCTTCATGGCCTACAAGGCCTCCCTGAATTAGAAGTAGCACACCGCAGGGCCTGACGGACGGGCTGCCTGGTGACTGTTCAGGGTCCCAGGGGCAGGGTTTGATGTCTGCAGGACTGCTGGCAGCCTCCCAAGGGCAGGGCCAAGCCCAGGTGGCATGCTGCATGCAGAGGGGGGTGAGCTGAGGCTGGGTCCTTGGAGAGATCTCAGAAAGGACCTTCCTCCCAGAGGGGGCAGCGGAGCAGACCCCAGGACAGCAAGGAGCCTTGAAGAAGGGGTAGGGGCTGAAGAATGTTCCCAGCATCCCAAGGAGGGAAACTGACCTTAGCAAAGGGCAAGCTTCTTCTGGTTAAGGGGGAAAGGCAGGAAACGGGGCTGGGGGCTGAATCCTAGCCCGTCCCCACCCCAACAAGGCCCTCAAGATGAGAATTGACTTGGCAATCCTGTTGTTAGCCACCCTCGATGCCCAGGGACCTCTGTTCCCTGGGGCCGCTCGGTCCATTGGGTTTTACTGGCTGGTTTTTGATAGAAGACCGCCAGATCTTTCTTCCCAGCCCTCTGCTAAACGCTGCTCAGCTTCCTACACAGCAGCCTCCACTCACAGACAGGTGGGAGCTATGCCCGGCCATACGCACCAGCTGCAAAATCCCAGGGTCTCACGCACGTGAAGTTCCAATACGGAGCCACCACTGCCACTGATTCGAAAATCCAACCAACCCCCTGCCATCAGCTGATCCAACTCAGAGCGACACTGTCTAACGTTTCTGAGGAGACAGCATCATCTTTCTCCCGTGAAGCGGTCGGTAGGTTTGAACCACCAACCTTGCGGTTAGCAGCCCAATGCATAAGCCTGGTGCCAATAGTCCCTTCCTTGGGGTAGTGAGGCTAACAGAGAGAACAGCAGTCGCTCTAAGCCGTGACTGTGCATCAGGCACTCTCTAAGTGCTTCAAGCATCAACTTGCTACCCCTGTGACCGTGCTACGCGGTTGGCACTGCTGCCCGTATTTAACAGATGGGAAAATGGAAACAGAAGTATCTGACTATGGCCACACAGCCAGTGAAAGCAGTGATGTTGGAACAAACCCAGGCACTCTAATTCTGAGTGCTCCTAAGGATTTGGGACACAGATCCCACCCTCCTGCACTTGGCCCGGCTATCCCAAGGCCCGTCACTCCCTGACCGACTCACATGGTTGTGGATGAAGAGCCGAATCTGCTTCTGGGGGTAGCGGAGGCGCAGGAGCCGCCGGAAGAAGAGGGAGAGGAAGGGCGTGGGCTGCTCGATGAACACGCCCACCAGGACCACGGGCAGAGCTTCGTCCTGCCAGGGAGGGGGTGGCACAGAGTCCAGCAGTGTCCGGGCCCTGTGCCCACCACTAGTGGTTGGAAGCTAGCAGTCTCTGAGCAGGAGGAA
>NW_022111357.1:32923663-32938100 GCF_000313985.2 Echinops telfairi
AAGCTGCTGCGGGCAGTGTGTGTTCCATCTCTGGAGCACTTGAGAAACGCAGAGTCCTGGCCCCCTCCAGAAATCCCAACCGAGCAGCTCTCGGGTGGGGCCAGGAAACCTGAATTTTTCAGGAGCTCCTCCACCACTCAGTCACCAAAGGACCCTGACTCAGGTGAG
Organism: Echinops telfairi; assembly: GCF_000313985.2. Lineage (NCBI taxonomy): Eukaryota > Metazoa > Chordata > Mammalia > Afrosoricida > Tenrecidae > Echinops > Echinops telfairi. The sequence continues at coordinate 32,923,832 of NW_022111357.1, forward strand.
CAAGATCTCCCCAGGAGAAACACTCCAGGAGCCAGGGTGCAGCAGGACCCAGCCCCCCACATGCAGAGAGGTCCAGCCTGTGCCGTGGTCTACACCCTAGCCTGTCGTAACTCTGTGAGGGCAGTGACGCCCCGGAGCAAACAGTCTAGAATGTCTCTTGAATGAAGAAGCAGTGAATATGCCCTGGAAGGAGGGGAGGGGCGGAGCTAGACGCAGTGCTACTGAGACCAGGAAGGACACAGTGCCCTCCTATGTGCTCTGCTGTCCAGCAGGGGTGGGCAGGAGGTCACTGACCCCCACAACAGGGAAAGGCAGGATCCCACTAAACTCAGATGTGAAGTAAAGAGACAGTGGGGCCCAATGGGAGGCCTTGACCCCAAAGAGAGGCCCGGGGTAACTGCAAGGGTGCAATCGGGGCCCTGGTCCCCTCCAGCCTGCCCCCCGCCGGGCTGAGCTGCTCCCTACCTTGGTGGGCCCATTGCCATGAATCACAACCGGGAGGGTGTCGTGGGCCAGGTTGCGCGCTCTCACATGGCCCATTTCGAACTTGAGCACAACTTCATCTGAGGGCCAGAGAGCACAGCCCCGTCCTGAGTCAGGTCCAGGGGCTGACAGGCGGGACTCCAGTCCTAGCCCCCTCCCTCCACCCCTCCACGAGCGACCAAGGGTGGCCTCGGACCAGCCACTGTGGTTCTCTGAGCCTCAGTTTCCCCATCTATGAAGTGGGATAGTCCCAGCTGCACGGAGTGAGTGGAAGCCCCGGCATCTATGTGTGCTTGGCACCACGGGATGGGCACAGGGAGCGCTGACTACAGAGCATGCCCCCCACCTCCACCCTGGCTTTCCGTGCTGGGGGCATATGGAGGAAGAGCAAAGACCAAGCCACCTCACCTCCAGACACGGCACCAGGACACCCCAAGACCCTAGTGATGGGGTTGTGGAGCCACCTGTCCCGACGGGCATGGGAAGCAGCACCAAGGAAGAGGCAGCCAGATGGAGGCCAGGTGGTGGGTGGCACCCTGCTGTGATGGAGCACCTACTGGCCGACAGGGCCCCAACACCCAGGCTCTGGGTGACGCCTTCCACACAGCAGGAAGCTGGCTGGTCTGTCCCTAGAAAATGCAGGGGCCTTCCCTTGTCTGAGGGAGGCCCTCTGGGGGTGCCCTTCTGTTTCGCATCCTGGGCTGTCCCCAGGAGTCCCAGGGGGTCACAGCTTTCAGCAAACTCTCCTAAAACCCCCCAACTGGCAGCTCCCCTCTCTAAAGGTGGGAACACTGAGGCCCAGAGAGGGGGCGCGACTTCCCTGAGGTCACCCAGCAAGAGAGTGCAAAGTGCGGCCCTCACCAGCCACGGACTTAGGGCCAGACCAAAGGTGCTTGTGGTTTCAAGGACCCTTGGTCCCCTGGCTTCCCCCTCAGCCATCTACTAACTCCCTGCCAGTCCGGCCTCTGCTCCGAGCCAGGAAGCCTTCATCTGGGCTCTGGGGACTCCATCCCACCACCCAGCACAGAGACACAGCTGGAGCCCAGGTGGCCTCTGGGAATGGGGTGGCTGGCTTCCCAGCACTACAGGCCAAGGGGTCAGCCCTGCTCTCCTCCCTGGGCTCAGGCTGTCCCTTCTCCGCAACCCCTCCTCCTCAGTCACCCCCCTCAGGACCTCCTGCCCTCCCCGTGGGGGCTGCTCACCCAGGGCACCGTCTAGGTTCTGGAAGATTCGGCACCGGTGGTCCAGGGTGATATTGATCCGCTCCTGCAAGAAAAAAGAGGCCAGGCTGCATGAGGGGCAGACCCTGGGCAGAGGACAGGGGTCTGCCCCTGCCTGACCCCCCACAACTATTGCTGCTTCCCCCATCCCCACCCTGTCAGGGAAGCTGGGGCCTGGGAACGCCTGCCACGGCCATGTCCCTGGGACCTATCTACAGGGAGCCAGGGGCTCCCAGACTTGGAGGCAAGCCAGGGCAAGAGTTGGTTCAACCACACCAGCAACGGCAGGCTGTAGAGCATCAGACACTCGCTTCCAACTCCTGCTGGTGTCCTAAGTCTTCCACTAGTCACTTCACCTGTACAATTAAAAGAGCAATCAAACTCGCCGCCATCGAGTCCGCGCCGGCTCACAGTGACCCTGTAGCGCAGGACAGAACCGCCCCTGTGCTTTCCGAGACTCAGCCCCGTCTTCCTCCTCTGACTGGCCAGTGCGTTCAAATTGCGGACCGCTTTGCATCGCAGCCCGACTTGTAGCCACTACACCACCGAGGCGAGTCGCCTGTGTGACAGCCTTGTTAAAAAGTACTATTGTCACCCCCATTGTACAGACTTTAAAAGTAAGGCACAGAGAGGCTGGGTACAATACCCAACATCACACAGTTATTGGCTGGCTCAGCTGGGATTTGAGCCAAGCAGCCTGGACCAAAGACCCTGCTCTTACCACCGGGCACCACTGCCTCTTTTCATTTCAATGGCGTCTCAGGGAGCCCCTAGGCCAGGGAGAGGTGGACAGGTGCACTGTGGGCCCCAGCCTCTGCCTCAAACAAATTTTGAGTTTTGGACTCTGGGTTTCTGCAAATGACATCCTCAGAGGCAAAGGGGAAGGAGGAGGAAGGTTTGCGTTAACAAAAATATCCATTTCCACTGCGCAAGCCCGACCGCTTCATTTCATGGATGATCAAAGCTGAGGCCCAGAGGAGGAAGTTAACTTATCCAAGGTCACACAGCACAGCATGGGTCAGAGGAGTGAGCAGGGAAGAATCCAGGACCCTGACCCCAAGGGATCCCTGAGCTTCCTGCCAGCCTGGAGGGCACTTTGCTGTGTCTGGCCTGCACTGGCCTGGTTCTGCCACCCCCACCCCCACCCCCATCACCACCCCGCCATATTGCCTGTCTCAAAACAATTCTGAGTCTGACTGCCAGACCCAGGCCCATTAGTCCTGCAGGCACCCTCAAAACACACACACACACACACACACACACACACACACACACACACACACACTCTATTCCCATTAGTCCTGCAGGCACCCTCAAAAGACACACAAACACACACACACACTCCACTCCCATGAATCCTGCAGACACCCTCAAAACACACACACACATGTGGGATTCAGAAGAGGATGATGAACAAGAGATCTTGCCTGAAAGCAGAGAATACTAGAAAGATGTTTACTTGTGTTTTACTGTTTATGCCAAAGCATTTGACTGTGTGGACCACAACAAACTATAGATAGCCTGAGAAGAACGGGAATTCCACAACACTTCCTTGTGCTCATGTAGAACTTGTCCATGTCAGTTGCCCACATTTAATTGGATCATTTGTTTTATTCTCATGAGATGTTGCAGAATTCTATAAAATTTATTAACTAGTAAAACACACACACACACATACACACACCACACCCCATTCCAGGACCAGGCCCATTAGCCCTGCAGGCACCCTCAAAACACACACACACACACAGAGCCCATTCCTGTCCTCACACCACCCAACGTCCACGGCCTGCTCCTTGTTTCTCGGCTCCCTCCACATGGGCAGAGCCCATCTTGCTCAGTCACAGCTTCACACCCACCTGCCACACAGGGTCAGGCTCTCACTATCTGCCAAGCAAACGTGTGGCCCGAAGTATGAACGGAAGAGGGGATGCCACTGCCCACCCAGGGCCCTGGCTCCAGGGGCTTCTCCTGTGGCCGCTGCAGCCTGGCCCCTGGGCAGCCCCTCTCCTTGGGCCCACCTGCTGCCTCTTACCCTCTTCTTTGGGTCCAGGAAGATCCTGGTGTAAAAGAGCTGGTCGCTGTCGCTGTCCTGGCCCTCCCACTCGGACACCAGTTTGCTGAGGTTGGGAGCGTAGCCAATGAACCCTGCGGGCATGGGACACAGAGAAAGAGACACACACGCACACTTAGCTTCCAGGTTCCAGGGCAGAAGCCTCCTTGGGCCTCCCAGCCCCCCGCCTCTCATCCTTCACCCAACCCTGCCTCCTCTTGGAAGTCCCCTTGGACTGAGAGGAGGCTGTGTCTGCAGCTGGAACTGGCCTGTCAATTTCCATCACTGACTGATCAGTTCCCACCAATCCTAGAGAGAAGGCTCCCTCCCTGCACCAGTCTGGCCCCCAGTGTGGCCCCCACTCGGCCGTCCCACCTCAGCCACACAGAGCGGGCACCTCGGGGTGGAGAAGCTGGTGGGGAGTGACCGAATGAGGCCAGACGCCCCAGAGGAGCCGTGCCCAGGGCAGGCTCAGCCGATGTCAGACTGTGCGCCAGGAGCTGAGCCCTGGCACAGCACAGGGACCCCCTTGGCTCCCTGGTTGGGTACAGACTAGCGGGAAGAGAAGGGAAAAGGAAAGAGAGGTGGGCAGCCAGGGCGGGGCCCATCTCCGGAGCACGCCGGAGCTGGATGTACAGGGCAGGAATGCGGAGGCTGTGGGGGAGCCCTGTGGGTATCTGCATCTTCAAAAGGTCCCTCTGGCTGCTGAGTTCAGAGGGACCAGAAAGTGGTGAGGCTGGAGGCGGGCAGAGAAGTTAGGAGACTACCGTGCAGATCCACGAGCCAAGGGAGGGCCGTGGCCCGATGACAGAGGAGGTAGCGTGAACGTGGTGCGGAAGAGGGCAGGTTCCAGAAGCCTTTAGGAGGTGGGGCAGTGGGACTCGTGATGGTGGAGGGGGGGGTGGGCGAGGAAGGGGACGGAGGGGGCTCCGGGGGGTTCCCCGGTGTTGCTGGGTGGCTGTTTCACGAGACGAGAGGAGCTGCAGGCTTAGGGGCGAACCCCTCAGGAGCTCTGTGGCTGCTATCTCTTGTCAGTGCTGTGGGTGTATGGCTAAGGAGGCCACGTGGGTCACCGGGGAGCTGCCCCACAGCATCTTGGTGGCTGTCCTCTTCACAGAAGCCTGGCCAGTTTCTTCGGTACTGTGGCCGGGTTCCAGCTGTCTCCCTTCCCGTCACCTTGTGTGATGGCTCATTCTTTACGTCAACTTGACGAACTTAGGGGTGCCCATGGTTTGGTGAAACACACGTCTAGTTGCCATTACCACAATGCAATCTGATATGATTCATCACTTTCCGTAGTGTCATCTCATACAATGTCACCAATCCACTGGCCGAGAAGAGTCGCCGTCAGTGTCCTGCCTCCCGTACGCTGGCAGAGCTCTCCCCCTCTTTGAACGCATCCACCGCCCGACCCACAGCTCTTGGGAGACACGGCCTATGTCCTGACCTACGGGTTCTAAGCGGGCCAGCCCCACCATCATATAGGCTGATTCGTTGAGGCGACCCCCTCTGTCTCCACAGCTCACTGGTTCTGTTCCTCTACAGAGTCCTGGAACAAGCTGTTCAGAAGATTCTGGGTTTGAACCATGTCAGTCACCCACGTAGTGGTGGGGGGTGCGGGGAGGAGGCTCAAGCCAGGGGGATACAGTGGCTGGGCCCCCTGTCCCTTGCCCCAAACTCAGCTCTCTCACCTCCAGAGCCCAGGAACCTCTTGCCGTCGGACACCACCGGGTACTTGGCCTCCAGCCTGCGGTCTGGGTAGATGAGCTCCTCGGCTGAGAAGACCACCTGGCTCTTGGCCTGCCGGAACTTCTTCAGAAGCTCCCGGGGCCCCGACGCAAAGACCACGTCATAGCTGCAGCCAGAGTGAGGTGGGTGAGGGCGCAGGTGGGAGGACAGACCAAACTTTCCACAAATCTTCCCCTTCTGCCCCAGCCCTGGGCCCCTCTGGAAATAACCCTGCCCAGGTCTCTGGGCCAGCCTGCCATGTGTCCACCAACTCTGGACAGAGACAGTCCCCTTGGCCATGTCCTCCTCACACTCGAATCCCAGCAGGCACCTCCCCTCTTTCCACCAAGGGAGGGGCTGAGCTCCACCCCAAGGGCTTGCTGAAGGTTCATGAGTTCTCCAACACCCTAAGCAACGTGATCCCCTCACTCCCAATGTTCTCGGGGGGGCAGGGGGGCGCTCGCCTTCTAGAATATTCTTATATTGCCCAAGAGGGGTCCAGCCCAGAAGCCTTCAGCCCAATACCTGTCTGTGAAGAGAATGACCAGGTTCTCCTTGTCTGAGTGCTTCTCCAGGGCTTTCTTCAGCAGCCGAACCTTCTGCCCTCCGCCTGCTGGCGTCTCCTGTCCCCCATTCCAATCCTCCCCAAGGCCGAGAACCTGCAAAGAAGGACCTCTTACCACTGGCTCCACCTGAACCCTGCCACCGAGGCGGCGCCAACTCCTGTCAGCCCGACAGGGCAGAACAGACTGCTCCTCTGGATTCCAGGCACTGCCCACCGTTCTGGGAGCAGACGGCTCCATCTTCCTCCCACAGAGCCATTGGTGGCTGGAACCACAGACCTCGTAGTTAGCAGCCCAGAGCTGAACCACAACCCGGCTACTGGCTGTAGGTGAATGAACATCCTTTTCCAGTCAAATGGTCCACTCCTCACCTGAGCAGTGAACGCCTTTGCTTCTGTCCAGTACCTCTCTGCCCGCCACCCTTGTGGGACGAGTGTTCTGGAGTAGGCTGAGGCTGAGGCAGCCGGCCAGTCAGAACGCCCCACCCCTTCAGCTACACTGACGCACTGGTGGTGTCGGGGCTTCACAGTGGGCTGCTGAATGCAAGGTCAGCAGTTTAAAACCACTAGCTGCTCTGCGGGGGAACAAATGAGACTTTCTGTCCCACAAAGAGGTACAGTCTCAGAGTCCCACAGGGGCCGTCCTCCTCCGCCTGTAGGGTCGCTACAGTCGCTACGAGTTGGAATCAACTCGACAGCAGTGAGTTTGGTCTGGGTAGTCAGTTATGCGCACGCGCCTTGAGCACATGACCCAATCAAGGCCCATCAGAGTCCTCCCGGGGACTGTTCTGTTAAAACTCCTGAACCGGCTCTTGTTCTACTCAGGTTGCAAAGCTGGGACGTGGAGTCTGTGGCTGGCGGTCACCTTGCAGCCACGCAGAGGAGACCTGTGAGCACGTGAAACCGAGCGGGCGCAAGATGGGAGGCAAAGCACTGCCATGCTGAGCGATCCAAATGCCTCCATCGAGCCGGCACTGAAGCGGTCTGTTTGGATCCTCATTCACATGAGCACTGAGATCACTTTTCTCGCTTAAGGCCACTGGGCTGAATGGGCCATGTGGACACTGACGTGGTCTGGCATCTCCACAGCGCTATCCCCAGTGCCCGCATTATGCCCCACAGAGGAGGCACTGGGCACCCTCAGCTGAATGGGGGATGTCTCCCAGCAGGGCTGAGCTCCGTGGTCTGCACACAAAGGACCACCAGTCCACGTCACTGATGGGTGAGGTAAGATCTTCAAACTGCATCCACCCCCAAATCCCCTGGGGTGATTTGTAGAAATGCTATTCTCAGGCCCTGCCTGCTAACCCACCTGCTCTGTGAGCCTCATGCCCCCTGATGTCTGAACCCCACTGCGTACCTCCCAGTCTCCTCTGTTCCATCCCACAGGATGGAACACAGTGCCTGCAATCACCCACTCCTACCGTTCCCCTAACTCATCTCCGTCCTTCTGGCTTCCAGAAATCTTCCCAGCTGCCCTCGGTCTGACACAGGGGCTCCAGAGTTTTGTGACGGGTGGCTACCCAGTTCCAGGACTCACCCAGCACCCACCGGCTGCCTCAGTCTAGCCCAGGAGCCTCTTACCTGAATCTTGTAGTTGAAGAACTGGGCTGAGCGCTTGAAGCGTCGGAACCCCTCCGTCTCCCTGGTGGCCACCGTGAGGACTAAGAGGCTGTCTGGGGACAGAGAGGGACATGATGAATGGACACGGCAAATGAGGGGAGGGGACTGGCAGGATGGGTCACTGTTCCCAGTGGTCTGTCAAGTCGTGTCCATCCACCACCGACAGGGCCCAGGCAGGAAGGGCCATAGCTAAGACCAAGCTGGTCAGTGACACAGCTGGGACATAACCTGGTCCCCCTGGTCAATCCCCCTCCAGGGCTCCTTCTACTTGGTAACTGACTGACGTGACCAAACACAACCACAAGGGATATCTTTGCATCGTACACCGTGAGGCTGCGCCCCTCTAGTTTAAGGGGAAGGAGGGAAGGATTTGCTCTGAATGCTGAACCCAGGAGGACCTCTTGCCCCATGCTGGGATGGCAAAGACACAGCACAGATGCCAGTTCTCAACACCCCCCCAGCCCCCCCGCCGCCGGGTGCTAATCAATCGCCACCTTGGAATTCCCAGAACAGCATGTCAGGCGGATACAAGCAGCCCAGTTGGTCTGCAGTAGAAACCCAGATCCTCAGTGGGCCCTCTACCATCTACCCATGACCTTGGGCTGCAGCAGCTGCGATACTGCATTACTTGCGCCCCAGTTAGCCCCAGTGCTGACTTTTTAACAGGAAACCTCTCTTGGGCGTTCTAGGGTGGCTTTGCTTCTGCCAGCATCAGGGCTTGGGAGTCTCCTTGAGGCCACGGCGGGATTTGAGGGCCTGGCGCTGGGTTACCTGCTTAGTGTCCTGGCTCTGCTCCTTACCAGCTGTTGTGGGTTGACTGTGTCCCCTGCATGATCTCTCCAATCCCCGGTTCCCTGAACCTGTACGTGTGCCTTTATTTGGAATTACCATCTTTGCAGATATAACCAGGGTAAGCCGGGGATTATAATGGGTCCTAATTCCATGACTGGTATCCTTATAAAATGAGGGCGAGTGGGACGGCGACTTGCAGGGAGACGATGGAACACAGTGCCTACAATCACCCAGGCAGAGGGACAGGGGATGATGGCTACACCCAAAGCATGCCCAGGGCCGCAGGTGGGAAGTACAAGAAGGGCTCCCGGCCTGGGGCAGTCAGGAGGAGCACGGCCCGCCCACACCTGGCCGTCTGCCTCCAGAACTGAGAATCAGAGATGGATGTCCTAAATTAAGCCCTCAGCTTGGGGCTCCTTCTTACAACAGCCCCAGGAGACTAACAGAGGCTGAGCAACCTTGGGCAAATCCCTCTCCTTCCGAGCCTCGGATTCCCCCTGGTAGAGTCAGGGCTGCCGGCTGACTTCAGGAGATGGGGTTTGTGACATTCCTACTGAGGTGCTTGGCACGTGCCAAGAGTCTCTGTAGGAGAAGGATCCCTCATTACTGGTGTTGATTAGTGAGCCTCAAGTGGCTGCGTTGGCACTCACGGCCTGAGACCCCAGGTGATTTACTCACGCCCTCCCCAAGCTCCCCTCCCCTCTGACTGGGACTAGGGGTGACGTCAGGGGACTGGAATCCACCCCAGCCCCACACAGTGCTCTATCTCTGCTCCTACCCAGCTATCTTCCTCCAGTGACAGCCACCATCTTCAGCCCCCACTTGAGTCCTCCCCGCCCCCACCCAGCATGCCCCTTCTGTGAAGTGTTCTCCCACCAGGACCTTATTTGTTTCCCTAGGAGTCTCCGTTCCAGGACCACCCTGACAGATAACAGGGAGTCAGGAGAAGCCTCCGAGAACAAAGGGTCCACAGGCAGAGCGGAGGGGCAGCTCCACAGGCTGCAGGCCTCAGAGCAAGGGGCTGGCGCCAGAGAGCCCAGGCTGGTTGGCCAGGGGTCAGTTAGTCACCACAGCCAGGGGTCAGTTAGTCACCACAGCCAGGGGTGGGAGCAGAGGCCTGGGGGAGGAGAGGAGAGGTGGAGAGTCCTCACCTGAGCTTAGGGCCAGAAGGGGGTGCTGCTCATGCTTGGGGAAGGGCTTCCTCAACTCTGGCCGGGAAGGCTGAGTTTCCGCCCAGGCGTGGGGGGCCAGAGCTCTCAGCTCCGAGGCTGGAGGTGCTCTTGCCCCCAGGGGCCGCTGAAGGCAGTGGGGTGTCACATTTTGTGGAAGGAAAAAGCCAGAAAGTCCCTTGTGGCTCTGGATTCCCAACTGGAAGGCGCCCCTCCTCTGGCAGTAGGTGGAGGCACACTGAGCGTTGCTGCGATGCGGGAAGCCATGCCTCCGGTATCTCAAACACTGGCCGGGTCACCCATGGTCACCAGCATTCGCTGGGGCGTCCAGACTAAGAACTGACGAGGGAGATGGTCACAGCTGAGGGGCTAAGGACTGAACGCCTTTTAGCAGCAGCTTTGGAAGGTTGTCAGCTACAGGGTCAAAACTTCCAGTGTGCGGACTATGGCCGAGGAAGAGCTGCCTCCTCAAAGTAGCGTGGACTTTAATGGAAGCATGGAGCACAGCTTCCGGGCCTTCGTCTGCTGAAGGAGCACCCTCTCAATGAGAAGTCGCTGCAAACATCCTTGTACGAAGAATGCGTCTCGGGACCTTGGAAGTCATCAACCATTGTAGGGTGATTTCCCACTTCTTCCCCATGGTCTTAGGGAATGGAGAGGGTGAAAACCCTATCCTAACCGGCCTAATGGGTATAAAGAGTGGGACTTCACCCTTAGTTAAAAAGTTCTCATGGGAGCTGTATGAACTGTAAATGAACTTTTGTATTTAGCAAAATAACTTTGCTTCTTGATCTGCTAAGGTGTTTTGGAACAAACTATTTTGCTTAACCTTGACGTGGCTGCAAAGTGCAGATGTTTTTGTCTGGACTTGGTTGTTTTCCAAGAAGGAGCCAAGAAATGGGGAATAAAAGAAAACACAGCTTTTAATAAAGTGCCATTGCATACATTCACGTTTCAGGATGTTTCTTTGGTCCTCCTGAACCCTACTTTTCTATATTCTCTTTTTTCTCAAGACCACTCACCCAACTTCAGCTTTCTGTGAGGAACACGCCGGAGCTGGTCTCCGGCAAACCATGAAATGGAACGCACACCGATCATGAGCTTAGGCATGCGTGGGCTGAAGTGGACTGGTATTGGCCAGTCTGAATCAGACAATGACACTGTTGACTGGGCCTCTAATGACATAGACGAATGGTGTGGCATTGGTCAACAAAAATTAAAAATCTGAGACGGACTCTGAAGTAGAATGTTGCACATGACAGAAGAGTGTCGAGAGCTCTAAAGGAAGACCACTCAATACAGCGACTGTGCAACTGTGAGGGGCCCTGGGGGAGTGGGTTTCGAGAGGTCAGCAGTTCAAGACTAGTCACTTCCTCAAAGGTGAGCCTCTCTGCCCCTGTAAAGACGTACAGCCTCGGAAACCCGAAGGGGCAGCTGCCTTCTGTCCATAGGGACACCATACGCCAGAATTGACGCAATGGCCGTGAGTTTGGGTTTTGGTTAATCCAAATTCACACATCAATTACCAAAGCCAATGAGGAAGAAATGGAAGAATTCTACTCAATGTCTTCAGTCTGAAATTGAGCTAACATGCAATCAAGATGCAGTTTTTAAATTTTCATTACAGAAAGATACAAAACAAGTGTACTGAATACAATTGAATGATGGATTGTTATAAGATTTGTTCATGAGAGAGGGGGGAGCGGGGACGGAGGGGAAAAAATGAGGACCTGACGCCAGGGGCTTAAGTGGAGAGCAAATATTTTGAGAATGAGGGCAATGAATGTATGGATGTGCTTTACACAATTGATGTATGTGTGGATTGTGATGGGAGTTGTATGAGCCCCTAATAAAATGATTAAAAATAAAGTAAAAAAAAAAAGATTTGTAAGAGCCCACCCAATAAAATGATTAATAAATAATTTTAAAAGATACCTTGATAATTACAGGTGATTGGAATGTCAAAGTTGAAGGGAAAAGAGAGGGGGATCAGTCATTGGAAATGATGCCCTCGGAGACGGAGACAAAGGTGGGGATGCCTGGCAAGAAGCTTGCCAGACCCGCGACTTCACTACAAACACCTTTTCACCATGACTGTCCATCCACGTGGACCTCGCCGCCTGGACGACACAGGACTCAAAGTGACCACACGGGTGCAAAGAGACCGCCGAGAAGCTCGATAGTATCAGGCAAAATAAGGCCAGGGGAAACTGGCTCAGACCACTGATTTCCCACTGTGGCGGCTGAAGAAAATTGTAACAAGTCCACAAGAAAATCGCTAAGGCATGTCTCGGGAGATTATTCTAGCAAGGGACACCACTGGTTGAGCCTTTGCCAAATGCCATGCACTTTGTGAAGCAGGTGACAACTCATTATCACATTTAACTCCCAAACAACCCCGTGAGCTAACCAAAAAACCGTCAACACTCCACTGCCATCGAGTTGATTCTAACTCATAGCAACCCTGAATAGGGTTTCTGAGGCAGTCACCCTTGACAAAGGCAGATTCACTCCAAACCCAATTCACTGCCACTGACACCATTTTGACTCATGAAGACCCTATAGGACAGAGTGGAACTAACCCTGTGGGTTTCCAAACCTGTGAATCTTTACAGGAGTAGAAAACCTAGAAGAGGCTGGTGGTTTCAAACTGCTGACCTTGTAATTACAGCCCCACACATAACTGACTACCAGGGCTTCTACAGGAGCTGAGCGCTTCATCTTTCTCCCTTGCAGAATCTTGTGGATTTGAACCCCCAACCTTTCAGTTAGCAATCTAACACTTACCTGACAGCACCACCAGAGCTAAGAAACAGGTAGCATGTTTATCCCCATTTTCCAGGGGGCTAAAGAAAGAGGCAGCTGAGTAGTGGAGGACCACTCACCCGAATTCTTGCCTTCCACTCAGGAGCCCCGAGTTCAATTCCCCGGCTCTGCATTTCATGAGCAGCCAATTACCCGTCTCTCAGTGATGCTGAGAACATTTCAGTGAATCTTCTAGACCAGGGGTTCTCAACCTGGGAGTCGCCACCCCTTTGGGGGTCGAACGACCCTTTCACAGGGGTCGCCCGACTCATCACAGTAGCAAAATGACAGTGATGAAGTAACAACAAAAATAGTTTTATGGTTGGGGGGGTCACCCCCACATGAAGAACTGCATGAACGGGTGGCGGCATGAGGAAGGTGTTGAACCACTGCTGTAGAGGAAGATGGACTAAGACGAACAGCCTGGGGGGGTGTTCCCGACAATCAGCCTGTGAAAACCCTAGGAACCACAACAGCCCAATCCCTCATGCATGGGGCCCGTCTCCAAGAGCCAGGGCTGATTCAAGGACAACAAAAGAACTCACTCCTGTTGAGTGGACGCTCACTTACAGCGACCGTGTAGGGCAGGGTAGAACTGGCCCAATGCGTTGCTGAGACTAACTGCTTACAGGAATAGAAATGCCCCTCTATCTCCTGAGGAGTGGCCGGCGGTTTCAAAGGCTGACTGTGGATCGCCGCCCGACTCTGAACCATGGTGCCACCAGGGCCCCCCAGCTAACGGGTGAGAAGACGGAGGCACAGACCTGAGTCGCCGGCCCAAGGTCACAGAAGCTTAAGAACAGAAGGGAATGAGCAGTGTTCCAAAGGCCCATGCCCAAGTCATGGTTTCCCTGCCCAAGCACTGACCAGGCAGAATGCCAGAGACTCCGGCTGCAGACAGAATCCAGCATTCCCAGACTTCCTGTAGCGGCCTCCTCCTGACTCACTGGCAGGCCCTCGCCAGAGCTCTGGCCAGCGCATATGGTGGCAAAGGAGGATTCGGGTTGCAAGGACTAGAGCCCTGCCCACCTGCCCGCCCCGCCCCACCCCCACCGGATCCACAAAGCCTGCCTTGGGCTGAAGCCAGGGCCCCCGTTAGGCCGGGCGCCCAGGGCACTCCATCCTCGGTGCCTACTGCCCCAAGTCCAATGCTTTCCCCAAACGGCACGGCCAGGGCTCAAGAGCGATATACCAGAAATAGCAGGGCAGGAAAGATGGCTGAACAAGTTAGGCTCACTAGGCCTCAGTTTCCTCCTCTGTAAAATGGGACAAATCAGGTGCTCCCAGCCTGCTTCTCCAGCCGACTCGCGTGAGGATGACATGAGCTGGGTCATGGACAGCGTGGCTTCTTATTCGAGGTACCCCATTCCCCAAAAGAAGGAGCTGTGGGTGGTGGCTGCTGCCCTGGGGTCTGGGACAGAGAGCAAGAGGGACATGGAGAGGTCATACAAGGGCTAGGAGGGCCGGTTCCGGGGAGAAGAGGACTCATGAGGAAGAGGCAGAGTTCTGCAAGGGCCTCTGGGGTGCGGAGGGGAAGGCTGAGGGTTGGAGGAAAACTCAGTCTCCTTTGCCCCTGCCTCAAGAAGCGGCCCCAACTCAGGAGCCAAGTGGCGGGGCCCTGCCCACTCCGCTTGGGTCTGGGGGCACTGTCTCTACACGCTCGGTCCGCTCTGTGAGGAGCTAGGAATCCTCGGCCCTGCACTTGAACAGAAGCCACACAACTACAGGCCTGGGGATTCCCAGGAGCCAACTGTGGGTTCCCCCTGGATCTGGCCCCCACTTATTCCTTGCGTCTCAGGTCTCCTCTGATGCCACTCCACCAGCTCTACCACTG
>NW_022111357.1:32938200-32941068 GCF_000313985.2 Echinops telfairi
GGGGGCAGGCAGCTTGACTCCTGGACAGCCCCCTTCCCTGCTGGGACCAGGACCCTGGCCAAGCCTGGCTCATGTCCCAGGCCTCTGAACTCGGCACTGTTGGGTCCCAGCTGGTGTTCCCTCTCGGTGGCCAAACCGAACCCCAAAGGGAAGGTTCAGTCCAGCGGGGAGAGGGTAGGGTCAGCCAGCTGCCTCTGCAGGGGGACAAGGGACCCCCGTACCTCCTGACCATCCCACTCAGCCCTCTGCGCATCTGTCTGTCTGGATGTTGCTCGGGGACAGCATGTTTCTGTCTCTCCCACTGGCCTCGGAGCTCCCCCAGCAAGGGGCAAGGCCTCGGCCCTCAGCTAGACCCTTGAAAGCAGAGGGTCATGCCTCCCCTAACAGACGGGAAGGCCACAGAGGCCAGAAGCCCTGCCCCCTCCCTCAGTTAGGGAGTCCCCAAGAGAGAAAACTGCATTAGAGAAAATGACATTCTATACTTCACACCCCAAGTCCATGGGCCTTCAGTCCAGGGGGTGGACAAACTGCCCAGAGCCCCCTTACCACCCATCCCCCAAGAGTCCACAGCAAATTCTCATCCCCACCCTGAGTCTCACGGTGCCCAGAAGGGCAGACAGGTACACTTATGGGTGGCCCCACTGAATACTCAGTAGCTGTCCATGCATCCCAGCATATGGCGCTGGCCCAGGAGGCCCCCAGCCCGGCCAGGGGAGGGAGGAGCTAGCCTCTGGGGTGCTCACTCTGCAGCATTAACCAGTCAGTGGGCAGCTCGAACATGAGCTGCAAGAACACCCCCCCACACACACACACACACACACTCCACCCCTGCCCTCTCAGCCACGTAGCTGAGGGTCCCTAGGAGATGGGGGCCAAAGGGAATGAGCAGCAAGCTTGAGTCCATCAACTCTCTGCCAATCAGCTGTGGTAACCTGAGCCCAGGGCTCAGCTTCTCCAACCACCAAATGGGACTAGGATTCCTGATCTAGAGGGTCTAAATGGGGCCAGGGAAGTAAAAGGTCCGACAGCCCAGGCCTGGAAACTGTGCTTACTCTACTCAGGGCTTTGCTGGGTGAGCTCGGTGACACCTCGAATCCCACTCTCAGGGGTCTGTGCGCTCCGTGCTGTGTCACCCGCTGCAGATCAGGACACCGGAAGCCCTCTCCCTCCCTCTCTGGGCTTGCGTGGGAGGCTGGATGCAGCTCACTTCTCTTATGGGGTGAGTATGGGGTGGAAGGAGCTCAAGTTCATGATAGCAGAAGCTGAGGAACAAGAGGCAGTAGGGACGGGGAAGGCGATTTCTTGAAGGGCTCCCGGCTCCCTGCCAGCAAGTGGACTAGTGAGTGCCCTCCCCTCCCTGGATTCTTTGGCCATTCACAGAGCCCTGCTGGCAGCCCTGAGCCCAGGAGAGGAAAGGAGCTTTGTTGAGGGCCTTTCCAGGCCAAGCAGCAGGCTGACCCCTTACACACAGCTCCAGGAGTGGCCTATCACTCACCTCCACTGTGCAGGCTAAAGCAGGGGACCCCATGGGGACTCAGCACCTTTGGGCTTTGTCACAGGGAACATGTGGCCTCGGGCTCAACCTGACACAAAGGAGGTTCTCCAGAAAAGGTGGGTCCCAGGCCTTCCCCTTGCTCAAGCTCCAGGTTCTCCAGATGAGGAGAGGGGGGCACCCAGGGGAACAGGAACCACCAAGGCAGGTTCCACAGGTGGCTCTGTTAGGCGACCTGGGATCTGTGTCCTCCTTGACTCCGGTAGCTCACCAGGGGGCTGGGAGCGTGGGGGTGGGGTGCACTGAGATGCCCTCTGCTTGGGGAACTAGAAGCACTAAACAGGATAACTCAGAGCAATTGCTTTACTCTCTGGACCTCCATTTCCTCCTGTGTGAAACCCACGGGTGGGGGGTGAAGTGGGTGCACATGGCGGAGGCCACAAGTCAAAGTGCAAATTGTTTCAGTTCACCCCACCCCATCAGTCCCTCTCCACCACCACCACCCCACTCCCCACCCGCTCCGTCAGGCCCACTGGCTCTGAAACGAGACACACATCTGAATGCAGGCCCCAAGACACACAAACTGTGGGTCTGTGGGTAAGTGGCTGCTGCTTGAAGACTGGGGAAACGGGAATGCCAGACAGACCTACTTCCTAGGGTCCTTTGAGAGTGGAGAGCCAGCCTGCTGCGCTCTAACAGTTACAGTCACCGGCAGTGGCAATCGTAGTAGGAGGGAAATAATGAACGTCCTAGGGGTGCGGTGGGTTACGCATTGGGCTGCTAACAGCTGAACAATCATTGGGCTGCTAACAGCTGATCGGCGAAAGAAGATAAGCTTTCGGCTCCCACTAGGATTCACAGCCTGGGAAACCCAAAGGGGTGTTCTACTCTGACCTACAAGGTCGCTATACTTTGGAATCCAACCGATGGCAGCGGGTTGGATGCAGAATGAAAGGAGCCCACGTGACGCAGTGGGTTACATTGGATTGTTAACGTCAAGGCTAGCAGTTCAAACCCACTAGCCTCTCGGCTGAAGAAAATGAGGCTGTCGGCGCCCGTCTGGCTCGGAGGTTTCGGAAACCCTAAGGAGTCCGGATGACTTGATGGCAGTAGGCGGGTGGGTGCTGAATGGACATCGACTCTCAGAGGACCTCAGCCCGGGGAGGGGACACGATTTGTCCAAGTCACCTCTCAGTGAGTCGCCAGGAGGCCGGAACCCAGACCCACTCCCGCTCCCGCCCGCGGCCCGCGTCTTACCCTCCGGCTGGGCGTCGCCTTTTGCCTCGGCCAGGAGCAGCCAGGCCAGCGGGGCCAGGAGCAGCAGGGGCCTCATGGTCAGTCCGGGCACCCGGCTGCCAGGCGCCCCTCGCTCGCGG
>NW_022111357.1:32941442-32949286 GCF_000313985.2 Echinops telfairi
GCGCGGAGGGGTAGCGCAGGGGCGCTGTGCTTAGAGGCTGCACATCAGTGGGTTCCGCCCTCCTGTGCAGCGGAATGCAGCACTGCCCGGGCCTGCGCCATGCTCACAATAGTTGCTGGGTTTGGGCCCGTTGTGGCAGCCTCTCCGTCAATCATCTTGTCGAGGGTCCTCCTCTTCTCCCAAACCCCGTCCACGTTACCGAGCATGATGTCCTTCTCCAGGGACTGGGCTCGCCTGGCAACAAGGCCAAAGTACCTGAGATGAAGTCTCGCCATCCTTGCCTCTGTGAGAAAGGTTGTCGAAACCCCGGACGCCTGATTGGTGCCTCTTGGTAACTGGCAGCTGAGCATCAACCCCTAATCTGGGCCCTAGCCGAGATGGGTCTGTCAGATGGAGTACTGGGGAGGATTGCCTTAGCCCTTATGACATGTTTCTCATTGGCCTAACGCTGGATTTTAACGACGAATGATCAAGAAATCCAATCTGTGCTCACTTTTATCGAGAAAGTAGCCTTTATTGTTCGATTTTGCAAAATCCGGCACCCAAGCCCAGAGACAAATGAGGCAAACAATGGGGTGGGGGCGTGCCTCACAGCCCCTCTGGAAATATGTTATCCACTAGTTCACAAGCCCCTTCCCCCAGTTCCCCGTTGACTGACAATCTTTCCCTTAATGTTGCCTAAGAGTTTTCTCCCCCACTTGCTTAATTCATCCTGCTCCCACATTCCAAACCCCAGGTCCCTGAGCTCTGGTGATTGCTCTGAGGGTTATCATCGGTGCCCTGCTGATTTAGAAACATGGCTCTGTTTGCTGAAGATGGACTGGCCTGGCGACTTATTTCTCACACCTCCTAGGAGAACTCTGGCTGTCCTTCCAGGACACATTTGTTGGTTCTTTTGGCAGTCCACGGTATTTTCAGTATTCTCCGCCAGCACCACAGTTCAAATGCACCGATTCTTCCCTGGTCTTCCTTACTCAATGTCCAACTTTCACGTGCATAGGATGCGATTGAAAATACCATGCCTTGGGCCCCGGGAGGCGACCACAATGTCTATACCCCAAGCCTATGACCACACCTTGCAGTATCCATAGCTGTGAACCTGTTTTACTACCTGTAAGTGGGGACCAAATAGCATCTACTCATGGGGTCTTATGCACTGAAACACCCCCCTCCCCACAAGAAACCTCAACTTCTATTTCATGTCATTATTTCCCATACCCAAGGGCCTCCACTGTTATTCTCCATTTGGCCCTGGAGAAAACCGAAGCGCAAAGACTCGCAGTCATTTGTCCGAAATCTGACGGCTAGTACTTGCAGGGCCTGGATTTGGGCTCTGATAATACCGACTCCTAATCACTGGGTAAAATCCCTCCCGATTCTGGAACTCTCTCTCTCTCTTTCTAAGTAGTTGGCCTCATTTTCCCCATTTGATCCACAGCAAAGTCCAGAAAAGATGGGCATTGTTATGATCCTGTCACACAATGGAGCAGACCCAGACCCAGACGCAGGGAGTGCAGGCTTGCAGGCCGGCAGGCTCGGGCCGTCACTGGGTAAGCATCCCACCTGGACTGCCTCCTGCCCGGTCCTCTACCGCATGCTAGCCCAGTGCAGAGCAATGCCTCTGCTTTCTCCGCCTTGATCTTCTTGATCCACAGCACAGCATCACAGCTAGGCCCTGGGGCCCTGGTCCAGGGCGGACGCAAATGTGTTCAGAGGTACTGGCCGCCGTTGTCATGAGTTTGTGGTAGACAGAAATGCAGAAAGGAATCACTTAATCTGCTTTTGTGTCCCTGGGAGTCAAGAGGAGGAACTCTGGGCCCCAGGAAGGTCTCGATGCTGAGGGGCTTATTGTGGAATGAATGAATGTCGACATACTTTAGGGCCTCTTCACAGACAGGGTTTTCTTTCTCCAACGCTCAATAAATAACTCTAGGGACTGGATAGGAGTTCTGGTGGCTTAGTGGATTATATGTTGGGTTTCTAACTGAGGGGTTAGCAGTTCAAACCTACCATCTGTATGCAGGAGAAAGATGAAGCTTTCTACACTCATAAAAATGTACAGTCTCAGAAACCCACAGGGACAGTTCTCCCCTCTCTTATAGGATCAGTACGAGTCAGGATTGACTTGCTGGTCAGGAGTTTGGTTTTCACGTTTGGGGCAGGAAATCCTGAACCAGAAGATAGCCACCTCTGGGAAAAAAGGTAGGGGTAGCCACCTCTGGGGAAAAAAAGCCCCCCACTTCCTGGGTAGTGACCCCTGGCAGGGCCTTGGGGCTCTTTCCAGCAAACGAGGCTCCAGAGGGTCTTCAGACTTAGAGCAGTGGTGGGTGGGTAGAGTCCTAGGCAGGGTTAGAGTGGGGCAGACTCCCCAGGAAGAGGTCCAGGCTGGCAGAGCAGGTGGCAAATGATGTCCAGCCCTTGAGGCCACTTCTCTGAGCCCCAGGGTCCTCATTTTGCAAATGAGGGCAATAGGGGCATGTCCCAGGGCTCCTGTGAGGATGGAATGGTCAGCGAGCTGTCGTCGAGAGGAGCACAAATCAGCCATGTGCTCTGGCTGCTCTGGCAGCACAAATACGCTCCCAGTAGGATGTTAAGTGGGGGAAAGCAGCATATACAGAATGACCCCATTTAGAAAAGATATGCGCTTATGGATATTGATAGGTCCCTGGATGGTGTAAATGGTTTGTGCAGTACAACTGATCAAAGTGTGGCGGATCAAGCCCCCCGAGCAGCACTGAGGAAGAAAGATCTGGCCATCAGTTCTGTAGAGATTTATAGGAAAGAAAACCTGTGGGGCGGAGGGAGAATAAGTAAATAAAATAATAAAACCCTTTAACACACGGGGCCAGCTCTCTGGCAAGGGCTCGGGTTGGCTTAGCAGAATGCATAGAGAGTGCTGGAAGGAAATGACAGCCGCATACGTACAGTGACCACTGCCAGGGGCTGGGGCAATGTGTAGTGTTTATTTCCTCACTCATATTTTACATTGTCCTTTTCTTTTTACAATGTAGAAATACGGTTGGTACAATCTGAACACAGCCGGCCCGGTTATTCTGACAAGACAGGCTCACTCCCAGGGAACCTTAGCAATCATCACTGGGCAGCGGGTTGAAAGGAGGCCCAAAGGGACTCACGGGTAATGAAGGGGGGCAAGAAGCCGAGCATGAAGATCCAGTCGCTACATCCTGTGGGGACCCAGGGCGGGGACCTTTCTGCAGCTGGCGAGCAGACTTGGTGCCAGAATGCGCCCCCGGATGTTTTGAGTTCAGGAGGATACAGATGGAGATTCCAGAACTTTCCAGAAGGAACCGCAGGGGTGAGCAGAGAGGAGGAGAAAGGAGCCCTGTGAGTTGGCGCCTATCTCCCCCATTTGCAAAAGGAAGAGTGTGTGTGTGTGTGTGGCACTGCTGTGGAGCCAGAGTTACGGAGACAGGATCAGAAGCCGGTTCTCCCTCCTCTTTGGCTAGGGCCCTCGGTGATGCATTGTGGCTGGAAAGAATCCTTGGGATTCCCATGGTCACGTTCCCTGTGTGAGTGAAAAACAAAACAGACTCACTGCCGTGGAGTCAATAAAGACTGTAACTGTTTACGGGAGTAGAAAGCCCACTTTTTCTCCCACAGAGCTGCCGGTGGTTTTGAACCGCCAATGAGGAGGATCTCCTTCCAGCTCGCGCAGAGATCACTCTTGGGGACACTGCCCTCCGCAGGGAAGGCTTCAGCCTGGCCCGGCCTGCCTCCACTCCTTTGACTTCGATTTCCTTCTCCTTTCATCAGATTGCTCGATTTTTTTTTTAACAGCTTTATTTTTATTTTTTTAGATTGCTAGATCTTGAACCCACTCCAAGCTTCCTCCAGCAAGAGGGCCTGTCCCTTTAACCAGGGCTGGCTGTTATCCAAATGTTCCCGTTGGTACGTGCAGCACGTGTTTTCCGTGTTGCAGGCCCTGAAGGGCACAGGATGCTGCTTCCTGGGGAAGGTGGAGAAAAAGAATGTCCCGTGGGAGTCAGCCCGGAGAGCAGCTGCCCATGAGGGGCTTTGTGGTAAACTGAGGGCCTGGATGAGAGTGTCATGCGGCTAACTCATCCATGCTCATAATACGACTCTGGTGGGGGAAGACTCTCCCAGTTAGGAGATATAAATACATCTTAATATACATCTCAGGACTGGACACTGTCCCCCCATTAATCCCCCATAAAGTAGCTACTATATAAGACGAATCATTGCTGTGTCTGGCTACCTCACAATGCCTAAAGGTTTTCTGTAGATAAGCAATCAGGTGCTATAGCTGACCCACCTGGGAGGGTCTGGGATGGGGTGGGGGGGTGGCGTTGTTGAGGTCAGCTAACACTAAGTCAAGACACTGACTCATCTCATTGCTTGTTTATTATGTTACCTGCTTATTGATTATGTCTGATGTTAGCTTTATGATATGCATGCCTTATGAAAGATCTGTAAGCCCATTATATATACCTATTGGAAAATACATTCTCTCAGCCCTGACATGGAATGAAGCGCCCCTGTGCTCAGCTGTCTGTCGGTCTGTCTTTAATGTTTTCCACAATCACAAAGTCACTCCTGAGGACCCATTAGTGTTGGGGACCCCTCACCCTGACAGGGCTTGCCTGATTTCTTCTTCTTTTTTTTAAATTTCTTCCTCTTTTACCCATTTCCTTTGTTGGTTAGAGGAACAGCAACATTGGAAAATCCTTCAACTCTGCCCCTCGAGGGCCACCAACAGGCAGTCAACCTGATGCAATCTACTGAGCATGTTCTGAGTGCCACACCGCTTTTCCTGACCTGACTTCCTTTGAAACAGTCTCATCGGGGGATGGGCCAGGCTCTTAGTTCTCCCTCCACGGTGCCTCCCAAGACCTGGCTGGACTGACCTCTCCCCAACGGGAGCTTATGGGTTCCTGCACACCCAGGAACATCTTCCAGAGTCTGTAGATTTGGCATGAGAACTAAAAATAGTGTTTATGTTTTGATGCGAGTCTTAGAGGGACAAAAAAGGTACTCAGGTGGCTTGCTCCTGGACAGCCCTGTGCAGCATAAGTTACTTTACTTAACGTGGTCTCCATGGAATTCTTAACTCACTACGTCACTCAGGAACAAACAGGTTGGGTGTGGATGTCACCTGGAAGAGCCTCCAGATGCCTGAGAACCTTCTCCTATTTGCCTGTTAGTGGCCAAAAGGCTAGGCCCTCAGATATGGTTATTCAAGAGACATCCTGAGACTGGCAACAACCAAAAAAAGAACCTTATTGTTCTGTTTGCGTAACTCCTAGACAACCCTTATTGCCCAAGGTTATCCTGAGACCGGAGTCAATGAAAAACATCTCTCTGTGACTCCCCCAGGGTGGGAACTCCAAAGTAAAAGTACATATTCTCCGTGTATTCTGATTTCAAATGAGACACCCTTAAGACAGCCTGCGTTGCTGTCAGTCTCCCTGCTGGTTAAATTTCTAAAATGAATTTTTCTTTTCCTAACTGGAAGTTAGTGAATTGGCTACCCCACTCCAGGCTACAAAACTTATTAGCAATTAAGTCCTGGATAGGCACGTTCTACTGGAGTGGCCACTTGTCCTTTCATCCTAGTTGCTCTGCCACCGTTATTATTATTTTTTGCCACCAATATTTTTGATACCAGTAGGATCACCCAGGGTTCCGTGGAGCTTCCAGACTAAAACAGACTAGGAAGAAAGACCTGGTGATCTACTTCTGAAAATCAGGTAATGAAAATCCACAACAGGGGCAATGAGTGTACAGATGCGCTTTACACAATTGATGTATGTATGGATTGTGATAAGTGTTGTATGAGCCCCTAATAAAATGATTATATATATATAAAAGAAAATCCACAACAGACTATTATACAAGATAGTGCAGGAAGATGAGCCCCTATGTTTGGAAGGCCCTCAGATACCGAGTGGCCACAGCAATGAACTCAGAAAGGTGCAGGACCAGGCGACACTGAGTCTTGACACGGGGTGGCATCCTTCAGAGCTGACGTGTCAGTAACCAATAGCAAGAGAATGCCACCTTTTCAATCACCCGTGTGCTCACAGCACACAAAAACCACTGCCACTACCAAAAACAGCCCCCCAAGAGACTGCTTCATTTTCAACAACTAGTAACTGCCGCCTGGCTTTGGAATGTTCCAGATCCCATATGGAAACAATCACTCCATTGTCCCCCTCTGTGCACATATCGAATTCTTTCCCCAGACACAAAGCAACATGTCTTTTTCCAATGATCAGTCACTACAAAACCGATTCTCAAAGTGCTTGAATGGACGGCTAATGCCTAGTGTTATTTAATAAGTGGAAGTTCAGGTTTGAGATCTCGAAGCCTTCAGGTGGGAGAGAAAAAGAAACAGCTTCTCCACCCTGCTAAGCTCATGCGTGCACACAGAAATCCAGGCAAGTCTGGAAGCCCGGTCAACAAAGTATTTTTCACTACTTTTTACTTTTATTTTTCCCCCTACTGTTCAGTACTGTTACAAGGTGGTTTTTTGTTTGTTTTGTTTTGTTTTTTAGTTTTAGTGTTTTACTTTTATTTAACAATTTTTAAATAAAAAAATTTTTTAATCATTCTATTGGGGGCTCGTACAGCTCTTATCACAAACCATACCTACATCCATCGTGTCAAGCACATTTGTGCATTTGTAGCCATCATCATTCTCAAAACATTTTCTTTCTACTTGAGCCCTTGGTATCAGCTCATTTTTCTTCCCCTCCCTCATGAACCCTTGTCAATTTATAAATTATTATTTTTTTTTCATGTCTCACACTGACCACTGTCTCCCTTCACCCACTTTCCTGTTGTCTGTCCCCGTGGGAGTGGGTTAAATGGAGATCCTTGTGATCGGTTCCTTTCTCCCCACCTTCCCCTTCCCCTGGGTTTTGCTTTTTATTGTGTAAGTTGACAGAACAAAGCTGCTTTTTCCCACTGCGGCCAACACATTCTGTTCGGGACACTGGTTGCAATCTCCTTCAGGACAGGAGGACTGCACCCTCCCCCGGCCCCCCCTGCTCACCTTGACCTACCTTCCTTCATCGCTGTCCCCACCTGCCCAGGAGCCTTACCCTTGGGCAACAGCCGCCCTCCTCACCTCTGGTCCATTGTTCTAGGCCAGGTGCCATTGTTCACTTAGTAGGCCCATTGTTTGGCTGAAAGTGGAGCCACCTGCACCAGTTTAGTTAGCGGCCTAAAGGGTGTTGATTTACAGACCCTCATCCAGGGTGTTGGCTTCCAAGTCAGGGGTGGGGTGGGGCGTGTGGGGGTGTGATGGTGCTTATAATAGGATGTTCTTCCTCTTTTCTGGATGAGTTTTTCGCAGCGGAAACAAGTTTTGTGCTGTATTTTTGTTTTGAAGTCCGTAAATAAAAAACGAAACCCCAAACCAAACCAAGTACCCTCAATTCTGACTCTCAAAAACGTTTCCAAGACTATACATCTTTATAAGAGCGGCCGGGAGGCTCGAACCTCTGTCTCTGAGGTCAGCCACCCAACTCGCAGGCCTTTGTGCCACGGGACTCCGCGTGAAAGTCCCGGGCTGTTGGAGCCATCCATCAGCAGCGAATAGGCGCTTTTGCCTTTAACGCCGAACTGTCGTACGCGGCTCTACTTCTGACGTCACTCCTGAGCGCCCCGGCTCCCACCGTAGCTCCGCCTCCCACCGTAGCTCCGCCTTCTTCCCGGGCTCACTTCTCCCCGCCCTCTTTCTTTTCCATCTGTCGCAAAAGGCACAGTGGCGTTTGGCGGCTGGTGGTGCTTGACGGCCGGAGGCTTCGTAGCGGGAGGAGGAAGTGGCGGAGGCGGCTGCTACGGCGGCTGCGACCGGG
>NW_022111357.1:32951913-32966267 GCF_000313985.2 Echinops telfairi
GAGGACCCCAGGCCAAGTCCTGAGTAGTTGTGTGGCGACAACCTGGGCAGGGGCGGCTTGGGGCTGGCAGGGCTCCAACCACAACAAGTTCAAAGCCCCTCTCGGATGGCCAAGTGCAGACCCCATTTGTGGTCAGTGGCACTTAAAGTTGAAGATGTGGAGGGCGTGGTGAGAGGCTGAGCAAGCCATTGGCGGACATAGCATGGGGACCCCCAACTTCTCCCTGGAGGCTGAGCTAGGCTGGGAGTCCCCCCCACTGCCTCATGAATAGACTTTTCAGGGTTCAAGCCTTTAGGTTCAGAGTCATGTAAGGAGGAGGAGAAGGGAGGGCAGGTTGCTCAACGGTAGCTCCCTAATCCCAGCCTGCGCTAAGCCCTCCCTCTAACCTGCACCCTTGGGCTGTTCCAGGAGTGGAAATGAAGAAGATCACAGACGCCCACACGCCGTCCAGCCTGACCGTGAACCTGACGCTGTACTACATGCTCTCCTGCGCCCCCGCCCCGCTGCTCAGCCCCAGCCTGAGCCACAGGGAGCGGGAGCAGCTGGAGTCCACGCTCAACTACGAAGACCACTGCTTCAGTGGCCATGCCACCATGCACGCCGAGAACCTCTGGCCCGGGCAGCTGGCCAGTGTCCCGCAGATCCTGCAGCTGTCCGACCTGTGGAGGCTGACCCTGCAGAAGCGGGGCTGCAAGGGCCTGGTGAGGGTAGGCGCTCCGGGCATCATGCAGGGCATGGTGCTCAGCTTTGGTGGCCTGCAGTTCACGGAGAACCACCTGCAGTTCCAGGCCGACCCCGACGTCCTGCACAACAGCTACGCGCTGCATGGCATCCGCTACAAGAGCGACCACATCAACCTGGCCGTGCTGGCCGATGCGGAGGGCAAGCCCTGCCTGCACGTGTCTGTGGAGTCCCGAGGCCAGCCTGTGCAGATCTACGCCTGTGAGGCCGGCTGCCTGGAGGAGCCTGTGGAGCTGACCTCCGCGCCCCAGGGCCACACCTTCCCCGTCATGGTGACGCAGCCCATCACGCCGCTGCTGTACATCTCCACCGACCTCATGCACCTGCAGGACCTGCGGCACACGCTGCACCTCAAAGCCATCCTGGCCCACGACGAGCACATGGCCCAGCAGGACCCTGGCCTGCCCTTCCTCTTCTGGTTCAGCGTCGCCTCCCTCATCACCCTCTTCCACCTCTTCCTCTTCAAGCTCATCTACAACGAGTACTGCGGGCCCGGCGCCAAGCCCTTCTTCCGAAGCAAGGTACGAAGCAAGGTACCCAGCGGCGGGCCCCAGAGGCTGTGGTGAGGCCGGGACAGTGAGGGGAGCCGGGGCTGACCCTCACCCCTCAGCACCTTGGGGGTGGGAGTGTCTTCTTAGATGACACCAGAAAGTGATGTCAGAAGGAGCTTGTGGGGTGGCAGGGGACCCATATAACACCAGAATGGGTCACAGGTTGCTAAGGGACTGTCATCTGGGACTTATGGGGAGGGGGCCCAGGATGGGTGAGAAAGGGTGAGGCAGCCTTCTCTGCCTGCCCACCAGTCTCCCCTGCTGTCCCCTGAGGAGGAGCCTCAGGGAGGGGGGGCGCAGGCTGAGGGGAGAGGGCTGCATACACACACCCCCGCCCACTGTATTCCAAGCAGAGAGGGGGCGCTGTCTGCTCAGGTAGTTGGGAGAGAGGCCTCACCTCCCGGAGGAAGTAGGGAGGCCTTGTGGCTTCTGGCGCCAGGCCGGCTGGTCTCTCAGGCCTGAAGGACAGCTGGAATCTGAGGGGAAGCAGGAAGGCCAGCCCACCGGTGCCTCTGTTCTTGCCCTTGGCGGATACCCACCGGCCCTGGTTCCCTGCCTGCTTCAAGGAAGGGACTGCCCGAACCACCCTCGGGCCGCAGACCTGCGTCAAGAACAAGATGGAGTGTCTGTGCGCCTGCGCACAGCCCAGTCAGTGAGCACGGCCTGGGTGCCCCAGGGAGCCCCTTGGGCCCTGGGGCGGGGGGCGGGGGTGCTCCAAAGTGGCCCCACCCAGGGTCAGGCTGCGCAGGGCCGGCAGCGGCGCAGTGACGCTTTGTTTTCGCCGTTCGTTCGCAGGAGGATCCCAGTGTCTGAGGGGCAGAGGGACCGAGAGCCGCCCGGAGACCTGCTGCCCGGCCCGGGGCCTCCGGAAGCCGCCACCCTTAGTGCCTTGTTGGGGAGCTGCCTGCCGGCGCCGCGCGGGGGGCGGGGCGGGCCCGTGGACTTGGTGTAGCTTTGGGCTTAATAAAAGGAATCCACGCGGAAATACTTGAAACTGAACTCCTCCTTCCACGCCCCGCCTCCGTCCCACCCAGGACACAGGCCCTCTTTGAGGAAACCTGTTTAGGACAAACTGTTCTTAGCCTCCTGTAATGTGTTCCCTCTCGAATAAATGATTAATTTATTTTTGTGGATTTGGTTGGGTGGCTTTTGCTTGGGCCTCAGTTGGTGAGGCTGGTTGGCGGCACCCCTCTGAGGTGGCCGCACTGCCCTCCAGGCCTGACCCATCGCCTGTGGAGACCTGTGGGTTTGTACTTTGGGGTAGGGGGTTAACTTTCTAGTAATGGATGATTGTTGGGTTTTGAAATACCAAAGCTGCTTCCTGTTTTTAAATAAATAACTTTCAAAACTTTAATAACCGGCTTGGCGTGTGGTTGAAGCATTTTGGGAAGTGCCTGAAACGAGGGTGGCCCCCCAGCCCCTACCCGGGACCTGGAGTCTTCCCAAGTCATGGCAGGGGGAGGGGGGCTAGGCCCCGTCCTCCCTCTCCAGCCGCACCCGGAGGGATAGCCGGGCTGGGCGGGGCCGCAGGGGGAGCTCCGGAGCTTGGGCCAGACCCTTGTGCTGTGGGGCCGCCGGTGTGAGCTGTGCTCTGCCGGGGTTCTTTACGGCCCTGGAGCGACTGCCCTCAGCAGGTGGCTGTGAGAGAAAGTGAACGAAGGTTGGACCGGCGGGAGCCTGGTTCTGCCTTTCAGCTGCCTGACAATAGCCCAGGACCGCCTTTCGCCTGATGCTGGCCTGTCGGTATCTGTCAACAGACAGCCCAGACCGGATTTCACCATCTGCCAGGATGGCATACCCAGCCAGGACACCCCAAGGCCGCGGCCCCTGAAGCACAGGGCCGCAGGGAGACAAGCTGGCCCTGCAGTGACCTTCATCCTTGAGCGCAATGGTTCTCAACCTTTCATGCTGTTCCTCATGTTGGGGTGACCCCCAACCATAAAATTATTTTCGTGGCTACTTCATAACTGATTTCGTTACTTTTATGAAGCAGGCAACCCCTGTCAAAGGGTCGAGACCCACATGTTGAGAACTGCAGTTCTGGCATCTTCCAACTAGGGACAGAATCAGAGTAAGCATGTCTGCAGTAACCTCTGCAGTGCTGCCAATCCAACTAATCCGGGCTGCTAAATCTGAACGTTGCTGGTTCAAACCCACCAGTTGCCTCTCAGGACAAAGAGGAGGAGGCTGTCTGCTCCCATAAAGATGTAAAGCCTCAGAAATCCTATATAGGGTTGCTATGAGTCAGAATAGGGGTTACACACCGGGCTGCTCACAACAGGCCAGCAGTTCAAGACCACCAGCCGCTCCACAGAAGAAAGATGAGGATGTCCGCTCCCATCCAGTGACCGTCTTGGAAACCCACCGAGGCAGTTCTACCCTGTCCCGAGTCCGAGTCGCCTAGACGGCAGTAAGGTTTTTGTTTTCTTAATGAGTGGGAATTTGGGTTTGGTTTGGGGCTGAGAGGAAAAGCTTGCAGGCCTGTGGGGGAGACTTCTGACAGTCTAGTCAATGCCGCTGGAAGTACTCTCTTTAGCCCCTTGGGTCAGATGCAAATGCAGACTCTTATCAAGTTGGTGGTCCTGGGACTGAAGTTGGATATTCACATCACCCAGGACTTCCCAAAAGGTTGTTTGAGAAACGTGTTCCACTTCTTGTACCGGCCTCACAGCCTCAGCCCACCCACCACGGTCCCCACCGTGGTTACAGCCAAGCGATGGGGAGAAGTGGAAAGAAATGTCCTAAGATCCCGTCTTGGAAACCCTGTGTGTGGGGTGGGGGGTTTCACTAGCATCAAGTTGATGGCAGCGTATTTAGTTTTAATTAGAGGCCACATGGAAGAAATGAGAGTAAGCTGATCTCAGTGGTTACAGCAACAATCATGAGAAAATGCTCAGGACGCTTTCTGAGAGGAAGATGATAGAGGAAATTAGATTAACTATAAGAAACCCACCCTCCTGAAATGTAAATGTCAGAAGTTTTACATAGAACCTAATTACCAAAAATAATCCACACCCTTTAAAAATCAACACACTAACTTCCCATTAACAAGACCAGCCAAAATATGTTTCATTACAAGCAACAAAACAAGCAATAAATACCTCAATCTGCCTTTTGCAAACGCGTATAAGCCCTGCCTATGCAGGGCTTCCCAAAAATTGGTTGTTGTTGTTTTGTGCCATTTAAAACTCAAAACAGCTCCATGTCCAGCACGCCTCTGATAAAGGACCAGAGACTGGTACTTTCTGGAAAGGAACCAGAGTATGCGAGCAGTCCCCGAAACGCATTTCTCGAGTAACTGTTACACCTAATCAAGTAATGGCGACTATTCAGGAGCCCAGTGGAATGACTTCTTTCCTTTAGATCGACAGTCCTATGAGACCATTCTCATTTTCCAAATATTAAAGAAAGGAAGATCTACTAGTTTTAAGTCGAAAATCGTCCTCTGCGCAATGCATTGTGGGTATGCAAAAGAGGCAGCGCGCTCAACCTCCGGTTTCCGGAACTCGTCTTCGCGCTGGGCTCGAGGCTGCCACTAGGGGGCAGGGCGGAGTCCCGGTGGTCGGGAACACCGGTCGGGTCCTCCCTCGGAGCACGCTGGCTTTAAAGTCGGCGCTTCAGAGAAAAAGGTATTTGTCATTCAAAAAAAGGGCTCGGGAGCATTATCTACATTAACTGCACAAAATGTGCCGAGCTCGGAGTCGGCCTTGTGTTGGGCCCTAAGAATGGAGGTAGGTCCCCACGATGCGATCTTCAAGGGAGTCTGCGTGGGAGACCCTGGGTGACACCTGGGTGAGGGGCGTGGCTAAAAGGCGGGACCCCGTCTTGACTTTCAGTGCCACCTGGGCTTAGAGTTTGCCTTGAGCGTGAAGCGGGCACCACTCACGAGTTCTCCGCGAGATCCCGTGTGCGGTGGACCCAGGACGGCAGCGTCCGCGTTTGAGAAATGCCCCTGGCCAAGCCCTGCTCCAGATCAGCTGAGGCGCAGCCGGCGGGTGACTTGGGCCCTGCTGGGTCTCATCTTCCGTCCCTGGTCTGTCCCCAAGAGCTCCCTTTCCCCTTCCCCGCCCCCACAGCACGCCAGCCAGGCAGCCCACATCCCTGGCCTGACCCAGACCCTTCCAGCCACTGGGCCCGGCCTTGGACCAGGGCCATCAGAACCAGCCTCCCTCTCGCATCCAGAAGCTGACTCCCCGCCATCGAATCCATTCGACCTCACAGTGACCCTACAGGTCAGAGCAGAACTGTCCTTTGGGGTTCCCGCCACGTTTACATCTTTTGAGGAGCAGGAGCCTGGGCTTCCTAGTTTAGAGCCGTTCGCTCCACTCAGCGCCCCGGCACAGGGGGGAACTGCCCCTGTGGGTTGCCGAGCCTGTAACTCTCCCGGAGGTAGAAAGCCTCCTCTTTCTCTCCCTTCATCCCAGGAGGCTCCCCCCAGTTTGTCTCTGCCTGCACCATGCAGCCAGGTCTGGGGACTGCCGGTGGGCACCCCCCTTCTTGAGTGGAAAGCCCCCGGGAATTCTGAAGAAAGGCTTCTGGCCCCTCCTGGGCATCCCCACGCCCCACCTTCAGGCAGCTGCCACCCACTATACCCCACCCCCCATGGATAGAGCTGTACAACAGGCACCCCCTGCCCCCCAAACAAGCTTCCTGCCATCAAGTCATAGTGACCCTACAGCACAGGTTGGCACTCCCAACGCTGCCACTCTTGACAGTAGAAAGCCCGTCTTTCGCTCACTGACGCTCCAGGGATTGACATCCTTGCGCCCTGGCTTGGGAGTGGGGGGAGCCATCCCCCCCAGGCTGACTTTGCAGTTTTTGTTTGGACTCACGGTGACCCCCGTAGGTGTCCAAGTCAAACTTTGGCCAAGTAGGGGTTCCTGTGGCTGATGGTTCCATAGACTGCCAGGCCTTTTTCGGGAGGTGCCTCCGAGTAGACTCAAGCATGCTTCCTGTGTGCACCGCTCAGGGACCCAAGCAGGACAGTCCTCGTCGTCCCTTTGAACTGCCCCCCCAGCATCCGACGGCTTCGCTTCCTTCTCACACAGGAATGCAGGACACGTGGTCATCAGCATTAGGGGTCTGCGCATAAAGAGAAGTGTGCTGGTGGATTGAGTCCCTGGTCCATGGCCCCTGCTGATTCCCACAGCGGGGACCCTGGTGCTCCTAGGAGGCTGCCTTGGCTGGCCTGGAAGGCACTCAAAACTCTCACTGCCTCCCACAGCCCCTGTTCACTCCACGGCGCTGGCAGCCATGACTGGGCATCTGTGGAGGACAGGGCCAGCCCTCCACCACTAATCACGGGTTCTATAGGCGCAATTGTCAGTTGAGATACATAAAGATTATAGTAAAGTCATGGAGAGCATGAGAGATAGAAGAGAGAGTGGAATAATGGAGTCTGACACATTTCATGGTAGCGTGCTCAACTCCTGGATGGCCATGATCCTACCAGCCAGGTCAGAACACAGCGTGGGCCAAGGCGAGGTGGGGCGGAGACCCGGCAGGAGGCTCGAGGACTCCATTTATTGCCAACCAGGGATAACATCTACTTCAAGGGGCATGATTGCAGGTAACCACACGTCACAGGAAGGGGCAGTACAATAGGCACACACATCATAGGAAGGGGATGTACGAAAGGCATAAGCGTGCCAGGAAGGGGATGAGCTAGGGGTGTGCCCATAGGAATGGGAGGGACTAGAGATATACATGTGACAAGATGGGTGGACCCTAGATTCATGATGGCGGCCTAACCTTGGTCACCCTTGGGTGGACTTGACCTCTCAGGGGTCTCCTCCAAGGAAACAGACAACTACTATCCTTATCAGAAGGGAGTGGGCCCTGCTTATTGTGGGATAAACAGTGGTGACTGCCTGCTCTGGATGGCTGATAACCCTTAGGGAGACTAACCCCTGACCTACTCCTGATGACCTCCAAGTGCATGGTCATTCGCAAGAGGCTAAGTTTGGCATTCATCTGGGGGAGACGACTTGGGAGAAATCCTTCTGTTTCCCACAGGCATCCCAGCCAGCCACCGGGGAGCGTGCTGGCCAGCTGTGCAGGTCCAGCAAGCCTGCTGGGGGGGCATGTTGGTACCAATCCCTCGCCCCGCCCCCTTGGCTCCTGATTGGTGGTTTCTGAGAAGGTTCAGGCTTCCTGGAGGGTGGAAGCCATCCTACCCTGCTTTGTCCCCTGCCTGAGGGCAACCTTTTCTTCCTCTGACTGCCTCCCTCTCTGGTCTGCTTGTCACCAGCACTGACGGGGGCCTGGGGCACTGCCGCAGAGCTTCATGGGGCTGCACAGACAGGGTTGTCTGTGGGATCATGGCAGGTAGTCTGCTGGGGCCAGGTCTATGACTCAGGGCCTCCAGAGAGGACCCAGAGGGTCCTCTGCAGGGAGGGCAGCAGCTGGCAGCTGGTGCCCAGGTCTGTGCCCAGCAGCTGCGGCAGGATAGACATGTGGTGGCTGAGAACTGAGTGGGGACAGTGGGCAGGAGGCCTGGATGGTGACAGTGAGTCCAAAGGACTCTTTGAGCACAGGGTCCTCGACTTCTGGAATGTGAGTCGGAAGAAGTAGATGGGGCCCGACTACCACTGCTGACTGCTCACTCTGAAAGGGATCCCACACTGTGGGAGGTCTTAGAGAGAGTGGAAGTAACATGAGAAACAAAACTCACACGCCTTATAAGACAGAGACCAGGTAAGATCAGAACTGGTAGTAGACTCCCTGAGATTGTCGGCATAGTCACCTTTCCTGCCTGGAACTGCTCTCGCCCCCATGGCTCAGCTGCCCGCCAAGCAAAAAACAGCACTGGGTGAACAACACACAGGAAGTGCTGACTCCGTGGAAGTCCCAACCATCCAGATCAAAGGGCAGCATTTGCACGGAGACAAAATTGGGAAGGTGGAAGTGGCGGGGAAGAAGAAGGGGAGGCCATGGGATGGGTGCTGGAACATTCTGGGAATTGCAATCAATGACATGACACAAAATGAGTCCGGATTGTTGAGTGGACAACTTATCTGCTCTGTAAACTTTCACCCAAATCACAGTTAAAAGGGTAACAACATCAAACACTCCACCCCTTGCCTTTGAGTAAATTCTGATTCAGTGACCCTCTAGCACTGCCTCATAGGGCCTAAAGCCTGTAATCATTACAGCTGGTAGTTTCAAACCACCAACCTTTTAGTTAACAGCTGAGTGTTTAACTACTGTGCCATGAGTGCTGTGTTAGACAGAGTTCTTTAGAGAAACAAAACCGAGACACTTTTATATATATATGAAGATAGGTTTATATAGTGAGAAGGGATATAACAGCTAATTAGTCCACAGAGCAGTACAGAGGGCTCAGTTCAACTCACTTTCATGCAACAGTTGGTATACGGGACGCCCTTCAACTCACATGGGCTTCTGGGTCCAAGGTCAAGGAAGCAGACAGGGGAGTCTTCCCTCAGGCAAGGCAGGCAGAGTCTGCCTGCAGGCAGCAGGCAGCAGGGTGGGTCAGCAACAGTCAGTAGCTCAGGGGTTTGGGGAAGCAGTCCCTGAGGGGATCTTGCACTCAAGTACCGCTCCAGTTTCCACCAGCCTCAAGCCCCAGCAATGTATGCACCGGCAGCATGTCCAAGCAGCTCTTGAAGGAGCCTCCACTCTAGCAATGCAATCCACGGGTTGGCTTGGCCCACAGGTAGTGTGGCACACAGGCTGAGGCAGAGCACTAGCTAAGGCAGCAGCACGCTGGTCTGATGACCAGGGAGCAAGAGGCCCAGGGGACGCCGGCCGTCTTTATTTCATCATCCTCCAGTCCAGCTGTAACCTGATTAAACCCCACCCACATGTTCCTATTGACCTAGTTGGCACAATAAGGCCAACTATCACAGTGCTCCTTTAAAAGAGTGCTAATTGATGAGCAAGGTCAGACCCTGCGGGCCGCAGGGTTCCAGTGGGAAACAGGCCGGAAGATGAGCACTCAGCTTGGAAGGCTCTCAGAACACCCCTGGGGAAGAGCTGCCTCCACAAAGCAGAGTCCACCGTAAAGAGGTGGACGGCGGAGCAAAACCTTCCAGACCTACATTTGCTGACGGGGCATGACTCAACATGAGAAGAAACAGCTGCAGTCCTCTATTAATCAGCTGAACATGGGAGGTATGAAATATGAAACCAGGAAAATTTGAATAATTTTACAACCAAAAAGTTGCAAAAATGAATATGAAAAATAATGAATCAACATTTTAGGCATTCGTGAATGGAAACGCGATGGTATCAGATCATTTTTGAATCAGAAAGTCATATGGTTCATTATGCTGAGAATGAAACTATCGAGAGGATTGATATTATATTCATCAAAAAGAACATTAAAAAAAAAGAATATTTCAAGATCTACTTGGAAGGGCAATGTAGTCTGTGACAGGATTATATCGATCTGCATCCAAGGAACTCTAATCCGTACCCCTATTATTCAATTTTTGCACCAAACACAAAAATAGCGGTGAAGACATTGAAGAATTCTGCCGACATCTTCGGTCTAAAACTGACAAACATGATCAAGGTGCATTGATCCCTATGGGCGATTGGGGTGCACACGTTGGGAACGAAGAGGAAGGGGCCAGACCCCCTGCCATCGAGTCAGCTCGGCGGGGGGGAAACTGAGGACCTGGCAGGAAGTGCATGTGGCCTGCTGCCAGCACTCTGGCCACGGCTGTGTGCCAGCCCCGGCGTGAGGCTCCCCCGCAGTCCGCTACGTGGGGAAAGCGCTGCCATGCACGGATTCCCGGCAGGAGGCTTCTCCAGGGCACAGCTACCGCCATGCATGCTAACATAACGCTGTCTTCTGCAAAATCCCCATTCCTCTTACACGGTTCAAGGATGCTTTGTCCCTTGACCATTGATTCGCACCTCTTGCCCCTTGCGTGCCCGGTACCCCCTTTGAAGTATCCCTTTGAGGGCTTGGGGTATTCAAGGTCAGGACAGGGCCATGTGTTTGATGTGAGGGCTGTTAGAAACCCACTCGGACATAAAGTCCAGGCGCTTCTCCCCGGAGTCCCCTGCCGCAATGCTGTATCTCCTCTGTCATCACGCATGGCGCTCCGCGGGACTGGGGACTGGACCCTACTGCGACCTGGTAGGACGGAATGGAATTGCCCACTTGAGTTTCCGAGACGAGCTCTCTCGCTCTCTCTCTCTCCTTTCTTTCTTTCAAATGAGTTGCTTTCATTCCAGGAGGTACAGAGTTCTGGGCCTAACGGCGGCTGCAGGGCAGCTCTGGCCAATTTCTGGACTGGATTCCCTCTGACCTTCCAGCTGAGCTAGGACCGGCTTCCGTGAGAAGAACGGGGGTGAACCATTGTACGGCTTCTCTTCCTTCTCTTCTCCAAAAGTTTATTCTGGAATGCACAGCAGGCTCCGAGACGGCCCTTCATTCGAACTACAGGTGGCACCAGATGCTGTAGCAGGAAATCCAGATGTTTACAGAGGAAGGGACGGGACCAAGGGTCTCCATGGCCTGAGTCACCAAGAACAGCTGACTCTGGGCCAGATGTCTCATTCCACCTGTGCCCCGGAGCCCTCCCTTCCCCTGGGCCTTCACGCTTAGCGCCTCGGGCTTCCTCTTTCTGTTTCCGCAGGAAAGCCTCATCTTCCGCGTCCCTTGCCCTGATCTGCTGCTTGGGCTGTTTCAGGGGCTTCTTGCCTCCTTTGTGGCCCCAGATGGCGCCTGCTGCTCCTTCCCCAAGCCTGCCACCGCAAAAAGCCGAGCTTCCGGCCCTCACCGCTCCGGGGCCCAGACTGTAAATTCTCTCTGGGAGTACAAAGCCCCTTCTTTCTCCAGAGGAGCGCTTGGGGGTTTCCAGCTGCTGACCTTGTGGGGGACAGCTCCACGGGGAACCCCTCTGCCCCCAGGGCTCACCTAGGGGAGAACGGGGGCTGAGACGAGGGCCTTGGTAATAGACATGAAGTCAGAGATCCCATGGTCGATGTTTTTCAAGACCGGTGACTTCTTCCCCACAAATGTCTTTTTCCAACAACATGACAGGCAACCGTACACAGAGGCTTCTCCAGATGGAACCCATAGGAACCAGGCGGACTCCGTCTGTGCGAAGAGAGGGGAGCCCTCGTGCCACAGTGGTTACCCTTTGGGCTGCGATCCGAAAGAGCAGCAGTTTGAAACGGCCAGCTGCTTCTCCGGAGCAAGACGGGGCTTTCGACTCCCGTCAGCAGGTACAGTCTTGGAAACTGACGGGGCAGCCCTGCACTGTCCCGCAGAGTCCACACGAGTCAAATGGACACGGTGCAGTAATGTTGGTTCTCGGAGTGGGAAGAAGCTAGGCTGGGGCTGACGGTGGAGCAGACCACCAATTGTCCATAGGTGAGTTCAGGGAGAAAACGAAGCCAAGTCCATGAGTTAAAACCATGACCTTGAGTGTACCACCCGAATGTCGAGAACAGCTCAAAATGATGGACACATTGGACACTAATGATGAAGGCCTGATGAGCTGTGGGGGGCCTCATGGGGTAGTTATTGTGCCAGCCTGGCCGATAAACACACGTGGGTTAATTGAAGGGTGGAGGGATAAATGGCTCGGTGAGCCTCACCTGTCTAGTTCTCGGGTCTCTTGCTTTGTGATGGTCGGACCAGGGTGCAGCTGCCTTACCCAGTCCCCTGCTTCAGCTGGCAAGGCCCACTTCCTGCAAGATATCCCTGAGGAGAAGCCACATGGACCTACCCCAGTGCAGCCCTGGGTGCTGGAGCACCCGTGTGGAGACCCCTGCCAGCACTGAGATGCTTACACATTCACTGACTCGGCTTTCCTCCTGCAGTCGGCATCATTGCGTGTGTTTTGTGAGATGGAGGAGGACTTTGTGGATTGGTGTCGGACATATGGGTTAATGGGCTAGTGCTGGACTTGTGGGCTTGGGCAGCACTGGGTTGGGATGTTTTCTTGATGCACACTTACCCTTTATCTAAAACTCTCTCTCATACATGAGTTTCTGTGGACTTGTTTCTCTGATGTACCCAGACTAACACACCTCAAGAACACCAGACAGGAAGAAAGCAAGCGGTCACTAAAGCAGACAAGAGAGGAAATACCAGCACGGATGGCGGAAGAGGCCCACACGTGACTTGTAGAGCAGCTTCCTCTAAGACCCTCGGGAGAAACCGTGACCTCAAGGAGCCGACCAGAACATTTCCAAGGGCAGCTGGAGAAGACAAACCAAATACTATGACGCAAGGCTAAAAGACCTAGAGTTAGAAAACCCAGGAAAGAAGAATTCAAGAAAAAATTCAAGCCTCAGGTGACAATCTTGAAAGATCCTATGGGCCAAATATTAAATGATGCAGGGAGCATCGAAAGAAAGTGGAAAGAGCCACAGAGTCCCTCTACCAAAGGAACGAGTCCACAGTTGCCGTTTCAAGAGGCAGCACCCGGGGCCAGAGCCACCGATGCTGAAGGAAGAGGCGCCAGCAGCCCCGACGCGTTAGGAAAACAAGGCTGCAGGCGTGGCTGCCGCACTAACTGGAAGTGTTTCAACAAGCCGATGAAGCCGGCACTCGTCCATGCTAAGAAATTTGGGAGACAGCTGTTCGGCGAACCCACTGGAAAAGATCCATAGGTGCGCCATTCCAAAGAAAGGTGACCCCACAGAAAGCTCACCCTATAGAACAGCATCATGGATATTAGATGCCAGTACATTTGGGGTGAAGTCATCCAACAATGGTTGCAGCAGTACATGGACAGGGAGCTGCCAGAGTCTCAGGCCGGATTCAGCCAAGGCCGTGAGATGAGAGATATTATAGCTGATGTCAGATGGATCCTGGCTCACAGCAGAGGATACAGAAAAGGTGTTTACTTGTGTTTTATTGACTATGCTAGGGCATTTGATTGTGTGGACCATAAAAAACTATGGATAACTTTGAGGGGGGAAAAGGGAATTCCAGAACACGTCACTGGGCTCTTGTGGAACCTGTACACCAATCAGGAGGCTCTTGTGAGAACAGAACCAGGGCATACTGCATGGTTTAACGTCAAGAAAGGCGCACACTCTCACTAGACTTATTCAATCTGTGTGCTGAACAAATCATCAGAGCAGCTGGCGTATCTGAAGAAGGATGCGGCCTCAGGATTGGAGGAAGGCGATATGCAGATGGCCCAACCTTGCTTGCTGAAAGTGAGGAGGACTCGAAGTACTTATTGATGAAGATTAAGGATCGCAGCCTTTAGTATGGGTTACAACTCCGTGTAAAGAAAACCCAAGTCCTCACAACTGGACTGATCAGCATCAACACGATACACAAAGAAAAGATGAACGTCATCAAGGATTTCATCTTGTCGAGACCCACAACCAATGCTCGTGGAAGCAGCAGTCAAGAGATCCAAAGACATGTTGCATGGGGTAAATCTGCTACACAAGGCCTCTTTAAAGTAAAGCAAGAGTTAACGTGCACCTGGCCCACGCCACGGTATTTTCAATTGCTTCATGTTGTTGTCAGGCACTATGGAGTCAGCTCCAACCCATAGGGACCCTGTGCAGAAGAGGGGGATACCGCATGGTCCCGCGCCATCCTCACCGTCACCCCCACGCCTGAGCCCCAGGTTGCATCCACCATGTCAATCCATCTTGCGCAGGGGCCTCCCTCTTTTTCCCTGCTCCACCAAGCCTGGTGCCCTTCTCCATGGACTGGTCTCTTCGGACAATATGTCCAACGTATGTAAGACAAAGGCTCCCCATCCTTGTCTCTAAGGAGCGCTCAGGTCTTACTTCTTCTGATACAGACCCGTTTGTCCTGTTAGTGGTCCGTGGTACTTTCAGTATCCTTCTCCAGCACGACAATTCAAATGCATCCATACTTTGGTCTTCCTTATTCAATGTCCAACTTTCACATGCATCTGAGGCAATGGGACACACCATGGCTTGGGTCAGGGGCACCTCAGTTCTCAAAGTAACACCCTTGCTGTTCAACACTCTAAAGAGGTCTCATGCAGCAGATGTACCTCATGCAATAGGTCCTTTGATCTCTTGACTGCTGCTTCCATGAGCATTGATTGTGGAACTAATCAAGACATGTAGTATTAA
>NW_022111357.1:32966791-32976207 GCF_000313985.2 Echinops telfairi
TGTCCCTGGCCCAACTGATAGAAACCATTATCAGTAGGATGCGAACTCCGCCCACAGGAGCCTGTCCATTGTCCCCAGAGGCAGGGAGCAGGCCCACCCCTGTGGAGGGATGAGACAGCAGTCTGGCAGTGATAGCAAGGATCTGACCTCCCCCACAAAGACAAAGTCCTTGACAACTTCAGTCTTGTCTCCATTTACCAAGATGTTACCTGTTGGTCCAGTTGTGAGGATTCTGATCTTCCTCACACTGAGTCACAGCCCATAGTGAAGGCCGCAACCCTTGATCTTCGTCAGCAAGCGCCTCAAGTTCCCACTTTCAGCAAGCCAGGTTGCGTCATCTGCATATCACAGGATGTTAATAAGCTTTCTTCCAATCCCGATGCCGCATTCTTTTCTTATTAGCCAGATTCTCTAAGGATTTGCTCAGCGTATAGGTTGAACTAGTGTGGTGAGAGGCTGCAACGCTGACACACATCTTTCCTGATCTTAAACCACGCAGTGTCCCCTTGCTCTGTTTGCACAACTGCCTCTCCATCCATGGACTGCTTCCAAATGAGCACAATGAAGTGTTCTGGAATTCCCATTCTTCTCAAAGGTACCCACAGTTCCTTATGGTCCACATAGATGAATGCCTTTGCATAGTCAATAACACAAGTGAGCATCTTTCTGGTTTCTCTGCTTAAGC
This sequence comes from Echinops telfairi, assembly GCF_000313985.2. Lineage (NCBI taxonomy): Eukaryota > Metazoa > Chordata > Mammalia > Afrosoricida > Tenrecidae > Echinops > Echinops telfairi. Next base: position 32,967,477 of record NW_022111357.1, read on the forward strand.
CAAGATCCATCTGACATCCACAATGATGTCCCTTATTCCACGTCCTCTTCTGATCTGGTCTGAACTTCTGGCAGCTTCCTGTCCATGTACTGCTGCAACTGTTATGGGATGGATCCTCAGAAAAATTTTGCTTACATAATATTGATATTTGTAATATTAATGATACTTTTCTATAATTTGAGCATTCTGCTGGGCCACCCTCTTTTGGAATGGGTACAAAGGTGGATCTCTTCCAGTCAGTTGGCCATGTAGCCAAGTCGTCAATTTTTGGCATTCATCCATTTAATCGGCACTCCACCCATTCCTGAAGACTTGTTTTTGACTCATGCTTTACAGCTGAAGCCTCTTCCTTCAGCGTCATTGGTTCTTGCTCATGGTCGACCTCCTTCATTAATGGAAGGTCGGCTAGATCTTTTTGGTACAGCGGCTCTGTACATTCCTTCCTTCTTCTTTTGGTACTTCTTGCATCATTTAATATCCTGCCCATAGAATCTTTAGTACTTCCACTCAAGGCTTGAATTTTTTCTTGAGTTTTTCCCATTTAAGATATGCTGAACATGTTCTTGGATGTCTGATTCTAGGTCTTTATACATGTCATTCTAATATTTGGCTTTGTCTTCTCAAGCTGCCCTTTGAAATTTTCTATTCCGCCCTTTGACTTCATCTTTTCTTCCATTTGCCTCATAGGCATGTGCAAGTTGGATATTGAATAAGTAAGACTGAACAAAAGTTGATGTCTTCCAATTCTGGTGCTCATGAGGAATATTGAAAGTACCATGGACTGCCAATCGGACGGACAAATGGCGAGACTCTGTCTTACGTGCTTTGGACATGTTTTCAGGAGAGACCAGTACTTGAAGAAGGACCTCATACCTGGGAAAGTAGAAAGGGCAGCAAAAAGGAGGCAGGCTCTCAACGAGATGGACGGACACAGAGGCTCCAGCAATGGGCTCCAGCACAGGAGCAATTGTGAGGGAGGCTCAGGACCGTGCAGTGTCTCCTTGTTTTGTGCGCAAGGTCACTGTGGGTCAGAACTGACTAGGTGGCACCAAACAACAACGACACCACACAACTAAGACACTGCACAATCCATTTGCAGGAAGGTGGTTACCTCTGTCGTGATATTGACTGAGAACTTGCTCCAAGAAAATTTTGGGGATGCTGGCAATGTTTCAGTTCTTCATCTTAAATAGTTCCATGGTGGATAAATATAAGAATTAATGGAGTGTACATGAGGCAGAGGAGCCACTGGAATACCATTTTGTTGACTGCTGAATGACCTGCCTCTTCCCCCGCCCATCTCAGAAAGCCCCTGCTGGTGATTGATCTCAGAATGTACTCATGTGTACCCAGAATAAGAACATTGTAGCTAATCCTGTTATTCTTTAATATTGTTCCTTTTTGATGTTGTAACCAGGATGTTATCATTAATCTTACTATTCTTAATACGCTGCTTTGTTGGGTTTTTTTTTTTTTGTCTTTTTTTTAAACATTTTATTAGGGGCTCATACAACTGTTATCGCAATCCATACACACATCAATTGTGTAAAGCGCATTTGTACATCATTCCCAAAACATTTTCTCTCCACTTAAACTCCCGACATTAGGTCCTCATTTTTCCCCTCCCTCCCCGCTCCCCCCTCCCTCATGAGCCCTTGATAGTTTATAAATTGTTATTTTGTCATATCTTGCCCTGTCCGACGTCTCCCTTCACCCACTTCTCGGCTGTCTGTCCCCAGGGAGGAGGTCACATATACTGTAGTTCCTTGAAATCGGCTCCCCCTTCCCTACCCATTCTCCCTTTACCCTCCCTGTTTTGCCACTCACACCACTGGTCCTGCAGGGCTCATCCGCCCTGGATTCCCTGTATTTTCAGCTCCTATCTGTACCAGTGTACATCCTCTGGTCTAGCCAGACCTGCAAGGCCGAATTTGAGTCATGGTAGTGGGAGCAGGGAGGAAACATTTAGGAACTAGCGGAAAGTTGTATTTCTCATCGTTGTTACATCGCACCTGACTGGCTTGTCAATACACTGCTTTGATATAAAGAATATTAACATTAATTTTGCTATTTTTGTTTCTTTCACCACCGCCTTACCCACGCTTCATAGAAAAGGCCCTGAAAAATGAGCCAAATAATGTTGTGGGTTTTGCCTTTATAAACTCACTGATAATTCCACTCTGGGCTGCTTTTAAGTTCCTTCCAGTTGAGTGATAGCTGAATGCAGCCTCTTGTACACTTTCAAGACATTACACTGGCTATCATTTATTGGAACCCACAACATACACAACCCTACCTTCAAAATGCTCGCGTTCTACCAGATCATTTATAGTCACTGTGACTTAGCCACATGGTTCCCTGGAGGATCAAAGGAGTTCAAGGTGGATCTGCCTGCTTCATAAGCCTTCTGTTCCAACCTTGAGAGTGACCTGCTTGTCTTTTGTACAAAGGAGATGAAGGGCAATCCAATAGGCGGGTGGGCCTGTCCCCGTCTCAATAGCAATGACAGATAGCCACACTTACTGCCATTGAGCTAATCCCAACTTACAGTGTCCCGAGTGGGCATCAAAGGCTGTAGGCCTTTACTGGAGTAGAAAACCTCATCTTTCTCCCACACAGCAGCTGGTGATTTTGAACTGCTGACCTTGTGGTTCAGGCCATTGGTGACTAGTGAGTGCTTCTAGAACGTCAGGGTCTGTATTACATACTTGAGGAGATGACGAGGTCATGCTGGTCAGCAGAATTCCCTCTTACCACAGGAGATACCTCCCGTGTGAGCAGCCATCATGTTTCTGTCAATGGGGACCTGTGTGATCGTTAGGTTTATTGTGGCAACGAGGCCAGTAGGAACATATGGATGGAGTTTAATCAGGTCACAGCTCGATTGGAGGATGACTGACATAAATAAAGACAGTGGGGTCCCATCTGCCTCTTGCTCCCTGGTGGTCAGACCAGCATGCTGCTGCTTTAGCTAGTGCTCTGCCTCAACCTGTGTGCCACACTCCCTGTGGGCCAAGCCAACCCGTGGATCAGCTGCTTGGACATGCTGCTGGTGCATACATTGCTGGGGCTTGAGGCTGGTGGATCCTGTATTGTGCTTGAGTTCAAGAGCCCGTCAGGGCCTGCTTCCCTAAGCTCCTGAGCTACTGACTGTTGCTGACCCACCCTGCTGTCTGCTGCCTGTGTGGGATTAAAGGGAAGAGGGGACACCACAAATCATCACAGGTCCGGTAGGCGCAATTGCACAGCGATAATAAGTAAAGATTATAGTAAAGTCATAGAGAGCATGAAAGTTAAAAGATAGAGTCAAGTAATGGAGTCAGACGCAATTCATGGTAGCATTGCTCACCTCAGCCCCGCTTGGTGGTCCACGTGGAGGGAGAGAGAAGAACTTTAATGCTTCCCCAGTTTTTACCCCCTCTGGGGACGTGCAAGCCCCCTAATTACAGGTGAAGACATACGTCACAGGAAAGGGTTGTACAATAGGCATACACATTGTAGGAAGGGGATCTATGATAGGCATAAGCATGACAGGAAGGGGATGAGCTAGGGGTGTGCCCAGAGGAGTGGGAAGGCCTAGGGGTATACATATGACAAGATGGGCGGGCCCTAGATTCATGATGGCTACCTAACCTTGGTTATCCTTAAGCGGGTTTGACCTCTCTGGTGTTTCCTACAAGAAAACAGACAACTATTATCCTTATCAGAAGGGAGTGGGCCCTGCTTGTTGTGGGATAAACAGTGGTGTTTACTTGTTCCAGATGTCCGCTAGCTCTTAAGGAGAATGACCTTTAATCTACTCCTGATGACCTCCACGTGTATAGTCATTCTCAAGCAGCTAAGTCTGGCATATATTTGGGGGAGACAGCTTGAGAGAAATCCTTCTGTTTCCCACATGCCTGCAGGCAGACTCTGCCTGCCTTGCCTGAGGGAAGACTCCCCTGTCTGCTTCCTTGACCTGGGACCCAGAAGCCCATGGGGGTAGAAGGACTTCCAGTATGTTCCACAAAAGTGAGTTGAACTGAGCCCTCTGTTTCTCTAGAGAACCCTGCCTAACACAACCTGCATGGTGCTAAGATGTTGAATAGGTCAGTGGACATTTCCAGACCAAGACCAAGAAGAAAGGCCTGTCAGTCAGTTTCTGGAAATCAGTCTTTGAAAACCAGTGCACACAGTCCAATTCCCAGCTCACCATGGGATGGTGCAGGGTGGGGTAGCATTTTGTGTGTAGGAACATTGAGTTAAGGGTGGGCTCTTGGCAGCGGGCTACACTACACAGTATCTTCATCTATTTTCAGTGGAGCTATATCGGGTAGTAGGAGATTCTATTAGGATTCTTTTATAGTGAAAGAATTGGGGCTGGGCTGAGGCTGCTGTAGGAGACTGAGTTAGCTAGCACTGATGGGAGGCCTGTGCTACCAGTTGGGATCCGGGTTGTCGAAGAACACGGTGTTGTCAGCCCGCTTCCGGAAGGTGGACGTGGGTGAGTAAGATAAGAACAAGTTCGTGGATGATGAGGAAGACACGGGCAATGGGCAGGCCAGGCCCGACGAGGGTGAGGTAGACTCCGGCCTGCAACAAGGGAAACATGGTCGCGGCTCTGCAGGCCGCGCTGAAACCACCTCCACCCCCACCCCACCCATCAACACCCAGAGCCAGGCGGTCAAGGGTGGAGCTGGCATTGTCTTGAAGGTGCTCATCTCTTTAAAGGCTAATGATATTGAAAAGACAGTTCAGTCTCTGGACAAGCACGGTGTGGCTCTCCTAATGAAGTATATTTATTTATTAAAAAAATTTTTTTTATGAAGTATATTTATAAAGGCTTTGGAAGCCCTTCCGAGAATAGCAGTGCTGTGTTCATGCAGGGGCGTGAAAAGGCACTGGCTAAAAAAAAAAAAAGAAAAGAAAAGGCACTTGCTGCTGGCAGGCTCGGGTCCATCGTCAGAGTCTTGACTGCCAGGAAAACGGTGTAGCCCAGCCGGCCCTGGGCATCGGCTGAGGTGTGCGAGCTGTTGGTACAAAGACCAAAACCACCCAATGCCTCCGCTGCCTCTGTCTCAGCTTTGCCGTCTTGCTTCTCCCTTCTCCGTCTCTCTCTGAAGATGAAAATTACACATGCCGGCCTTTCATGGAAACGGAGATGGCACGGAGGGAACTTGTCTTTCAGCGGACATGCTCATGCTTCTCAAAGCCATTTCTGCACGTCTGTTGGTAGCATCAGGTACATTCAGGCTGAAATGCACAATTTTTAACTCCTATTGGCTGGGTTTTGTTTTGGTTTTAATCTAATATTGAGAGATTTTATCTGAATTTGAGGCTAGCATTTTAACTCATAGCTAGCCAGGCAGTGGTTTACACACACACACACACACACACACACACACACACACACACACACACACGAATGGCTTGCAGCTTTTACCATTGCAAAACTGGACCATAATCCCCCCAATTTAAGCAAACTGTAGTTTTGGAACAGGCGGTGGGTGAGCCCACTACCAAGAGCCAGCCGTGTCTGGTCACCTCCAGACGACCTGTGCGGGGCATGTAAACACGCTGCCTCCTCGCAGCATCCAGGACTCATGGCTTCTCAGTGTCTGCGGTCACCCAGGGTCCAGAGCAAGGACTCTTGCTCAATACAAATGAATCTATTAAATAAAGAGCCTGTGTAGCATGAGCATACGACTTTTGTTCTAATGGCCCTGTTTGAATAAGAGCAACAATTAAATGACCCTTGGGACTTAACAGAAAGAATGCAGAAACTGGTGTGATTCAAACTCTGGACGGCCTCTTTTCCATAGGAATCTCGCATCCGTCTCAGACAACATGGGTGTAGAAGTAGTAGACAGGTTGCCCTGCAAATGTTTTCAGTATTCTTCAGGGTAATTGGGATCTCACAATTTGGTTTTGATCCAAGCAAATTGCACATTCCATGTTTTATCTCAATGTTTGTTTGTTTTTAAAGAAAAGGCCATACAACGAAAAGTGTTTACTTTGTTGGACAAACCAAACCAGTTCTCCAAAAAAAAAAAAAGGCTGGTGCTTATCCAAAGCTAGTCTGAGTAGCTCCAAAACAAATCCCCCAATGCACTTGACCAGAGAAACCCGCCTGTGTTTTAAGTACTCACGTGGCCCCCAGTTTCATAGTCACTGACTTGCATGAAAACTGGTGCAAAGGTCCCTGTAAACTCTGCTGTTTTTGATACCGTTTTTTTTTTTTTTTTTTGGTTTTGTAAAAATGATAAAATTTCAGAAAATAAAATGTCAGTGTTGAATCGTTTATTTTCCTAAAGCTTTTTAATAGTTATGAATATAAGATTGTAAAGAAAGAGGGGGGAAAAAAGAATTGGAAGCGCAGAGAGGGTTGTTTGCTCAGGGGGATTTGGGGAGTTACAGATCCAGGATTCGAACCCTGGTCTTTGTGACCCTCAAGCTGCTGTATTGACCAGTCAGTCCTGGATGACAGACCAGCCCTGTGCAGTACAGATGACTGTTGTGGGCGTGAGCGTGATCATGGACACTCCCCTGCATGTAAAACTTAACATCCCTAGAGTAATCTAAAAAGCCTCACACTGCTTTTCAACCCCTAAGGCCTCAGGGCACAAAACCAACCAGGTGGTTCTCTCCTCCTCAGACAGGCTCCTCTTTGGGGAAGGTGCTGGGCCTCCGAGGTCTCCTCCAGCACCATGGCCCTCCTGGACTCTCGGGAGGACACCTCCTTCTCTGAGGTCGGCGGGAGTCCCGTGGCTTCGCTGCAGATAGAGGACATGGTCACATCCTGTACGTGCAGGGAGTCCTGGGACGGCCCCCAGTTGCACGGAGCTGGCTGGGCTGCGCTGGAACCTGGGCGGGGCTGGAGTGGGGGCAGTGGAAGGGTGGGCCAGGTGCCTGGCAGGGCATGGGCGGGGCCGGTGGGCGTGGTCCTCCAGGGGACCCGCCATCTCGAGGGACGTCATCGCTCCAGGGGCCGCTGGTGGCCTCTCTTTGCCACCTCAGGAGTCACAGCTGGAAGGCCAGTGGAGCGCTGACCTTGAAAGACAGATGGATGGATGGGTGGGTTGACAGAGATGCTTCTGCTGCCAAGAGCCAGCCTAGGAAGCAGGCTGGCTAATTGCTGTCGCATGGAAACAGGGCGATTTTCTGAATGTCTGGGCGCTTGTTTCCAGAGAGAAAGACCAGAGAAACCAGCTGGGACCTCATGTCACCCGACTTCTCGTCAGCCTGAGATTTTCATAACCTTCATGGTTATTAATGAGCCTAGCGTTGCCGCCGCAAAAAGCTTGCCCTACTGCCCAGCTCCCAGGCTAGCGGCCCATACAGCCTCCACTGGGGGCGGCCGAGGAAAAGCAGGTGATCAAGGCTGTTCCCCAAAGCTAACATGTATCTAGCATGTTCTATCTGCCAAATCTGGTGCTTAGCATGGCTACAACGCGTGCTCTCCTCGAGCCCTGCCTGTACCACATGGGTGCAAGGGGCAGCAGCATCCCTGGCCCTGTGTCTGCCCTGTTCCCAGACTGTGGTGCAGTGGATGATTTCATGCGGCTCTTCTAGCCAGAATCTCTGCCTTTGGGTCCCCTTAGGAACCCCTTGTTAATTTATAGTAGAGAATTGATCACCGCCCTGGAGCACAGGATCTTCGATTAATAGTGTCCTTGATGAGCTCCCGGTACTAATTTTCAAAACATTGTTGAGAGAGGGGTTAGTTTAGGCTAACTACATATCGCAATACCTGTATTCACTTGTGCAGAAAAAATCCTTAGGTGGCTGGATGCTATTTACACAAACAATGGGAGTTGGTTGTCAGGCAAAACTTGCAATAATATTCACTGACAATGCCAATCCCAAGTCCGCTGGAATAGTATAGTATCTTAATACAGCAGGTAGGGAGGGCATTGATGTAAAAAGTCTGTCTGCCTACTGACATTCAATACTCTTGGCTTCTTCAGACACCAGGCATTTTCAGTGTTAAATTCTCCGGTTACAGGTGTGTTTGTGGTAGAGTTTCCACTTTGGATCCCTCTGGCAGCTGTTGGAGCGTGTCGTGTGCCTTCATGTCCAGGATTCAATGCCCCAGTGTTCTATGACACTTGGCCTGGGTCTCCAGGGGCTGGCCAGAAACTCGGGCCAGTGTGGCTTCTGAGGTGCACATCACCAGGCATACCCCCCTGAGGGTCCTTGAAAGCATTGTGAGTCATCTCTCAGCCCCGACTTGGAAGTTGTCCTCCTCCTTTTCCTGCCAACAGACATTCATTCACTTGTCTTCTTCCAGACTTGTCTGCTCCTGTTGGCCTTGACTGTCTCATCAGTACCCCTCACCCCTCTGAGAGGGATGTCTACCTGTCAGGGGCCCTCATCATAACTTTGCATGACAGCCACTAGGGCCAACAGCCCCACCCTTGACCCGCTGATCCCAGGAGACACGAGGAGCCCTCTGCCCAACTGACCTTTGTGGTACACACCTAGAGAGGATGGCGCCCGGCTCATTGACACAAGTTGGGCTCTCTACCAGGCTTCCTGGCCAGCAGACTGGATGCCCTGCAAGCTGAGCTTGTGCCCAGACATTTCAACACTTTAAAGAGGTTTTGTGCAGCAGATTTACCCATTGCTGGTGGATCCAGGCAAGATGAAATCCTCGACATTTCAATAGTTTTTCTATCATGATACTGTCTATCGTGAGAATTTGGGTTTTCTTCGCATTGAGTTGTAATTCATACTGAAGGCTTCGATCCTT
>NW_022111357.1:32976787-32978767 GCF_000313985.2 Echinops telfairi
TGTGTACATGCTCTGGTCTAGCCCACAGTGGAAGGCAGGACTGGGGTCATGACAATGGGGGGTGAGGAAGCCTCAAGGAACCAGAGGAATATTGTGTGTTTCATTGGTGCTATACTGCACCCTGGTTGGCTCCTCCTTTCCTTGCGACCTTCTGTGAGGGGATGTCCCATTGTCTACAGATGGATTTTGGGTCTCTGCTCCGTCTGCCATCCTGTTTACTCAGCATACAGATTGAATAAAAATGCTGAAAGGATTCAAGTCCTACGCGGCAAATGCCCAGTAGGTGTCGCTAAAGGGCCTCCCCTCACCTGGGTGACGCGGTCCTGCAGTTCCTCCTGGGCTTGGCGGGCAGTGGGCTGCTCAGACCTGGGAAGGCAGCCGGTGGCCCAGTCTGAGGGAAGGGGGGGTTCGTCCCCATCTCCACTGCAGGCCTGTACCCTAAAGCCTGTCGGTCCTTGGGTGGGCATTCCTGGCCTGTACATGGGGTACTGTCCCCTCCTTGTGTGGGACCAGCTGCTCAGAAGTCACCATCAATTTCACCCTCCTCCCCTCTCAGAGTCAGTGTCTGGTGTGCCTTGGGAAGCGCATAGCCCCCGGATGATCCAGTTCAACTCCCAGCTCTGTCTCCTGAGGGTCATGTGACCTTGGGCAAGTTGCTTCATCTCTCAGAGCCTCGTCAGCAAATGGTTAAGGCGGCACGTCAAAGCCCAAGTGCACAAGAGTGGGTCAGTGCATGGTGGCATCACGCCCCAGTTTCCAGCCAGTCCTGTCCCTAGGACAAGCAGCATGTCTGCCGTGCACTGCACTCTTCGATGAACAGGAGCAGAACGTGGGTCCTGGGAAGATCGGACTCAGAGGAGGGAGGTCAAGGGAGTTCCAGAAACCACCTTCTCCTTCTTCTGAGGGAGTCAAGTGGATCACCCCGATTGCCCAATAACCCCTGCTACTTATACACATACAGGACTGGGAGAAATCCTACTTTACACTAGAAAGGAAGTCTCATGGACCTTGGACCTGTTTTCTGGAAGTTTTGTTTGTAAATTTAAAAAAAGAATCCATGGAGTCCAGCCTCTGGACAAGGACGTCGTGCTTGGCGAGGTAGAGGGGCAGCAAAGAGGAGGACGACCCTCGTGAGAGGGACGGACACAGACGCTGCACCCACGGGCCGGACATGACAACTGTGAGGCCGCGCAGGACAGGCGGCTACAGCTCGGATCCCACTCGGGCGCTACCGGCAACCTGGGCGAAATACTGAACAACGCAGGAAACATCCACAGGAAGTGGAAGGAACACACCCAGTCATTGTGCCAAAAAAAGTTAGCAGGTTTTCAAAAGGCAGGAAGGAGAGAAAGGACAGATGGGCCTGGGTCTTCCGAGGAGCCTCTGAAACGCAGTCGGCTTCACAGAGCAGCTAAGCACATGGGAGATGTGTTCGGCAGGGTTCTCCAGAGAAGCCAGAAACAACACCAGACGCTTCTGTGTACATACATGAAAGAGACACACGCCCCTCCCACATTTCAGCAGAACTGTCCCGAGAACGTTTTCCCTGAGGTCTGGAAGTGCCCTTAGAGCAGCGGTTCTCAACCTGTGGGTCTCGACCCCTCTGGGGGTCGACCGACCCTTTCACAAGGGATCGTCAGATTCATCACAGTAGCAAAATGACAGTGATGAAGTAGCAATGAAAATAATGTTATGGTTGGGGAGTCACCATCACACGAGGAACCGTATTAAAGGGTCACGGCATGAGGAAGGTTGCAAACCACTGCCTTAGAGCAACTCTTTGTGTGTGTGTGTGTAAACATGTTTATCCAAAAGCAGGGTTTAAAAAGCAACATTATTCAACAAGGGCTGTCGTCAAACCACCCCAGTACCATAAACTGAAAGTAACTTGGCAGCAATGCAGACTTAAGGCTGGAGTGGGAGTGGCATTTTCATTCTTGATCAACCTACCTGATAGAGAATTCTTTACATTTCCAAAAC
>NW_022111357.1:32980427-32986936 GCF_000313985.2 Echinops telfairi
CCCTGTTCCTCTCCAACACCACAGCCAAGGTCAGGTGCTCCTGGCTGCCTGTCGTGCTTCACTCACGGAATCACCTGTTTGACCCCCACAGGGCTGTGGGTGGGCCACCCCAGCATCATTCGCATGGGAAGTGCAGTCTTGTCCTTTCTCCCTTCCTCTGTTTTGAGGGAAACAATGGCTAGGGGGCACCAGACCTCCGATGACTTCCTGAGGGGGTGGGGTGGGGCGGAGACTCAGGATCAGCTCGGGCATCAGCCCCAAGCTGATTTCTATGAAGTGGAGATCAGATACACCTCACCCTCTCTCCTACTTCTGTCACTAGCTCTCTGTCCCACAGCACCCTCTACTTCAGTGGTTCTCAACCTTCCTCATGCCGAGACCCTTGACTACAGTTCCTCCTCGTGTGGTGGTGACCCCCAACCATCACATGATTTTCGTTGCTACTTCATCGCTGTCATTTTGCTCCTGTGATGAGTCGGATGACCCCTGTGAAAGGGTCATTTGAGCCCCAGGCTGAGAACCGCTGCTCCCCTCTGGTAGTGGGTCTGATGGCTCCTTGTAATGGCCACGCAGAACTCACAGACCACGCAGAGCGGCTGGCAGTGTTGCACGGCTGACCTCGAGGCTAGCTCCCCCGTGTCACCTGCTGGGCCACCAGGTCTCCTCTAGGAGACAGAGGCTGAAGTTCGGGTAGCGTTCTCGGGAAGTCGCTCTCTGTCTGCCCGGGGGTCTGCATTTCCCGCTCGGTTCCTTGGTGATCTCGGCTCAGCACAAATCTTTCCCTTTGCTGCTCCTTCACGACAGTATCCAATCTCCTCTGGAAGCTCAGAAGCGATTGGCTTAGCACACGTCAGGACACAGCCACACGCATGTAACAGAGCGCCCTGTTCCTAATGGGATTCCAACACCTACAGTTTGTAATTCAATCCGTAATCTTCTACCTATTGGCCTCCCCTAATTCATGTCCTTCCCACGTGCAAACCACCTTTACCCTATCACACCAGGCAGGTAGGATGACCCCCTCTGGCCTGCTCTGGTAGGAAGCCTAGAAGATTCTGGATGATTCTGTGGAAGCAGCTGTGGCACAGGCCAAGAGCAGGTGGCTGTTCTGAGGGTCACAGGAGGGTCTTTATGGAGCAGACCAGGGAAAGGGCAAAGTGGAGGACGGCGGGGGGCAATCCCTGACCTCAGTTCCTGAGGTCAAACCCTGGTTGAGCTTGGCATCTCTGTGAGCTTGGGGATAATAGCCGGCCTCACTCAGGTGTGGGGGAAGGATGGGGGTTGATAGGGTGAGTGAGGTCGCGTAGGAAAAGCACCGGACAAACAGTGTGGCCCCAGGAGTTGCTCAGGAAAGGGTTTGCGCAGCACTGGCAAATTGAGTGGAAAACCGAGGGTCCCCCTGCTCAAGGGTAAGCAGACCCAGGATTCTCGCAGGGGGAGCTGGAGTGGGCGGGCTTGATTTCGGGTGTGTGTCTAACTGTGGGTCACATGAGTCTGTGCCATGCCTGAGCTGGCATCTCAGCGGGGTTGGGGGAGTGGGTTCTGGCTGCTGCTGCTGGGGGACCCCACATGGTAGGGACATGGTGCCTCCACGGACACCCATACAAGGCCTGGGCTCTGTGCTCATCAACTCGAGTCATGGGGGGTGGGAGTTCACCTTCTCTAAGGAAGGGACAAAACCAGGGAACTATTTTGAGAAGGTGTCGAGGGCCAGGTCACTAAAATTAGACCCTTGGTTCCTAAAAAGACAATTGGCGCCAACCAAGCCCTCTGAGAGGGGCTCTTCAGCTGGGAATGTGACCCAGGAAGCCCCCGCGGGCCGGCGCAGTGAGGTCACCTTGCAGAACCAGTGGAACCACCTGATGGCCAGCAGTCATGGGCACTCCCCACTCGGCCCCCAGCCCCCTGCAACATTCGGGAGCTGGCCCCACCCGAGCCCTCTCTGAGCCAACCACATGAGGAGGCCAGAGATCGGAGCCGCCCCTGCCTGGGCACCCCCTGACCTTCCAGCAGTCGTTTTTCTTTGTTGACTCTGGGAGCTCCGCTCTGTAGAGGGGTCTGTGTGTACACACCTATACCTGTGTGTGCGTGAGTGTGTGCACACGCGTGCATGCATGTGAAGGAGCCCCACTACTCTGAACTACTCTGCTGCTGTAACCTAAAGGGCAGCAGTTCGGATCCATAAGCCACTCGGCAGGAGAAAAAGCGGGCAGTCTGCGGCCCCTGGCAGCCCCGAGAACCCGTTGCTCGGACTGACCTATATTTAACCTGGAGCCTTGGTGGCACAGAGGACTAAGCATTGGGACGCTATCGAAAAGGTTCGAACGCTCGTCAAGATTTCCAGCCTCAGAAACCCAGTGGAGCAGCTCCACACGGTCCTCTAGGGGCACTGTGAGTCCCGGTGAACTCCCGGGCTGTAGGTTTATATTTCACCAGGCTTGCACCGGATTAGGAGCCTAGGGTGCGTGGTGGTTACACATTACTTCCAGCAACTCTTGCGGGGAGAGGCTGAGCCTCTACACCGGTGCTCAGTTACAGCCTCAGAAACGCACGGGGCAGTGCTGCTCTGCCCTATGGTCAGAATGAAGTCAGTGGCCGTGAGCTTGAGTGCAGATTCCGTCTCTCACGAGTCTTCTAAGACATTCTTACTTACTGGTCTTTCTCTCAGGGGCATCTGGGGGCTCCCTATGCCCTCTACAGCGGTAGATGGTATCTGTCCTAGGTCCAGGGGGATGGAGGAGAACAGGAACCCACAGGTGATGGGATGCCTGGGCCTGGGCTCCTTCCCATCTTTAATGAAAGCCTTTCCAGCTCTCCTCTCAGGGAAGACCCACATTCCGGTGGAGTCCTTGCTGAGCGGCAGCAGCTCCAGGTTTGATTAATGATGCCTGCCTTGGGTAGGGGCAGGAGGACTGATGTCTGCTGGTCATCTTGCCCTGGGCTGACTCTCCTGGAGCTGCTGCTGGCAGCGGGGCTTGCAGTACATTTGCAGGCTCCTTGCGGTCCCACACAGGCTGGCAGGCTGAAGAATTCCAGGAACGTGTTAGAGTTGCTCACAGCACCTTATGCTCCACATGTGACCTGCCATGCGACTTCTCTGCGGGCTGTGTGAACAAGAGTGCGTGCGCGCTGAGGGGTGGGGTGAGAGGGTCCAGCACCCTCAATCTCCAAGGTTTTTTCTGGGTCTCTAGCTCTGGTGCTGAAAAACTGGTCAGGGAAAACCCAGAGATAGATCAGAAGAAAGGTCTGACAATTGACTTTAGGAGCCCTGTGGCGTAGTGGTTCCGTGTTGGGCTGTTAACCTCAAGGCCAGCAGTTCAAAACCACCAACTGCTTCTAGGGAGAAAGAGGGGGCTTTCTACTCTGGTAAACAATTACAGTTACAGAAACTCACAGGGACAGTTCTACACTGTGCTCCAGGGAGAGGGGAGGCTAGTGGACGGATCTTAGTGACTTACCTGAGATCACACAGCTGCTGGTCGGAGTCTGGATTTGAACCCAGACTTGTCATTCGGATCTCCAGAGCCCAGACATCTGTTCCTGAAACAACGCAGCTTGAAAGAACGGCATTACGTCCTGCCCCACAGCCTAACCGACGCCGCCGGCTCGTCCTGACAGAACGGCTCACAGACAGCTGGCATCTGTCGTCTTGGGCGTTGAAGGAGAGTCCCGTCCAAACGCGCAGCAATCCAGTGACACACCTGATTTCAAAGTGGCTCTTAGACCGGGCCGTGCCCACGGGGTCCGCTGACCCGGAGGAACAGAGGAGCGTCTGTCGGGCGGCTCTGGCTCCTTCCCTGAGCTCACCCCTTAGCATCTGTGCATCATAGGGCAAGTCTTCACAGAGTCTCGTTTCTTCTCTGTGAACAGGGTTGGGCAAAATCCCCGTCGCTTTCCCTCCACAAATTGTTACCTAGAAATACCACGAGGAACAAAGGCACCAACAACACAAGGGGGAAAAATCCATCAGTCCTGTGCTCAGCTCATCTACACAATCTCACCGCCATCGAGAGCATCCCAACGCCCAGTGGCCTAGAGGACACGGTAGACCTGCCCCTGGGGGTTTCCGAGACTGTCACTCTTCACAGGAGCAGAAGGCCTCGTCTTTCTCCTCTGGAACCACCAATGGGATAGAACCACTGACCTCGAGGTTATCAGCCTACCTGGGGCCCACAACACCACTAATACTCCTTAGGATTCAGGCAATGCTGAAGGGAGAAGGGGTTTGGCTAGCGGGTGCAGGGCTGGGGCCTTTGGGAAGGAGACCTGGCTGGGCCTGCGGGCAGGTGGGAGGGTAACCGTGGTACCGGGTGAGTGGGGTCGTTGGCCCTGGTCTCTTGACGAGCTCTGGGGTGGTGCTTGCTTGGCTTTTGCATCTCTAGGTTGAGGTCCCGCCTCCAGGTTGGCTCCTGCTATTGTCCAGTTCAGAGTTGCCAAGGCGGAGTGGCCTTCTTGATGCTGTGGACTGGGTCAGTTTTAGGTGTGTGCATATGTATGTGTGTGATTGTGTATCTATGTGTATGTGTGTGTCTATGTGTGTGCGTGCATGTGTGTATATGCACATGTACATGTATATAGGTGTATGTATTTGCATGTACGTATTCATGTGTATGCATGTGTATGTGCGTGTATATGTATGTACATAGATATATGTGTGTATGTGTACATGTATGTGCATGCAAACGTGTGCTTCTCTAGGATGCCTCACAGCTTCCCTGTTGAGACAACCAGTAACACCTCCGAAAGAAGAGAACCCCAAACCAGTTGCTGCCAGGAATCCCTGAGTGGCCCAAACCATGAAATGCTCCACCACTACCCAGAAGGTGGACTGGTCAAACCCACGCAGAGGCCCCACAGAAGTGAGGCCTGGTGACCTGCTTCCCAAAGGGCACAGTCTCAGAAACGCGACAGAGCCTGCTGTCCTGCACCCTGGCCGCCGTGAGTCAGAAGCAGCCCCCTGCAACTGCCCAGGGACCGCGAGTCGATGTCCTCTCCCAGCGGCCCATGTGTGTCAGGGCAGGACTGTGCTGCTGGGGGCTCAAGGGACATGGCCTTTCAGAAGGAGGACAGAGGTCAGGCCTTTGTTTTAAGGTGGCTTCGAGCCCCCTTTGGTTAATGACCAGCCCTGCTGATGTTCCCTGGGGGAGGGAGGGACCTGTGAGGCTCCCCAGCCCTGACACAGACACAGAGGCATAAGAGCCTATGGGGCAGCCACGCGTCCATCCCGTGGACCGGCTCCGGGCCTGACAGAACCGTCCTCCCTCCCATTTCTGGCCCAGCTGGCCATGTGCTCTGGGGTCACTTCAAGGTGACTGGCCTGGCCTAGGCACGGTGGACACCATTTGGCTGTAAACAGGCAGCAGGAAGCCCAGAGTGGGCGGGGAGGGGTGCTGGCGGCTGGGGGACTGGCCAGCGTGTGTCGCTCACTTGCTTGGGGGCAGGTGTGGACACAGCGCTGACAGACCGGACTTGTCAGGATAAGAGCCTGGCTTGGGCATGCGGCTCAGGGGATGTGCAGGCTGGGGCGTTATCAGTGAGAGCGAGTTTGCAGCAAACCGGCTGGCCTGGGTGCTGACAGCCGGGAGCCAGTACGGGCCCAGCTTCTTCCCACACTCCCCTGGCTCCCAGCCGCAGGGCAGGAGGTACCCTCTGTGGGGACATTTGAGGAGAGGCGAGGATAAAATCAGTGGCGGAATCTCCCCCCCACCCCCTCCACTACTTTCCTTTCCCTCCTCGGTGGTTCAGATGATTGACATGCTCGGTTGCGGACCCAAAGGTTGGAAGCTTGAGTCCACTCCATGGTGCCTCAGAATAAAGGCCTGGCCATCTCCCACCTCAGAAATCAGCCCTTGCAAACCCTGTGGGGCCCCGTGGTACTCTGACCGCCCAGGGGTGCTGTGAGTCGAAGTCGGCCCAGCAGGACTGGCCTGCGCCAGGCACGAAGGCCAGCTGGGGAGGCCCTGGAATTAGCGTGAGCTGCCAGGGTCCCTCAAAGAAGGGGCCTTGAAGCTGAGACTGCTATGGGGGAGCATCGGAGGGAGGCAGTGGCCCAGAGGCGCTGGAGGACTGAAGCGTTTGAGGAATGCTAAGCTGCATCGGTAGAGACCAGTCCCTGGAGAAGGACATCGTGTTCGGTGAAGTGGAAGGGCAGCAAAGGAGAGGACAGCCCTGGACGAGATGGGCGGGCGCCGTGGGTCCACTGTGGGCTCAGGAGCAATTGTGAGGCTGGCGCTTTGCTCTGTTGTCATGAGGTCACTGTGGGTCCGAGCTGGCTGGAGGGCACCTATCGACAACTGGCCATGAGCCGGAGTGTGAAAGGCTCATGAATGGACTGAGCCCCTGAGTCGTCCACTGCGCGGGCAGGAGTTGGGGGGCTGTGTTCAAAAGCGAACAAGTCCTGGCAGGGGTGAGACTACCCAAAGGCTCTTGAGAGGGGAGATTATCCTGGACTGCTCCGCCGGGTAGTATTAAATTAAAAATGACGCTGAGGGAGGTGGGGGACCAGCCCC
>NW_022111357.1:32987515-32996100 GCF_000313985.2 Echinops telfairi
CCCCCCACACCGCCGGGTCTTAAGTACAATCACCTGCATCCCTATGCGAGGCAGGTCTGACAGGGGCAGAAGCCGTTGCCAGCTGTCAAGTCGTGAGCTCTTGGCGTCCGGTCCTGTGCCACCCCAGGGAGCTGGCCGATCCGAGCTCCCCCAGGCTTCTCTCTGCGGCTGCTTTTCAGGAGGCGTCCAGGCCTCTCTTCCTGGTGCCCTGTCGTCCGGAGGCTCTGCTGCGCTGTGTGGCGCCCCAGCCTGGGCCTCCTCTGCAGGAGAAGGGCGGGTCTGCCGCTGCCCACCACTGCCCCCCTTCGCTGCCCTCAGGCAGTATCTGCTGCATGAATGGCAATGGCTTCCTTTCATCGTCTGCCGACTAGAGAGAATGGCCTCGGTGAGGGTTAGCTACCTATTGCTGGGAAACACAGGACCTTAACCTCATGACAAGAAACAACGAGTACTCCTGGCCTAGTTTCTGTGTGACAGGACTGGGGAGGGGCTTCCTCGGGCGGCTCTGGTACAGGGTCTCTTGTGTGTAGGTCGACGGGGCTATAGGCATGGGGAGGCTGGATGGGGGTGGTGCTTCGAAGCTGGTTCAGTCACAGGACCACTGGTAGGTGGCCGCCAGTCCTTCACCACATGGGCCTCACCGGTCTTCTCCAGCGTCTTTCTGACACGGCAGCGGATTCCCCCAGATGCAGTGGGGTCTGTGTGAGGCGGCAACCTATCAGAGAAGGAACATTTAACTATTTCCCATAGGGAGTGAGGGGTAGACCGTGGTAAGGAAGGCCGTGTCCTGTCAAAGGCGGAAACCCTGTGTAGCTCAGTAGCCCCGCCGAGATCCAGCCTGCTACCCCTCACCGGTCTCACAATCATAACGAAATGTTATGTCATTCTAGAACAGCGGTTCCCAACCTGTGGGTCGCGACCCTTTTGGGGGTCGAACGACCTTTTCACAGAGGTCGCCCGATCCATAACAGTAGCAAAATTGCAGCTATGAAGTAGCGAGGAAACCCTGTCCTCAAGCACCTCCTCCCCCGGGAAGGCTGGGCAAGGCTGGGAAGGGTAGCCGCTGAGGCAAGTGTGGCTCAAGAGGCATCCCATCCTGTGGGATTACAGAGACTTTCCCCAGCTTTGTCTCCCTCAAAGATAAGCCAAACATGAGAGGCTATTTGCCAGTTCATGGTGGGAGGTCAGCTGCTTAGAGGCATCCTCCCTGAAAGCATTCAGTTGCCAGACCACTGTCTGGTCCCACCACAAGAGGGTGGGTCTCTACTGTGGTCCCTAACGGTAAGGACAATGGATTATGTCTCACTAAAGGCTTGTGCCCATCAGTCTGGTCCATTGTAGGTGGGGTTTACACCCTACTGATCATGGTGTCCATGGAGAGCCAAAAAACAGGTCAAACCTGCTCGGTGACATCCAAAGTTAGGTTGTCATCCTGAATCTGGGATCTGTCCATCTTGTCCCATGTGTGCCTCCAATCCCTCCCCTTCCCATTGTGTGGATATCCCTAGATCCTCCTCCTCATTACTGTATTACCTATAGGGCAACCCCTTCCTGTGATGTATGTCTTTACCTGTAATTAGGGGGCTTGAACGCTCCCCAAAGATATATAAGCCTTGAGTAGCAATGAAGAACTCTCCCTGGCGCTCTCCCCCTGGTTCCCGGTCCCTCTGGCCCCTCGCCCCAGGTCCTCCTCCCCCTCCCCCTCTCCTGCACTCTCATCTCCCATCTCCATGTGGACCGCTCAGCTGGGCTGAGGTGAGCATGCTACCATGAAATGTGTCTGACTCCATTATTGCAATCTCTCATGCACTCTATGACTTTACTATAATCTTTATATATCATAACCGTACAATTGCGCCTATTGAACCTGTGATTAGTGGGGGGGGGGGGCTGGCCTTTCCCCCACTCCCATCCTAATCCAGCCTCATTAACATAATGGTTAAAACTCAGTGCCATTGAGCCAATTCTGACCCACAGCAATCCTGCAGGACAGCAGAACTGCCTCTGTGGGCTTCTGAGACTGGACGTTTTTACAGTGGAAACGCCTCCTCTTCCTCCTGTGGAGCAGCTAGTGGCAGGGAGCTGCTGACATGGTTAGCAGTGCAGCGTGTCACCCCTATGCCACCGGGGCTTCTCAAATGGACCCTAACGACAGGCACAGGGGCACAGCACATCATCGCACCAGGGAACGATCACACCGTTAGCTCACTGTCAAAGGACGTAACCGCACAAGTGCCAAACCACCAACACCATGGCCCCGGCCAAGTGCCTGGTTCTATGCACCGTACGTGCCCTAGCAGCAAACCGTTCTGTCCTCTTGATGGGTCAAAAATACCTGTTTGCACAATTCCCCCGCAATCACGTGTGGGAAACCCAGGGGCGGTGGCTAGAAGGGCCATATTAAGTCATTCACTGCGCTGCAAGAGCCACCCTTGGTGGCCTGCCAGGGCCTCGCCCACAGCACCCCAGAGGGGCGGGAGTGTCACACGGGCCTGCTTCCCGACCTGCTCCCGTGTTTGTCGCTCCCCAAGCACAGTGCGTCCACTCCTTGATCCGCTCTATTAATATCCCTCATGTGAATGTTCCGGGACAGTCATTCATGAGCCGCACCCTCACGTGCACGCCGGTCTCCACGCCATTCATGAGTGTGACCCTCGGGAGCGCCTGGCCCCTCCCTCTCTATGTCTTCTCCTCCCTCTCACTCTCTGTCCTCCGTTTCCAGAAGGTCTGCGGGCCACAGGCCTGTCTGTTGCTTCTCCACGGGACTCCACGGAGTCAGAGGCTGCCCAATCACATGACAATCGAAAGGAGCCCTTGGGATTTGGCCTCTCTCTCGTGTTTCCAGAGCCATTGCTCCCGGCCTTAGGGCCGTCGGAGAGCGGGAGTGGGAAGCCATTCCTCGCTTTGTGTTCAACTCTGACATGCACTGCCTCCGGGAGGATTCCCAAGCCCCTCACTCGAGGTGACGACACTGGGCAACTGCAGTCCTGCCGGGCCGTTCCCTCCCGTGAAGACCCGAGAACATGATGGCAGCCTTTCGTTCAGGACAGCCCATTCTTGGCCTTTATTCACTCATCCTGAATAAAACGTCTAGAAAAAGAAGTTCTCAGTGCCACTGCTGAATCCCCAAGGCCCACACCTCGTGGATGTGTAATACATATTTATCAAGGACAAGAAAAATACTTCTTTACAGATGGAGAAACCGAGGTCCAGGGAGATTGAGTCACCCAAGGGCCCCCAGCTGGACATCGGTAGGCCCACCTCTATGGGTTCCCAGAGCCTGCACTCCCCAGAATTAGAACCCTCAGGGGCTACCCTGAGAAGATGGGCCCCCATCCTCAGACGGACAGCGCCCGTCCTCAGGGCATCCCGCACGGCCTCTTCTCCGTCTTTGGTGTGTGCTCCAAGGTGAAGGTCATGTGATGGAAAAGAGACAAGCTCTTCCGAGCGAGCAGTGCCTCCTCTCATCCACTCTCCAGAAACTCAACAACTCCCCCCACACCCTCCCCTCTCCTCTGCTTTGCCCTTCACCATCACCACCTCCAGTAGACGAAATGTTTTACTCATGTCTGGATTCAACTGTCTTGTCTCATCTCCGGTTGAAGGCAAGACGGACAGAGCAGGGATTTTACCTTTTCTGTCTATTGTGGTGTTAGTCAGGGCTGACTAGAGAAACAAATCCAGGGACACTCACATGTGTGTAAGAGAGAACTTTATATCAAAGTGCAATTGTACATTAAGAAAACATCCCAGTCCAGTCCAATTCAAGTCCATAAATCCGAAATTAGCCCATATGTCTGTTACCAGTCTATAAATTCTTCAGACTCACACAGCATACGCAGTAACACCAACTGCAGGAAGAAAGATCACAGCCCGGTGGGTGGAAATCTTGTGGATCCAGTGGCGGTGGAAGCATCTCAGTGTGGGTAGGAGTCTCCACGTGGCTCCTCCAGCTCCAGGGCTCTGGTGCCATCAGGGGTCTCCCTGTGGCTTGTCAGCAGGAAGACAAGCAGAGTGTCTGCCTCCAGGGAGGGATACAGGAGTTCCCAGACTCCTCAGGAGAAGGCCATGCCCACACGGAGGCCTCATTGACTATGGCCTGATTGATAGGCTAGACTCCACCCCTTAGCAAGTTGACAGGAGACTATGTAAATGCCACAGTTGTTGGGTCTAAAATGTAGTGCTGTTGTTAGCTGATGTCATTGGCCTCCAAAGCATGGCAACACCATGCACAAGGGAATAAACCACTGCTCTGCCCTGCGCCACCCCCATGATCAGTTGTAGATTGGACCATTGTGATCAATAGGGCTTTCACTACCTGATTTTCAGAAAGCACGCAATCAGACCCTTCTTTCTAGCCCATCTGTGTTAGGCTGAGTCCTCTAGGGAAGCAAAAACAGTGGTGCTGATGTAGGTATATGAAGAGAGAAGTGTATATGAAGAAGAATAGGCCATGCAGTTGTAGGAGTGGGTACGACCAGTCTAGTCCAAGTCTCTGGGCCAGATGTTAAGCTGAAAGCTTTTCCTGGATGGGGCAGCTGCTCAGGCAGATGGGCAGAACAGGAAGATGAAGCAGGAAAACCACAGGCTAGTGGGTATCAGCAGATCCTGCCTATGGCTGGCAGAGTCGAACAAATCCAAGACAGGCAGACTCTGATGGGTCCCAGGGTCAGCAGGCAATGGCTCCCAAAGCCAGTGGACAATACGGTGGGGCACTAGCTCAAGAACCAGAGAACAATGTGACAGATGCAGGATCCAGGCCAGCAAGAGAGTGAAGCTCTCCACAGCTCTCTAAACGGCGAACAGTACTGAGTTAGTTAATTGTGCCAGCCT
Organism: Echinops telfairi; assembly: GCF_000313985.2. Classification (NCBI taxonomy): domain Eukaryota; kingdom Metazoa; phylum Chordata; class Mammalia; order Afrosoricida; family Tenrecidae; genus Echinops; species Echinops telfairi. The sequence goes on from NW_022111357.1 coordinate 32,992,349, forward strand.
GGCCAATAATCACATGTGGTGCTGGTTGAAAGGCGGAGGGATAAATGGGTGGTGAGCCTCGGCCTTTCTAGTTCTCGGGTCTCTTGTTTTGTGATGGTTGCGTCGGGTGCAGCTGCCTTAGCAGTTCCCTGCTTCAGCTTGCAAGATGGATTTCCTACAAGACATCCCCAAGGAGAAGCCGCATGGATCTATCCCGATGCAGCCCTGGGTGCTGGAGCAGCCTTGTGGAGACCCTTGCCAGTGCTGAGATGCTTACACGTTCATGGACTCAGCTTTCCTCCTGCAGTCGGCATCATTGCCTCTGTTTTGTGAGGTGGAGGACTTTGTGGACTGGTGTTGGGTTAATGGGTTAATGTTGGACTTGTGGGCTTGGACAGCATTGGGTTGGGATGTTTTCGTGATGCACCTTTTCTTTACATAAAACTCTCTCTTATACATGAGTCGCCGTGGATTTGTTTCTCCAAAGTACCCAGACTAATACAAGTACGTACACCTGAGGAAATACCAATCCTCCTGGCCACGACCTGAGAAATTGCTGGGCTCACAGCAGATCCCACATGGAGTTGGTTGCACTATGTTAGGTCAAATGATCGGGAGGACTCCTCAACTGCAAAGCTCCTGAGAAGCCTGCACAGTCAAGTTGACACAAGCCCACCCATCCCATCACATTAGTCTGGAAGCTCGACGGAACCCCTCGTAGCACTCAGGCTTCCATGAGATACATTGGCTGGGAATTGAACCCAGGTCTTCCGAATGGAAGGCCTGATTTTTGCCACTGGACCATCCGTGCCTTAGAGGGGGCATTCAATAAATATTTGTTGCATTTGAATGAATAAACGAACTGGAGACGTTTTCCAGTTTAGAGGCAGCTGCTAGGCAAAAGGGAGCCCAGGGGTTGCTCAACTTTGAACAGCCCTGCCTGCCCTCCCTGTCCCTGCAGAGACCAGGCCACTGGTGTGGATCTGCTTGGAGAACACTGGAGCCTGTCCAGGCACTCCTGGTCAGGAAGTGGTGTGTTTTCCTGATGGACCAGGCCCAGTGCCACTGGCCAGAGACAGCCAGGGCAGGAAGGAGAGTTTGGTAGAAAGATAGTGTGAGTTTCTCATTATCCTCCCGGCCTGCCTGGCCTGGGAACCGTGTGGGAGATAGTGGCTGAGAGTGGGTGACAGGCCAAGGGTGACTTACAATAAGCCCTGAGCTGGGCCTTGTGACTGTCCTGGCCTCTTCCTGGCCCATTCTCTGTCTGGTGTGCTTTTCTCTACCCTGCAGACGGGCCTCAGTGGTTAGCCAGGGCTGAGTGGACAAATGCCCGAGGCTAAAGAGCAGTCAGCACAGCCACAACCAGGAGACACAGCCGCCCAAGCTCCACGACATTAAACACTGATGGTGAGGGGACGGTGCAAGAAGATAAGTGAGGTGGGGGGCAGCAGAAAACACGTAGCACGCTCATATTAGAACAGTTCAAGGCGATTTCACAAAGGGGCTGTTTCCAAAGGCGGGGTAGAGAGAAACCACGAGTGACCATGCCCAGGGAAAGTTGCAGTGGCTCGGGTCACATCCCTGAGCCTAAAGGGCCCTGAGACGGAGAGGACAGAGGAAGGGGTCGCCCCGACTCTGGGTGCTAGATATTCAACTTTGTTCACCAGCAAAATACACATGAATGCAACAATGTGTTAGCCTGGGTTGACTAGAGAAGCAAATCCAGAGACATTCATATGTGTGTAAGAGAGTTTTATATCAAAGACTAATTATATATTAAGAAAACATCAAAGCCCCGCTCAGATCAAGTCCATAAGTCCAATATTAGCCCATGTGTCCGATACTAGTCCATACATTCATCTTTAGACTCGTGCAGCACATGCAATGATGCAGAATGCAGGAAGATCACAGGCCGGTGGGGAGAAGGTCTTGTGGATCCAGTGGCAGTGGAAGCATCTCAGTGCTGCTTCAGGTCTCCACGCGTCTCCACAGCAGGAAAGGGAAGGCAGAGAGAGTGGGGCTGGCCTCCAGTGAGCTATTTATTTCCTTCACGCGGCAGAAAATATACGAATCCAACCATTTCTGCGTGTACAATCCAGTGACACCGATGAGATTCTTTGAGTTGGACGATCATTCTCACCCTCCTCTTCTGAGTCGTCCCTCCCGCAGGGACACAGAATCACTGCTCTCATTTTCCATCTGGTCTTTGGCCGTTTGATCCCCTATTGAGAGAGGTTCCAAGAAATCGAGCCTCAAGGCGGGCACTTGTTACTCGCTAATCTCAGCTGATGTTTGGGTTTAAAGAAACTCAGGGTCTTATAGCTTAATGTGTAAAAACGATATCAAGTCAATAATTGTAGGGGTTCATTAAACCCGCATGGCTCCAGAAAAATCGAGATCCCATGAGAATTTGAAATCCTGTTCTGCATTTGATTAGGATTCTTCTATAAAATCTTGGCTCAGACTACTCAGTAACAGTCACTTGGCACGGTCCGGTTGTTCAGACTCTAGTTGTGATGGCAAAGGGAGCACTTGGTCACAGAGACAGTTAACCCCTTACATTCTTTGTCCTCCTTGAGTATTGACTTCCCATTTTCTTCTGTTGCTCCAGTCAAAAAAGACCAATTGTTCTACCTCTAAGCAAAGTAGGACATAGAACGCAAGCCCCGGGCCAATAATTAGGCCAGGTAATTGGGGCGTCCCATGAAACCATGACTTTAAACCTCCAAACCAAGGCACTGAAGCCCATGAAGTGTTTGGCTGTGCATAAGTAGCTCTGCGGTTAACCTTTGGTTGTTGTTGCTGCTGTTGTTATTGTTGTAAATATGTCTATCCCACAACTTGGGTCAACTCAACTCTACAACCTAGTGGCAGTGATGACATGATTTGGCTGTGCAACGCTACCCTTAATTAGTGAGATCTTTTCTCATCACTGTATTTTGAAGCTCAGTGCTCTATTCACCATAACGTTCATTTCTCGTTCCTACCACCTCTGGACCATTCAGAAACTTTGATTTCTATGTATTTGTCTGTTCTTGTCTATATACGGGAAGTCCTCGGAGTTGTGCTTTTGTGTACACCCCGGCCTGTGGGATCTCACCCAGCATAGGGTTTCAAACTTCATCCATGTTGTAGCAGTACGCAGGCTTCATTTCTCCTACTGGCTGAATAGTACCGTGTTGCATGGATGAGGGTATGGCCAAAAATATTGCTACAAAATAATAGCCATGTTTTTGTTATTGCTTTTATTAGGTGATTCTGAAGAGGACTTTATAGATTGGTATCAGACATATGGATTACTATCGGACTTATGGACTTGATCTGGGCTGGGCTGGGATGTTTTCTCAATATTCAATTGCTCTTGTATATGAAGCTCTTTCTTATACACATATGAGTGTCCATGCATTTTTTCTCTAGTCTACCTGGACTATCACACAGGGTCAGTCAAACGGTTCCTTTTCAGTCCTCCTGCTGGACACATAGGAGAGAGAGCCCGGTGCTGGCCGGCCAGCGGTCCTCATCGGTGTGGCAGCAGTGTCTGAGGAGGAGCCTGTGTGAACATACTGCCCTTTGGCTGCCTGGCTGTTCGCCAGGGCCCGCTGCATCCAGGCCTCCTGGGTGGCCTTCTTGTCAGCGGCCTTGCCATTCCAAGCAGCACATGTACTGGCCTGCAGGGCCCGCCCCTCAGAGAAGTTTGGTTTCCAGGGCTTTTGTAGAGGGCAAAGGTTGATAGCATTGAGGTGGAGCGTGGCCACCTCTTCCCTTCAAGCCAC
>NW_022111357.1:32996805-32997996 GCF_000313985.2 Echinops telfairi
GCATCAGTGCTGTCAGCTCCCATTCCCCCCACTCCCTGATTTCTCTCTTGCCTTACGCTCAGGAAACTCCTGTTACTGTTTCTGAAGGGTTATTGTGGCAGTTACATAATCCCCTGTCAACTTGAGCAAAGGGGTGGAGTCTAGCCTGTCAATCAGATCACAGCAAGATGACCTCATTTAGAGGCACGAAGGATATAACTAGCTCACTGGAGGCCAGATCCGCTCTCTCTACCCTCCCTTTCCTGCTGTGGAGACACTCAGAGAGCTGGAGGAGACACATGGAGACCTGTGACAGCATGGAGATGCTTCCACTGCTACTGGATCCACAAGACTTCTACCCACTGGCCTGTGATCTTCCTGTATTCTGCATCATTGCATGTGCTGCGTGAGTCTAAAGAGGAATTTATGGACTAGTATCAGACATTTGGGCTAATATCTGACTTATGGACTTGATCTGAGCTGGGCTGAGATGTTTTCCCAATATAAAATTGCTCTTTTATATAAAGCTCTTCTTATACACGTATGAGTGTCTGTGAATTTGTTTCTCTAGTCAACCTGGACTAAAAGTTATCTATCTCGACTTACATGTAGCGAACGATCTTAAATATACAAATGAACATACACAAATTTAACCTGATTAATAAGGTAAAACCAATAACAGCCTTAATAGAAAGGGGAGGAAATATTAAAGAATTAGTGGATAATTATGTGGTTCATCAGTGCCATACTACACCCTGGACTGATATCCTTCTGAGAGGGGCTGTCCCACCATTACCTTGCAGGTGAATTTTGGGTCTCTATTATATGCGTGTCCCTCCACGTCAAGTTGGTTGCATGTTTTAAACTTCTGATCCCTCTTCACACCCACACCTCGTGATCTTCGCACAGGCTGGTGTGCTTCTTCCAGGTGGGCTTTGCTGCTTCCCTGCTAGATGGCGGCTTGCTTAATGACAGGCCTTTAAGACCCTGGATGCTATATCTTTTGAGGGGCACCATCCGCTTTCTTCACCACATTTGCTTATGCACCCGGAGCATGTACACTGGTACAGATAAGAGCTCTCAACACACAGAATCCACGACAGATAAGCCCCTCAGGATCAATAATGAGAGTAGCGATACCATGAGGGTAGGAGAAAGGTGGGGGAGGGGGGAAGGGCGAACCAATCGCAATGATCAACATACAGCCCCTCC
>NW_022111357.1:32999692-33001006 GCF_000313985.2 Echinops telfairi
CATAGTGTGTGTTTTGTGCGATGGAGGAGGACTTTGTGGATTGGTGTCAGACATATGGGTTAATGTTGGACTTGTGGGCATGGACAACACTGGGTTGGGATGTTTTCTTGATGTGCACTTACCCTTTATATAAAACTCATACATATGAGTTTCTGTGGATTTGTTTCTCTAAAGCACCCAGACTAATACAGGTGGCATCCCCGCCACCCCCACCTGCAGGTCCTCTCATCCCCGGGATCTTTACACAGCCCTCAGCCCTCTCCCATCTTCACCTGCACACTGCTCATCTCTCTAACATCCTCCGCTGTTCACTAAGCCACCACACTCCCTCCCAGCACGGTTCTCTGTGCCCTGGCAGAGGACGATTGCTCTAACTGTCCTTTGAGTAGGAACCCTTTGCAGTCACCCCAGCAGGACTGAAGAGCTCCAGGTCTGGCATCAGCCAGCCAGGGCTGGAATCTAGGCTTTACCTCGTGTCAATTGTGTGACCTTAAGAAAGGTGACTAATTCCTCTGAGGTTAGTTATTCATCTGAAAAAAATAATAAAGGGGCGCGGGAGGGAGACAGCCGTATGTTGGTTCACTTTGTATGGGAACTGCTATTTTTTCAGACAGGAGCTGCGGCTTCTTGCCGCCCTTCCCCCCATCTCTGTTGTGTGAAAACTCCTCTCCCTTCCCATCCGGCCCCATACATGGGCCCTGCTTCTTGTAACACGCATCTCCCCTGCAGGGGCTACAGCAATGTCATCATTTGCAGGGTGCCACTGCCCTGGAGGGCAGGCAGCCAGGTGGGAACTTGAAGGTCAAGAGAAAAGTTTGGACATGCTACTTTTCTCCTCTGACCCTTGGCCCACCCCATGCTACTCTGCCAGGTCCACCCTCCAAGTCCCTGCTGACTCCCAGTCTTGACCCTCTCTGCTTGAAGCAGGAAGGTTCCGAGCCTCGGGGCAGCAGGTCCAGGTGGATGCTCATGAGCACCAGTGTAGGCAGGAGGTCAGTCAGGAAGGCTTGCAGCAGGACGTTGACAGGGAGCTGCCGGAAATCCAAGCTGCATTCAGAAGAGTCGTGGTACAAGGGCTATCATTGCTGATGTCACATGGACCGTGGCTCAAAGCAGAGACTACCAGAAAGATGTTTACTTGCGTTTGATGGACCATGCCAGGGCATCCGACAGTGTGAATCATAATAAACTACGATAACTCCGAGAAGAATGGGAATTCCTGGGAAACCTGTCCATGGACCGAAAGGCAGTCAAGCTCTGGTACTTTCAGTCACCTGTATGCATATGAAAGCTAGACAACGGAAAACAGGGAGT
>NW_022111357.1:33018919-33026206 GCF_000313985.2 Echinops telfairi
GAGAGGCCACCTGCCCAATGCTGTCCTGGATGCTTCCCCCATCAAGGCCCGGCTCAAAGGGCATCTCCCGGAGACAGGCCGTGTGACGCACGCAGCTCAGTGCCCCCAGCATGGCTGTGCGTTGGATCCTCTCTGCTATTAATATCCCTGCCAGCCGAGCAATTAAGCAGGGAGCTCATTCCAGCAGCACATCAGGATACAGGGACTCTCGGCTCCCAGAACCCCTGCTCGAACTGCCCAGTTCAGATTCCCAGTTGAGTTTGGCCGACTCCGTTACCCAAGGGCCTCCAGCTTGCTGGGCCAGGACCCCTTTTCCTTCAGTCTTAGAACGAAATTGCCCCGCATAACTGTGGGGACCTCTGGCCGCCAGCTGCCCTGATGGCCTGCTTTTGCGGCATAGCAGTCTATCCACCTGGTCTCTGGCAGGGGGAGTGCAGTGGGCAGGGATGGGGCCAGGACACAGGACATTTTTGGAACACCTGCTATCGGTTGCACTGAGTGGGCTCCTGCTCACGGTGGCCTTGTGTGTTGCCTGGTCCTGCACCATCGTCTTGATGGTTCATACGCTTGCGTCCATCCAGGCTACTCTGCCGAATCATCCCATTGATGGACCGAAAGACCTGGCGTTCAAGTCTTAGTTCTGCCATGGGGCTCAGTGACTCTAAGTCTCAGTTCTGGCTCTGCCCATGGCAACAACACTGCTCACCTCCTGGTGGTGGTCATGAAAATAAAAATCTCCACATCCAGCTCTCAGCAGAGCGCCAGCTCAGCAGAACGCACCCATCAAAGACAACCTGACTAGCCCCTTACCAGGATCTGGTAGCACCTCACGCCTCACACAGCGGGTCAGCTCATCGGTGGGGTAGGCAGGGCAGCGTGAAGCACATTGTCCTCGTCTCGAAGATGAGCGAAGGCAGGCTCCAAAGACATCTACACCTGGTTCGTTTAGGGGATACCATGCCGGGTTCTCAGCCCTCAAGTTCAGTGGGTTTTGTTTTTCTTCCAGTGCATGGCCACCCCGTCTGTTGTACTGCGGTGCCTTGCGTGTTGCTAAGATGCCAAGCTTGTTCACAAGCAGCATCGCAGGTATTTTAAATGCCTGCCGAGCACCCAAGGGCGAGCAGGTTCCTGCAGAGCTTCCAGACTGCGGCCCCTAGAAAGAAGGACCTGGTGGTTTACTTCCGAAACTCGACTCATGGACACGCAATAGGTCACCACACAACATTGCCAATGTGCTGCTGGGAGACGAGCCTTGAGATCGGAAGGCATGCAAGAGGTACAGTGGCTGCAACAGTGGGCTCAAGTGTCCAGATGATGAAGGAGAGGACGCAGATAAGGCACTGTTGCTTTCCCTTGTGCCCCGGGCTGCCAGAGTCAGAGCCAACTCAATGAATGGTGTCTGAAAGCCGAGTCTGGCACCTAATAAAGGGGCGCGGCACTCATTAAATGTGGATCGTTTTTCTGCCTAGTCCTTCTCTTTGGGCATCGGAAACACTGAGGCCCTAAGTGGTCCAGTCCCGCGCCTGGTCTTGGAGAAGGACACAGGAAACATGAAGGGAGGCTTGAGATCTTTCTTTCCCCTCCCACCTCGCGGCATCAGCCATCAAAGCTTTCCTGAGGAGCAGGAGTGGGCAGGGCAAGCTACCAACTCAACCAGTCTGAGTCCTTCCGGGCAGTAAGGTGAAGACTCCTATAGCCCCCTCCATGCCTCGGAGGGGGGGTGGGGGGTAAAAAAGAGTGGAGTGTGGATGGGCGATGACTGCTTCCTCCAATGTCCCTTATTGTCTGTGGTAGGGAGCTGGGTGCTAGAGACATTGATCACATTTGGTTCCTGACTGACTTGATGCTCAAAAAAGAACTCCCTCTTCCCGTTGCTGCTGAGAGGGGCTATCAGAAGGGGGGTGGTCTTGCCTCAGATGGAGGCTTAGGTCTTAAGATGGACGTGAGAAAGGCATCCACGCCCAAGGCTCTGAACGCAGAGGACCTGGAGCAGAACGCTGTCCCGACTTCTGAAAAATAGAGAGCATTTACAGGACAGTCTGAACCTCGTTTACAGGACCATTATGTAGTTTAGCCAAAGCCCATGGGAAGGAGCTGACAGTTCAACCCAAGGAGCCGATGCACTGAATGATCTGACCTTCAACGGTCTCTCCTGTTCCCTGGGAGACTGCTGGATTACAGCATGTTCCTGACTTTATCTTCCCCTCCAGACCTTAGACAGATAGGCTGAAATATTTTTGCTTCTTTGCTTGCCTTCAAATAATTGTCAACACACCCTTTGTTTGGGAACCTGTCACAGGAGGCAGGGTACATGCCAAGTACTGTCTGTAAACCTTCCTGGAATAAAGGTCTGGGTTTTGAACCCTCTGCTCCCCAACTTTGTCTCTTGTCTTTCAGATCTACTTTATTTCCTCAGTTGTGACCAGGTCCCACTTGTCCCTGATGATTTGGGAGCTGGCTCTCACAAGTGGCGCCTGAGTAGGGACTTGAGGAAGGCCCTGTGGAAAACGGGAAAAAGAAAAAAAGCCCAGGGGAAACTGGAACAAAAAGTTCAGGAGGCTCCATGGGTACTAAAAAGGGGGGATTATTCAGGCATAGCGTAGGGTTATGGGGCAATGCAGCAGCCAGATGACAGCTTACAGCCATCTTATCTCTCATTTTATTAGGTAAAGAGGTGCAAAGGTGCCAAGATCAAAATTACTTCAGTATAATCCTTGGTTCTTGGATGAAGGGGCTTTAGACTTAGATACATGGACTAAAGTAACAAAAAACTTGAAGGATGCAAATATGGAGGGAGAACATACATCTTATGATACTTGGTCTCTGTGGGCTTTAGTTAAAGTTCTTTTAAAGCCATTGCATGCAAATGAAGGAAAGCGAGAAGATAAAGGCAGATGTGCATCCGTACAGGACTCTGTGAAAGAGACGCTGTCATTCTGCGTTAGATGATGACGCCCTAGAGAAAGCTAAGTTAGAAGGACAGAAACTTTTTCCCGAGGAGGATGATGCTCCCTCTAATACTCCTTTTTCTCTTCCACCAAACTTGGCTACAGCTTCTCTTTTGGAGGACACTCAAACTGAAGAGTTGACTTTGAATTTTGATGATCAAACACTATGTGATAACGAGGAGAAGATGCAAAAGGCATACCCTGCACAGAAAAGGACACGCGGCTGAAAGGGGCTGTGCTGTCTAAAGTAGACCAGGGAATTTTAGAAGACGGGGACTGAGAGACGCGCCTTGCATGTCCTGTGACTGTATGAACCACCCGCCTGCTGTGGTCAATCCTCAAGGGGTAAGAGAAGCTTGACACACTACTTTTCCTTTTAGATTACTAAAAGAAATGGAACAGGCAGTAGCTGGCTATGGAGGTACATCCCCATCTGTATTAACAATGATAAAATCTTTAGCTGAAAGGGAATGGCTTATACCTGCTGATTGAATAACATTCACTAGAGCTTGTCTTTCTCCCTCTGACTATCTTCAACACCATACTTAGTGGATGGAGGGGGTGGAGATGCAGGAATGAAGAAATTAAGAGCATGGGGGTCCCTACAGATTTTTTCCCAGTGTTTCAAAGGCTTATTCATAAGATTTGCTGCATGAATAAATGAATCAAGGAATGAGACCTCCCTGTCCCAAATGATGCCACACAAACTAAAGGCAACAAAAAACCAGTGAAAAAGTTCTCTTGCAACCACAAAACTGCGATTCGCTAATCCCAGACGCGTGAGGAAATGCAAACGCCTAGAACGTGTTTCGAGATGGGGAGGAGACCACTGCAGGAGCACAGTCCAGGGGGCTTCCAAACCTCTTCCCCATCTCCTTTCCACCCCTGCCATGCAGGAGGGGGAAAAAAGAAGGTGGTGGCAAACCCCAAACAAACAACAAAACATCCGTCGAAGCTTCTGGATCCCAACCAGAGTTTGGAGTTGGAAAGGCCCAAGGAAAGCCACTGACAGCTTACCTGGGCCCAGCTAAATTACACTGAACAGGCTGCGATGCAAATGCGAGCCATTTGTCTTAGAGCTTGAGAAAAAATTGTCCCTTCTGGGGAACCGTGTTCTAGCTATGTGAGTATTCATTAGAAGAATGAGGAGCCATATGTCGAGTTTTTAGCCAGGCTCCAGGACGCCATACAAAAACCTGTTCAAAATTCCAAGGCGGCAGATGGGCTTACTAGGGCACCTGCTCTTTAAGAACGCTAACACGGACTGTCAATCAGCTTATCTATCCAGAAACATACAGTATTCATTATATGGATGATAGCATACTGTAGCTCCCTCCAGCGAAGTCGCTTTTGTTCCTTTGTCTGGTGCTAGTCAAGCGGTGGAGTCAACAGAGAAAATTCAAACTAAAGAACCTTATCAATATTTAGGAACTATGGTATACAGACAAACAATAGTTCCTCAAAAATGGAATTGAGAAAGGTCAATTTGCACACTTTAAATAATGTTCAAAAACTTTTAGGAGATATTAGATGTGTGCATGCATAATTAGGCATTCCTAGCAACGAGTTGTCAAATTTGTGGCCACTTTTTAGGGAGATTCTGTTTTAAATAGTTCTCAAGTTTTAACTCCTGCCATTTGTCAAGAGCTAGGATTCGTCAGGGATATACTTTCTGGATAGACACCCCAAAAGCCTATGAATTTACTCTTTCCCCTCTTCTGCTTCTCCCATGGGAGCGTTGGCATGAAGAGTAGCACCTTTAGAAGGACTTTCTTTTAAACATTCTCCCCCTTGATCGCTTGAAACTCATTCTGGCGAGATAGCAGAGTGCATTACCCAGGGCAGGGCCTGACGTGCACACTTAACTGCACACGAGCCTGTTAAGATGGTTCTCCCCTTACGTCACCTCCAATTAATATTTGTCAGCATACAATTGTAAGTGGTCAATTGCCCTTTCAGGATATACTGGACAATTCGATTGCCATTTGCCTTCAGGTAGATTTTGGGAACTTTAAAAGACTACTTCTTGGAATGCGGCGCAGAAAACTTTGTCACGTCCTATACCACATGCTGCATTACATTACATTTTCCGGATGGATTCAGCAATGGTATTGTATTGCTGCTTGCTATGATGGATGGATTCAGCAATGGTATTGTATTGCTGCTTGCTATGAACCAACACGTTCTGTTTTTCACACTTGTTATCGTTCCACCCCACAGGCAGATATGTTGCATTAATTTTATTAAGCAAGTTTATAAATTCAAAAGTATTATTAGTGATTTCCAGAATACTGGTAATGTAGCTAATCATATTGCTTAGTCCACATTAAAGCAGATGTTAACTCTGATTTAGGAAAATGATTTTACACTTTGCAAAATGTGGTCAGGAATCACCACAGGCCATTTATTCATGTCTCACACTAGAGCTCATTCTAATTTACCTGGACCCATTACTTTGGGTAACGCAAAAGCTGATATTCTAACTTGCGTAATGCACGCTCAAAGTTTAACTACTTATTTTCATGCAGCACAAGATGAACATCACCACTTGCACAACAATCCTGTTAGCTTCCATGCCCACTGGAGTGGGCTGAGGGATGTCCAGTAACTCGTCAGTGTGATACTTGTCAGCTCGCTCATGCTGGAGAAAGGTCCTCGGAGTAAACCCCGGGTGTGAGAGCTCCCACATCGACCAGGGGCAAGCGGGCGGTCACAGCTAGAAAAGAGATGAGAGAGAGCAATAAGACACAGCTGGGGTGCAGGGTGCTCCACGAGCAGGGACTCCCAGGCTCATCTCTTTATCCGAGGCAGGTTTGGGCACCACACTCATCACATACTCTGCTCACATATCCCCCTTGCCTTCTTTGAAGACAAAGAAGCAGGAATATATATATATTTTAATCATTTTATTGGGGGCTCATACAGCTCTTATCACCATCCATCCATCCATTGTGTCAAGCACATTTGTTGCCCTCATCATTCTCAAAACATTTTCTTTCTACTTGAGCCCATGGCATCAGCTCCTCATTTTTCTCCCTCCTTCCCTGCTCCCCCCTCCCTCATGAACCCTTGATAATTTATTAATTATTATTTTGTCATATCTTACACTGTCCGACGTCTCCCTTCACCCACTTTTCTGTTGTCCATCCCCAGAGAGGAGGTTATATGTAGATCCTTGTAATCGAAATATTTATTTCTCATTACAAATAAATGAAATTTTGTCTTGAAGCATGGTGTCATGGATAACAGACCTTATATAGCAACAGTAAACTACATTGCTACAGTTTGCGACAGTTTGCGTAAAAAAACCAACGTCAGTGCGAAGGTTGAGATAGCTTCTTTCTCACCAGATCAGAAATTCTCAGGGCAGTCTTTGCAAGAGCACAACGAAGATCATCTTCCACAACAAGTCTACCTCTGTATTCAGACTTGATAACCAACAAGCTGGAAAACCCCGTTTCACAAAGTTGGAAATGGAAAAAGGTGCAACACAGCCTCAGACAGAACAGGGTATGACTGCAAACACTTGATCCAGAATGTTGTAACTGGCATTGTAGAGAAATCAGTTCTTGCTGCATCGCTGTTAGTAAGTTCAATGAACTTCTCTTGTGCATCTCAGGAACATCTTCAACTCTGTAAATGGGCTTCTGGCAAGTGCAAATGGGGTGACAGGTAGATTTGGAAAGTACGATGGAATTTTGTCTGCAAGCATGTGCAAGTGTTCTTTCACAGAAATTATCATTGTAATCCTTTTGTCTGGTTCAATGTCATGTTACTCAAAGGATGAAGATAAGGTAGGCAACATGTAAATTTTATTTTCATCCATTTTTTGGGGCCAAAGCTGAAGTTTCATTTGGAATGATCGGATCGTTTCAGACAAATCGAGGCATGTTGCATTTGGTCCTTGCAGTGATAAATTTAACATGTTCAAGATGGCAAAGATGTCAAGCAAGTAAGCTATTTTCTGCAGTTCACTTTTATTGCTGAAAAGTGCTTTGAACTACAGTCTTGCTTTCTGATTAAAAAAAGGCTTTGAGTTCATCACAAAGCTCAAAAACACGTTTTAAAACTTTTCCTCTCGACAATCATCTCACATCAGCATTATTCAGCACATCCAACTCGTCTCACGTTTCTCAAAAACAGTCAACTGTTTAAAGTGCTCACCTTTACAAAACTGACAGAACTTAGGACGTTTTTCATTACTTCTTGTAACTCTGTGGCAGAGTCTTCCTTGCTAATATTTGCCGGAACTCATAAAGTGAGTTCTGATGACTTTTGGTGACTCACTCAGTACCAAACGTTGAAATCCAGATCGACATCCTAGCATAGCTGGAGCACC
>NW_022111357.1:33027470-33031016 GCF_000313985.2 Echinops telfairi
ACATCACATTACTGGGATCCCTTATAGCACACAAGGACAAGCTTTAACTGAATGTGTGCATGGCGCTTTGAAGCAACCCTCCCAAAAAACGGGGGGGGGGTACAATATAGTACCCCTCGTGATAAATTATCTGCATCTGTATTTATTTTAAATGTTGACTCTCTCTCTAAAGGCTCTGATATAACTCGAGCCAAAAACATTTTAAAGAGGACAAAAAGGCAAAAAGGGTGTCTGCCCCTCCGATATCATGGGAAGATGGAAATGGAACATGGCACACAGGCATGCTGGTTGCCCCAGGGAAGGGCTCTGCTGGTTTCCAGGTGATGGGTGGTGTGTACGGATTCCTTCTCGGCATGCCCGACCTCGATGACGACGTTCCTGCGACTATCAGCAGCGGGCTGTTCCAGAGGAAACCAGAGCAGACAGTTAGTCACAACTAACTAGGAGCTAGTTAAAACTCCAAGACATCCACTGATGATTGACTTTTATAGAAGGCAAACAAACAACTCATCCAAATTGAACTTTAATTTAAAAATAATACAGGGGACAGATTTAACTTTAATTAAAAAGGGGGATATGTGGGAGCAAATGGTCTTAAGACGGTGTCTGAGGAAGGCATCCATGCCAAAGCCTCTGAACGCAGAGCACCTGGAGCAGAACGCCGTCCCGGGCTTCCACGAGACCGCGAGCCTCGTTTTTTCTTCAAGTTGTGCAGGACCACTGCCTTCCACAGTTTAGGCAGGGTCTGTGGGAAGGAGCTGACAGCTCAGCCTAAGAGCTGACGCACGGAATGGTCTGACCATCCACTGAGATAAGGTAGACGATGTCGCACCTGTTCCCTGGAAAACTGCTGAACACCCAGCAATCGGTAGGTGTGGAGTTAGCCTCCCTGTTCCTGGCTCTTTCTCCCCTCCGGGCCATGGACACATGGGCTAAGATCTTCCTGCCTTGAAGTGTCTTCTCCCCCCTTTGTCTCTTGTCGTTTCTCTCTGTTTTCTCCATTGCAACCGTGCCTGCCCCTCTTGTCCCTGGTCGGTGTGTGAGCTGGCTCTCATCGGAAGCCAGCGCGAGTCTCGGTACTAATCTGTCCCGAGCTGCCAGCTGCCTGTCACTTCCTCTGCTCCCGCCCTTATTTGGAGCCTCTGCCAGCTGAACCACAAACCAACCGGGAGAGCTGGGCTCGCGCCAACTGCCACAGGGGTCTGGTTGCCCGGGAGAATGAATCCAGAGGCATCTTGGTGAGATAACCAGAGATTCTTCTCTGCTCTTCTCACCCTTTGAAGTGGGAGCCTCTTCAGGCCAAGCAGCAAGAATGTGGCTCTTGTAGTGGAAGGTCTGGGAGGGTGCGTGTGTCGGTGGGTGGGGTGGGGAGGGGGGAGCGTTGCTGGGGTTACTCAAGGCAGAGGGGCTGCGACAAGCTCCGCCGGGCTGATAACTTTAAAAGGACATCTTCTGCTGGGTCCTCACCCGGCTGCTTTATCGCGGCAAGTGACAGAATGGGGAGGGTTCTAGCACTCCTGTGCTCTCCGAGAGCTGGGGGGGCTATAAAAAGAGGTGGCACCGGCCGGCTGGGAGGCAGACAGGCGAAGGCCACACAAGGGTACCCAGGAAGGAAGGAGAAGACTCAGAGGCCATCAGACCACCTCTTGTCCAACATCAGCATGGGCTCCTTCTGCACAGTCGTCCTGGGCATCCTCCTCTTCCTGGCCGTTCAGCTCCCAGGTCAAGCCAGCGCGAACCCTGTGTATACCTCCATGTCCAACGCGGACCTGATGGATTTCAAGGTAGGGCCAAGAGAGGGGGCTCAGCCGGGGACCAAGAGGCTTTCAGACCCCGTGCCCATTCCTGTTGATTTTCTCCAAGCCCCTCAGACCTCCCCCTCTCCCTCTGTTTCCTTTTGGTCAAGAGTTTGCTGGACCGCTTGGAGGACAAGATACCTTTACAAGACGAGGCCGTGCCCCTCCCAGCCCTGAGCGAACAGACGGACGGGGACGGGGTGGCTCTCAGCCCCCTCGCTGAGGTGCCTCCCTGGGCCAGAGAGGCCGGCCCAGCCCAGCAAGATGGAAGTGTCCTGGGGAGAGGCTCCCGGGAGGTCTCGGAGAGATCTGCTCTCCTGAAAAGCAAGCTGGGGGCACTGCTCACTGCCCCTCGGAGCCTGCGGAGGTCTAGCTGCTTCGGGGGCAGGATCGACAGGATTGGAGCGCAGAGCGGCCTTGGGTGCAACAGCTTCCGGGTAAGAGGTGGGAACGGGGAAAATGAGGTGTGGAGGGAAGAAATGGTGGTGTGGCCAAAGCTGTGACCTTGTCAAAGAACATGAGTCGGAGATACGCTCATCAGGAAAGGACCAACACACAGGCTGTCCCTTAGAAATCTCTATCCGAACTTGGTGGGTGCCCTCCTCAGGACAGGACCCTCATCCTCAACTATTGCCATTCCCTGTTGCTCTCTTAACCCACAGCGACCACATAAGATAGAGTAGGGGGCCTTGTAAGGTTCCCCAGGCTGCAAATCTAGACGGAAGCAGACTGCTGCATCTTCTCCTGTGCAGTGGCTGGTGGCTGCAAGCCCCAGACCTTTTGGTGAGCCAGGGAGGGCTTCAGTAACCCAGGTGCCACCTAGCAGGCTGCCTCCTGCTCCCACTGGCATAGGGTATACCCACAAGCCAGTCATGTTTGCATGGCTAATCGGCAGGCGCCCTGATGGCATACCGGCTATGCAGTAGGTTGGTACCTGTATGGTCAGCAGTTCGAAACCACTAGCCGGTCCTGTTCTACGGCGTCATTGTGAGTTGGCATCCACTCGATGGCAGTGAGTTTGGTTTATTTGCAGCCAGCAGCTCACGTTCCTTCCTAGAACCATAAGGTTCCCACGAGATCACATGAAATAGACGCCAGCTGCCCTCGTTAGCTCCTGATGATAACCTGTTCTCCTGTTCACCCATGGGGAGCTAGTGGATGTAATTGGCCGGAGGTCAAGTTAAGGAGACCTGACTCGGGCAGCTGAAGCTGGCTTGCCCAGCAGACTGGGTCCCTAAGCGAGTGTGCCTGTCTTCTCCCGGCAGTACCGAAGATAATGGCCAGCGAAGAGGAGGGGTCGGCCCGGGAGATACGGACACCCTCGCCGGCTGGGACTTCCACCCAGCCTCGTCCCATCGCGCAGCTGTGGAGCTGACACGCACCTGTTCCAGCTTCGGCTCGCTGTCAGCGCCGCTCACATTCTGTGCTAAACATAGAGACAATGGAGTCATTGTCGCCCCTGCCTCTCCCACTCCCGTGTGGTTGCGTTAACTTGTAGAACACACCCCACCTGCTACTGAGAGCCGTTTGAAACAAACATGAATAAATGTCAGCACCACGGACAGAAGCCAGTGGCTGGTGTGCTTCTTTCTCTTCCAGAGAAGAGGATTCCGCCCCGTACTTCTGGTCAAAGGAGCCCTGGTTATGCTGTGGTTACAAGCGTGGGTGGCAGAATCCACTGGCTGCTCACACTGGGGGTGAAGATGTGGCATGAGCCGCCTCGGAAACCCTCTGGGGCAGCCCTGGAGGG
>NW_022111357.1:33031956-33063687 GCF_000313985.2 Echinops telfairi
ATTCATGCCCCTGGGGCTGGGATTGCAGACTCGGGGGTCGGTGAGGGCCACTGGGGCAGATGCGGTGGGTCTGCAGCTGCTTCTGAAAAAGGTGTCCTTAGCAGAAAATACCAGGCAGAGTTCACCTAAAACATAGTGACCCACTAAAACATTCCTTCACCAAGCAGCCCCCTAGACCCCATTCTCCATATTGGACCCCACATCACACCTCCAACTCCCATACCTGCCTGCACCTGCTATGCGCCTTTGCTGGAATGAATGTCCTCCTCACTCGCAGGGCACATGGTCAACATTCCTTCTCCCCAGGTCTTCCCTGACACCACGTGCCCACTCTCGGAAGGGCAGCGGTCTGCGCTCCCAGGAGGTGGCAGGCTCCATGAAGACAGGCGTCCTCAGCACTTCCCACGGCACGTGGTGCAGTTGGCCAAAATGTCTTGCTCTTGCAGGGAATTGGGGTACGGGGAGAGTCTCGACCCGTTCCTTGTGGGGGCAGGGAAGCCAGAGTGAAGGACTGGCGCTGACCCCGAATCTCATCGCTTCCGCTCAAGACAGGAGAGCAGAAAGCCGAGCAGCAGAGAATGGCCAGCAAGGCAAGGGTGAAGGGGCAGGACGGGCAGACGCCATGGTGACCTGCAATATGGTGGGGGATCTACTTCACAGTGGGACAGATGCCAGCTACAGCACTTGGGGACTCGAGGCGCATCCCACAAAGCCACCTCTCCTGTGAAATGAAAGGCAAGGGAAATGCGGGCCCAGGCAGAGCCCAGAGCCCAGCGTCTATGCATGCAGTCATCAGTCCTGAACATTTCTGCCGGTCGTATTCAGGGGAATCTTGTTTGTGAAACGAATTTCCTAAAGACTTCACCAATCCCTGGATATCTAGTTTTAACACAACACACAGGACAACAAACGAGCCCTCCGTCGACTGCTCGGTGAAGCAGCGGCTGGAAGCACAGGAAGCCGTCCTGAAGGGAGAGGCAGCACATCGGGATGCTGTGCACTGTAGTGCGTCACACTGCAGGCTGTGTTGAGTCTCCGGCTGGGGCAACGACTAACACTCAACAGCTAGCCTAATGGATATTTCAGAGGCTGCTCAGCGGTGCCATGGAAGAGACCTGGTAACCTACTCCTAAAACATCAGCCACTGAGAGCCAGTCCTCTGGAACACGGGACAGACACACACTGAGCTGGACTGACACACGGCACCTGCTTGCGTTTGCACGTGTTCCTTAGAAGGGCAAGTCGTGAATTTTGCTGGGACTGAGGACTAAATGTGTTAGGGCCCTTCCATGGGGCTGTGAACTGGGGGGCACCAGCACTGGGGCTCTAAGTGCAATTCCAGCTGCGTACCTTTGATGTGTAAGAGAGCGGACACCTGGAAGCAGGCAAGCTCTGTGCTGAAAGCAGTGTGGTGGGAGCCGACCACAGGCCAAAGGAGGCAGATGAAGACATTTTATTCCAACATGTTAACGGTTAGAGCGAGAATGTCCAAGATCCCAAGGTTCAAATAAAAATAGATTTTTACAAATTAAAAAAAATACATTTTCTATACACAGGGGACTTAGCTAACACAACTGTGCAAACCAACAGTGCGAACAGAAGCGGAAGCTGCTGCTGTGAAGGGGCCGAGGCCACAGCTCTGGTCAATACTGCCTGGGCCTGTCGTCCACCGGCCGGGCCGCCCCGGCGCACTTCTTTGAAATGTGGCCGACGAGGCAAGCCCGGGACGGCTGCTTACACAAGGTCAGGACTGGGCCATGTCCAGAGCGCCAAGGGTAGGACCACTCCTCTCCGCTCCCCTCCTGTGGTCTCACCCACAGGCCAGCACCTCCGGCCAGGCCCAGGTCCAGTGGTTGAGGTCCCTGGTCACTAGGAGGGGGTGCAAGTCCAGGTCATGGGCTGGGGACTTGAGAAGATGCTGGAAGCGTTTGCCCGGTATCTAAGAAGGTATCTGAAGGAGGAGGGGGACAGCGATGGTTACAGTGAACAGACAGGGTCTTTGGGTTTTTCGGAAAGGACGGGAACATGAGCGCCTCTGTGGCCACCGTCCATCCAGTTGATCCAGGAGGGGCGGGAGGTGTTTGCATTCTACTATCTCTGGGAACAAAACATCCTGGGACTCAAACCCAACGTGACGTGCAGGAGGGACACACTCCAGCAACCATCAGGCAGGGCTGCCTCCAGGCCCTTCCGCAGGGAGATGTGGGCGGGGCCGCTGTCTGCGGGAGGGCGGCGACACCATCGTCCCGACTTAAGTAATGCGGTCACGCTCTGGCCACTTCCGTAAGCGAGTGGCAGCTAGGCTGGCCAGTCCCATCTAGGCGGGGTACCCGCCTGTTTGCAGTCTCCCGAGTTCCTCGAGTGTTGACGCTCTTGGGTCCCTAGGGAGGTTGAGAACTTCGGAAGTTAAAGTCACTCTGACCAAGGAGGTAAAAAATTGGGGCCGGATGGAAGGGGCCATGTCAGACAGGAAAGATCCAGTGTGGTAGCTCCCGTACGTGGGGAGTCTTCCTGAGACGCAATCAGAGGGCTGCTCCAGTCCAGCCCGCCTGGAGCCCCAGAGGCAGGCTTTGCAAAGGAGGTCGGCGGCAGCAGCCACTGTGGCCCTTGGCGAACGCTGGGGTCTTAGAACTCACGCCGGGAGTACCTCCAGAGACCTACAGCACGCGTGTCTGCCGCTGCTGGAGACGTGAGCAAGAGGCGGTCAGCACGACACCCAGAACCGTTCCCCAGGCTTGCTCCCAGGGCCCACGTTAACCAGCCCGCAAGAAGTCACTCAAACAAACAGGGGTATCCGCCTCGTGCTGACAGAAGCCCCCCACCCTGCCCCCCCTCTCACACACAGACCCTCTGTCTGTACAACACATCTCTGCAAGTTCCCATTTCTGAGGCGCAGGCCGTTTGGGGAGGGCAGTTTATGAAATGTAGACACCCTCTTTTGTGAACCAACTGAATAGTCTTCCAAGTGGCTTCCTGTGCATTCTGGGGGTGACTGGCTTGCTTCCACTCTATACAAAACAGCACTAAGCCCACAGTGAAGTGAGCTGTTTCCCAAAGTGGGCCCTGCCTTCAGCTAATTTGGGGGGTGGGGGAGCGGGGAGATGCTAAGATCCTGGCGGGGGCCACTAAACCAAAAAGAGAAAACTGAAGGGAGGCTCGGGAATTCCCGTGGGTCGAAGGAATCAGGGTTGAAAAGTGTTCCCAGGAGACCTGCAAAACGCAGAGGGAGCAGACGGTTCAAGGCCAGAGCAGCCCTGCCGGGCTGATGTGGAGCTGGACTGCTGGGGTGCTGCCCCTGGGGCATACCTGCTCTGTGCTTCAGGAAGGGGCTCAGGCCACAGGCACAGTCTGGACCCTGAAGCTGGCTCGTTTTCTCAGTGCCCAATCCTGAAATTTGGCATCAACTGAATTTCGCAACTGCCCCCAAGCCCTGGTTTGCCTCAGCCAAAGTCTCTCTCGAGGTTTAAGGCAACAGCTGGGTTGCTAGGAAGCAGCCCAGGGGGTGCTCTGTTGCCCCCTCCCCCAGTGGCTGAAGCCTGTCTTCTACCTCTGGTCCAGTCCAGGGTGGCTCCCCAGGGCCAGCCTCTCAACACTGGGGGGTGGAACTTGGGGAGCAGGAAATGGGGCGATGTGTGCTGAGAAGTCCGAAGGTCTGAACTCTGATGGTCAATACCCGCCGCAGGTCTGCACCCGCCCAGCGTCCGTCCGTCTGATGGTTCCGGGGTTTCTGAGTGTGTGGTGCGGGCCCTCCTGCGCGGGCTGGGCAGGCTGGACCGCGGGCGCCCTCAGATGGTCTGGTAGTGCTGCCGCAGCCGGGCCTGCAGGAACTCGTCCGTCAGGTTGTGCCGAGTGATGACCCCCACAATCTACGCGGGAAGGAAAGACAGTCACTCGCAGGGGAGCTGCTGACAGAGCGTGAGTGACAAGCACCAGCTCGGGCCGAGGCGAGGGGGGCCGGCCGGGCAGACAGGCCGATGCCACTGTAGGCTTTCTCAGGACACAGAACCCAAGCCCAAACCCAGCCCAGTGGCCCCATGCTGATTCCACCTCAAGGAGGAAGCCCCCCCACCCGCCTCGGGTTGTATTGCAGTTGCTTTGTGGAAGTGGTTTGCCAGGCCTTGCTTCACAGGTCCTGGGGGTTTGAACTGCCAACCTTTAGGTTAAGAGCTGACCAGGAACCTTGATAAGTGATCAGCGACATTCATTTCGAAGGCTTGCTGAAAAAGACAAGCAGCTAAGCAGGGCACCCTAACTGGGGCCTATGGGTGAACCTAACTCCAGCTGAGGAATGAGTTGGGCCCACTGCGATAGGACTTCACAGCTCTGTGGTCCTCCATGCCCCTACAGCCTGCCTGCTCTGGGTATGTGTGCGCCAGGCCCTGCTGCGGCCATGCTGCCCAGGTAATTCTGACTTAGCCGAATGTCCCTGCTGTGGGAGGGAGCAGACCAGGGGGTCTTTTTCCCTGGGGCAGTGATGGTGGATCTGAGCCACTTGTCTTTTGGACACTGGCCACACGCCTTTGCTTCAATCTCATGCTGGCCTGTTACGCCTCATTGTGCCCTCCTTTCACAAGTCAGTCCAGTGGCCAGGGTGGTCAAGGGTGCCAGGCACACCAATGCGAGAGCTCGTTTCTGTAGGTGGCAGTGAGGGCTCAAAGAACAGGGTCTTGCCTGCTGCAGGGACTGCGTCAGAACTAGCCTCGCAAGGAAGGGTTCTGCTGGACGGGGGTGTTTCACCCTGGAACAGGTAGGATCTGCCGGGTGGCAATTTGGCAAGATCTATCAAAAGCCTCAAACATGTCGAGAGGGGATACATGATGACCCAGTCAAGCAACACAAAGCTAAGAATCACTGGCAAAGTACCACGGGTCAAGGCTTTCGGTCATGAGCAGCCATCTCCTGTACCCCCAAACCACACACGCCGCCAGAGGTGACTCCCACCCCCAGCCATGGGTAAACCGCCCACAGAGTTTCTGAGGCTGTCAGTCTTTTCCGGAGGCCACACCCTCGTCTTTCTCCCTTGGCCTGGGTGGTTGTTCAACCCATTTAACCCGCAGTACCACCAGGCTTCTTCCACTGTCTTGTGTCTCACGCCATGGAGTCACCGTCCAGGGCAGGGGAGCGTCCAGGGCAGGGGAGCGGCCCTGTGGCTCTCCGAGACAGTGCATGTTTACGCGAGTAGAGAGCTTTGTTTTTCTCCCAATACTCTAAATATGTTCTGTGTAGTAAGTAAAAACTCAGGCTGGCTATTGAAGACCATGAATGGGGATTGCATTACAACTTGATAAATAATATCTGTTTCTAGATCTACAGGGAAAAGATGAAAAGCATTCACTCTGAAAAGCTAACGACTACCCCTGGATGGCAGCAGGAAGGGCCTGGCTCGGGTTTTTTAGCTTTATATTGAGTGCTTTTGCTTTTGTTGACCTATAGTTACCTTTCTATAGTCAGAAAAAAAAAGCGTTTGTGTAACAAGAAAGTAGTAAGATAATTCTGGGGAAAAAACTGGAAACCATGCAGCAGTAAGCACTCAGTGTGAACATTTCAGGAACCCTGGTGACGTCGTGGGTTACAGGCTGGGCTGCTAACCACAAGGCCAGCAGTTTGAACCCACAGCTGCTCCACAGGAAAAGGACGAGGCTGCGAGCTCCATAAACAGCGAGTCTCAGACACCCACAGCAGGGCTGTGGTTGGGAGCAGAGCACCTTGTTTCCCTCTGCAGTGCTGTGGTTGGGAGCTGCGGAGCGCCAAGCAGAACTGCCCAGAGGGGCTATTTCTTTGTGGAGCAGATGGCTGGGGCTTGCTCCTACAGGGCAGGGCAGCTGACTGCGTTTAACCGCCAGCCTTTAAATTAGCAGCCAAGTGTTTAACCATGACACCGCCACACCGCCTCTGCCCAGACCCCTGGCTTTGACTCCCTCTCACAGCGACCTGGTTGAACAGTAGAACCGCTGCTGTGGGAGTCTGAGACCGTCGCTGTCTACGGAGCTCGGCACGCGCTCCTGGAGCGCAGATGAGCACGCTGCACAGGGAACTGCGGACGCAAAGAACAGGGAGGGCTCCTGCTCAGGGAGACGTCAGTCCAGGGTGACTCACTGCAACAGAGTCCATGCTGACTCACCGCACCCCGTGGGTTTCTAGGCTGGAACTGTTTATGGGAACAGAAAGCCGTGTTTCCCTCAAAGAGCTGCTGGTGGTCTCGAACTGCTGACCATGCGGCTCGCAGCCCAACGCACAACCACTCCACCACCAGGCTCCTCCAGTCAAGGGTGGAGGGAGACACTTTAAAATAAAGGAGACCCTCCTCCATAAGTGTGTCCTGTGAGTGGAGAGGCCAGCACCACACGGATGACATCTGCTGGCCAGGCAGGAGACAGCAGAGAAGGCAGGCAGGCGGAGCCGGGTCCTGGCCAAGCTCTCCGGCTTTAGATGCAGGGGTCTTTAGATGGAAGCGCCTTCTTCTGGGCCCAGCATGTCCCTGATGGGCCGCTGATGGGAATGGAGGGCAGGGGGCCGCGGGCCGCCGGGCACTCACCTCCCCCATGGCGTTCACCACCGGCAAGTGCCGCAGGCCCATGGTTCTGAAGAGATTGAAGACCTGGGAGACGTGGGTGTTGGGTGAAACAGTGAAGGGCGAGGGGTTCATGTATGGGGTGACGTCCTGCAGAGGGGAGGAAAACACCAGTCACCAGGTTGGTTTCTGGGGGTGGGGGTGGGGGGTGGTCCTGGCCTCCCCGCTCCTCACCACGATCATCCTGGGGTTCAGCAGCGTCAGGTCCAGGTCATGGATGTCAGGGTACCGCGGGTAATCCTCGGCCATCTCCGAGTAGGACAGGCGTGGCTGGCTGGCGCTCTGCAACCAAGCCAGAGTAGGTCCTCACACGGTGTGGCCGGGCCCCTCCCCTGGGGTGGGTCCTCCCCCAGCTGGCATCTCCACCCACAGGTAGGGCGGGGCCATTCCTGGCCGTGGGGCCCTGTGTATGTTTCCACGTCTCTGAGCGCCCCTCTCCTCCTCTGTAACGTGAAAGTGAGCCCTGGTGGCGTGGTGGTTACATGTTGGGCTGCTACCTGCAAGGTCAGCAGTTCGAAACCACCAGCCGTTGATGAGGCTTTCTACTTCTTTAAAGAGTTATAGTCTCGGAAACTCACGGGAGCAGCTCTACCCTGCTCCTTAGGGCCACTGTGAGTCAGCAACAACTCCATGGCAGTGAGAGGCGGTGAAAAAGGGCTATTGTGAACAAACCCCCTACTTAGCGCTCCCCAAAAAGGAAGGGAAACAGAGAGCAGGGTGGAACGAATAAGAAACCTGACACTTTTTTGGCTAACACATGTAAAGGAACAGAGTTCACGAAGACTAGAAATTAAAATACAGAAGGGGGTTAAAAACCGAGGAGCCCTACCCTAGTGGTACCGTGGGTTAGGCACAGGGCCCCAAGAGAGACACGAGCTTGTGTGTGTGGGCGCCCGCAAACATTTAGTCATGGGCAGCCTCTGTGGGCACCGTGAGTTGAAAGGCACTGCAGCCTTGGTGAGGTCTGGGACCGAGGCCCGTCAGAATTGGGGATTCAGAAGGGGCGCTGACGGGACACATACCCTCTTCAGCTTGGCTGGCTGCAGAGGGAGGGCTCCCAGGGACCCCTCGTCTCTTCCCGAGGCTCAGGGAGCGGATGCCCACTGCCCAGGCAGCCCTAAGGCCTCGGTCGACTTACCGACTGACTTTCAGAATAGCAGACGCCGCGGACGAGCAGGGTGACGAGCTGCGAGCGCAGGATGAGGCCATGGAAGGTCAGAGGGCGGAAGCGCTCCTCCATGGTCCAGTCTTCGCTCGGGGACTGGTCAGGGTATAGGTTGGGGTAGGGGGTGTATCTGTTAGACAGAAACCAGACACGGCCGAGCACACCCTCAGCAGGAGCGCTTCTTGCCCCACCTACGGGCCCGCCCAGGACGCCTGGCCCCCGCCACGGCCCCCGCCCAGGACGCCCGGCCCCGCCACTGCCCGGCGCGCCTCACCTCCTCTCCAGCATCTGCTGCAGCAGGTCCTCCTTCGCGGCCGGCTCCTCGCAGGCCGCGTGCTCGTCACACACGTGCCGCAGCTCGCTCGACGGGTAGGACTTCATGGACTGGCTGCGCCTGCGCTGCTCACCGGCCCGCGTGAGGATGCTGGATTTCTGCGGGCGGAGGCGGAGTGTGCCAGGGGCATGCCCTGCTCTCCCCCTCCTCTGCTTCGGGGCTAGCCCTTCAATTTTCCATCAGAGGACACCCTCCTTCGCCACATTGCAATGGGAATGCCCCTATACCCAGCCACCAAAGCCACAGGGCCGGCACGGGAGCCAAGTGAGGCGCCTGCACTCTCCCAGACAGGGTTTGAGTCTGGAGTAGCCAAAGACAGGAGGGTAGCCGGCGCCGATTCTTCCTGGCTCCCCATGCCAGCCCCTGGCCCCTGTGTCCCCAGAAGGCCTGGGGCTGGTTCTTCAGCTTCCTTGTTCCTGCTCAGGCGGGTCTACAGCCCTCCCAGGCAGCATGCACCCGAGAAAGAATGGCCGCAGCCTGCTGGGGAGGAGGAGGCTCCCTGGGCACAGTCTGAGGAAGCCCACGCTGCTGGCTCTCCAGGGGGCAATGAGGGCTGACCTCCCCTCGGGCTGGAGGGCTACCTTGAATTTGATGTTGTTGCTGATGAGCTGGTTGCCCTTCATGAACTCCTTCTCGTTGCCCCGGTTTTCGGTGACCACTGGGAAAGCGTGGTGGACCGTGGTGCGCAGGATGCTGACCAGGGACTGGATGCGCGTGTGCGGGTAGACGTAGGTCAGGTTGGGCTCCATGATGTCACTGGCTCTCAGTCTGGGGGAGGATAGGGAAGCATCTGAGTCCACGGAGCTGACCAGACTTCCCGGGGCCCTGTCTTCTGGTTCTTGGCACTCTTGTCTAGCTCCAACGCTCCTGGTCTTTGTAAAACCGCTGGGCTTATGCCTGGTCCTCAGCTCCAGCTGAGTCCCCTCACCATGAGCCCCCGCAACTCGCTGAGCGTGCGGCCATCCCTTCTGCCACTTGCTGTGGGATGCCCACTTAAATGACCTGAACTGAGAAATGCCCACATCTGGGTCTCCCTGGAGCCCTGGGCCAAGTCCCGTTGTACTCACCGCGGGCGCGGCTGCAGCCGCTGCTCCTGCACGTCTCAGTGACAGAGCAGCACTGGAACGGCCAGGGAGACCCAAACACTTGCTATCCCACCTTGACAGAGAAGCCTGCTGACCCCTTTGTCCAACTACAAAGGCCTTGCCTGACACCAGACACAGGAAGCCCAGAGGACTTGTGGGTTGCTGATGACACGACGGTGCTGACACATGGGGAGTAGGCTGGTCCCCACTCCAGGGCTCAGTACGCACACCATTTATGAACGGAATCACAGCGCCCTCTTCTGAGGACGCCAGCGCAGCACCCCAGACCTGGCCAACCTCAGCTTCCTCTGTGTCCCCTCCCACGTGACCCTCAGTGCCCTGTGCTGTCCACCGTGTTCCCCCAGGCTGCACCGCTCAACAATCTCAACTATGCTCTGGAGCAGGGGCGTGCTTTCCGGAGGGCCCTGTGTCTTCTTCTTTCATTCCAGGACCGCCCTGACTGCCTCCCAACTAGATACGCCCCGTTGAGCTCAGCGTCTGAAGCTGAGGCGTGAGGAGGAGGTGTCAAGGCCTTACTTGTCCATTTCCACCTCTGTCTCCCACTCCAGAAGCGGCACTCCTCGCAGGCCCACGTGGATGTCATAAATGCCCTTGTTGAAAAAGTCCCCTGTCCATTTGGCCACCTGAAACATAGCACCACGACTCAGAAGCCATCCCTCAGGACGACCTCCGTGCTGGGTCCGAGAGGCCGGAGTGGGCTGCTCACCATCAGGGTGACCATGATGGGGAGCCCATAGGTGATCTCGTTGGTGGACTCGATGAGAATGACTGTGAGGCTGATGGTCATGCGGACGACCCCGCCCAGGAAGGCTGCAGCACCAATCAGGGCAAAGGTTCCCGAGTAGATATGGCCCAATCCAATGTAGCTGGTGAAGGAAGAAACGAAGGGGTGGGTCATACGGTAGGTGGTGGAAAGGCTGAGGGTTCCACGTACTTGTGCACACGTACTTGCCCAGGTGTGCTACACACACACACACACACACACACACACACACACACACAGTACCTTTTCAGGACATTGGCTACTAAGCGTCCAAAAGCAGCTCCACACAGCAGAGAAGGCACAAAAAGGCCACTGGGAACCGAAATGCCGTAGGTCCAGCAGGCCAGCAAGAAATAGAGGGTGAAGAACAAGGCCAAAGTGACCGGGCTGAAAGTCCCTGCAAGGTAAGACCCCAGACCTCAGGTCAGCGCAGCTCCCAGCAGGCCCTTCCGGGGCCCAGCCCACCCCTGCCAACACGGAGACAGAGATCCTAGTCTGCGGTGGGGGGAGCATGACAGGAAGGGCCAGCCCTGCTCTCTTTGAGGGCCGTGGAAGGACAGAGGGCTCACAAGGCTGCCCCTGCTGGAGGGAGGACCCACCGTCCTGGTGGAAGAGCTGGAGGATGGCTGACTCCTGGGGATTGAAGAGGAGCGTGGCCATGTCATTGTAGGTCTCGTTGGGGCAAAAGAAGGTCTTGATGCTGGAGTTCACGTCTTGTGAGGCGGCCTAGGAAGCAGGCATCACAAAGTCAGCCCCAGGACACCTGGCCAGGGAACACCCGAGTCTCCCTCCCTCCCTCCCAGCAGGATGTTTCTAGCAAGAAAGGGCTCGAGAGCTTTGCCGGCAAAGGAAACAGGTAGCAAGGACCAGAACCATGCTGGTGGGGAAAGAACTGACCCTCATTCAAGAGGCATGTGGCCTCTGCCCTGGTGGCCTGAAAAGTAATGCAGAAACCCTTGGGATTTCCTGGGTAGCTGAGGTGCCCTGTTACCCACAAGGAGCCCCCGGTGGGTTAGGTGATGAGTTGCTAACTGCGAGGTCAAAGGTTCAAAGCCACCAATAGTTCTTTGGGAGAAAGATGAGGCTATTTGCTCTTGTAAAGCTGTACAATCTCATAGCCAAACAGCTTTAAAGAATGAGTCACTGGGTCTGGGGAGTCAGGAGCCTAGTCTCAGGGACACCAGGTCACACAGACAACACTCTGTATCCCACTGTGCTGAGTCACGACTGGACCGGGATCTTAAACACTGGTGAGTAGCCATCTAAGGTTTAACTATTGCTCTCACCCCATCTGGAGGAAAGAAATATGAAATTAAAAATTGCATGAAAGCAATGAGACGGATGGACTCATGGACCCTGCAAACATTCGTCTCCACAACCCACAAGACCAGAAGAGTTAGATGGTGTCCGGCTACCACCGCCAACTGCTCTGAAAAAGGATCACATTAGAAGGCCCTGAATTGCTCCTCAGCCTCTGGGCCAAGATCACGTGTAGAAGGCCCCGAATAGAGTGGGCGAAAAATGTGGAGCAGAACTCAGAATCCAAGAGAGCAGGCTGACAGGTCAGAAAAAGACTGGGGGGTGGGGGTGGGGAGAAGAGGGGACTCTTAAACTATGGCCCTTGGTCACCCTTCAGGTCTGGGACTACAATCACCCCTTGTTAGTGGTCAGTCTGCTGGCTGTCGGGTGCAAAGGACAAAGTTCAGAGGGTTAGGACGGAAGGAAGAACCGGAGACAGGAGACACAGGGAGGAAGTGGGGTTAAGCGATGGCAAACTGAGGGATGGCAACGGATGGGCTGACTCAGAATGTGTATGTACGAACTGCTGAATGCAAAACTGATGATCTATTCTGTCAACCTCCACCTAGTTTACAATAAAATACTAAACAGGAAATGGAAACACAGATGTATGCTCTGGGAACCCTCTACAGGTGGCAGTGACTTGGCAGCACAGCTTAGGGCGGGTGCTAATGAGAGAGGCCTGGTGCCTGCTGACCTCAGGGAGGAGGGGCGAGACTCAACCACACTTGCTTACCCAGCGAGGGCCCACCGGAAGGCCGGGGCAGGGACACTCGAGACCTCTGGCTGGCAGACAGGGTATCACTTCCCTTCCAGGGACGTGGGAACTCTACACTGCACTGCCCCTAGATAGCACCCACGGTACCCCACATGTGTAGCTGTTTTACCTACAATACAACTGGAATTGGCCCACAATCCACTGCAGGATCCACACAGGATTAAGCCCAACTCTGGCCCCCGTGGAAAAAGCCCTCCAGGCCGAGGTGGCTGTGAAAGGAAATCAGGCTCCGCTCTTTCTCCCTGATGCTGCGGACCGAACAAAACCCAAACTGGGAAGCCAGCCATTCTACACCCAGCACGCCTCTCCCTCTTGCCACCTACAGGGCCAGGGTGTTGGGAATCTGTGTGTCTCATTTCCTTGTGGACGCTGCACCGTCCCACCACTGGGGACTGGAATCCCCCCACCCCCACCCCTGGATTCACAGCTCTTTTTGACGGCACTTTAGGGATGACCTGATGTGGACACTGAAGGCACTGGGTCTGTAAGCCCCTCCCCACATGAACAGGCTGGGCATGAACCGGGCTGCAGGAAGGCTTCCGCAGGGATCGGGACGGCACCCTCTGATAGCAGAACCTGCAGGAGCAGTGGCGGAGCAGAAAGGCGCACAGAGCTGGGGCCAGACATCGCAAGGCGGAGCTGAGAGGATAGCGTCCAGAGGGATTGTGGGGGAGGGGAGAGGACTCTCTGGAAGGACCCTGCTGTCAGGTGGGGGGCAGCACCAGTTTCTTCTGGAAACCAGTGTACCTGCTGCGTGCACAGTCCTGGCCCCCCATAGACCGCAGCAGGCGCTCTGTGAAGTCTCTGATTCTTCACCAGCAGAAAGCCCACCCCTCCTGGGAGCAGGCAGGTCCAGCTCATGGTATAGGTCGGTCAAGAGGCAGTGCAGCATAGTGGTTAAGAGCCAGCACCTGGAACCAGACTGGCGCATCCCAAACCTGCTGAGACGCACTTCCCAATGAAGTGAGCTTGGTCAAAGCTTCACTCTGCCTCAGCGTCTCGTCTGTGAAATGGGGGGCTGCTACTAGCCAGCGTGGCTGAACGACATTCAAATTAGACCTGTGGGATGCCTGGCGCGTGAGGAACCTTCCAGAGACTGTGTCTAGTGGGACACAGTTGTCATTCACAACATAATCACCAATAAACTACTAGAGGCCCCAAGAACTCCCAAACTAAAGAAACCCGTGGGGCTAACAGTGAAGTGCTTGGCTGCCCATTGGAAGGCTGGCACTCTGAACCCACTGGGCGACTCAGTGGGAGAAAGCCCCCGCCCCCCTGGGGGGAGGGGGGGGTCCTGTTCCCCTACGGGTGACAGCCAAGCTCTGTCAAGTGGGGTCACGACGAGCCAAAATCAACTCAACGGCACCGAGCAGCAACTTACTTGAACAAAGAAAACATTCCTAATGGCTTTGGAATCACATATACCAATGTTCAGAGAACACACTTTGGAAAACAGCTCCGGTCTGGTCATGGGGTGGTCTTGGGAGTAAACGAGTCATGATCTACGATGGTGGGGGTGGGGTCGTCTGGCATACTTTTTTGGTAAAGCACCAGGTGGCAAAGCCTTTAGATTTATGGGCCAAGTAAAGCATCGGTCATAAATATTCTTTGGATTTTTAAAAACCCTTGAGAACCATGGTTAACTTGGGGCCATATAAAAACAAGCAGTAGCCAAGGGCCAGATCTGGTCCACGGGGTGTAGTTTGCTGACCCCTGATCCAAAACATTCTAACTCTCCTTGGGCTGTTCCTGGGGACACGGCTGAATGAAGGTCCCCAAGAGACTCAGAGACCCAAGAGGCAACCGGGGAGCAACAAGAGGACGGCAGCCCTGAGACGCTCATCAGGCGGCCGCCCCTAAGAGGCCAGAACCACAGCTCCGCCTGCCCCAGGCTAGCTTATCTCAGAGCCCCTGGGCTAGCTGGCCCAGCAGACCCTGGGGAGAGCACCCTACTTCACAGATCCTACTCTGCCAGGGGAAGAAAGGTTCAGGAAAATATCACACTCCTTTAGTTAGGGAATAGGGAAAAACATAACAGGATAGACATTTAAACACACACACACACACACACACACACACACACACACACACACACGCGCGCGCAGGGAAAGTGGCCAGATGGGAGTGTGGCATCAATAATGACAACTGAAGACTGGGAGACTGGGCAGCTGCCCCATCTCAGGAGTGGCTCTCACAACCCCAGAGCACTGATCAGGCTTGGAGAGGTGGGAGGGCTAGCCTGGGTCTGGGGGAAGGAGAAGTAACGGATGGGTGCTGTTGGCAAAGGCGGACAAGGCAGAGGGACTCTCTGGGTCGAAGACTCCCACACACTGCCCTGTGTGTTAGGGACCAGATGGGAAGGCAATGAGCCCAAGGCATCGACCAGCTCTAAACAGAAGCTAGCCACGCGTCCCTGCACTCATCTTCTCTGTGGGTGTGGGTTACAGGAAGCAGGCACACTGGGGTTACCTGGAGCTGGAGGGAGTCATTACCGATTTGACTCGAAGAAGACATCTGCCGGCACTCTCCTAGCACCATGGAGGCCACAAACACCACGGCGGTGGTTACCAGGGACACCAAGAGGCTCTCTAGGACTCTAGGAAACAGAGTTCAGGGCTGACTCAGTGGAAACAGACGTCCTGCTCTTGGGAACTCGACAAACAACACTGCCTACCCCCAACCCCGGTCCCCAAAAGGCACAGACGCAGCCCCATGGGCGTGTCAGTCAACACGTGAGCAGCGACTCGCTGGGTTCTGGCAGCTCATGCGGTCAGTCAAGGGAGCGGACCCATCCACATCCTGCCTCTCTGAGGCATGGAAAGGCCTTCTGTGTAAGCAGGGGTGAGAGTCTCTGGACGCAAGAGAAGGCCCCAGGCCCCCGAGGCTGGGCTTCCAGCAGGAGGCTCCACTGTGAGTGCAGGGCAGAAGAGGCCTTGGGTCCGGCCCGGCAGGAAGCAGGGCCTCAGTGGCCCTCCTCAGGAGGCAAGGCCCTGCTCACAAGAAGCTCAGGGAGCCCCAGGAAGCTGAGGGAGGCGACTATGCAGGTACCTGACAAGCTTAGGTTTCGGGTGCACGTTTCGCATACGGTACTTTGCAAGCCTCTTGTTCAGACAGTTGAATGTGGCTCCCAGGAGGCCCCCAATGACCCCCATGATGACGAAGAGACCCAAGTCCACAGCTGTCCAGAGATGGCATTTTTTATCAGAGTCAGAGCACTGAGAGAAGGGGGGGCAGGGGGAGAGAAAGCAGAGCCCATGAGAACAGGGAGGGGCAGAGGAGAGAAGCCAGAGACAGGAGTGGCGCTGCCCACCACGGGGCATGCAGGAGAGTGACCCAAGAGGAGAGACACCCCCTGGTGAGCGGAACCTGCCCTCTCACCACTTCTCTGGGGGACTTGACTTAAGAGGGTGGTGGTGGGGAAGACACATACCTTAAACTCGCCAAAGTTCAGCAGCCCAGGGAGCTGGAAGGCACCCCAACTTCCAAACTGAATCCCAGAGCGGAAGAAGTTGAGGGTGAAGGTGGCCGACATGGAACAAAAGAGCTGGAGGAGAAGGGACAGTGACAAGTGTGACGCTGCCGGGCACTGGCCCTGTGCAGCAGCGGGGCCCGTGGGATCTAGAACAAGGAGTGTCTGATAGGGCCAACCGCCTGTCTCGCCAGACCAGCCGCTCGGGGGTGAGCGATGCCCGCTCCGTTCCCTCCCTGGGCTCCTCACCACTTTCCACGTGAGCCCCTGGTTCCAGAAGGACGAGCCCTCCTCCAGGCTGAACAAGGTGCCCCCAATCGGGGCCCCAAAAGCAGCTGCGACGCCAGCGGCCGCCCCAGCTGATACAAAGTCTCGCTTGTCCCTTCGGAGGGGAGAGAGATGGGAGTGATCAGAAAAAGCCAGTTTTCTGTTCCCTCAGCCCTACCTTCTCCCAGGATCCGTGAACACGGGGCTTGGGAGAGGCTGTTCTCTGCGAGGTGGCTGTGGTAAGGTGAACACCCTCCCTGGAGGCGAGCCCCAGGGCTGTGCTTCCTTTGCCTGGGGACAACCCGAAAGCCAGCCTCGGGTTTCTGCAGTCGCCACTGAAACACATCCCTCCCAGAAAATGCCCAAGTGCTGGGGCCACACGGAGGAGCGGATGCACAGTGCCACGCAACACACACACGAGGGGCACTCTGACCCTGACCCTGAGCTGCTGGCCAAGGGCCTCGCTAAGTGCGCAGATGAACAGCAGCCCCACACCCCCAGGCCTTGCAGCAGCTTCTTGGGTGCTCAGCCAGTGAAGGCATTTTGGAATAGAGGGCACATCTCTGATGAGATATCCGTGGGCACCCGCTGTCCTGTTCTCCACCTTGGTGTCGCTGCCCGTGAAGCGGTGGGCCTCACGTCTCAACCAAACTGAAGTCGCGATACCGGTCAGGCCCTGTGGCTGCCTCTTTCCTGAAGAGCCACTCCAACCCCCTTCTTTTCCGGCGGTGGTGGCAGGCCCACCCCGACCATCCTGGAGAAAGCTTGTGGTCTGACAGGCCGTAAACAACCACTTGGCTTCTGAGTCACACCTAATTCCGATCCTTTCCGTACCTGTCACTTCTGAAATAGGGGAAGTTGAACTGAATCTTGCGTAAGGAGATGCTCTGGAACTGAAACGAGGGGGAACAAAGTCAGAGCAGCAGGAGTCCACGGCTCTGGGGGTCCCCCCCTGCTCAAGCACACCTGCACAGGTGAGCTGCCAGGAGGTGGCGGCCAGCAAATCAACCCGGAGAGGAAACAAGTTACCAGCCCCCGCCCCGCCTCAACCTTTAGAGGGACTTCTTTTCCCTGCAGCCCTTGCCTTGATTTCTAGGCTCTGCAGAGACAAGGGGGAAATCACGGAGCAGTGAGGGAGAGGCTGAGGAAGACTGGAGGAGACAGAGGTGAGGAGGCCAAGCAGCCAGTGTTCAGTCTGTTCAGCAAACTTCTGAGCTGACACCCGGCCCGGGCTTGGCCTCCGTCCACCCCTCAGCTCACCGCCAGAGTCCAGAACTTGATGTGAGGGTGCTGGGGCAGCAGTGGGACGGAGGACCCCAAGGTGAGCTGTGAGGGAAAAACCCTCTCTTCTGCCTCAGGAATACACACCGCAGCAAGATCCCGCCCCCCTCCGAACAAGGGTGGTGTGAGCCCACAGGGGCTGGGGCTTCTCAGCTGTGTGGCTGGCCCAGGAGCCAGGATGGTCCATTGGAGCTAATGCCCCAGCCTCTGAGAGTGGGTGGTGCTGAGCTGGTATGCCAAGCCACCCTAGTGGAGGTCCATGGCAGGGCAGTGGGGACACCATGGTGACTTCCCTCGGTCTCCTATTTTGGTTCTCTGAGGACTTAGCAGGGCACTATGAAGACTGCCAGCACCTGACCTACTCTTGAGACACCACCCACACATTTTTCACGGCAACCTGCACTGCCATCCGGATTCTGCAGCTGTGGGCAAGGAAGGGAGACACTCAGCTCTCACCTGAGGAAGGCCGGCTCCCACCACCGCTCCGCTGTGGATCATGGGACCTTCCTTCCCCACGAAGAGCCCTGGGGCAGGGGACAAGGAAAGAGCAGCAGTAAGTAACCCCAGAGGGCCTCCTGGTCAGGAGACCTTTGCCACGTACACTTTTCTCTTGAGAACCTAAAACAGGGACTGAACCACAATTCTCACCCAACAAGCTCATTTCAAATCAAGCCCTTCTAGAAAATACTCCACACTCCAGGTCAGCAGTCAATACACTACAGGCCAGCGGCCAAGTCTGAGCTCATGTTCATACAGCCCAGGACCTAAGCATGGGCTTCAGGTTCTTACGTGGCTCCATTGTAAATGGTCAAGTAAGTACCTATGCAACATGCCCAAGTTCTACCCAAACCCAAACCCACAGCCCTGAGTTGATTTTGACTCCTAGTGACCTGGAGGACAAGGTCGCTGCCCCCAGGGTGTCCGAGGCTGTCAATCTTTACGAAGAAGATTGCCTCGTCTTTCTCCTCTGGACCAGGGTTTGACCTGCGGACCTCGCAGTGGGCCGCCTGGTGCTTAACCCACTGCGCCACAAGGTCTCCTCCTCCTCTAGCCCGAAAGCCACTGCCGCTGAGTCCGTCCCGACTCACATCATGTCCCCGAGATGGGGAATCTTTCTGGGAGCAGCCAGCCTCATCTTCCTCCCTCGGAGCAGCTGGTGAGTTTGAGCCACCCGACTGTTGGTTAACAGGCCAACTCTTAACCCACAGTACCACCATGGCTCCTTCCGCTGGTCCCACGAAGCCTAAAACAGTTACTGCCTGGCTGTTTACAGAGCGCGCGTGCTGACTGCTCTCCTGCGTGCAGGGCAGTGGCTTTGCTTTAAACCCAGCTCCACCCACCCAGGAGCTAGTCAGTCTCCTTCAGAACAGACGGGGAGCTGGTGGGGGGAACTGAGGACTGCCATCCTGTGTCTGCACTGGCAAAAACGACCCACCTACAAAGTGTGCCGGCACGTAACTCACCATCCACACAGGCAGTGCCCCTTGTCCTCCCGGCCCTGACTCCCCAGCCTCCTGAGATGTGGCAGGCCATGCAAAGATGAGGATGGCCACCCAAAGGCCCGCCTTACCTCCAGCCACACTGAAGAGCACCCCAAAGACTTTGCAGAGCAGGGTCCGGAGCCGGACAATTCCTGGCACCTTCACGCCGTTCAGGTAGCATTTGATCTCGGGTATCCCCGAGCCTGCGGCCACTGGCTGAGGAGAGAGCAGGCCCGCCCGTCAGCACCCCCCACCAGCACCGCAGTCAGTCACCCTCAGTGTCCAGGAGCCCCAGGGGGAACGCCGGCCCACAGGTTACAGCAAACTGGAACAGTGTGAGCATCTCCTGCAGGGCTTCTTAAAATCCGACTGCTGCACCCCCACCCCCATTTGATAGGTCTGAGGGAGACGGGGAGATCTGTTCTCCTGGGTGCCAGGACCCCCGAGGGGTTTTCCACCATCAGAGCTGGTCCCTAGCCCCCAGAGACTGATCTAATCAGTTGGTGCTGGGGCCCAGGCATCAGCATTTTCAACACGGAGTTAAGTCAAGTTGAGGACCACCGTCGAATCTAGATGGTCCTCTCCAGAGGCCATCGCCTCTCCTTGGCGGAATGTGCGAGAAAGCACCCTGCCAATCTAGTCGTGTCCCGGCCTTCAGGAGGGAGGCCCACAGCCAACAGACTGCTCACCTCAATCAGGACAAGAAGGCTCCCCAGGAAGACGAAGGTGAGGTTAAAACCCAGGAGCTCCAGCAGGGAGAGGGCGAGGCAGCCTTTCTCGCTGCATTCCTCCACCGCTGCAGAGGCCGGCTTAAGGAAAACGTGCCCCACGCCGGGCCTGCCCACAGGCACCGGAAATGTGCGTCCCACACACCTTTCTGCCCTCCACGGACCAGGGGGCTTCAAAAAGTGGGTGGGAAAACGAACGATAAAGCAATGGAATTTTCCCACCCACCCTTTGAAGCCTCCCACCCCCGTTATCTGGGATCTTTTACGTGGCAAACTATTTTAAATCATGAAATAACTTAAACCATGTCAAATGGAAAGGTGCACCCAGAGCCCCACACCCCAGCCTTTACAAATCTCAATGTCTGCCGCTGTTCCCGTCAATTAAAAAATCAAAATTCAATAAATAACCTTTGTCTCTCCCCTTCCTAACACTGTGATCCTGAGACGACGGTGCCTTTCCCTGTACGTTTCCATGTTTCCGTCTCGTTCGCGCTTCTTGGGATGACAGTAAGTGGCATTTGACCTTAAGGACCATCTGTGGCTTCCTTTCCTCCCTCTCCACCTGAAGTGTCTCAGAATCAGTCTTGCTGACGTGGCAGCTCAATTAAGCGTTTGGATGAAGGCAGGCCATTGCGCCCAGACCAGACGCCTGTGCTTGAGCCGAGGGGGCTGACGCAGAGAAGGGATCTGTGGGTCGCTCCACTTCCTGGGTCCAAGGGGCGGTGAACCCCTTCCTAGGGGCTTACTGGCCATCCCGTTTTCCTCTTCTGAGGACTGTGTGCTCACCTCCTTCGCTCATTTCTCTACGCGACATGATCGGAGTTCTTTCTATACGCTGGATACTAATGACTGGTCTTTCGTGCGGCAGGAAGCAGTACGTCCAGGTTACAGGCCTCTTTCTTGTTTGGTTTGGGGTAGCTTATCGTTCCTGTTATTAGGCTTTTAAAAAAACTATCAGAACACTGATTTTAGTAATTAAGTCTTTTCTTTATACCTTCTGCTTGGTGGAGCTGTTTAAGAAGTCATTCCATGCTCTTGCTATCCTACTGAAAACTCCATCAAGTTGATTCCAACTCAGTGACCCTGGAGGGCAGAGCAGGACCGCCCATTTCCATCCTGAAGGCGGCAATCTCGCGGAAGCAGACTGCCAGGTCTCTCTCCCTTGTGGCAGGGGGTCCAAACCACCCAGCTCTGGACGACAGCCAGGTGCTATGCTCACCGCAGGGCTCCTCTGTCCTGGTCTGGTCTGCTTAGAACTCATCTGGTCCTTTTGTATCTCAATCCATGTGGAAGTTACCATTGTTTATAGTGCAGAGTAGAGATCTACTTTTGTCATTTTCCACATGAATAAACCAGTATCACGGCACCTTTCACTGACTACTCTGTCCCTTTCTCACGGATCCTAACACTCGTGCCTCACCAAATGCCCGTGTCTGCATGGGCCAGGGTCTGCTTCTCCATCCTCCCTGGGGCATCCCTGTTTCGGGCAGTGGATGCACATGTTTGTGATCTTGCCAAACAGCAGGCAAGGCCCTGTGCTGGTGTTTAAACTGGTTTTCTCCTTTGACCCGCTTACCCTTCTACACACATTTGGAAAGAGAAGTTTCAGGTTCTATGATTAATTGGCTTTGGATTTTTTTTTTTTTAGTCGTTTTATCAGGGGCTCTTACAGCTCTTATCACAATCCACACATCAATCCATTGTGTCAAGCACATCTGTACATTTGTTGCCATCATCAGTCTCAAAACATTTTCTTTTTACTTGAGCCCTTGGTATCAGTTTGTTTGTTTTTTAATTGCAACTACATTGAATTTATCGATTGCCTGGGGAGAAGAGCTATCTTTATGGTGTTTGGGTCTTGCAAACCAGGAATATCAGTTGCTCACTGATCAGCAAGGTCATCTTTTCCTGTCCTCTGGTGATTGTTAGAAACCATAGCTGAACGGCTAATAAAACAGCCCTATAGACATTGACTGTGTTCACGTGAGGACCATTTCCAGGCAATGAAGAAACTGGGCACCAATGGAGTTCAAGAGCCCGGGGACCAGAAGAAGGATACATGTCTGCACCACTCCGAACTTGAGCTGGGTGAAGAGCCGCACAAAAAAGTCCACCAGGAGACCCACCTGTGAAGAACGAGAGATGCCTCAGGCAGGCTCTCCCCCGGGGCGGGACAGCCACTTCTCTCCAAGGGGTGTGTTGTCCCCACTACACTGACAGTGGCTGGCCAGGCATGCCGGGTGACCAGCCAGCAACACACGAGGGAACTTTCTGTTCATCACTCAGGCTTTTGAGCCACTCCCTGCTCAGCCTGGTCCCACCACCCTCCAAAGAACAGTGGACAGAGCACAGGTAAAACCGACGAAAGGAGGCAGAAAGAGATGTGAGGCCAAGGAGGGATCCCCTGGGACCAAAGATACTGGGTTGTGCACATAGTTTCTCGAAGGCTGTTTCAAAAAGAGAATTCCAACAATGTCTTCCATGAGACTCCATGGGATAAGCACACAACACTCAAACTAAACCCGGTGCTGCATGGATTCTGGGTAGAACTGCCCTGCAAGGGTTGTAAGGCTGGGGTTTTCACAGAAGCGGACAGCCTCATCTTTCTCCTGCAAAGTGGCTGGTGGGTTTGAACCACTGGCCTTTCAGTTAGCGGCTGAGCGCTTAACCACCGAGCCAACCAGGGCTCCTGGCTATGTCGCATCTAGATCAGGAAACTACTCCGAAAGTCAACCAGTGGAGGACAGACAGCCCCATGCTGCTGGGAGGGACAGCCAGGTCTGACGGGGCTCACTGTGCAGGATGCCAGTTTGCCAGCCTCACCTCCTCCGCTCAGCCGTCAGGGGGCCAGAACCCTTCCTACTACTGTCTCTGGCTATGTTTCCCACTCTTCTGCACTCACCTCTGATCCACCTACAGCCCGGCTGAACCCAGATGCACCACGGCTTACTCGGGCATATCCGTCTGCCTGCACTGCCAGCTCTACCCTCCAAGCCAAGCTCTCAGTGTGCAGGAGGGCACAACGAATGCCCTGAGACACACAGCGTCCTGTTTATGGGCACATTCTGCTGAAGGGAAGGGCACGCTGTTCAAATCTGTTCCCGTGACTTTGCTTCCCTCCCGCACCCATGAAGTGAAGCGCTCCGTCACCTCCCAGGCAGGAACAGACTCACGCCACAGGAGGGAATTCTGAACCAGACCTTGGAGCACTTCATGAGCACCACAGCTGCCAGACTCACTTCCAACTCAGGGCAATGGCAAGAGGTTCAGTAAGGGGGATAGAAGAAAAGACAGGCTCGATTATAATGACAAAGGGCTCTGCAGACCAGCCGCTTACCCTTTGGCCCCACTCCCATCCCTCTGGCAGGACACCCAGCCACACCCAGCGACTCACCAGCCCCGTGCAGACGCCAATGGCAAACACCACCATCCACTTGACCGCCTCATACCTTCGACCTTTCTGTTCACAAGGGAGGAGATGGCATTAGGGAAGGAGCACTTCTTGACCAACCAGGTTTAGAATAAATGCCATGGAGCCACCAAGCCTGGTGAAGATGAAGTTCAGATCATGGGCTCTTTACAACCCAACTCTGAGGGGCTGGACCAGGGTCACTGGCCATTGGGAGTCTGGTTGGCAGGATGAAGGCCTAGGGGAATTCTGCTGCTACCCATCAATGGTGCTAGAAGGCCAAGGGTAAGAAGGCTCTTTACCCGAGTATTTCGAATAGGAAGAGAAGTTTGTGGACGAGCTGTCAGTACCAAGGGGTCAAGAACTGGGGACTCACCTTGTTATCCATGGTCTCCAGCACTTCCAGGTAGGGGTCATTGATACAGCGATCATAATCCAAGCTCTGAAAGAGGGACATGGGAGTAAGAAGACCACAGCCAGCTAGAAAGGATTATCTGTAAAGGGACATGGAGTAACTTTCCTGCCGCTTAAAGTGGGGATGGGCACCACTCACAAGGAGCTGGTTTGAAATATGCAGACGCCCCGAACCCTCCGGCCCTACTGTCCCAGAACCTGCACTTGAACAACATCCCCACGTGACTCGCCTGTGCGTGTCTGAGAAGTATGGTGTTAATACTTGCAAACCAAAACTCACTGCCAGGGTCGATGTTGACTCGTAGCAACCCTGCAGGGCAGGCAGAACTGCCCATGTGAGTTTGCAAGACTGTAACACTTCACAGGAGTAGAAATTCCGTCTTTCTCTTGTGGAGCAGTTGGTGGTTTCGAACTGCTGACCATGTGGTTAGCAGCCCAATGCATAACCACTGCACCACCAGGACTCCCCAATGAATACTTACGGCTTTAGAAAAAAATTGCTAAATAAGCACACTCTTTAGCTGCTGCCACACATTGAATGACCTTTGGCTATGACCGGCCTTATCCAACCGGCTCCGGTACATATGAACAAAAGCTTTCATTGATTAGAACCAGTCATCGTAACAGCAAATTAACCCTAATTATCCTGTGTCTTCCAGTCCTGTGAACCAGAACTTAGTTGCCAGGCAAACTGCTTTGAGGCTACCTGACCAAGACGCTTCCAGTTCCTGTCAGTCAGAAACAGAGGTTCAGCCCAGTTCCTGGGACACGTCCACTTACTCCGTCAGCACCACGCTTCCCAGAAGCACAGCTGGCAAACCACCCCCACGCTCCCTGGACACCTCCAGGGAAATCAGTGTTCCCGTGTCTCCGGGCGGCAGAGGCAGCTCAGGAAAATAGTCTACCGACAGTGGATGAACTCCCTCTGACCACAGCTGAGGGGCTGACCAGCCTGGCCACCAGGCAGAGAGCATGGTAAAGTCCATTTGGTTAAGAACCACTATCTTATCATTTGATCTCCCTTCTGGCCCATTTTAAAGTTGTTGAAGGAGAAAAATACGGAAGGGGGAAGACTTGGGATTAAGCCACTAACATCACTTCTGACCCCAGTGGAAGGATATGAACAGCCTTGTCATCAGACAGAGAGCACTGTGAAGTCCATTGTGGCCGAGGTAGCTGGTTAAAAGGTACTATCTTATCATTTGACCTCCCTTCTGAAGGGGAAACAAGCATGGATTAAATCACCTCTGGTGGACTTCTGTGACCGTGGACCGGGGTGGGGACAGCCTTGAGTGCACTGGACAGTGAATTTACTGCAGATGCAGTTAGGTAAAAATTAACACCTTTTCATTTGATCTCCCTCTTGATTCCTTTAAAAGTTCTAGTTTTAAAACTTTTCTGCTTTCTTTTCCATTGAGGGTTTTATCTTACTTTGTTGTAGGTTTTTTGTATTTGTTTAAAAAAAATGTTTTTCTGCATAGAAATCCAAGACAGGTAAATGTATAGCTTCAGTAACTGGATTAATGATTCCTTGGGGGCATGGCAGGGGAGGATGGGAGGAGACGGGGA
Source organism: Echinops telfairi (assembly GCF_000313985.2). Classification (NCBI taxonomy): domain Eukaryota; kingdom Metazoa; phylum Chordata; class Mammalia; order Afrosoricida; family Tenrecidae; genus Echinops; species Echinops telfairi. The sequence goes on from NW_022111357.1 coordinate 33,056,591, forward strand.
GCTAATAACGATGAGCACAAGACTGAAGAAAATGCTCTAAAATGGATTGTGGTGACGACTGATTATACAACTCTTCTCAATACGACTGAACTATTGAATTGTATGGTTTGTAAGTGATATGCCAATGAAACTGTTGCGAGAGAGAAGGAAACAGCCTGGTGTGATGCTGTATCTCAGCTGACACATCAGCTGAGGACCAGGCTGAACACAGGCCTGGTGGACGGGCTTCCAGGCAAGAGCCAGAAGCCAGGCCAAGGAGGGCATGTGCTAACTGCCCCCACTGCTGTGACTTTCTACATTCAGTCACAATACCTTTAAAAAATGGGTCCTGGCAGCTCTGACCCACAGCGACCTGTGCCTGACAGAAACAAACGCTGTACAGTCCTGCGCCACATGCACTATTTTCCTTATGCCTGAGCCCATGATGCAGCCGCTGTGCCAGGCCATCTCCCTGAGGACCTTTCTCCTTTTTGCTGCTCCTCCACTTTCCCTAACATCATGTCCTTCTCCAGGGACTGGTCTCTCCTGACAATGTGCCAGGAGCTCTCTGGCCTTACTTCTTCCAGTACAGGTCAGCTTGTCCTCTTAGCAGTCCACGGTATGTTCAATGTGCTTCTCCAGCACAATCCAAAGCATCTGTTCTTCTACAGTCTTCCTTATTCAATGTCCAACTTCCACACACATATGACGCAATGGAGAATAAACAGTATGACTTGGGTCAGGTGTACTTGGTCACATCCTTGCTCTTCAATACTCTAAAGAGGTCTTGTGCAATAGATTTACCTAATGCAATACGTCTTTTGATCTCTTGGCTGCTGCTTCCATGAGCATTACATGGATCCAAGTAAGACAAAATCCTTGCCTACTTGACCTTTTCTCCATTTGTCCAGTTGTGAGGGTTTCAGTCTTCCTTTCATGGAGTTGCAATCCACACTGAAGGCTACACTCCTTGACCTTCATCAGCAAGTGCTTCAGTCTGTCCTCACTTTCAGCCAGCAAGGTTGTGTCATCTGCATATCATGGACTATTAATAAGCCTTCCTCCAATCCTAATGTCACATTTGTCTTCAACAGTGACACTGAACAAATATGGTGAGAGGATACAATCCTGTTGCACACCTTTCCTGATTTTAAACTATGCAGTACGCCCGCCCTTGTTCTGTTCACACCACTGCCTCTTGTTGTTTGTACACGTTCCGAATGAGCACAATGAAGTGTTCTGGAATCCCCATTCTTCTCACGGTTATCCACAGTTTACGATGGTCCACAGTCCCATGCCTTTGCAGAGTCAGTGGCACACAAGTCAACATCTTCCTGGTGTTCTCTGCTTTGAGCGGAGCTCCATCAATGACATCCTTTGTTCCGCGTCCTCTTCTAATCCGGCCTGAACTTCGGCAGTTCCCTGTCAAGGTGCTGCTTGCAACCACTGTTGGATGGTCCTAAGCGAGATCGTATTTGTGTGCAGTATCATTTGACCATCCTGCTGGGTCACCGTTCTTTGGAATGAGCACAATATGGATCTCTTCCAGTCAGGTGGCCAGATAGCTGTCCTGGCATATCCAGGGGAAAATGATTACATCAATTTTCAGGCATCCCCAAATGGAGTAAGATGTAGCCAGAGAATAATTATGACAGATCTATGGACATATGCGGGAAAATCCCCAAGTAAAAAGGAAACCATGCAATAAAACGTATAACGTGGATCCACTGTGACTGAGCAAAGCTAGCACTGTGGACTTGTCTATGCACCTTACACATAAGGCACAGACTATCTGGGACGACTGTTGAACGTGGTCATCGCTGAGGTAGTGTTTCAGGAAGTGTGCACACCAGTGAACTGTTTGAAAACTTCACAGTGAACATAATGTCCTTTTAAAAAACTATCCTTTCTGATTACAAGGCAAAACAAACAAACAAACACCACAGTGAATCAGAAATGTTAGATCTCTCTCTGGAGCTAGATTTATACCTCGGTCCTTGGCTCCGCTGGAGAAAGAATTCACGCTGAAGCCTGGTTCGTGATCAAAGTGAGTTTTATGAGAATTAGAAGAAGTTTCAGGTTTACACGGCACCCAAGGGGCTCCTTCTGGACATGCGCCTGGCTGGAAGCGGCTCAGTGTCTTGCAAAGTGTCCCAAAGTCCTGCCAAAGCTCTCTGCACCTAAGTTCTCTCCCTCTCTCTTCTCCCGGCTTCTGCCTTTTCAAGGATTCCACAGGGAGGCGTGGTGGAAGACCCCTGATCGACCCCATTGGCTGAATTGAATTTACCTGGCTAGGTGAGCCAATTCAAGTTCACGCCCACCCCTGCCTACCAGCGGGAACCCTGAGCATGTGCAGTGCGCCACTCCTTTGTTTCCCTAGCTTGGCCCTCTAGGCATGCGTTAACGGACATTCCCAACCCTTTGCTAACCTACCTAACAGAAATGCTTCTGTTGGGAAACTGGACTCATCTATGAGTGGGGAGACCGCAGGGGAGGCTTTGAAAAGCTAATGGAAACTCTGAGACCAGAAGAACTAGACAAGGATCACACTAGACGGAGTGTGAGGCGTGGGAGGAACAAGTGGAACAACATTCGAAATCATCCAAGACCAGCACCACTGATCAGGCAGAGACTGGTGGCCTTGACTCTTCAGGTCTAGAAAGGAAGTCAGCCGGCCCATCTCAGTAGTTAGAATCATCAACCCACGATCAACAGTAGCCTGGATCCAAGGACCAAGTTTCAAGGGTTGGAAAGGAGCAAGACCGGAGAACAGAAACAAAGGGAGGAAGCGCGCTATACGGATAGGATTGCAATGGAGAAGTGGAATCAGACTGTGTGCGAATTGTTGGATGTAACCCTATGATCTGCTCTGTAAGCTTTCACCTGATTCATAACACAGTTTTCTTTAAAAATGTGTGAGAAAATGGAATGAAGATAATGAGATTTGCCACAAGCTTTCTGAAGTTCCCTTGTAGGTTTCCAAATCAAGAGCCAGAGAAAGTGCTGGAAAATAGGGATGTCCTTCACAGCCAATTATGTTTAGAAATGACTGACCAAGAGGTTATTGGCTTGATGGGCTTTGTCTTTCCATAAATACTTGAGACAGAAAGTAGATGAGTCGGTGCCTATGGCTTGGGGTAAATTGGAACTGATTGCTAATAGGTTGGGGGTGAGGAGGGGTTCTTGTAAAGTGATGAAAATGTTTTAAAATTGATTACGGTAATGTGTCTATACTAAAACCCATTGCATTGTATGCTTTGAAATGAGGAGTTGCGGGCTGTTTTCTTGAGGGAAGGCCTGACCATGCAGTGGTTCAAGTGCTTGAACCTACCAGTGCTTCGTGGGGGGATATGTGGCCATTTGCTTCCACATGTGTGCAGCCTAGGCAACACTGTGCGGTCATTCAGCTCCATCTGACCGGTGGCTGTGAGTTGGAATCAGGTCGACAACAGCGGGTTGTGCTTTCATGGACTTGATGGCAGTGAGTTTGGTTGGGTCTTGTTCTGATCTGGTATTGCTGTTCGGTGTCATGCAGTTGGTTTTCGATTCACAGTGAGCCCGGATGACAGGTAGAGCTGCCCTGTAGGGCTTCCCCACCACACACACAGAGGTGCTGGATGGCGTGAACTGCAACCTTCTGGCTAGTGGCCAAGGCCTTAACCACGGCGCCTCTGGGCCTCCTTGGGTGAAATTGTGTAGCATGAGGAAAGGGGGAGGGATGAACATTAGAAAAAACTGCAACACCAGAACATCAAGCTTTCTTTAAAAACAGTGCGTGTGACCCTATGAATAGCTATCAATGGGACATGTGGTGTGTGAGCAAAATCAGGGATGGTTACTTCTCTTTGGTCATGGCTCACTAACTCACTTCCCTTTATTTCTGCTCTATCTATCTGGCCAATTAATAAGGTTTCTTTATTCTTAAATAAAATGTCCATGCTGTGTCCGACACAAAGGCTGTTAACACGGAGTTGAAAGGTAGTACTCACCGTGGGGCACGTGGGGGCAACTGCAGCCCAAACTCGGGCTGGGAGAGGCACCCTGATGCTCACACAAAAGCACCTCCAACTGTCCTGGAGCTGAGCTGCTTTTACAGCCCAGAGAGGGAGGCGGCCTTTCCTTCTGTCCCCTCTGCTGCCCCTTTTTGTTGGCTCCATGGCCTGCAAGGAAACTCACTGTGTGGTGTCTCACCATCCCACAGAGAGCAAGTAGCTATCATTCAAACCACCTAAAGATCCGAACACACAACACTGGATAAGGTGCTGTGTCAATTATTAAAGCCTCCCAATAAAAGACATTCTGAAAAGTGTTTGTTGGGGGTGGGGAGCAGTACCATCAGAGAATATATTCAACTGTACTCCCGTGGTGCAAGTGGCAAAATCAATTTTCTTTTAAGAGAACATTTACTACATCTTAAATGCGACAAGGACAAGACAACTTCAGAGACCTGTCATCCATATGAGGAGACTCTTAGCATGGGATCATCACGGTGTCTATGGGTTTGCTGAGATGGCCAAATCTAGACCATAGAAAATTCCCGAGTCCTACAATGCCACCGAGGAGCTCTGGTGGCACACTGGGTTAAGTACCAGCCTGCTAACAACCAGGTCAGCAGTAGGGAAGGAAGAGGAGGCTCACATATGGGAAACCTTATGAAGCAGGTCTACTGGTCCTATCGGGTCGCTATGAGTCAGAATCAACTCGACGCCTGGGGGTTTGGTGACATCAGCAGGATGGCTCAGTGGTGAAGCACTCAGTGGCTAGTCAAAGGTCTGCAGTTAGCACCCACCAGCTGCTCCTCAGGAAGAAGATCCGACAGTCTGCTTCTGGGAAGAAACCCCGTGGTTCAGTTCTACTCTGCCCTACAGGGCCGCTATGCGTCAGGATTTGACTCGATAGCAAGGGGTTTGGTCTTTGGGGGTTTTAATATGTCCTCAAATAAATGCTGGCGATGAAAGAGGGAGCCTAGAGATTACAAGAGATTTAAAAAGCCCTATCAAACAACAACTGCACTGTGAAGAGTCCCTTTGGACTCTGAGTCTAACAAACGGAAAACAAGACACACAATAAAACAACAGGAAGCTTGAAGCCTGGATATTGGGGGATATCAAGAAATTATTCATTATTTAACCCACACTTAACTATTTCTAGAAGAAGTGCTGAGATGTAGAGATGAGGGAAAGAAGAAAGTGGGTGAAACAAGATCAGCGGTGGGCTGCAGAGTGGTTGAAGTTCAGTGTTGAGTACAGAGGGCTTCAATATACTCTCTACTCTTGAAATTCTCCATAATTACAGTTTTAAATAAGAAAAAAAAAGGCCCATGTCACGCTACAATGTTGTCAGTCGTCATTAAGGCAGCTCCCACTCAAAGGCAACATAACGTGTATTAGAATAAAACCTTCAGAAATGCCCAGTCCCGTGATACCTTCATGACCCCTGGTAAGTTCAAGCCCATTACAAATCCTAGTGGTTACACTACATTCCACAGCAAAAGGAAGATGAAAAATTAAAAAGAGAATTTCATCTGGGTAGGTGATTGGCCAGTGAGCAGGATTTTTAAAGTGTACAAGACAACTTTTTAAAAAAGCATTAACCACATACAAGGCTAATTTAACTTCTTGGAATTAACCCTAAGGAAGCATTGAAGACAGAACAAGCAAGGATGCTCCCACTATATATCTACAGAAAAGCCGGAATCAATCGATGAGGGATAGAGTAAACCATGGCACAGTAAAATGACGCATCCATTTAAAAAGATGGTAAATGTACCTAGTGATACAAAAATATCAACTAGGAAGGCAAAAGTGGGCCAAACTAATATAGTTAATAAACACTTTTTTTTACTTAAAAAAAAAGTATATATGTAAGCACGGGGAAGGACCTAGAAAGACAAAAGTTTAATTGCAGTTATCTTTTTTTAAATTTTGTTTTAGTAGTACTCAGCTTGTAAGGAATGGGATTGTACATCTTTCACCAGCTTCATCTTATTGTAAAGGTTCTCTGTAAGCATGGCTTGCTTTTCTCATTTCAAGAATGAGAAAGGAAAAACAAACTATCACGAGAAACTTTTACGAACGAGAAAAAAGTCAGGCGATGTTAAGCTCGACTCTTGGGCATGGGCCTTAGTGAGAACATGCTGGAAGAGTCTGGTACCAGAAACTGGGAAGTCCAAGCAACATCGTGAGAGAAGTTGCTAGGGCTGGAAGCAATCACCTGAAAACCAAGTTCTCTCAGAAGAGGAAAGGCTTCCTGGCCCCACACCTAAAATGAGCACAGACTCTGGGTTGTTCTGACTCTGGGTCTCTGCATTCATAGAACCCAAACCGTTCAGTGGCAAGTACATGACCTATCTAGGCTAGGGTACCATAGACGGACAAAAGCACAAAGCTGCGCCAACCTTGCTTTCGGGCTTCTGCCCAGACATGAGTCAATTCTTACTCTGGAGTAGTAAGTTATCAAAGAGCATCTCCTAATGCTTTATCCTGAAGCAACTAGGCCACTCCGTTCTCAGGGAAGCATCGAAGAATCTCACCTCATAGTCTTTCCTTGGAAGGATCTCATCATCTTCCTCCTGCGTTTCTCCGAGGATGGTCTAGAAAAACAGACCCACAGAGGGTAAGCCCTTTTAATAGTTAAAAGTGGCAAAAGGAAGGCGTAGGTACAGAGCTCACCGGAAGCCATTATCACTGGATGGGAATAAGACCTCAAAAACAAACATTAAAACTTCTGAGGTGGCATAGTGAGGTGGGTAAGAATTGGCCACCATTCGGCTACCTTCTATCAATATATTTTCCAAATAAACCGTTCTTGATCTCGGGGCACTTGGAAGCTATCCCATGCAGGGGAAGCGGGGTCCGGGCGGGGGTGGGGTGGGGCAATCAAGCTCAACGTGCCCAATCTGAAGTGAGAAGGGAGCTGCCAACCCTGGGGATGCAACTCGAGTTTTCCCAGGGGGCTTTGCGGAAACCACTCTGGGGCGTCAGGGACCCAGCAAGGGTGGGGGCTAGCGCGAGCTCCGGGGGGGAAACCACGGCAGCTGCAGCGCCGTATTCTGCAAACGCTTGTGTCGTCCGAAACTCCCTGCGGATGGCAATACAAGGAGCTACGGGCCGAACTGA
>NW_022111357.1:33066832-33073518 GCF_000313985.2 Echinops telfairi
CCCCCCCAAACTTGCTTCTAGTAAGAGGAGGTCTAGGCTGTGCTCCACTGAGCTCTTCCTTCTTTGGCTGGTGACCCAGTGACCCTGAACTTCTACTGGCCTCATCCCCACCAGCCTTGCAGTCTTTGGCAGGCGCCCCCTCCTCCCCCCCACCCCTCCTCCTCCTCCTCCTCCTCCTCCTATCGCCTTTGGCTGGAACCTCAGCCCGCCCTCCTGCCTGGAAGCCTCGCCCCGTCTCCTTGCCTGGCCCCTACTCGGCTCTTCCTTTGTCACAGCTCCGCCCAGTCGGACAGACCCGCTGCTGGGAAAGGTTCTTCCCCACCCGTTCCCGTTTCCGGGGCTAGGCTGGCAGACATGGACCATCTAAAAGCCAGGGCCCTCCGGGCCAGGCACTGCTGCCCCTCCTTAGAAGCTGGGGCCTGGGAGGTTGGCAGCGGAAGGTTCTCTGTCCCACCCTTCATCAGGTAGCTGTCACCGAGGCCCGGTGGGCTGAGAAGCCTGTTTCTGTGCTGGGTGGGGGCTGCCAATCACGGAGCCAGGCTCAGAGGGCGAAGCTGTGAGTGAGACCCCAGAGCCCGCAGAGCTCCGGGGTGGGGCCGAGCCACTGGTGCCCATGCTGACGACCTTCCTGTGTGGAGATGCAGCCTGTGTTTGTCTGGGGCCCGGCTGCCCGGCCTCTGATGCCCCCTGCCTCCACCCCACCCCGTGCAGCAGGAGCCTGGCCATGGGGAACGAGTCACCAGGGAGCGGCCCCCACCCGGGCAGCAGCAGTGGCAGTGAGAGCTCCGAGGACAGTTCACGATGCTCCTCACCCGGCCTGGACCCAGAGCGGCTCCGCAGGCTCCGGGAGAAGATGAGGCGGAGGATGGAGTCTGGAGACAAGTGGTTCTCCCTGGAGTTCTTCCCTCCCCGGACTGCTGAGGGCGCCGTCAATCTCATCTCCAGGTGAGTCAGTGGCAAGCTGAACAGGCCAGGGGTGGGAGGGCCGGAGAGCCGGCAGCCCCTCTGCAACTCTGCACTCTGACCCGGCAGGAAAAAGCAGCCTGAGGGGGCAGCAAAGAGCGGGGACAGGACTGGACATTTGAGCTGCAGCTTCTCAAGTGTCTCACACAGTCCGGGCAGTGTCAGGGCTTTTCAGACACTCCCTCCGGCAAAGCCAGTGGTTAAAACTGCTGATCCTCTCCGAGGGCATACGAGAGAGGAAGCTGGGGCCAGAGCACAGACAGCCTGGGAAACGGCAGGGCAGCCACTTGGGGATTGCTTGCAGCGAGTTAGGGATGTGGATTAGGCCCTGAATTTGAGGAATGCCAACGGGATATGACAGCTGCCTGCGCTGCCTGCTGCGCTGTTTCCCTGGGCTGCCTGCTGCACCTCACATCTCGCGTCTCCCCAGGGCTTTGCGTTTTAAAGGCACAGGCCATCTCTAGACACCTGTGCAGACAGACATCCATCTCCAAGGCGGTGGCCGTGGTCCCCACAGGGTCTGTTGGAAGTGCCTGGTGGGAAGCCTGTCTTCTGTAATGCTGCTCTCATGCCAGTGTGCCTGCAGATACTACCTCCTAGCAACAGCTGGTGCCCATGCCCCCTAAGTGCCAGGCACTGTGCTGAGCCCTGAGGTTGCCCTGTGTCATGCCCATCTCAGTGTTTTGGTGCATTTGCTGGTTGTCGTGGAGTCCATTCTGGCTTGCAGAACACCCCCCACTCCCCACCCCCGTGTGCAGCGTGACTGCGCCGCCCCAGGCTGTGACCCTTGGGGAGCAGATCACCAGGCCTTTCTTCCAAGGCACCTCTGGGTGGGTTTGAACTGCCGGCCTTTCAGCTAGTCACTGAGCGCTTAACTGTTGGCGCCACCCAGGGATTCCTTATTGTGAACCAGGTCCATTTTATTGATGAAGAAACGCTGCCTCCGAGAGGTGGAGCCATTCGCCCAAGATCACACGCACAGCCCAGAAGTCACAAAGGCCGGACACAAGTGCAGACTGCTGTAGCCCCACTGCCCATTCTGCCTCTCAGGCTCCCGGACGGTGGTGGCAGGTGCTGCTTCTCCCGGAGACCCCCTTCAGAAAGACTCTCCTTGCAGGTTTGACCAGATGGGGGCCGGCGGCCCCCTCTTCATCGATGTGACCTGGCACCCCGCCGGGGACCCGGGCTCTGACAAGGAGACTTCCTCCATGATGATCGCCAGCACCGCGGTGAACTACTGCGGCCTGGAGACCATCTTGCACATGACCTGCTGCCGCCAGAGCCGGGAGGACATCACCAGGCATCTGCACAAGGCCAAGCGGCTCGGCCTGAAGAACATCCTGGCCTTGAGGGGAGGTACGTTGCCAGCACTCGCCACCCCTGGGGTCTTACTTACTTAGCCCGTGCCCCTTTCAGCTCCCCTGGGCCCCATCCTGGGCTCAGTGGGCCGTGAGTCCACCGTGGCACCACCCGATGGGGCCACCCCTGACCCAGTCAGAGCCAGCGCTCTGAAGATGCAGTCAGTGCCCGATAACCCTCTGCCCTGGCCACACGGCTCCATTGATCTCTGGCTGCATCGACTCACTGCACTGGTCTCCGTCCAAGGCGTGATCATGCTGGCTGTCAGGGCGCCCAGATGTGGGAAGAGGGAGCCTGCTGGGTGCGATAGTGTGTCTCCGGTTCCACACGGAAGGCCATTTCCCCGTGACTGAGCTGCACTGAAAATTCTCCCAGAAGGCAAGTGCTCCAGGAGAGTGGGCGAGGAGCAAGAGTGTGGGGTAAGGCTGCCTAGACATGCCCAGGGGGGACTCGACAGAGCCTCCAGGCTAAAGGGCGTGCAGCTGCTAGCCCCTGGTCCCACCTTGAGCACAGCCCCTGGCATGGGGTGGGTGCTCTGTCAGGTTTTGCTAGGGGCTGCCTGATAAACCAATGCTGTGCTGGAAAGAAAAGAAGACTGAACTCCTACAAGGTCTCTGCCTTCAAGGAGCTCACGATGCCCGGGCATGGTGGTAGGTGCCCCGAGTCTGCTCCCACACGTCCATAGCAACCCTGCGTAGGACAGCACAAGACACTGGCTGCACCAGCGGCCTGCTCACCGTGCTTGGGCCCATCGTGGCAGCCACTGTCAGTCCATTTCAGTGACAGCCTTCTCCAGGGATGGCTCCCTGCCGGTGCCATGTCCAACCATGTGAGACAGAGTCTTACCAGCCTCGCTAAGGAGCATTCCAGCTGTTTGACCCCAGACTGTGTGTCCTTCTTGTGTCAGTCCATGGGGCCGAGACCGTAATTCCATTCCCCTCTGACTTTCTTCACTTCACACGCATGTGAGCCGCCCTGGCATGGGGCAGGCACACCTTAGCCCTCAAAGTGACCTCTTTGCACGCTGACCCTCAGAAGGGGGTCTTTCCTGGCAGACTTTCCCTATGCAAGGTGACACTTGAGTAGGCAGCAGGACCCCGAGGTCTATCTGAAGTAGCAAGCCCAAAGGTTGGGCGAGCAAGCCCCAGTGACCTTGGCCCTCACCGCCCTGCAGACCCGGTGGGCGAGCAGTGGGAAGAGGAGGAAGGCGGCTTCAGCTACGCTGCAGACCTGGTGAAGCACATCCGCAGCGAGTTTGGAGACTACTTTGACATCTGCGTGGCAGGTGAGTGGCAGCTCCTGGTGGGTCAAGGGGGGTGCACAGACAGAGAGAGGGAGAGACGGGGACCTCCAGCGCTGAGCAGAGGTGCTGAGTCAGGACACGCTTCCCCAGTGCTCCGGGGCTTGAGCGTGGCCGCATGAGGTGGTGCTAAGGTGAATTGAGGTTCTCACCCAGGGTCTCTGTCTACTGCCCCCACCCCCACCCCCTGAAGTGTTCGTTTTCCCTGACTTCCACGTTCTCAGTCGGCTTCCAGGCCGTCTTCTCAGTGAAAGGAGAAAAAGGATCTACGAAGAGGGTTCCAAGGGACGGACGGGTGATCCCAGAAGTCACAGTCAGTCCTCAGTCAACCCTGGAACCAAGACCCCAAGGCCAGACCTCATGCTCTCGGGGCCACAGAGCCACCCATCTCTGCCTCCCACTGGCCTAGTGCCTCCTGCTTCACCTACAGACCCTAGACGGGTACACCTCTCTGTGCCGCCAGCCTCCTGAGAGTGCCTGCTGTGGCACTCCACACAGGCGGGAGCCCAGTCCCACTGGCAGGCCTCTCTCTCCAGATTCCTGGGAGAGAGAGTCTGATAGGCCCCACTCCAGTTCCCGTGGTGTAGCCAGGCGGCCAGCTCGCATGCTAGAAGGTGATGGAGTGGACACCCCCGCCCCCCAGCCCCACACACTGGCCTTGAGCCCCCTGCGACACAAGTGCAGGGAGGCAGGATGTGTCGGGCTGGCAGACAAGATGCCTGTGTACGTTGGCATTTCTCCTTAGAGGTCCAGCTCCCAGTGGCCTCTAGGACAGGAGAACCACTCCCGTGAGTTCCCAAGACTTTACATCTTAACGGGAGTAGAAAGCCTCATCTCTCTCCCGAGAAGCAGCTAGTGGTTACGGACTGCTGGCCTGGAGGTTAGCATAACCCACTATGTCTCTAGGGCTCCTTCTTAGAATGCCGGTTTTCTCAACATATCTTGGGAGGAAATCATTTTTATGTGAAAAGAAATAGGTTGGTTATGGCATCGCTCACTAAGATGTTTGCCGTGTGACTTCCCGGAAATGGCTCATCTGTCCTGTTCGGCTCTGTCCCCATCCCCACGCAGTGCCCTTGTCCCGGCCCTCAGTTTGCTCAGGCGGATGTGTTTGGGAAGCCCTGAGGACAAGTAAGCCTTACTCGTGTGTCTGCAGTGCCGGTCAGCCATAATGCAGGCAGTTAACTCTGGGTGGTGGGTGTCTACACTGCACCCACCATTCTTGGGCAGAAGACGGGAGCTAGGCTGTGGAGCCTGGGGCTTGGCTTCTCATCAAATGGGTTCAAAGGAGATCCTCCCCACCTCCCACCCCTCCTAGCGAAAGCAAGAGACTAGTCAATTGAGCAAAAATCAAATCAAGTGACGTGTAAGGTACTGCAGTTACAATTTCAGCTCTTAAAAGCCACTTTGTTTCTGAAATTCCTACTGAAAAAAAGGAGCTTTGTTCCTGACGATATGGAAGGCTGGTGCTTGCACCCTGCCCCCTCATGCGTGGAAACAATTCTTTGTAATGTCCATTTTTGATGACTTGGGCGTTCTAAAGAACGCCACTCCCTTATCATAGCCAGGCAGCCCTCCTCAGGCTGCCGACCATCCAGCCCAGGTCTCAGCAGGGGGTGGGGGGTGTTTTACCCTGGTGGTTTTATTAAGGCTGCAGTTGGCCCCACCCTGCCCCAGCAGGGCCACCAGTCAGTTCCACCCTTTAGGGAAGGGCCCTAGAGTTCCTAGAACTTGGAGACCCTTAGGTGGGCACCCCCATCGGCGGCAGCATTCTGCAAGATGACCCTCCTAGCTGCCCCGGGATTTACAGACCTGAGGAGCGCATTGCTTTGTGGGCTGTCTGTTCTGTTAGGCAGCTTTCCAGAACTAACCCTGGTCCTGCCAGCTGGAGCCACCTGGAATTTCATTAAGAAATCTGGCAAATCCTTCCTTCCCACAACAACCTGTAGCTGTTAGCGTGCTTGCGGCCTCTCCTCCAGGGGAAGTGCCCACTCCCTCCAGCTCTTCCTTGGGTGGCGAGGTGTCAGACTCCACGCCCTTGGACCTGTGAGTGGTTTTCATTCGAAGCAGGGGTTTAATCCTGGGCCCCTCCCCAGCCAGGAGACTCCACTTGCTGCCGGACCATGCAGAGGACAGTTCCTGTTAGCCGTGGTCACAAAGTGCAGGGAAGTTGAGGCAGGATAGAGAGCCACCCCCCACCCCCTCCTGGGAGAGCACCCTTCTGGAAGTGAGGGCCCACTCTGGGGTGAAGGAGCCCAGCCAGTCGGCATCCTTGTAGAGAGGTGCGATCCGGAACCCGAGACAGGGAGCTCCCTGCTTGGGCGCTCTGGTCTCTTCATTAGCTTCTTTGAGCAGGTGGAGGCCAGCCCCTCCTATCCCCTGCCCTCCCTGTTGGCAGGCTACCCCAAAGGTCACCCGGAAGCAGGGAGCGCTGAGGCCGACCTGACCTTCTTGAAGGAGAAGGTGTCTGCAGGAGCCGACTTCATCATCACGCAGCTGTTCTTCGAGGCGGACACTTTCCTCCACTTTGTGAAGGCTTGCACGGAGATGGGCATCACCTGCCCTATCCTCCCCGGGATCTTTCCTATCCAGGTGAGGATCCCTGAGGGCTGGCAGACCCCTTCAACGCCCCCGTGTGGCGCTGCCAGGGTCCTGCAGCCGCGAGCCAGTGCCCACCAGCTTTGTCAAGCGGCCTCCATTGCCTACAGTGTGTTGAGGGGGAGAGGGGTTCTCCTGTGGCTTCTGACAAGCAGGTCTCTGGAACCTGGCTCGTCATCCCATTACTCGAGACCCTGGTTCACGCAGTAGGTCTCTGGGGCCGGCCCCTAGATGGCTGACTTGGTGGGTGTGGGGGTGTGCTTGACTTGGTAGGTTTTGCAGGTGACTGGTGATGAGAGAGGCAGCCCCGGGCCAGATGACCACTCGCTCTGTTAAGGGCTAACGCAGTGGCTCAGACCATCGGCAGAGGGGCAGTGGCCGTGCGCTGCCAAGTGGGGCAAGCAGGGTAAACACATGGATTCAGGATACAGCCCACTACTGGGCCCCTCTGTGGCACACTGCAGTT
>NW_022111357.1:33073633-33075683 GCF_000313985.2 Echinops telfairi
CCCCCCCATGCTGGATAGGGCTATCACTCGCTCCGGCAGCTGGTGAAGCTGTCCAAGCTGGAGGTGCCACAGAAGATCAGGGACGTGATTGAGCCCATCAAGGACAACGACGCTGCCATCCGCAACTACGGCATTGAGCTGGCTGTGAACCTGTGCCAAGAGCTCCTGGCCAGCGGCTTGGCACCGGGCCTCCACTTCTATACCCTCAACCGCGAGGTGGCCACCATCAAGGTGCTGAAGCGCCTGGGCATGTGGACTGAGGACCCCAGGTACACACAGAGGCCCTGTGTTCTGAGGAGGGGTAGCCATGGGAAAACCCGCCGGGCGGGGCAGTCAGAGAAGGGTCTTGGATCCTGGGGAGAACTCCTGGGGAGGCCAGGCTTTACTATCCAGGGGGCTCTCCGCTTTCCGGCACCCTCTAACTCCTGGCATTGAGTCGATTCCGACCTGGCTCCCCTGTAGGACAGAGTGGAAGGGCCCTGTGACGCCCCCAGGCTGGGAGTCTTTTCTGCAGCACACTGCCACATCTTCTTCTGCAGTGGCTGGTGGGTTTGAACCGGTAACCTTTCACTTAGCTGAGCATTTAGCCATGGCACCACCAGGGCTCCTTGTCTGGCCCTTGACGTTCTGAGTCACCCTCTCGCCCAGGCGTACCCTGCCTTGGGCGGTCAGCGCCCACCCCAAGCGCCGGGAGGAAGACGTGCGCCCCATCTTCTGGGCCTCCAGACCAAAGAGCTACATCTACCGCACCCAGGAGTGGGACGAGTTCCCCAACGGCCGCTGGTGAGCCCCAGAGGGCCCCTGGGGTTGGGGTGGTGCTGGAGCCCTCCCGAGCAGGGACGGAATGGGTGCCCTGGGTAGGCACGTGGGAACTCTCAGGTGCCCAAAGTCAGGGCTGCCTTGACCTCGGGCCCCTCCTCCTCCGCCAGGGGCAACTCCTCCTCGCCTGCCTTTGGGGAGCTGAGAGACTACTACCTCTTCTACCTGAAAAGCAAGTCCCCGAGGGAAGAGCTGCTCAGGATGTGGGGGGCGGAGCTGAGCAGCGAAGAGAGTGTCTTTGAAGTCTTCGCCCACTACCTCTCCGGGGAGCCCAACCGGAATGGCTGCAAGGTGAGCATGTGCGTGAGCGGGGCAGGGCAGCAAGCCTGCAGGCGCAGGTCCCGCGCATCACGAGGGTGGCACCGGGAGAGGGCCAGGCCGAAAGCCACCACCTGGACAAGACCTGCCAGGAGCTTGTGGAGTGTCTCAGCATCGATGCCAGGGGGGCTGCCTCCCAGCCATCCAGCGACTCGGGTGGGGGGGTGGGGGGAGGGACCGGGGGTCAGAGAGGATCCCTGCCCTAGCCGGCTCACCCCGTCTCCAGGTGACTTGTCTGCCCTGGAACGACGAGCCCTTGGCCGCCGAGACCAGCCTGATGAAGGAGGAGCTGCTGCGGGTGAACCGCCAGGGCATCCTCACCATCAACTCCCAGCCCAACGTCAACGGGAAGCCGTCCTCCGACCCCATCGTGGGCTGGGGCCCCAGCGGGGGCTACGTCTTCCAGAAGGTACGGCAGGGGTACACACCGACACCCGGGGGTTGGGCTGGGGGGTAGTCCCTCTGTCCTGGGAGGCTTTGCTCTGAGCAGCAGTGGGTCAGATGGACACAACTCACGTTCCAAGTCAGACAGACCCGGGCTCTGCCCTTTCCTAGCTGTGTGATGGTGGACAGGCTGCTAGCCTTCTCTGTACCTCAAAACGGGATGCACCCCATCATGTCCAGGGGCTGAACACCATGGCAGAGCCCTGGGGCAGGAGCACAGAGGGCAATCCCCAAGCGTGACAGCTAGGGAGCCATCCCAGTGGGGGGCTCTGCAGTCGGACAGCTCTGGGTCAGAGTCAGAGCTCGCCATCCCCATCAGTGTGGTCGAGGGGCCCACGTTCTCTGCACTCAGTCCCCCCCGTCCTTGAGCCGCTCCAGCCCGGCCCCCACAGCTGCTGCTGACGTGACCTCAGGTCGCTGTCACTGCCAGCAAAGGGGAGGCTGGAGTGAGCCGACCTCACCCCCCCCC
>NW_022111357.1:33075783-33094760 GCF_000313985.2 Echinops telfairi
CAGCTTTTCAAACCGGGCCTCCTTCCTGCACAACCTCTGGGCTCTCCGTGGAGGAGAGGCAGCAGCCATTCCTCAGACGTGTCCAAGTGGAGGGTCTCCTCCCTCGCCCATTCCTGGTTCCTGGTCACACCCCCTCGTGGCCCGCACTAGCACCCATGCTAGTGTCTCTGGTGTGGGGCGCACACAGTGTGCTGGCAGCACACGGATGGCGCTGGGCTTGCCCTGAGGTTGCTGTGACCAGTGAGCGTCTGTGTCCCCGCCTGCCCCAGGCCTATTTGGAGTTCTTCACATCCCGAGCCACCGTGGCCGCGCTGCTGCAGGTGCTGAAGCGGTACGAGCTCCGAGTCAACTACCACATCGTCGACGTGAAGGTAGGCTGCCCCCGGCTCAGTGCTGGCTGAGGACACCCACCTCTGTGTCTTCGTCCAGCCGTGACAAGACAGACAGGGACAAAGCCAAGCCCTGTCCTTGAGGGCTGTGGAGGCAGGCAGACACTTTCACGTTCAGTTAGGGCCCCGGGGTTCCCGAGGAAGAGCAGTTAGCCCAGAGGCCAGCTTCTCAAAGGTCCTGTGTAGCCGTCTTTCTGGGTGGCGAGGTGTTGGCAAGGCGGAGGGTGTACCAGGGCCGCTGTGGGGGAAGGAAGCGGGCCAGTTCCTTGGATCCTGGTTGTCCTGCACACCCTAAGGTGACAGGAAGCACTTGTCTGGTAGTGGAGCAGCGGGGTTCCAGTTTTGATCTTAAGATCCGGTGAGCTGCCGCGTGGCTAGCAGGCGGGAGCCCAGAGCAGGGAGGCCAGCTAGAGGGTGCATGGGCCAGGGAGAAGGAGAGGCCCAGCCACGGCTGGACCAGAGAGGGACCAGTAGAGCGGCCGATGGGAGAAAGGGCAGGCCCCAGGGACCCCTAGGTTTGGGGCTCCCATGGAGAGGGCGTGGGTGGAGGGCAGACTGGGCAGCTAGAGGATGGTGAGTCAAGTTGGGGTTCTCCAGGCAGTAGAAGGCAGGCCACTGTCTGTCCCCTCACCCCAGGGTGAGAACATCACCAACGCCCCTGAGCTGCAGCCCAACGCAGTCACATGGGGCATCTTCCCCGGGCGGGAGATCATCCAGCCCACGGTGGTGGACCCCGTCAGCTTCATGTTCTGGAAGGTACGGAGCAGGGAGCAGCTGCCCTCCCCACCCTGGCACCTGGGGGTGGCCTGGACGGGAGGCCTCGGGCCCAGGACCGCTGACTGGTGCACCAGTGTGCTGCCGACCTGGTTTATTGGGCACACGTGGAGTGGGGGTTGGGGGGCAGCACAGGGGGTGGCCCTGTTCTAGTTCTAGAGATGCCCGTTGTGAGGGGGTGGGAGCCCTCGAGCATCTGGCGTGGCAGGATCCTGACAGGCCTTGCCCGGGTGCAGGACGAGGCCTTTGCCCTGTGGATGGAGCAGTGGGGCAAGCTGTACGAGGAGGGGTCCCCGTCCCGCACGGTCATCCAGCACATCCATGACAACTACTTCCTGGTCAACCTGGTGGACAACGAGTTTCCGCTGGACAACTGCCTGTGGCAGGTGGTGGAGGACACATTTGAGCTGCTGACGGGCCCCCTCCAGAATGAGACCTCGCCAGGTGGCCCTGACCCTTGCCATCTAGAGTCCCGCCGCCCTCCTCTCGGCTCTGAGTCTCCTGGAGTCCTCTCCTCCCTTCATCCTCTCCAAGCCCCGGCCTCCACCCGACACGATGGTGGCAGCTAGACTGGCTGCCAGGCTCCCAGCCTCTGGCTGCACCGAGTCGGCCCAGTGTGGGACCTGGCACTCCAGGTGGGGCCCACCGTTCTCTTTGGCCCTCAGAGCCAGGCAAGCACTCCAGATGGACCAGCACTCCAGGCCCGTGCAGGACGGGTGGCTATAGTCATGGGCTCCTGTCTGCAGAAGAGCCAGGACTCTAGGACACGGCAGCTGGGCCCTGCCCACTGTTAACTAAAGGTCCAAACACTGCCTGCCTTCCTCCTTGCTGGCCAAGGGGCCGGGCCCTTGGACAGGCCTGAGGCTGACACCTGACAGGCAACATCCTCCAGCGTGCTCCTATCGAGAGCCGTGCTGATTTTTCTACTTGTGTACAGTGCTGCTTTTGCAAACCCTTGTCATTTATTTGGTGGCTCAAGTGTCTCTGGGGATAAAGGAGTCATCACCCTGGTACTCAGAGTCCCTGCGGCATCACACCTCTTCCCCCATTGTGGGGTACCCTGCACCTGCTCCTGTCAAGGGCAAATCAGGAGAGACCACTAGGATGCAGGTGGACATTTTTATTGCCCCTCAGTGCCAGGTCCCCAGGCTGTGGAAGGAGCAGCCCGCTGCCCTGGCCGGACGGGTGGGCCTGGGCCCCTTCCCATCAGGAAGTCCGGCATACTTCGACTTTCCCTTTGTGGAAGCAAGTCACAGCTGCAGCTGGGCCCCTGCTCCTCCCGAGTCCACAGGCCCTGGGCCCGGGCATCTTCCACCTGCCCCTGGGACCCCAGGGCCCTGCTTGGCTGGGTTCCCCGACTGCTGTGGGCTCCATGTCCCCAGCCCCTGGCTGCCAGGCGCTGGTGCCACTTCTCAAAGGCCTGGAGTGGGGAAGGGAGAGAACTGTTTGCTGCTGCCTTGGGCCTCCCCCCCAAGTCTGTGCAAAGGTCACCGCTGTGGCCTGGCCAGCAGATTTCCCGTGGTGACAGAGACCCCTCCCCCACAGGCCAAACAACAGCCTCAAAATAGGTCTGACGCGGCTGCCTGGGGAGCTGGACATGGAGTGGGGGCAGATGAGGGAGGGTACCCTACAAGGTAAAGTCACATGTGAGTTGAAGCTGCGGCCACAGGCAGGCCTTGTTATCAGGGCCGGGGGACGGACTGGCTGACATGAGTCTCCCCCAACCAGTCACCAAGCTCTGTTCCACAGCCTGGCTGACACCCCCACTCCAGCTCCCCAGCAATGAAGGGGCCCTGGGGCATGGTGTCCCAGTGGCTCCATGACTAACCTAAGGTTAACAGCTCAAAGTCAGGAGCTGCTTGGGGGGAGAAAGACGAGGGTCTGCCTCCCTCAGAAGCCAGCCTGGGGAGCCCTGTGGGCAGTTGACGCCACCCAGTAGGTCTCAGTAGGCATTGACTGGCCAAAAGGTCAGGGTTTGGGGGGCAGGGAGGCCCCTAGTGACCCTGGGGCAGTTGCTGGGGTGGGGCTGCAGGGTTGGTACCTGGGAAAGGATGGCAGTGTCTTCCTGTTGCAGGAAGCGCAGCACCACCCTCAGCTGCAGGACCCGCCGCCGCCACGTGCCCCAGGCCCGGTCCAGGTGCCTGCACCTGAGCTGTGAGGACGGACAGAGATGGTCTGGGGTCGGGCCTCCTCCAGGCTGCTCCTCCGAGCAAGGAGAGGGGCCATCCCTGAGGCACAGGTTCGCAATGCAGATTCCCAGGCCTGGCCCCAGATCTCAGACATGGTAGGCCCGTTAGCCATTCTTAAGAAAGACTTTCTAGGCTTCAGTTGAGAAATGGCTGGAACTAGGAGGAGAGTCTGGGCCCTGAGATCTCTTGGCTGTGGTGCCCTTACTCACCAGGGCCTGTGCCAGCTGCTCTGTCCTGTGAGCCTGTACCCAGTGCTGCCATGCGGCTGCCAGGCACCTGGCCTGCTGGGAGCCCTGGAACTGGCGAAGCAGTGCCTCAAGGTGCCAGCGCGGCAAAATCATCCTGCAGGTGGGGCCCAGTGTGTGTCCTGAGACTCGGGAGCAGGAAGGGGCCACACCACCACTGGCTTCAGCCTGCCCGCTCCTGCCCTGTTCCCATGCCCCCCACACAACTCTGGCTCCCTCACACCCCTGCCCTGCCGCCCTCACCGGAAGCTCTGATGGGCCTTCCCAGGGCCTTTGAGGGTTCTGTCGAGGCGGCAGTCCCCACCTGGTCCTGTAGGGGACCTGCTGGGTGCCGTCCATAAGGGCAGCCCCTGGGCCCAATGGCCACAGACAGGCCACCGGAGCCAGAGCTGGACAGCCTGATACAGGGGAGGCTGGTAGCAGGCAGGGGGACACGTGAAGTCCTGCTCTCTGTAGGCTGAAAGGGGGATTGAGCCTTAAGAGAGTAGGTAATATTCAGGCTTGCCTGTCCTTCTGAAGGTGAGCAGGGGCCAAGGGCAGGGCGGCGCTGCCATGTGGAGAAGCAGCCCATAGGTGACAGGCAGGCATGAAGAACTGCTTTCAACATGCCTGAGCAGAACATGGAGCACTGGGTCACCTTGGGGGCAGAGACCACCTCCCCCTCACTATAGACCTTGTCCCAGGGGGACGGTGTCCTTACCTTGAGCCCACTGCGGCCCTGTCCTCTCTCTCTGGCTGCTGAGAAGGTTCTGGGCTGACCCAGGCAGTCCGAGCACTGAGGCCTGAGGGAATGACCAGAGAGGACAAGCTGGGCCCTGAACTGGACCAGCTGAATCAGGGTGACCCGGCAGGATCCCTGTCCTAGTCTTCCCCTGACCATTATCAGGTTCCTGTCTGCATAAATGGGGGGCTGACATCTCATCCAGCTGTGACCAGACCAGGTGTCTCTCAGGGCACTCTGCCACCGTGCCCTCACCCACACACCCTAGGTGATGGCTGACTGGGGAGAAAGGAGGCCTTAAAGTTAGGGACCTTAGTCACCATTTCTTCATTTACTTTTATTCCCTATAAGCCAGTTTCCGCATAAAATGGGGCCCCTGCCTTACCTTGCTTATAGGGACGGGATGGAAGTATTGATAACCTCAAAGTAAAACTGTTCCCCTAAACACATACCAGGACGAATCAAGATATAATGCTAGGACATCACAGTAGCCATTATTATAAACAGAAACATCAGAATGTAGTTAGCTCACCATTGGAAAATGTAAGCCACCGTATAAAGGAAAAAGAACTACACAATCATGTCAATTGATGTGGAAAAGGCATTTGAGGAAATCCCAACACCCATTCCTGATGAAAAGCATTCAACAAAATAGGAATGCAAGGGAAATTCCTCAACCTAATGAAGGGCTAAGAGCTTGGACAATGGAGAGAAACTGAAGGCATTCCCCTGTGGCTGGGAGCCAGACCGGATGGCCCTTGTCACAACTCTCAGTATTGGGCCGGGAGTCTTGCCAGAGCTCTTAGACACAGCAAGAAAAGACATCCAAGTTGGCCATGAAGTAAAACTATTAGCAGGTGATATGATCCCATACTTAGAAGCCCCCAGAGACTCGACCAAACAAAACCTCTTGGAGATAATTGAAATATTTCAGTGACACATCGGGGTGTAAGGTCAGCATACAAAAAGCACTCTGAAAAGGAAATTAATAAAACACCATTTTACAATAGCCACCTAAAAGATGACATGTTTAGGAGTAAATGTAACTAGATAAAAGACATACAAAGAAAACAAAACACAAGAAACCCAAGGAGACATACATGAATGGAAGAATGTTCTCTGTGCATGGGTAGGAAGATGTGATATTGTGAAAATATTACTACACAAAGCAATTTGTAAATATGCCATTCTGATCCAGCAACATTCTTTGAAGAGATGGAAAAACTATGGAGAGGAGCATTACTAAAGGAGAACATAGTATGGGGGCCTTGCATTTCCTGACCTCAGAGCTCAGCAACATGGTGGGATACATGACCAACATACAAAAGTCAACTGGATGTCTGTGTACTAACAAAGAGCTCTGAAAAAGAAAGAAAACACAGCCCGGCGGTACGACAGCTACATAAACCGATGGAACGGAATAGAGGACTCAGAAAATAAATTCACCCGTCTGCAGGCTTTTGACAAAAGGCTCGCATACATTAGGTGGGGGGAAGATAGTCTTTCATATCACTCAATATACCAATGTGGGCTTATGATGGATTGAAGACCTAAATGTAAATCCTAGAAATGCAAAGGCCACCCATTAAAAATGACAGGGACAGACTTAGGGCATAAACACACTGTCAAGCCACAACACACAGCAGAAGACAAAGCAAATGGCTGGGACCTTCTGAAAATAAGACGTGTGCATCAGAAGGGAAAACTGGGAGGGAGAGGCATTGATAACATCAGGTAAGGGACTGATCTCTAAAATCTATAGAAATATGTGCAAACATTGTGGAAGGTGATAAAGCACTACCTAAAACAACGGGATAGAAATAAAGTCCATAGAAAACTACCCCCCACAAGACAAGAAGCAGCCACGCAATTTAATTTTTAAATGGGCAGAGGACAAAGAAGACATCCAGGGGGCCAACAAGCATAAGAAATGTTCGTGATCACTTGCCATCCAAGAGATGCAGATCAAAACGATGGGCTCCACCTCACACCGGCACTGATAGCAAAGTTCAAATCAGAACAGGAAAGCACCAATGCTAGACAAGGTGTGGGGAGGTCCAAACCCTCACACGCCGCTGGTGGGACTAGAACGGTACAGCCAATCTGGAGAGCGGTATGGGGCTTCCTCAAACAACTGGGAGATAGACGTACCATCGGACCCAGCAAGCCCTCGACTTGGCATAGACCCTAAAGAAACAAAGTGCAAAGCACAGGCAGAGATACACACACCCAAGTTCCTCACAGCACCGTTCACAATAGCAGGAAGATGGAAACACTCAATGGAGGATGGACAGACCAACTGGCACATACGTACTATGGAATACTCCACATTGCGAAAGAAGAATGATGCCGCTGGAGCAGCGCATGGCACAGACGGGTCTGAAGAACGGCATGCTGAGTGAAGCCGGTAATCACCTGACAAAGAACAGGCAGGCACTCTGAGGACAAAGGTGCGCCCAAGCCAAGCATTTGCAGTCACCTCATGTGTGTGAAAGTTGGACACTGAATAAGGGAGGTTGAAGAAGAACGGATGCCTTTGAATTAGGGTGCTGGCGAAGAATACTGGACCTACCACAGACTGCCGAGCACAGCTGTCTTGGAAGAAGCCCAGCCAGGATGCTCAGAAGGACAGGTGGGGATGTTTGTCTCG
This sequence comes from Echinops telfairi, assembly GCF_000313985.2. Taxonomy (NCBI): domain Eukaryota; kingdom Metazoa; phylum Chordata; class Mammalia; order Afrosoricida; family Tenrecidae; genus Echinops; species Echinops telfairi. Next base: position 33,082,752 of record NW_022111357.1, read on the forward strand.
CGTACTTTGGACACGCTGTCAGGAGAGACCAGTCCCCGAAGGACATCACCCTTGGTACTGTAGAGGGGCAGGGAAAAGGGGAAGACTGGGCAAGATAGAGTGATACAGGGGCGCCAACACTGAGCTCAAACCTAAGAACAGATGGGGGGGCGGTGCAGGACGGGGCGGTGTTTCCTTCTGTTGGACTTTGGGTCGCTGTGAGCTGGAAAGGATGCGATGGCAGCTAACAACACCCGTCTGACCTATGAATTCTGGGAATAACCAAAGCTAGTCTTGTGAAGTTGTATGCTTCCTCAGTGCTATTTGGATGCCGTTGTGAAACACACACACACACACAGCACCTTAATCCTTTTTCTCAGAATCTTTCTGAAATCTATTACATACTTCCTGGCATTCTCAAAAGAACCCTGGTGGCAGACTGGTGAAGCATTTGAAACCCCAGCCACTCCTCTGGGGAAAATAATGTTATTTTAATGTAGGTCTAAGCTTTAAAATAAATTTTAAAATGTCACCTAATTCAGATATGACAGTACCTCGATTTTTAAAGGTTTGTGATTTAATAGGTTTAAGTCTTCCACAAAGATTTACAGCCTCTGAAACCCTATGAGGAAGTTCTACTCTGTCCTGTCGACAGATGGAGATGGGTGTGGCTTCTGTTTGGGCATCCTGCAAGAGAATTTTTGGCGAAACATCATTTTAGGAACATGCTGCTGTGCAGGGTTGACATTCAGGGCTGCCAGGACTTGGGGCTGTCTGCCCTCCACGACCTGTCCCGTTATTTCTTGAGCCTGGTTTTCATTGTCGCTGGTGCTTCCCTCCAGCTGGGCACGAGGTCTCACTGCACCATACATGGTCTCGCTGCACCATACGAGGTCTCACTGCACCATACATGGTCTCGCTGCACCATACGAGGTCTCACTGCACCATGCATGGTCTCGCTGCACCATACGAGGTCTCACTGCACCATACATGGTCAGAACTAACTGCTTCTGGCCTGGAAAAGTCTGGATTGGTGATTATCTTTCAGCAGCTAAAATTATGGGAGAAGTATTTTACTTAGTATCTTCTGAATTTTTCAGAAAGTGATGTGGGAAACTAATACTGAGGGAACTATGAGGACTATATTCCCAAACTTAGAGGGGATCTGGGAAGCTAGTATTTAATCCACAGTAGGAAAGCCTCCACTTTGGTAAGTTAGAGGTAAAGTCCAAGTACATTATCATGCTTTAAATATCATTCCCACAGATTCTCCCCTAACAGCTATGCTGATTTTGCCTCCCTATAAATGCAGACATCCTTTTTGCTCTCCTGCTGTGTCACCCACCCCCCATCATTCCTTCCCCCAATGCAGGTATTAGGTTTCCTCTCATCTGTGAGCTCAGGGACCTTGTGATGCATGTAACTACTGAATATGCAAGTCTTATGGCTACCTATAAATGTCCCAAGACAGTAAAGACATCCTCTCTCTTCTCCCAGTTCCACATGGACTATTAAGAGGGGCTGAGGTGAGCATGCTACCATAAAATGTGTCTGACCCCTTTATTTTACCCTCTCGCCTATCTTTCTTATTCTATATGACTATACTATAATCTTTATATATTAGCACCATACAATTGCGCCTACTGGCCCTTCGGTTGTTGGAAGCTGGCTTCCTCTGACAAGTAGATTCCATTTCCCCCCCCAATAAACAGCCCCAAATCTTGACAGATAAAATTGCTAATATGCCCCTGTCTCTGTCTTGATCCTGGATGACATCACGATGTGTAATGAGTTCAGGGGCCTGACTCCCAACAGACTGGTCCATCACACTTGGCAGTCTGGTCCAGGGCAGGGCTGGCACCCAGGGCTCAGTGAATACTGCAGACAGGTCACAGCCTGGGGTTGGCTGTCTGCCAGTTCAGAGACGGCCTGGAAGCCAGGGTTTGGCTGTTTAATTGGAACCAGTAGGGATAGTGACTGAATCGGAGGTCAATGGCCCATGTTCACTTGAAGCTCTCCCACCCCACCGGCCAAGCATGCATGGATTTTCAATCACCTTGTATGACCAGTAAAGCGGGGCCATGGAAAAGGAAGACAGGGGACAGCAGATGCCCTTGAATGGTGGGGTTGGCCAAGAATATTGTCTGCACCCTGGACGGCCAGGAGAACAAACAAATCTATCCTGCGAGAAAAACAGCCAGCAGGCTCTTTAGAAGTGAGGATGGTGAGACTTTGTGACTTCGGACATGTGTTCAGGAGGGACCAGTCCCCGGAGAATGAGGCTCCTGGGAGGTGGGGAAGGAAGAGCCTCAATGAGACGGAAGCAGAATTGTAAATCTATCAAGTCGGGGGACTCCAGACCTCAATGAAAAATCCTATTCTGAATTCATTTAAAATGTTCATTCCTGCTTAAAACCCCAAACAAGACAGAGGTCAAGATGCCTAACCTGGAGAAAGAGCCATGCCTGCCAGGGTGCCTGTGTGTAGTTGGCCCCAGAGAAGATGCCACGGCGGCAAGAGGGTGGGAGAAGGTACTGGTGGGGAACAGCTTTAGGGTAAATGCTCGCTCCTTTCAGCCTGATCGATCCCACTTTAGAGTTGAGCCAGGTGTGTGTCAAGTCTCAGTCCCCAGCCTGTGTCCCCAGGTGTTGCTCTCTAAGCTTGCCCCTGCGCTCCTCACAGGCCTTTGCGTCTGAAACGAAGGTTGAGACCGAGTTTGTTAGGATGCGGAGGCAGACATAAGTTGGAACCGAATGCTTTTCATTCAAACCCTTCTCAAGACTAGCAACCTCAGCTAGGCCCCCGAGGAGCTCGCTTTGCAGCACTTCCTCAACACCTGCCTGTCTTCAGTTTCGCACAGCCCCCGGCGAAGGCTTCCACCAAGACGGACACAGTGGCCGCTCAAACGCAGCCATGGGCACTCCCTCCTTTTGCTACAGACATGGGCTGCTTTGGGTGGGCCAGAACGGACTCCGCTGTACATCCCACCACCACCTCCACCACTCCGCCTGGGCCCCACCTCACCTGCGGGATGGCAGGGGCCTCCGCCAGCAGGAGGGGCCTCCCTCTGCTGGCCAGTGTTGGGCAATGCATCTGGTGAACAATGCTGACCTCCTTGGCCTCAGCCGGGGCTTCCGGGCGCACTCTGAGCAGTGCTGTCTGCCACAGGGCCCAGTAGGTCCGCAGGAGCAGCCTGGACCCAGCCTGTTGGAGCTGGACATGGGCCTGGACCACTGCTTGAGCCCAGGCCCCTAGGACCCTGGGGGAGAGGGAGGAGCCACAGCTGGGGTCATCAGGGCCACCCACCTAATCGTGAGCTCAGTCAGGAGCCCTGGTGGCCTTCACCCGTGTCCTGGCATGAAGGGACCCCGTGGGCAGAGCACCAGGCTTTGCCCCTCCCCTCCACCCCGCCTCACTCATGAGCAGCACCTGCTCAGCTGGGTGTCTGGCTCTGAGCCAAGCCCAGAGTAGCTGCCACCACCCCACCCCCAGCCTCTGTCCTGTTTCCACCCCTGCTAAGAACAGAGCACAAAGTCCAGCCCAGCAGGGGCTACCCGAGGCACTTAGGGGGGCACTCACCGGGCACTTAGCTTGCGGGCAGCATGGGCTCGGCTGACCTGGTGCAGTTGGGATGCCCGTACCCACAGCATCCAGCACAGAGTCACCCGGGTATGGGCACTCTCTTCTGCCAGCTGGTGGGCCTTGTGGCGTAGGTCCAGGGCTCCACGCCATACTGCAAAGGCACGCTGGGCCCAGGCCCGCCGCAGCTGCTGGCACGCCTCAGCCTCGCGCTGCCCCTGGGCCTGGGCTGCCGCCACCAGGGCTTCCTGCCACACGCCAAACATGGTCCGCAGCACCCTTCTCATCTGGCTGTCCTGGAAGGCTAGGCACTGGGCCCGGAGCACCCCAACCTTTCTCACTAGCCCTCGCCAGCCCTGGAAATGGCTGCGAAAGAGGAGCAGGAGGGGCCCAGAGTTGCCCACCAAGTCCCTCAGGATCTCCCTGCTGGGGGCACTGGTTTTTGTCCAGCGGCCTGTCTGGGAAGCCCAGGCTCCCAGCTGGGGTCTCCCTCGGTGTTCCTGTTTCCCAGGGGCAGGTGCTGCTAAGGCCAGGGGTATGGAGTCCTTGTTAGTTGCAGGTTCAAATCCCAGTTGGTCTGGGGCAGGGCCAGGGGAGACAGTCAGGTCTTGACTCCTTTCACATGGCTATTCTGGGACTGGTGCTTAGCCCCGCCACCCTGATGGCCCAATACAATGTCCATGCACTCTGGGGCTGGAGGGGTCACCATGAGCCTGTGGGAATTTGTAGCTGATCTGTGTAGGAGCATCATTTGTGCCTTCTACTTTAAAAAACCATATACCAAATGTATTACTGAACTATATATATACATATCTATACATGTATATACATATATAACTATATATATAGTAGCATACATTGCAGAGAGTGTACCCACATAAATAACATGCACCCATGAAGGTAAGTACGTATTTTGTGGGGATGTCGTCACCGGCAACCTCAATGGCCCCAGCAACCTGAGAGCAGGCTTTGGAATGAGCTGATCTGAATTGTACCAGCTGGAGTCCCTGGGTTCCCACTCGGCTACTAACTGAAAGGTTCGAGTCCACCCGGAGGCACCTTAGAAGAATGATCTGGTGACCCCTTCCCCAAACCAGCCACTGACAAACCCTGCAGAGCACAGTTCTCCTCTGACATGCACAGCGTGGGCAGGAGGTCAAATCGGCCGGACAGCAATTGGTGGTTTTTAAGTGTACTCTCTGGGACCATAGGACTGCCTTGGCCAGGGGCTGCTCAGGGCCAGAGGCTGGGCTTGGGGTTGCCATCCCTTCCACAGAGCAGAGGTTGCTAGTCATGACCCCCAGTCTCCAAGCTGGGGTCTCCCTTCATGTTCCTATTTCCCAGGACCTAAACCTTCCAGCCCTGTTGTCCCCCCAGCTCTCTCCCTGATTTTCCTGGTGTGGGGATGACCTCACCTGGCTTGCCACTTCGCCACCCACCCACTCCCCACCCCCAGGCCCACCCACCTGTGCAGTAGGAGCTGCTCTTGCTTGGTCACCAGGTGTCTCTGCTGAGCTGCTGCCAGCCGCCATCCCCAGAACACAGTCCTCTGTAGGCCCTGAAACTGGACCTGAGCCCAGGCCTGGTACTTTTCATGCAGAACCTGATGTCCTGTGACCAGACAGAAATTGGAGTCAAATGAGGTGCTGCACCCTGGTCCTTGTCCACCCAGCCCTTTGCCCTCTCCCCAGGTGAGAACAGGTGAGTGTCCAAGGTAAGATGCATCCTGATGACAGGGCTGTGACCAGGCCCATGGTGTCGTTCTCTGGTGACCCCCGTTCACAGCGGTGACCTTGCTTCTGCAGGCAGAGCTGCTCCCCAGGGGGCTTCATGACTGTGACCTCTTAGAGCACCTCCCTCAGGCCACGACCCTTTCATACCGTTCCTCATGTGGTGGTGACCCCCAACCATAGCATTATTTTCGTTGCTACGTCATCACTGTCATTTTGCTACTGTGATGAATCATGTAAATATCCAATAGGCAGGATGAATTTTCATTGTGACAAATTGAACGTCATGAAAGCATTGTGATTCATCACAAAAACAAGATGTAATTATCTATGGTGAAATATTGCTTTCTAATGACAAATGAAATGTTGTCTTGAAGCATGGTGTAGCATGGGTAACAGTCTTCACGCCGGGTACTCATATGTGGGCGTATCTGCATGTGGGCGGACCCACTTGTAGACGGATACAGGAGCGGTGTCTCCATTTCTAAGACCATTGGAAATGTGTTTTCCGATGGTCTTCAGTGACCACTGTGAAAGGGTCATTCGACCCCCAAAGGGTCGTGACCCACAGGTTGAGAACCACTGACTTAGAAGCAGTTTGCCAGGCCTTTCTTTGGTGGGACCTCAGGGTGGCTTCAAACTGGTCCCCTTTTGGCTGGCAGTCGAGCCCTTGGGCATTGGTGCCATTCAGGGGTCCCCATCTAGAGTGCTTTGTGTTTGCTTTCCATTTGGGGGACATTATTTAGGAAGCAGGAGCAGGAGCTAGATTTCTAGCTTTTCTTTAAAAACAAGAGGCTCTACCATCACACTGCTCGCCCCGGCAGCCAGTGGGCTGTAAAAGCAGCAGCCCCGCTGGACAGGACAGGAACTCTTCGGAGCAACCGAGTCTTTCCCCGCAGCCCACTGGTGCGATGTGCCAGGCATATTTGTATCCATTCAAAAGAAAGGCGACCCAGCTTTTAGTCCAATGCTGCACAGGCACCACTGAGGAAGGGGGGCAGGAAAGAGCCCCCCACAATGATATGACTGCAGACCGCCCACCCAGACTTGCCCCAAGAAACACGTATGTTTGAGCTAACGACAACTGTAAGGAGGGCGCAGGACCAGGCAGTGTCTGGTCCTGCTGTGCAGAGTCCTCTAAATAAGAACCGGTTCAACGGCACCTTACACCACCACCATCGCAGCGGGCGGTGTTTGACACGGCCCCGCTGGCTTCTGCATCCCCTGCCCAAGCCCTTGTGCAATGCCCTGGGCTTGTTTCTAGCAAAGACAACAGTGACGGGACGTGCCTCCTGAGATTAGGTTGTAAACGGGCTGTGGCTCCAGCTTAGGAGCACTCTCTCACTTTCCCTTGGATCTCTCTCCTGGGGGACCTTCCCAGGTATCCACCATGCGAAAGCAACAGGGCCTGCCAGGTTCGGAAGGGGACGTTACCCTGCCCCCACACCGTTGTGCCTTTGGATGAGACCACAGCCCTGGCAGTGGACTGGACTGAAGCCTCATGGGATACCTGAGCCAGCCAAGCCACACCCACAGAAATGGATGAGAAAGGCCTGCAGCTATAAGCCATTCCATTTGGGAGAAATTGTTGGGCCCTGATAGATGACTAACACATGTGGTCAGAGGGGCCTCTCAGGTTGCTCCCTTGATTCTGCTGAATTCAAATCAAGGTGCCAGGAGAACAGTTTGTTTTTGTTTTTTCCTTGCCCAAAGGCCATGGCTGTCTAAGGTCCAGCCCCCCGTCCTTGACCTTGTTTCTTTGGCCTGCAACAAACCCAAAAAGCTCCTAGGCCCAGACCACTCGGCCCATCGAGCACTTCACCTGGGCGGGATCATTCTCACGGCCTCACCTGGGTGGGATCATTCTCACAGTCTCACCTGGGCGGGATCATTCTCACGAGCTCAGCTTCCCTGCCCACTGAGCTGTCCTCCTCCCCTCCTCCCAGGAGCTCGCCCTGACAGAGTCTGCTGGGCTCTACGACTGCCCACCTCTCCCTCCATCTTGGATAAGGTGACCAGATTTTAACATTGGTAAAGCGGGACAAAAGCGGGACACCGTTGATAAAACTCATATCCTGGTGAAATAGCCACATGGCAGTGGAAAACCGTCTACCCTAGCTTGTCGTGCATTCTTTCCAAAAATCGGGACTTTTAAAAAACGCCGCGGGACGCAGGTAAAATTGTTAAAAATCGGAACTGTCCCGCCCAAAGCGGGATGTCTGGTCACCTTAATCTTGGGGCTCAGACCCGTGGTTCCTGGGCCCGAGTGAGGATGACGAGGAGGAAGATGCTGCCGGAGGTGGCGAGGCCAGCACCTCACAGAGCGCCCAGAGTCCCCCTGTGGCGTGTGGACGATTGTATTCCGTTTCACAGAGGAGGCAAGCAGCTTGTTTAAAGTGCTCTCAGAAGAGTGGGAACCGCAGCCTATACTCCCAAGTCGGACTCTGCCACCCATTCTGGGCGTGTCCCTGTAGGGAACCCCATGACGGGACTGTGCTGGAGGCCAGGGCATTCGGGGTCTCCCCGATGGTCCTCTCCTCCCCCGCAGTGCCCACGACTCAGGTCCCGACTCACTCTGCCAGCAGGCGTGCCAGTGCTGCAGGGCGGCCTGTAGCAGCCGCTGGTTCCGGTCCTGGGCCCACTGCTTGGCCAGCTGCCACTGTGCCCACCGCCACCGCCACACACCCAGCGCGGCTCTGCAGCTCCAGGCCCAGTTCCAGTGGGCTGCCCGCTCTCTGCGGGCCCCTTGGGCTGTTGTCCAGTGGCTCCAGCTGAGTAACACGCTGGGGAAGGGAGTGTCCCCACTGAGGATGGGTACTGCCACCCTGGCAGCCCCAGCCTCTGCTCTCCTACCTGGCCTGGGTGGGTGGGGGTCGTAGCTTGGGGACACTTCTCCCCGAGTCTGTCCTGGGGGAGAGTGATTGCTGGGGACCAAATGCCTCTCTGAGGATCACACTGACAAGTGGTGGAGACAGGATGGGGCCCAGGCCCCCAGTGCCAAGTCAGTGCTCAGCCCCTCCTGCTTGTGACTGACAGGGCACTCACTGGGAGTTGGGCTCTGAGCTCGGGTGTGAGGACTATCTTGAGCCCATTGCGCAGGCGAGGCAAACGAGGCACACAAGGGTTAAACCGCGGTCAGGGTACGCAAAGCTGGGATTAGAACTGGTTGGCTGACTCCAGAGCCCTGTGCTGAGTGAGGCATCAAACCACAGAGGAAAAAACTTGCCAGAAGTGATGACCTGCGTAGTGTGCCCCTGAGCCTCTGGGTACAACATGGGAGGACTCCAGGGGAGCTGAGTCCAGGGGAGAGTGCTGGGGACGTCAGGGATGGGAGAAGGGCCTGAGGAAGCCACCGTAAACCCACAGAGGTGGGCAGTGGGCTGGCCTGTCCAGGGAGGGGTCCCTACCGCCTCTGGAGGGTGAGCTGGTACCACCTCGCCGCACCCCGGGTCTGCTGGCTCTGTGCCTGCCAGAACAAAAGGCACTGCCTCTGCTGCCGCTGCCCTGCTGCCCGCAGAAAGGCCACCTGGAGGGTCTCCAGAAGGGCAGGGTCCCTGGGAGCCTGAGGAGGAGGGGCGGAGTCTTAGGACCCCATTCTCGCCCCACCCCCACCTTATCTGCCCATCTGCCTTGGCCCACCCCCAGCCCCTCACCCCTGAGCGGTGAGGTACGCTGCAGCCTGGCCAGGCCCCCCTTTCAGGGATGCTGCTGGGCGGCTCTGGAGCTGAGGTGGGCCTGGCACTGCAGGGTGGGGTACAGGGGCCCCACACCCTTGCATGCCATCGATGCAGGACACACTGCAGGCTACGCTGCTGCAGGCCCTGGAGGAAGAAGCTACACCACAGGCCAAGTGAGTCTGGGGCCCCAGCCTGGGCCCTGTGGAAAAGCCCAGTTGGAGGGGTGCTTACCACGAGCACCTTCTGTCCCCCATGCTCCCAAATTGGCTGCTCCCTACACATGCAGATGCCCACTGGGCCCCACTGCCTGGGGTTCCGTTTTCATGGGTCTGGGTGCAGCCTGGGCAGGGGGTCTTTCTAAAGCTCCCCGGTGACTCCTTGCTTCTTCCTGGGGTAGTAAGGGTGGGGACCACAGAGATCATGGTGGGGAGAACTGGGGCCCAGAGCCAGGGGCCCCTGAAGCCGGAGCTCACACCCATAAACACACGGTTAAGTCTGCCGCTGCTCTGTTATAAAGACAGGGAAACTGAGGCCCGCGGTGGGCCGCTTCCTCAAACTCCCAGGGTAGCCCTGCTGTGCTGAGAGAGTGCTTGGGTCTCAGGTTGGCTGCTGGGGCATGGTGGGTGTTTGAGGGAGTGTCCAATGCTGGGAGGCCAGCGGACGGACTGGGGCCTGGACTCCAAAGGCCGTGGGGAATGGAGTTCCTGTGGGGTCCCAAGGCACATGAAGAGAGACCGAGGGTCCAACTGGACCAAGTGGGGAGGGGGACGGTGGATGCTGGGTGTGTGCCTTTCAAGGGCAGACGGCTGGCTTGTGCTCCCTTGGTCATCCCATCAGGGAAGCTCCCTTCCACCTTCGCCCACCACCACCAGCCTGGGGTCCAGGTGCCAGCAATGGCCAGTTAGCGTACGACCCTGGCACGCTCCTGAGTCACAGCAAGCTGCTCAAGCCCTCAGGGCCTCGGTCTGATATGTGTATGATGAGGATGAGGCAGTGGGCAGGGGGACGGGAGGGAGCGGAGCTGCACACACCAGTCCTTGACTGCGGCTGGTTTCGTCTGTAGTCCCTATCCACGCCCGCTGCACCTGGATGCTTGGAAGGGCACAGACAGGACTCCAGCCCCCAGGGAGCTCTTATCTGGACAGGATCCGGATGCTGGAGTGGGTCCCAGCCCCCTCCCTCCAGCCCCACAGTTCTGTGGTTCTCTGCCCAAGCCCGGGTTCCAAGCGCCGGGCCACCTACCTGGCCTGCTGGCGCAGGGAGAGCTGTGTCGTCCACAGCAGCAGCACACGGTGGAGGGCCAGCAGGCGGCAGGCTTCCTGCGGAGAGCCCCGGCCTTGCTCCAGGCGCTGCCCCTGGACCTGGGCCCCGGCCCTCACCCCTGGGGCCTGAGCAGGGGTTTCTCCAGGCGCTGGGTTGCGAAGGGCTGCGGCCCCTGAGAAGTAGGCAGAGCTGGGCCAGCCACGCCTCTGCTGACCTCTCTCTGCTCACAGCTGTTGGTAGCCCTTGGGGACCTCTCCCCTCAGGGACACTAACCCCTCCCACCACCTCCAAACCCCATGCCCATGTCAGGATGCCCCAAATGCCCCTCTTCCCCCATCAGGCTGGTTTGGGAGGTGTCTCCCCGGAGCCTCCTGTGAGCAGGGAAGCAAGTCTCTGCTCAGTTGGGCTGTGAGATGACGCAGCATGGAACCGGGCCCTCAGCATGCTGGCTTGCGAGGAGGCAGGACAGAGGCTCCGCCATAGGAGGTGGAGGTAAGGGTGAGGATGTGGCCCGGCACCCCCAGAGCTTTCTGTGCCACCACCAGCTGCAAGAATCCATAGGCCTGTCCAGGCCCACCAAAGACAGGAAGGGAAAGGGGGCCCCACCTCGGCTGGCCACTCACTTACTTGCCTTCTGCCGGCAGAAGAGCAGTCGAGTGACCTTCACCCCATCTGAGACCTGGAGCTGCTTCATCTGCACCCACTGTTGTAGACACGTGTTCAAGGTCCCCACCCGGCGGTCAGCCTGGAGGTCCCGGCAGCAGGCTCCTCTTTGCACAAACCGCTGCCAGGCCCCAAAGCACCTGGGAGAACCAAGGAGCGGAGCTGGCGGATCTCTGTTGCTGACCGCGGGGACAGTGCCTGTTATACCCCAGACACTGAGGGGGCCTTGGGCAGCTCAGTCTCCCGATGTGTGAGACAGGCTGTCTGGGGGACAGTGTGGCAGGCTCTTCATCAGCCTAGGACCCCCCAGCCTCTGGGTGTGGACACCGTTCCTGCAGCCTCCTCCCTGGTTTTCCTCATCCAGCTTTTCCACTTAGCAGCCGGGGTGGGGGTTTTGTTTGGATTTTGAAAATCTCAAACCAAATTGTCTTTCTTATTCTGGGGAGAAAATTCTCCAGGGGTGGGCCACTTGCTGGGTGATAAAACTCAGCTCCTCCCCAAGGCCTACCTGGTTATTCAACCTCATGCCCAACCATTACCCTCCTGTTGGCAAGTCTCCAATTGGACTGCCCTTCCCTGCATTTCCTGTGCTCTGATGCCTCAGGGCCTTTGCACATGTGGTTCCCTCCGAAGAGCACACTGTTGCCCACACCCCTGCCACTAGTCAACCATCCCTTCCTCCACTAAGCAATCCTCCTGGAAAACCACACAGGGGCATGAAATCAGCAAGATGCAGCTGGGGTGGGGTGGGGGCAACCACTGGACAAGCCACCTGGCTTCTTCAACAATTAAAAGAGGAAAAAAGATTGGGGATTTTGAGGAGAGCCCGTACATTAAAAATATATCGACACACACCCTCTGCTAAAAAAAAAAATTAACATCAGCAACAAATCAACCCATTGCCATGTGTTAGCCTTATTTAGATGTCACTTAAATCGAGCTATGATAAAATCTCCGTTTGAGAGACAACCGGATAATTGAACGTTGCTGTTATTTTCTGCCACAGAATTGGGCCCTGCTACTGGCAACGCCATGTCTTACAGAGCAGGCCTGCTCCAAGGGGTTTCTTGGCTGGACTGTCATCTTTATGGAAACAGATCACCAGGCCTTTCCTCCGT
>NW_022111357.1:33096846-33103302 GCF_000313985.2 Echinops telfairi
GTGCATCTGGCTATTCCCTGTGCCTGGAGGTTGTCTGTAGATAAGAGCCATCCCACCGGCCATAGCCAGACCCACCTTCAAAGGTAACAAACTCTGTTTTGACATCTCTTGCTGATACTGATCAGAGATAGCTACCCCTGGGGAGGTCTCAGGGAGCTTCAGGGTCAACCAGCACTAGGTCAAGACGATGACTCACCTCATTGCTTGTCTATTGTGTTATTCGTATATGATATCACCCATCGACTTTGTAATATGTTAGCTGTGTGATGTGCTTGTCTTATGAAAGATCTGTAAGCCCCACTGTATAAAATACATTCTCTCTCTCAGGCCTGACGTGGGACAAGGACCCCTGTGCTCCACTGTCTGTCTGGCTGTCTTATTTTCCACAATCGCAAAGTTGCTCCTGAGGACCTGTTTGAGTGTTGGGGTCCCCTCACCCTGACAACAGTTTTGAGATAAGTTAAAATCAGCTCAACAGCAGGAAGGGTGAGTTTGGGGTTCGTAGGAACTGCATGTGCCCGGACAAATCAATGGTGTCGCATGCCTATTAACTAAGGCAACCGAGACGATGACTGTATCTTTGGCCATAAACAGATGCAAAGAAAATGACTATTGGCCACATGATCCACGGGCTTTCCTTTCTCTAGCAGTGAGTAGACAGATTCATGTGAACATATTTTTCACAGATAGTCACTTGCATGTAAGATGGAAATGGGCTGTAATAAAATTCACAACAAGGGGGAAAAGGAACTGTTATAGACCTGTGTCCACTGCTGCTGTCTCTGGTAGCTCCGGCAGTATCTGAGGCAGACGAGCCAAAGAAACTCCTTTTTTTAGTTGCTGAATGACCTGCCTCTCTCCCCCTCCCATCTCGGGAAGCCCACTAGTGATAGATTTTAGAATGGACTCTCATGTACCCAGGTTCTGGACACTGCAATTAGTTGAGACTATTCTTCAATAGATCCTTTGTTTTAATATTGTTCCTTTTGATGTTGTCATCTGAATGGTGTAGTTAATCTTGTTATGGTAACCAGGATGGTATAGTCTATTTTGGTATTGTTTCTTTCTTTTTTAATTAAATACTTTTATTGGGGGCTCTTACATCTCTTATCACAATCCATACATTCATCCATTCTGTCAAGCACATTTGTACATATGCTGCCATCGTCATTTTCAAAGCATTTTCTTTCTACTTGAGCTCTTGGTATCAGCTCCTCACTTTTCCCCTTCCTCCTCCGCCTGCCTGTCCACCCTCCCTCATGAACCCTTGATAAGTTATAGATTATTATTTTCATATATTAAATCGTCTTCTGTCGCCCTTCACCCACTTTTCTGTTGTTCATCCCCTGGGAGGGGTGATATGTTGATCCAGTTTTGTTTCTTTTGTGATAAGGACTGTACCTTGGAGGGCACGCTTGCTCTTCTGGAAGTTACCGGAATGATATACTCATGCTGTCCCCTGTAACGCTCCCTGAGCCGAAAGAATAGTAACATTGATTTTGCTCTCTGCTTCTGTCCACGCTTGCTTAAGTCTTAGACAAAGGATAAAGGAGTTTTTCGTCTTTAAAGATGGACTGAAATGTGGACTCGGGACTGCAATCAAAGAATTGCTTTTAGATTCTAGCAGTCCAGTTATGACCGAATAAAGATTCCTCTAATTTATGAAGCTATCAGAGTGGCTGTCCCTTATTGGAACCCACAACAGTATCCACACACTCCCCCTGTGCTGGTCTCCGGTTCTTGCTCTGACTCACCCCAGTCTCACAGGCCGGGACCACACTTGGCTTACCCGAGCCCCAGCCCCTGTGGTGGTGCCCTGCCTAGGTTGTGAGGGGACCTGAGTCGTGTGGCTCATAGGGACCCTGTGTGAGGGTGACATGGCTCAGAGGGATTTCTTGGACATGATCTTCCCCAAAGCAGACCAGCTCTGGCTTCCAGGGAGCCGGGCTGCTCAGGGGTTTCCAACCACAGCCCATTCAGGAGGCAGTGGAGCGCTTAACCGTTTGCACCACCAGGAGGTCCAAAGCCAAACCAAACTCCGTGCTATTGAGTCAGCTCCTGGCTGCCCTAGAGGACAGGGAGAACTCCCCCTGTGGGTTTCCCGGACTGTGACTCTCATGGGCGTAGAACACCTTGTCTTTCTGCTGGGAAGCAACTGGTGGTTTTGAACTGCTGGCCTTTTGTGTAGCAGCCCTACTGGTAACCACTATGCCACCAGGCTCCTCCCAGAGGCCCAGGAACTAGGTGAACAGCGGCTGCTTTCATTGGCTGGGATCAGCCTGTGTCTCAATACCAGGACTCCTGTAGAGGTGGCTTACAGGGGACCACCCCCCTGGGTCCTCCATGCTGCCTCAGAGAGAAGACCACCCCACCCCGCCCTGCGTGGCCCCGCCACACCCTCCGGGTGCTTCACCTGTGGAGCCAGGCTCTCTGCCGCGGGGTCTGCAGCGCAACCACTCTGGGCGGAGCTGCAGCATGAGCTTGCCAGGCCTGGAGGTGCTGTCCTGCCTCCGGAGTCCAGGCTGGGACCTGGGCAGCTTCCCCCTGGGCTGCCCTCTCCTGCGTGGCCAGCCCCTTCTGATGGCACCACAGGAGGAAGACTGCAAAGGGGCAGGGGCGAGGGAGGGGTGTCAGGAGGGGCCACTGACACCTGGGACACCAAGCTGTGGGCTCCCTGTCTCTGGGCCCCAGTCTCCCCACAAGTGAGTGAGTCCTCGTCCTCAGATTGATCAGAGCGTCACTTCTCTGTGCCTCTGTTCTCCATCCCTAAAATGGGAAGGTGACCCCAAGGTCACTGGGGAGGTGCCCTAACCCAGCCGCACTACCTGGGGCCGGGCTCCACCTGCCAACCCCCGGCCCCCCCACTTTCCCATCATCTCACCAGCCAGTTGTTGCAGGGCCTGCAGGAGCTGGACGCCCCCGTCTCTGCCATCCCGGCTCAGCCCCATGTGCTGACCTCCCTCCTCCGTCCTCAGGCTCCCTGGACTGAGAGTCAAGCTGTCAGGTCCAGGGAGGTGCACGGTCCCTGCCTGCCCACTACAGCCCTAGGCCAGGGCAGGCCCCCCGTGGGAGCTGGTGCCTCATGGGAGCCGGTCCCCCTGCAGGACGAGGTCTCTGCCCCCACCCTGTGGGAGCAGGGCCCCTGTGGGGACAGTGTCACCGTGCCCCTGCTCCCTCCAGACGCTTGGTTTGACGGGACCATAAAAGCCACCAAGGGGAGTGCCTTTACTTTATCTGGCCACGGGGGTTAGCATTTTTGACAAGTGTGCAGTTAAACAAACCCAACCTATGGCCATCCATCAGACAGACAGACTCAGAGCGACCGGCCTCCAAGGCAGAGTAGAACAGCCCTCCGAGGGCGTCCAAGGCTGGACGTCTCTATGGGGATGGACGGCCCTGCCTCTCTCTCCCCCTCTAGGGGGCTCCAAACAGTGGATCAGCAGTGCAGCGCTTAACCTCTGTGCCACCAGGGCTCCCGTGTAGTCGTGTGAAATAACTATGTTCACATTCATTTCAATCAAAGGCAGCAGTCATAGTCATACGCCGCTGGCGTGGGAGACTGCAGGCCAGAGGAAGAAAATAGCAATGACCTGACAAACCCCCTCGTTCACCCACTTGAACGCGTCTTCCTGTCTACGTGTGGGCACTTGCTTCGTGACGGCCCATTTGACTTGGCCTTCAACACCGTGCCAATGCCAGAAAGAGGGGTGGGTGCTCGGGTGGGGTGGTAAAAGTTCCAAGTTCATGGATATGCACTAACTCCCAAATGCCACGCCCCACCCAAATCAGGTGCCGGCTGCTGTGACAATGGGCCGGAGAAACAGCAAAGATTGAAATAGAAAGGTCAAAACATAGAAAAATAAATGCAGCTGAGAAGGGACGGAAAAAAAAAAGTCCTCATAAACATCATATTGAATGGTGTCCAAAAGATGCATCATGAGGTGAACGTTTCTAAGTTCATAAAATGCTGAAACCCCCACAATGGGCACCCCTTCCTTCCACCCACACCCACCCCCACCAAAATCTGCTCACTGCATCCTGGTTCTCGTGGGGGAGGGCGATGAGCACTGAGGTAGGAATGAGGGAGGGAAGACCACCAGCACCGCCCTGGGCACCCAGGCTTGCCCCAGCCCACCTGCTGCTCGGGACCGTGTCCCCTGCTGCCTTCCTCCCCGAGGAGGGGCCTTGGCTCCAGCCTTCCTCAGAGACGGTGGACCCTGGCCCAGCTGGGATGTGGGGCCCGCCCTGCTTCTCCCGGGAAGCCTGTCCTCTCCACTGTCAGGAGAGAGAGGGGACAGAGAGGCGAGGCCCCACAGTGGGCAAAAGGAGGGGCAAGGGCAGGACTCCAGGACCTGGAGCCTCAAGCACTAGACCACCCTGCCCCCAGGGGGATGGTTGAGTGAATGAGTGATAGTTGACTGAATGGCACCAGAGAGAGAGAGGGGGGCAGCCTAGGGCTGTGTCCTCCCCCAGCACCCCCTTCCCAAGAAGTGTCCTCCGGTCCCGGCTGGCAAAACATTTCATGAGGGTGCCTGCCCTGTTTTTCAGTTTCATAGCAACCCAGTGGGTACCCCCATCACTATCCTGGTCTCAAGATAAGGAGGCCTAGGCTCAGTTTCCATAACCGGTCCAAAATCACATAGGTAGGGAGTGAACTCGGAGCAGGGCTGGTTCAGGGTCCTGGGCTCCTGGTCACCAATCACAACATGGCAGAGAGTGTCCTCTCAGCAGATGGAGCCTCCTCCCCAGACACACCAGCCCTGCATCGCCTCCCCCTGCCCCAACCAGGGGCCCTGACCTCTTGGAAGCTCCGGGCCAGCAGGACCTTTGAGTGCCGCCCCCAGGCGGCCTCCAGCTGCGCCTCCCGGACGTGCCAGGCCCAGCGCAGCGCCCGCAGGCCCTTTCTCAACAGCTGTCGTCGGCACAAAGCCTCCACGGCCGCCACTGCCCGTCGCCTCTGGGCCATGTGCCACCAGGCTCTGAAACATCTGGACAGCAGCCGCCGCCTGGGGGCAACAGCGGCCGGTCAGCAAGGACTCGATGCAGGCCAGGGCCTTCCTCTTACTCATGGCCACCTTGGCATGTCCAGGTGAGAAAGCCTGGGATGCGGCCGGGCAGCCTGACAAGCTGCAGCGGCCCCATGTCCCTGTCCTTGGCGCCCCAGCTGCTCCCCTCATCCCAGCAGGGACAGCATGGAAGAAAGGGGCAGTGCCATCCTGCCCGGCTCAGGCCTGGGCACAGTACCCCCGCCCACTCCCACTGGTAGCCCACCAGCTCACCAGGCTGTCTTGACCTGCAGAGTCTCAGCGTTTGGGGCCTTGTTCTGAGATTGCAAGAGGAGTCACACCGTTCATGGGTCGGAGAGATACCAGGACCCCCCCCCGCCCCCCACCAAGGCCTCCCTTCCTGGGTGAGGGAATGGGTCAGGGGAGAGACAATAACTCAGAGAATCCCTGGGAGGCGGGGTCCAGTCTGGGAGCCCTGAACCCTGGCTTTACCTGTGGGGTGATGTCCGGCTGACAGGAGGAAGCTGTCCTCGGCTCCTTCCTGCGGGCCCCTCCTTTCCGCCCAGGCACCACGATGCCCCAGGCTGCCCTGGAGTCGGTGGGAGAACAGAGCCCGGCCCCTCTTGGGAGACTAGCGAACCCCCTCTTCTCTCCACCATCTGCAAGCCCCACCGAGCAGTCCTCTCCCTGGCTTAGGGGGTGGATAGGAACAACACCTTGCTCAGTCACCCCAGAATCAGTCTTCGGTGATGCTGGCTGGCTGCTGGCCTGGGCTCCCAGTGTCTTTTCCCGATTGTCCCGGCAGGCAGGAGCAGGCAGGCTGGGCTGGCGGCGGGTAGGGACTGCTAGGAGTTCCTGGGATGCCCAGTGCCTGAGTCGGGCTGCCTCGTGCTCCAGGCGTCCCACAGAGGCCACCAAATGGTGAACCTCAGCATGGCACCGGGTCTGAGCCTGGACCTGGGTAGAGACCACCAGGTCCTCCAGGGCCAGGGGCTCATCCACGGGCCCTGAGGTCCATTGGCCCAGGGCTCGCCAGGGGCTGGGACTTGGCCACGGGTACCCAGCTCCAGGGATGAAACCTACAGGGGGCTTGAAGGCTGGGTGTAGGGTGTGGGGGGGCAGTGGCCAAGACTGCCTTTGGCCAGAGGGTAGGCAGGTCAGCTGCCTGCTGTGGCAAAAGGGGCTTCCCCAGGGCAGAGTGTGGGGGTCAAAGCTGATAGGGTGGCCACTCCTGGCCAAGCAGGCCTCTCCTGGGTCCAGGTTGCTTTGCTGGGCCCTCTGGGGAGGCATGCTGGCCCGGGGCTGCAGGTTGCTCTGCTGAAGGTAGCTAGAGCCGGCCCTCTTCCAGCGGGTCTGGTCCCCGAGGGCGATGCCCCGGCCAGGGCTGGGGCCGGCCAGGTTGGTCTGGACGAGGCGGGGTTCCACGTGCCACATTGCCCCTGGAGAGGGT
>NW_022111357.1:33103705-33105364 GCF_000313985.2 Echinops telfairi
GCAGGGGTGTGTGTGTGTGTGTGTGTGTGTGTGTAAGGGCAGAGAAAAGGAATAGACAGCCAGCGGGGCTGGGATGGGGGTTCTGGACCAGAGATGAAGGTGGCAATGTGGGTGTAAAGGTGCCAGAGTCACATTCCAGTGGTGTAGAGCCAACAAGCTAAGGGGGTGCAGACAAGAATCATGGTGACTCCTTGATTTCTGCCCTGAGATACAGGGGTGATGAGGACTCTTGGGGGAGGGGCATAGTGGGGGGTGGGGTGGTGGTGGTAGTGGTGGTGGTGAAAGCAAGATCTACTACATCAAGCAGCTGGAGGGGGCTTCTCTGGGTAAAGGGGGTGGAGCAGTAGGGCCTTCCCTCCCTGCCGGTGCCCCCCATCTCTCTGCAGCCTGGCAGGATCCCCACGGGCACTGTATGGAGCCTGGAGGCGTGGGGCCTGGCAGGCAGGAGGAGCACTACAAGTTGCCACCTTTGGGGATAAAACAAGTAAGGCTCAGAGAGCTTAAACCACTTCTCCTCTGGTCAGTGGGCCAGAGCATGGAGAAAGAGGGAGGCGCATCCGAATCGGAACGTGTTCTCGCCTTGGCTGGAACAGTGCCAAGGCCTTCTTGCAGCCCTTGGTGGCTGAGCGGGGAGGTTTGCAGACCGCCACCCCAGGCACAGGCTGACCCGGGGGCCCCTTCCCAGCCAGGGCTCACCACCAAGCCCAAACCTGGACGCCCTCCTCCTGACCTCACCCACCCATGGCATGTGACCTCCCTCGGGCCCAGGCTGGGGAAGACTTTGTCCTCAGCCCAGCTGACCCTGATCCGATCAGCTGGGGAATTAGCAGGGCACTGGAGGCCAGTACCCCCAGGCCCACTAAGCCTCTTGCCTGGCCTCAGGGGAGCCGACGGCCTGGGGGGCACATTCTCCTTGCAGCAGGGTCGGGCCTCGGCTCCACGCATTCTGAGGGCTGGGGCCGCCTTGTTCCTGCACAGAGGTCCTGCCTGTGTGCCTGGATGAGGCTCTGAGGAGTGAGGTCACACAGGTCAGGCCAGGTCACCCCCCACACTTAGCAGCACCCCCAGCTGCCCCTCAGACCCATGCCCAGCTGCCCTGGCCTGGACCCTCACTGGTCAGGCTCCCTGGGGTCTCCCTGTCCCACCCCACATGCCCCTCTTCTGGCTGTAATATCCTGGTGTCCGCCAGGGCCCAATCCTTCCAGCACCAACTGCAGATTCCTGGTCCATCCCTCAGGCCTCTGCTTCTAGCCTTCAGACCAGGACCCAGGGAAGAGGCAGGGCCCTCTTCCAAACCACTCTCCCACCCTTGTCTCCGGCCCCCAGCACCTCACAGGACCACCCACAATGCCCTCCTTAGGGCAGGGCCTGGGAGAGTCGGCCTGCTCCTGGATCCCTCTGCTTCTCCCACACCAACTCCTGGCCCTGCACCGTCCACACAAAGCAGCCTTTCAGCACCTGGCCTCTGGGGGCCCTGACCTTCTCTCTTCCCACGATCCAGCCTTGCCCTTCACCACTGTACTGCCTCCCCCAGCCTTGGGAACACTGCCCAAATCAGAGCAGATCAGCTGTTGATTGGGCCCTGTCCCTGGCCGCCCGTCTGTCTCTGTCGGAGCAGAACTGTAGTCCACGGAGGCGCGCGCGCGTGTGTGTGTGTGT
>NW_022111357.1:33105708-33107540 GCF_000313985.2 Echinops telfairi
TGCGTCACTGCCGCTCACGTCCTCCTCTTGTGCCCCAGTGCCGACACTGCTCCCTCCCCACCAGACACCACTCTCTGACCCTACCTCTTTTTGACTGTCCCTTACTTTCTTAGGAGGAGCCTTGGTGTAGTGGTTCTGCATCGGGCTGCTCACTGCAAAGCCAGCAGTTCTAAACCACCAGCTGCTCCAAGGGAGAAAGACGTGGCTTTCTACTCCTGTCAACAGTTAGTCTCAGACACCCACAGGCGCAGGCCGACCCTGCCCTACAGGGGCACTGTGAGTCAGAAAGGACCCAATGGCAGTTGGTTTGGCTTTTTGGGTTTCCCTCCTGAATGTCCCCCCTTCTCTGCAGCCTGAGGACCAAGCGTTATAGGAGGGGACTTCAAAAAGTTCATGGAAAAATGCGATGAAAAGATCATTGTATTTACTCTTTAATACTCCCAGGCCCTCAAAATCTCCCCCTGCCCTCTCCTGTCTTCTCACGCCTGCTTGGCAAAACCACCACGCTGGGGAAGGCGAGCCTGCCACTCTGGGCAGGTGGAGGTGGGTAGAGGGGCCACATGCCCCCACTGATGGCCTGCCTTCCACATGGTGACCGTCAGCCTGAGTGGGTCCAAGAGGCTGCCCAAGCCCCAGCCTTGAGCTCTCTCTCCTCTAGACACTGAAACCCGCTCTCCTCTGTCCTCAAGCCTCTGCCACCCCCTTGCCGGCCACCCCCTCTGCAGACCAAACAGGGTGTCCCAAGGAAAACTGCCGCTGCCCTGTGTCCCCCACCTGCCAACGTCTTGCCCATGGCTCCACTGCCCCCTTGTGGTCCACAGCTGGACCCTACTCAGCTACCCAAGGACAGCACCCAGGGGCACCACTGGGTGTCCTTAGCAGAACGGGACCCTGCTGCAGTAGTCCTATCCCTTTGCCAGAAACCCCACCCCACCCCCAGCACCCGGTCATCAACACGCACTCCCCACCCCCACCTTACAGAGCCGCTCCCACCAGCACATGCCACCACCACAAGCCACCACCACAGCCAGTCCTCAAGCCGGTCTCCACGCCCAGTGACCATGGCTGTCAGATGAGAACGGGGCTCCACGGGGCTCTCAGTGGCTGGTGTTAGGAAGTAACTGCCAGGCCTTTCTTCCAAGGTGCCTCTGGGTGGACTTGAAACGCTAACCTTTCAGTTAGCAGCTAGCATGTGGACTGTTTGCACCACCCAAGGACATCCATCAGCACATCAGGTGCTGATTTCTCCCATCAAGAAAATACACACACAACAACCTCCTGTTGGCCCTCCAGGTCCCTACACCTTGGGTCTCATTAGGCCCAAATGGCAATTCCTCTCCCTCCGTACATCCTACTCCCCTCCCCTCCTGGGAGCCTCCCTGAGCGGAGCCCCACAGGCAGGTCACAGAGCTGGTCTGTGAGACGTCAGTAGACCTGGGCACAGGTGGCCATACTGTCCTCCTGTGAACTTGGCTTCCCCTCTCCTCCCTGCCAGGGATGCCCCCTCCTCCCTGACACTCACATGTCTAGTGCTGCCTTTTAATGCATGTCTCAGCATTCATGGGCCAAAGGGAGCTCTCCCATCTCAGGGTCCCCCCTGCAGCTCCCTACAGTGGGAACGCTGACTCCCTGGCTCACACCCTAGTCAAGCCACCAGCTGATTCCATCAAATCTACTTACCAACCCAGCAACCTCCACCCATTCTGACCTCGAAGTGCCCCTCCAGGACAGAGCAGAACTGCCCCGCGGGCTTCTCTCTGGACGTTGGCTGTCACATCTTTCTCTGGGGGGTTGAACCACGGTCCTCATTTTCCCCTCCCTTCCCGCTCCCC
>NW_022111357.1:33108816-33114695 GCF_000313985.2 Echinops telfairi
CGTAGAAAGCCTCTTTCTCCCTTTCTCCCTCAGAGGGCGGCTGATGGTTTCTAACCAGTGACCCTGCGATTATCAGTCCAAGCATAACCATCCGGCCCCCAGGTCACGCTCACAAAGGGATGTGAAATGAAGGCTGAACCAGGACCCGTATGGTGCCACCTTCAGCCTGCATCCTGTCGTTGAACTCAGCCCTAAGAATGAGCTTCCCTGTTTCAGATGACATCCGTGACCTTGGGAAAGCTGCCCGTCCAGGACGCTAACCAGACAGTGGCAGCAGTGGTACCCAGCAGTGGTAGGGCCCTGGACGCACTCCACAGCGCATGCTGCCAACCAGGACACCCACCCCCGCTCTGACCCACCTCATTCCCAGCGACAGGTGCAGCCTGCCCTCCTCCCCCCCTGTGCCTGGCACCCCTCTCTCCCCTCAAGGCCTCCACCCCCACTTCGCCCTCCATGTTGGCTCCCTTTGGGCCCCTTTCCCCTTTTGGTGGTCCCGCCCTCCCAAACGGCTGTCTCTCACGGGTCCTCGGTCACTCGGTCCGTCCGTCCGTCTGCCTGCACGCACGGGAACCTGGAGCTGGCCTCCGGCAGGACTGTCAGGACCCTGACCGGTAGGGTGGTTGCGGGCCGGAAAGCAGCACGCCGGCCCGCGAGGGTGCACTTGGTGTCCGTCCCCATGTCCGGAGCCGCGCGCGTGCCCACTGGCGTTGG
Source organism: Echinops telfairi (assembly GCF_000313985.2). Lineage (NCBI taxonomy): Eukaryota > Metazoa > Chordata > Mammalia > Afrosoricida > Tenrecidae > Echinops > Echinops telfairi. The sequence continues at coordinate 33,109,528 of NW_022111357.1, forward strand.
GGTGGGTGCGCGGCCGAGCGCGCGGCGCGGCTGGAGGGCGCGCGGCCTGATGCTGCACCCCAGGTTGCAAGTCACGGGGCTCAGAGCAAACTTGGTGCCCTTGCAAAGCACTACCGCCCGTGGCGCTTCTGATCACTCTTCTCCCTGCCGTGGGCTTCACGCCATCACTTCCTCCGGGTTCCAAAGGTCTCCCATTTCTCGGCCAAGCTTTAGCCCATCGCGAGCCCGGGCAGACCTGCCAGCTCGGCCTACCGTTGCCCACACAGGAGTGGCTACGCACTGGGCCTCAAGACCTCAAGCCTCAAGACCACCAGTTCGACTCCCGTAAAGAAGAGCCCGCAACACGGGGAATCCAGGATAGATAAGCCCCTGAGGGCTAGCAAGGGGAGTAGAGATACCAGGAGGATTAGGGGAGGGTGGGGGGAGAAAGGTGGAATCGATCACAAGGATTGACTTAGTACCTCCTCACAGGGGGATCAACAATGGAAAAGTGGGTGAGGGGCGATGGAGGATGATGTCAGATATGAAAATAATAATCTGTTACTTATCAAGGGTTCGTGAGGGAGGGCAGGGGAGGGAGGGGGAAGAAATGGGGAGCTGATATCAGGGGCTCAAGTGGGAAGAGAATGCTTTGAAAATCATGATGATGGCGGCATATGTGCAAATGTACTTGACACACTGGATGAATGTAAGGATTGTGATAAGAGATGTAAGAGCCCCCAATAAAAGTATTAAAAAAAATTCATCTCAGAACCCTACGAGGCACTTCCACCCTGCCCTACAGGGTCACCGTGAGTCGGAGTTGAAGCGATGGCCAGGAGGGAGTGAGTGAGGCTTTGGGAACAAATACTCTGCCTACCTCACCAGTGTGATGTGAGGGCAGATATTTGACAAATATTGTCACAGAGGCTTTTAAAAACTAAAGCAATTCTTTTTTTTTTTTTTAATAAGAATTGGAATATATTCAATGGCAGAATGTGTTGGGGGCGGGGGTTGTTCTAACTAAAGCAATTCTTGAAGCACAAAAACAAAAAGAAAAGACCACACCCACGCAATTCACTGTCTTGGCGTTGATGCTGACTCGTGGTAACCCTGTAAAACAGGGTAGAACTGCCCGGTGAGTTCCTGAGACAGTAAGTCTACCAGAGTCCCAAGCCTCCTCTTTCTCCTGAGGAGTGGCTGCCGGTTTCAAACTACTGATCTCTCAGACCCAGCCCAACTCCCAGCCACTCCGTCACCAGGGCTCCTTAATTGTTGAAGACGTGGGTGATTATTCTTCAACCCACATGTCTGATCTGCTCCTGGAGAACTGAGCCTACCTTTTGCTATTCAGGCTTGACCCTCTTTTATTTGAAGTAATACCTTTTTCTTCAAAGTCACGTTTGTCTGATATTGAGTTCGCTTTTGCTGTGATTACGTTCCATTGAGTCTACTCTGACTCAGAGACTGTAGAGCTTATGCCTTGGGCTGCGATCTGCGATCCGCATGGCCGCCAGTTCAAAACCACCAGCAGCTCCGAGGCAGAAAGACTGGGCTTTTTACTCCCTTAAACAGTTACAGTCTCCGAAACCCATAGGGGGTCACGGTCAGTCAGCACTGACTCCATGGCAGTGAGACCCCAGCTGTTTCTGTTAATCCTGTCCCCTAAAGAGGCCAAAGTTGAGGCATCTGGGCAGCCTCCCAGGTAAATTGTGCTTCCCTTCCTCCAAATGCATGTTAAATTCTTGACCCTGGAGCCTACGGATAAGAGCCCTGGTGGTGTAGTGGGTAGATGCTGCGCCGCTAACCGCAAGGTCAGTGGTTTGAAACCAGCCACACCTCAGGAGAAAGAGGAGGCTCTCTACTCCTAATACTCTCAGAAACTCACAAAGGCAGTTCTAGCCTGTCTTACAGGGTCTCTATGAGTTGGGATTGGCTCGGTGACGTGGTTTTGGGTTTGGCACCTGTGGATATGATCATTTTTTGAAACAGTGTTTCTTCGGTTATGCGAATGAGATCCTGCCGGTGTACGGTGGGTCCTAAACCTAATCACTTCTGTGTTATGGAAAGGTAGAATAGTCACAAAGACACACACAGGGGAGTGAAAGACAGACAACCGAGACAGATACATGTACAAGCCCAGCAACACCAAGGATTTCCAGAACCAACTAGAAGCTGAGGGGTTCTGGTGGTGCAGCAGTTTAAGCATGCAACTGCGACCCAAAAGGTCTGTGGTTAAAGCCCACCAGCCAGTCTGTGTACGTGGCAGTCTGCTCGATACCTTGAAAGCCCGAGAGGGCAGTTCTGCTTTGTCCTAGAGGGTTGCTATGAGTTAAATAATCTCAACAGCATTGGGTTGGGTCCTTCTATTTCCACAGGAGGATCTAGTCCAGTTGTTCTCAACCTTCCTCATGCCACGACCCTTTCACACAGGTCCTCGTGTGGTGGTGACCCCCAACCATAACATTGTTTTCATTGCTACTTCATCACTGTCATTTTGCTACTGTTATGAATCATAATGTAAACACCTGATAGGCAGGATGAATTTTCATTGTTACAAATTAAACACAATGAAAGCATAGTGATTCATCACAAAAACAGTATGTAATTGTGAAATATTTATTTCTAATGACAAATGAATGAAATTCTGTCTTGAAGCATGGTGTAGCATGGGTAACAGTCTTCATATCTGCATGTGGGTCGACCCGCCTGGAGACGGATAGAGGAGCGGTGTCTCAGTTCCTAAGACCATCAGAAACCTGTGTTTTCCGATGGTCTTAGGTGACCCCTGTGAAAGGGTCGTGCGACCCCCAAAGGCTGAGAACTGCTGATCTAGATCTTTTCCAAATCGGCGTGCGGTGGGGGTGGGGGTGGGGTGAGGGGATTGCTCTGTCAGACTAGCTGCTTCATATACCGGCTAAGATTTCTTTTGAGCAAAAGGTTTGAAACAGATTTTAAAAGCGCTGGACTAGGGGAACTAGGTTTCCTTCAAGCAAAGATGCTGGGACTCTGAGCTGACATCTCGGCTGAAGCCCCTAGACGTACAGATGTGCAAACAGAGGGGCACCCCGGCACCTGTGCCGGCAGAAAGGCAGCTAGAGAGGGAGACTTCACTTACTGATCCCTTTTTCCAGTGGAAAGCACTCAGTAATTGTTACTGACTTGACAGCCAATGAACAGATGGATGGACAGTCAGACAGATGAGCCGCTGTGATTAACATGGTAATACAGGAAGTAAAGCTCTAACACCAATTACTCTGGATTCCTGAAACGAGTGGTCACACCGCTTTCAATCCTCAGACCTAACCCCTTGGGTTTGTCCGTACTTACCAGGGTGACCTAACGTATCACCGCTCTCTGCCACCCTCACAATCCTTCTACTGCAGCCACTACGTTAACACCTCTCACCGAGGGTCAGGCATTATGACCCTATTTTTCAGATGGGAAAATGGAGGCGTGGTGAGGTTAGGAGACTCCCGCTCTCCTGACCAGAGGCACTGACCTCACCTTTGGCAGCTTCTCCACGTGGAAGGCACAGCTTGGTGAAGACCGGTAAATCACCCTGAGAGCAGCAAGCTGGGCAAGTGGCGTCAGCCCTCCCCGCAGGAGATCAGAGGCAGGAGAACCATGCTCCCTGGGGCTGCTCTCTCCAGAACGCCAGGGGCTAGAGACAGAAACCTGGAGGGTGGCCTATGTCCAAGACCCCGCCCACAAAATAACAGCTTTAAAAAAAATCATTTTACTGGGGGCTCGTACAATTTTTATCACAATCCACACATACATTGTATCAAGCACCTTTGTACATTTGCTGCCATCATCATTCTCAAAACATTTGCTTTCTACTTGAGCCCTTGATATCTGCTCATTTTTCCTCCTCCCTCCTTGCTCCCCGCTACCTCATGAACCCTTGATAATTTATTATTTTGTTACACTGTCTGTCTCCCCTCACCTGCTTTTCTGTTGTTCATCCCCCAGGGAGGAGGTTATACGTAGATCCTTGTAATCAATTCCCCCTTTCTACCCCACCTTCCCTCTACCCTCTATTGCCACTCACACCACTGGTCCTGAAGGGATCATCTGTCCTGGATTCCCTGTGTTTCCAGTTCCTGTCTGTACCAGTGTACATCCTCTGGTCTAGTCAGATTTGTAAGGTAGAATTGGGATCACGATAGCAGGGGGAGGATGCATTTAAGACTAGAGGAAAGTTGTATGTTTCATCGTTGCTACCCTGTACCTGACTGGCTAGTCTCCTCTCCGTGACCCTTCAGTAAGGGGGTGTCCAGTTGCCTACAGATGCACTCACCTTCATTTACAATGATATGATTTTTTGTTCTTTGATGCCTGACACCTGATCTCTTCAACACCTCATGGTCACACAGGCTGGTGTGCTTCTTCCATGTGGGCTTTGTTGCTTCTGAGCTAGATGGCCGCTTGTTTATCTTCAAACCTTTAAGACTCCAGATGTTCTATCTTTTGATAGCCGGGCTCCATCAGCTTTCTTCACCACGTTTGCTTATGCACCCATTTGTCTTCAGTGATCGTATCGGGAAGGTGGGCACCCACTGATATTTTTTTGTTCTTTGATGTCTGATAACTGGTCCCTTCTATACCTCGTGGTCACACAGCCTTTTTACAGAGAATAGGCAGCTGAGAATGTCTGACCTCCAGCTTGACCTGTTCAAAATGAAACTCCTCACCTGGCCTTGCTGCCTGGTTGTCCTCTGCTCCTGGTTCATGGCCGCTCCAGGCTCCCAGCTGCGAGTGCCCTGCACACTGCTTTTTCTCCTGTATCCAGCCCAGGACGCAAGGCTGCCCCTTCTCCCTATGCCCGACTCCAAGCACCGACCTGGCCCTTTTAGAAGGTCAGTCAGATAGTTCAGCTCTGCTTCTGAGTGCCAGAGGCTTTGCCCTGCTCTGATGTCTGAACCATCTAGAACTCTCCTACCTCACAGCTAACCATTTTCCTGCTGGGTGGGGAGGGGGCAGCCACACTGGTGGCCCTCCCTGTTTCTAGGTGCCTCTCTGACAGCCCTCTCCCTGACCCCCTCCTCTAGCACTCAGGTTCCTGGGTCCACTTTGCCTGTGTGGCTTGGTTTGGGAACCAGGGTGCTTAGGAAATAAGTCCTTCCTCCCCAGCCCAGAACCACCCCTGGCCAGGGACTGAGAACGTCCAGTTCTGTTGCAAGCCT
>NW_022111357.1:33115208-33116460 GCF_000313985.2 Echinops telfairi
CTCAGAAGCCCCCTCCCGTGGGACAGTGCCAGGAGAGCAGTGTCCCCTGAAGGCTCTTCCCTGAGACTGAAGTCCTCTGAGAACCAGTGGTTTCTGAACTGATGCTGCCCCCTGTGTCAGAGGGGACTGTGCCCCATGGGGGACTCTGTGGTGGCTGGATTTGGGAGCTAGATGGACAGTCTTTTCTTCGATGCTCCTCTGGATGGGCTCAAACCTCTGACGTTTCAGTTAGCAGTTGAGCACGTGCACCGTTTACACCGCCCAGGGCCTCCCGTCTGCTGAGAGGAATTGCTGAATGTCTCCCCTGTGCCCCCAACCCCCCTGACCCGGCAGGTGCCCCAGTTCACCACTGTAGCTCAGGTCCTGGTCCAGCAGGTACACAGACTGTTTGGACTGACAGATGGACACCAGGGGTTGTGGAGGACATGCACCAGTCTGGAGTAGAGCAAACTGTGAGTGTCCAGACCCAGAGTGGGGTGGGGTATAGCCAGTGCACGTCAGCTGTGTGGCTGGGACACAGTCTGCCAGGAAACACTGCTGTCACCCCTCAACTCCTGTCCCAAGAGCCTCACAGGCTCAGGGCCCGGCAGCTGGGCCCAGGCTTCACCGGGGGATTAGAATGAGAACCCTACCCAGGAAGGGCCAGCCCCAGGCCCCAGCCCAGGGTGGAGAGATCAAACACAGCTCCAGACAGGATTCCCCCAACTTTAATGTCAGGGCTCTGGTCCTGGACACCCTGCTCCAGCTGAGGGGTCCCCAGGCACCCTGTGACCAGGCAGTGAGACACTGGGACCTTGTTCCCATGTGGCATTGCTCCAGGACTGAGATTGGCCTGATGCTATCAGAACTGGTGGATGGGTCCCTGGCAAATGGGGGTGGTGAGGAGTGGGCCGGGGACATCCCTGGCCCATAGATACCTGACCCTGCCAGGCTCGGCCAAGGCTTGGTCTGAAGCCTGCATCAAGCAGGGAGGGTCAGGAAATAGGGACAGAGACTGGACAGGGGCAGGAAATAGGGACAGACCATTGGAATGATGGAGAGGAGGGGCGGTCTGTGTGTGGGCACAAGGTAGGGGTGCATAGGGGCTCCTGGCCTCTCCAGGCACTTGCTTCAGGCAAGCCCCCTGAGATGGGGCCCTGAGGACCCATTCCATCTGAGGTCCGAGAAGGAGAGGCCACGTGCACCCGAGAATGGCCCCTCAGGTGGGGCGTTGCTGCCAAGGATGGCCTGGCCTGGCATCAGTAGCCTCGGG
>NW_022111357.1:33118019-33119083 GCF_000313985.2 Echinops telfairi
GGAGGGACCCTGCCAGCTCGCCCACTGAACCCCTACGGCCTCTCCCTCTCCTGACAAGGCCCCCAAACCCCTGAGCTGGAAGGACTCTTGGAGCTCATGCAACCCCGTGTCCCCTACAAGGGACACCCCGTCTCCGTCATGCTGAGAGCCAGCCTGGGCCTGGACTTGAAGAGTGGCCTCGCCTGGTTGCTCTCTGCCTCTGGAGACCTCCTGTGCACTGGGCAGCTGTCCCCGGGGAACCACTTGTGACTTCACTGAGTAGCAGCCATTCTGAGCCAGGGGCAGCCCCCTGCCACATCCCGCCTAGACAAAAGAGCCCTTGAGTCAGGTGACTGGGGAGGGTGGCTGGCTGCAGCCACAGTCAAGCTGGGGCACTGGTGGAGCCCCATGCACTTCCCAAAGAGGACACCGAGCAGGCCCCGGCCCCTCTGAACCAGGCAGGCGGGTCAGGCCTAGTGAGGCTGGTTTACTTACAAGGCCTTGGAGCAGTGGTTCTCAACCTGTGGGTTGTGACCCCTTTGGGGGTCGAACGACCCTTTCACAAGGGTCACCCGGTTCATCACAGTAGCAAAATGACAGTGATGAAGTAGCAATGAAAATAATGTGATGGTTGGGGGTCACCACCACATGAGGACCTGTATGAAAGGGTGGTGACATGAGGAAGGTGGAGAAGCACTGCCTTAGAACATGGAAGTGTGGGTGGGTGCGGGGCACAAGGAATAGAAGGAAGATTGGGGTGAGTGAGGGGAAGACAGAGCAGGGGCCATGGTGCACCCTGAAGCCAGGACCCCTGGCTGCTGCCCACCCCCCGCCGTCCCCCGAGCTCACCATGCTTATGGCGTCAATGGAGTCCCTCTGAGCAACTGCCCACACGCCCAAGGCCAGGACGGTGAAGTTGGCCCAGGCATAGGGGCCCGAGAATATAAAGCAGCCCCTGCAGAAAGAGGTACCCCAGTCAAGGCCCCCCAAATGCCAGTGCGTCCCACTGGAGGTCGGCCTCAGTCACAGCCACCACCCTCTCCTGCTCCCTGCGGGTCTCTCGGTCTCCACGCCTGCTCCTACAC
>NW_022111357.1:33120446-33121913 GCF_000313985.2 Echinops telfairi
TTTATATATAAATATATTAAATTATCAGCAATTTGGTTTTATCTCTCTAGAGAACCCTGTCTAACACAATGCCCGATGCAGCTAGCGCTGTGTGCAGCTGTGTTCACTTAGGAGGGAGGCGGTAGTACCCTCACCTGATAGGGCTGAAGCAACTTGCCCAAGATCACACAGCTGCCAAGGGGCAGGGCTGGGATTTGAACCCAGGCAGTCTGGCTCGAGAGCCCATCCTGGTATTCTCTACGGTACAGGATGTCTGTGAGGACCGGTGCCACTCTCCCCGCTGGGCCTACCCTGGCCCAGCGTGCAGGGGTGCTCTGTAAGCTTCGGCGGCACTCGCCCGAGTGGAGCATTTGGAAAGCATGCAGGAAGAGGTGTGGCTGGAGCCTGCAAGTGAACGAGTCGCTTCACCCTCTGTTTTTAAGAGCACTGATGCCCGGGCCTCAGGCCAGACGCCCCAACTCACCATTTGGAGGGGAGGGGGGAGTGCAACTGAGGAAGCCGTCGGTTTCCCTTGCGACCCCCATCATTAGTCATGATTAGCTCTGTTCAGGTGATCACCACAATCCCAAAGGGCATCCAGGAGCTCAGAGGCTTCTGGTCTTGGTTTGGAAGAAAGCCCTTCCTCGAGAAGAAACTGCCCCTGCCTCCAAGCCCGCTGGAGTAAACAGACAGTAGCCACGGGCACCCATCCTTGGTCCTCAACCTCCCTGTGCCAGGCCCTGGGGGTTCTGGCCGAGCACCGCAGACGCTTCCTCTGACTCCTGCAGGGTGGGCACCCTTCGCCCCATTTTACAGGTGGAAGCCAAGCCCCAAGAGGTAGAGCTGCCTGGCCAAAGTGTCCTGACAGGACTCCTCGGAGGCCCAGGTCTGCTGTCTCTGGGCGGGGAATGTGGTGTGGGAGGGGGAGGGCCCACTCCTAACCTGATGGTCCCACCCCTGAGAGTCCCAGGTTCATGGAGCTACTCACAAAGGCAGCCAGCCTGCCCCGTTAGACGGGACGTCAAGAAAAGCAGGAGGGTCGGTAACAGGCCCGTGTTGCAGATGAGAAAGCAGGGCTCCGAGTTTAAGGTCAGAGCCTGGGCCACCCACGGCTGCCTCAGACCGGAGCCAGCTTCCCAAGCTCTCCAGAGGGGCCCTGAGCTGTCCGCACGCTGGGCCTGCGCCTCTCCTTGGATGCGGCTCGGAGCTCTGAGAGGCAGCGGTGACGGGGGGCTCTCAGAGCTGCAGCCCCCCCGACAATCATGGGGTGCTAGGGAGCTTGCCAGTGATAAAGTCTGTCTTCAGTCTTGGACCCAGTAAGAGACACGGGCCACAGACCCAACGCCCACGGGTCACTTACCAGGTCGTCAGCAGCCAGTGAGCCAGGAGGATCGCCTGTGGCACAGAATTGGGGTGGGGAGGGGGGCGGTTAGAATGGGTCTGTGGGTGCCAGCACCACGGGGCACGGGCTGGGGCAGCGTTTGGAGC
>NW_022111357.1:33122751-33124296 GCF_000313985.2 Echinops telfairi
GCCAGCTCAGGGAAGCTGCCACATCCACACCTTCTGGCCTGGGGGGCAGCTGACACTTCTAGTCTCTGGAGGCTGGCAGTTCTTTGGGGGAGCATGGGCATGTATCAGAGGGCGGCTTCCATAATGGGTGCCAACAAGTGTGGTTTCCTGGGACACAAGCTGCGGGCAGGAAGGCAGAGCAGACCGGTGGGCAGCAAGTACCTCGGAGGAACAGGCCAATGGCCCGAGAGCAGGGAGCAGTGGGCTGGGGGTGAGCTGGGGAGGAAAGCCTGGGCAGAGTCGGGTGCGGTTCTAGGTGCCATGAGGTGAGGCAGTCAGTGACGTCCGGAGATCAAAGTGAGGGTAAACAAAAACAAAAATCCCTCTGGCCACTGTTTCTGGACAATGGTGACATCCCGTCTTCTGTGTCCTTCCTGTGTGTCTGCCCTATGTGTCCTTCCGCCGTGGTCCCTGGGTGGCAGAGAGAATTTGCCTTCCATGACGAATGGGAAGGTTGGCAGCGGGAACCCATCAGGGGCACTGCTGAAGATCACCGGGGGTGGGGTGTGTGTGTGTGTGTGTGTGTCTGCTTCCACAAAGATCACAGCCAGAACACGCCATGAAGCAGTCCTCACTCTCACACACCACGTGGCCACCTCACGGGAGCAGGTGAGGGTTACGGTTCTGTGAAACTAGAGCCCCTGCTGGTGCTAATGGTGACAGCGCTCAGCTGCTAATGGAAAAGTTGGAGGTTTGAGTGCACCCCAAAGTGCCTTGGAAGAAAGCCCTGGTGACCTATGCCCACAATAACTGCCACTGCAACCCCCACGGGCACAAGTGGGGTCACCGTGAGTGGGGCTGGGTCGGTGCCAAGTGGGTGTTCTGCAACTGGTCTCTGCTCTAATCACCCAAAGGGCCCTCGCAGGACAAGAGAAGGCAGGCAGGAGGCAGGCAGGCACAGCCATCGTGGGGAGGTGGGGGGCAGACAGGACGACCTCACTGAGCACTTGTTCCAAAGAAAGGAAGCTCAGAGATGAGCAGATTCACTGGGCAAAGGGGAGGGCATGGTGAGGCCTTCCAGCGAGCGGCACACAGCATCCGAGGCATGGGGCAGGGCCAGGAGCAAGTGGGCAGCATGGCAGTGGCTTAGGGGTGGTGCCAGAGGCCCTAAGTTGGAGGCATAGATTCAAGGGAAGGGGGTGGGGGTCAGCCTTAGGAATGTGAGGGAAGTTGTAGCAAAGGAAAAGAGACCTCCTCCCATGACGAGGGAGAAAACCGGAAGCTGAGATTGAACGTTGGTGATGGGGGCTTAGCCGGGGCAGGAGCAGAGAGGAGCAATTCAAGCAGAAGGGAGCAAGGGGCAGTCTGGGAAGCGAGAGGAAGCCAGTGCCGAGGGGAGGCTGGGAGACAGGCAGAGTGAGGTCTTTCCTATTTTAAAAAACTTTTGGGGGGTGGGAGGACTGGTAGGGCTTGATCAAGGGCAATGTAACCGAGCGGAATTACTGAAACCCAAATGAAGGCTGAGCATGGTAGTGGGACAAGAGGAAAGTAAAAGGAAATAGAGGA
>NW_022111357.1:33126694-33128019 GCF_000313985.2 Echinops telfairi
CTAAGCCTCCTCAGTTTCCCCAACGGGGAGCACACAGGAAGGCCTGTTGTCATTAAAGTTCCAGGCAAGCCTCGTCTGGCCCTGTCCTTCCCAGCAGCCGTGGGGAGGAGAGGCCAGTGACTCACGGTCAGCACAAAAGGCTGTCTGCGGGCCCTGGGGGAGGTGTCCAGTGACCAAGAAGAGGCTGGGAGTCTCAGGTACTGTGGGGTGGAGAAAGAAGCTGGAAGGGGCCGGGATCTAGAATGGTCTGGGCAGTGGGGACAAGAGGAACGGAGCTGGGCCTGGCTCCCGGGGGCCCATGGGTGCAGAATAGAACTGCTCCGTGGGGTTTTCCAGACTGGGGCTATGGACAAACAGATGGCCACCTGTCTTCAGAGATGCCTCCAGGTGGGTTCATGCCACCAATCACCTTTCAGCTAGTAACTGAGCACTTAACCCTTTCCACCTCAGGGCACCTCCTGAGTGCCTGGACCCTCCAGACAGCGCTGTAGCCCAAGGGAGGCTGCCCAGGTCTTTCTCAGAGCACATCCGCTGGGTCAGACGGACACCAGCAGCAGGGAGGACCGAGGTGGCAGGGGGCTGTGGGACACAGGACTGGGAGAGCTGGGATCTGGGTCAAGGGTCACATTCCTTCACGTCTCTGCACCTCCGTTTCTTTATCTGTGACGTGGAGGCGGTGCATGCCACCCGTGTGCCCCACAGGGGTGCCACACTGCCAGAGAGACATGGCATCTGGCTGGTCAGGGCATGGATCCATTTAGCAACCACTAAGTACCTGTGTAAGGAGCTTTGGTGGCTGCTAACTGCAAGGTCAGCAGTTCAGAACTACCAGCTGCTTCATGAAAGAAAGATGAGGCTTTCTGCTCCGGTAAAGATCCGCCTTGGAAAACCCAAAGGAACAGTTGTACTCTGTCCCACAGCGTTGCGATGACACAGACTTGACTCAATGGAAGTGAGTTCAGAAGTATGTGTTTAAGAGGTTTGGTGGCACAAATGATTGAACACTCAGCTACTAACCCAAAGGTTAGTGGTTCAAAGCCAACTCCGGCTCCTTTGAAGAAAGGCCTAGAAATCTACTTCCCTTCCTGAAGATCACAGACAAGGTACACCCCACGGCAAAGGGGTTCAACGACTTTCTAGAGCAGACACAGGCCTTTCTTCTTGGGTGCACTAAAGTGGACTCAAACTGCCACCCTTTGGGTTACCAGCCCAGCACTGAGCAGATGACACCACCCAGTTACATTTGAATGTCAGATAAAGAACTGAAACGTTTAAGTATGTCCCAAGTATTACATAGATCGTACTTTCCTAAACGTGTATGTGCT
>NW_022111357.1:33129318-33130818 GCF_000313985.2 Echinops telfairi
TTTATGAATTTATTTCTCTAGTCTACCCGACTGACACACTGCAGAACTGTCCCTCGCCAGATTCGTCCCTTCTTTTGCCATCCACTAGTCCCTGCCACAGGAACCCTGGTGGCATCGTGGTTACATGTTGGGCTGTGTCCACAAGGTCAGCAGTTTGAAACCCCAGTCGATCCTTGGGAGAATGACAGGTTTTCTAACCCCGTGAGAGTTACAGTCTTGGAAACTCACAGGGGCAGTTCTACCTTGTCTCGTAGGGTCACTGAGTCACCATCAACTCAACGGCAGTGAGCTTGGTTGGTTTGAGTCACTGCCATTGAGTCAGTCAATGACAACTCACAGCGGCCCTACAGGGCAGAGTGCAGCTGCCCTTGTGAGTTTCCGAGGCTGTACATCTTTATGGGAGCAGAAAGCCTCAACGTTCTCCTGGGCTGCTGGTTTTGAACCGCTGACCTTTCGGTTAGCAGCCCAACGCATAACCCACTCCCACACCAGAGCTCCTCCTTTGTACCATCAGTTTGTGCAAGTCTCTAATCGGAGGCAAGGTGGCCAGCAGAGTGGCCTTTTGCATCAGCCCCGACTCAGGGGAGCAATGCAAGTACTCAAAGGCTTCTGTATTGAGGCCAGCACACCTCGGGTGTCCTCAGACACATTTCTTCCCAGCTAACATTAACCCAACCTCAGTTCCAGTTTCTCTCCAGCTGCGGATTGGAGGGAAAACCCTCTCAGGTGAAATCCTAGCAGAGGCATGTCGAAACATCCAAACATGGATGATAAGGTATTTTGGAAACGGCCAGCCTCGAGTCCCACAGAGGGGTGAATGGTCCAGCCTTCTGAGTGAAAGGGCAATCCTGGGTATGAGAGGCTGAGCCCAGACCCAACAGAGGCCAGTCTGGTCCAAGGTTCGCACTTTCCACACCAAGGCTAAGGGGCCAGCCCCCTGGTCAGCAGACAGAGCCAAGACGTAGGCTGCTGGGGGCAGGCCCGTCCCAAAAGAAGAGCTGCAGACACTGCCCAGGGCACAGGACAGGAAATGAAGACACTCCAGGAAGCCCCACAGTATCGTCCAAAGGGCACAGAGCGGGGTTTCCTGCTTGTACGTAACTTCTACTGGTTCTTGTTTCTGAATTACGAAACAAGAAAGTTGTACTGAACACATTTTAGAAAACTTCTTTCTATTAACTTCAGGTTTTCTTAAACAACTCAAACCACACCTGTGGTCTTCCAGTGGAGTTGGGCTTCTGGCATCCCGGTGTGTTAGAGAGGAGAAATGCCCTATCACTTTCTTGGCAACACTCTTTGGGGTGGGACAGCTCACAACCCAGTTTGAGCGCCCCTGCCTTTAGGCGGCAAACAGAGCAAACTCAGAGACCTCCTAACCTCATTTTGGGATAAAGGGCCCGATTTAAGGGTCCAGGAGAAAGTCCTGGTCCCAACGACTCTGTGTGTGTGTATGTGTGTGATGCAGTTAGTGTGTGATGGAGTTCGTGTGTGTGATGGAGT
>NW_022111357.1:33131975-33133161 GCF_000313985.2 Echinops telfairi
CCGGGCGGAACGCTCGGGTTCTCACGCAAAGGGCGGCTGTGGTCCCGGCGGGCGGTGACGCCGTGCGCATGGGACCGCCGACAGCCAGGTGCACACTGTGGCAGTGGCAACGGCGAGTGGCACGGTCCCCGGGACACCCTCTCTCCCCGTGTTAAAATGGAGTAGGGTCATTCGACGTCCTTGTGAGGCGGGAACTGGAGTTTTGGTGGCAGTAGGGTGTGAGGGAACAGTTCCTGGCTTGTCAATGGGCAAGCAATACCCAGGGCACCCTGCATGGTGCAAGTTGTTAAGCGCTGAACTACTAACAGAAAATATGGGTGTTCAACTCCACCCAGAGGCATGATGGCTGACCGACTTAAAACAGACTTCTGATAGGGGACACACACACACAGACACACACACACACACTGCCACTGAGTCGATTCTGATTCATTCTAAACCCTCTGGAATACAGTTTTACCCTGACATGATTTTGATCTGTTAGTTATTATGAAGAACATCACCATTGATCAACCTGTAAGGCCAGAACACAAAACAATGGATGTGGTGAGAGAGGACATTTATCAAGTATTTCTTATGAGTCAGAATCAACCCAAAGGCAGTGAGTTTGGATTTTCTGAAGTTTTATTTTGTGGTGAACAGTGTGAAAAAAGCCATAGGAAAGGCAGGTGGGGGGAAAGGAAGTGGTGTTAAACTCAGGGACAAGGGAACAACAAGTGATCCAAATTGGTGGGGAGGTGGGTGTGGGAGGCCTGGTAGGGCATGATCAAGGGTAATGTAACAAGGAGGAATTGCTGAAACCCTGGTGGGGACTGAGCATGATAGTGGGACAGGAGGAAAATCAAGGGAAATAGAGGAAAGAGCTGGGAGGCAAATGGCATTTATAGAGGTCTAGATAAAGACATGTACATATGCTAATATATTTATATGAGGATGGGGAAATAGATCTATGTACTGATATTTATAGGTTTAGTATTAAGGTAGCAGAAGGACATTGGGCCTCCACTGAAGTACTCCCTCAATGCAATAATACTTTTTTTCTATTAAATTGGCATTCTATGATGCTCACCTTCCCGACACAACCGCTAAAGACAAATGGGTGCATAAGCAAATGTGGTGAAGAAAGCTGATGGTGCCCGGCTATCAAAAGATATAGCGTCTGGGGTCTTAAAGGCTTGAAGGTAAG
>NW_022111357.1:33133897-33135320 GCF_000313985.2 Echinops telfairi
ATTGATGTGTGTATGGATTGTGATAAGAGTTGTATGAGCCCCTAATAAAATGATTTAAATAAATAAATAAATAAAAATAAGACAATAAAAAGAACTGACAGACTGGAAAAGAAAAAAAGAAAGGCTTGCACTAATCTTGTACTACCAGGCGAGATCAAACCACACCAATTTATTAATAATTAAAGCCTGTATTACACAGCTGGTTCAAGAAGGGGTGATTGCCCTGAAAAATCACTCTCTACCCCAAACCGAGAAAACGTGAGATCTTTATAATGAAGGCAGGGAGCTGGCTTAAAGGGAGGGAGGGCATGCAGGCAGTTACGTTTTACTTATCAGGTACGAAGGATCTCAGGAAGAGTCTGCAGATATCTAGTGAGAGTGGAGGTCTGTCAGGAGATGGGGAGGGAAGGAAGGAGAGGATGGGCAGCTGGCTGCTAGCAGGGGATTGAAGGTGGTAAAACACAGTGAAGTCCCTCCGGCTAAACTGGGTGACTGCCATCTTCTGGTGTAGCTACTGTTCTTATCCTTATTTACACTTAGGAAAATAGTACAAAGGGAAGGTACATGGCTTGCCCAAAGTCACAGCACTGGCTAGTCCTAAAACTGGTTTGTCTCCAGAACCCACCCATGTCAATGTTGAGCTAAACTGCCTGCGTTGTCAAGGAGATACCAGCTCCACCACCTCCTCCAACAACACATTCATTGCCATCGAGTCCGCTCTGATTCGCAGCAGCCCTCGAGGCCAGACTGAGACGGAAACGCTTTACAGGAGAAGAAAGCCTCATCTTTCTCCAGAGGTACAGCCCGGCTGCAGGCAAGGAGAGTCTGGGCTGGACGAGGAGGGGAGAGCAGGCTAGGTCAGGGGGGAAGTAGTTCAAGGTGGGGTCTGGGGAGAGTCCTGCAACTCACACACTGACCAGGCCTTCTCCCCAACTATCTCAGGCCAGAATCTGGGAGGTGACAGAGGGCAGGGTGGGGAGGAAGAGCTAGATGGGAGACTCCGCTGGCAGGAGCACTGAGGAGGCATGAAGAAGACTGGAATAGGTATTCTCAAAGGAGCCAGAGGTGTTGTGATGTATCCCTGACACAGAAGGACAAATGGACCTCCACGAAGGACATTCCACAGACTTCAGATCACATTTGTAGTGAGCATACTTTTGGAATTCAAGTTTAAATTCTTCATGCTGAGAGGTAAACTGAGGCACGAAGACAAACAAAGAGAAAAAGTTAAGAGACTGTAACAGCTCTTTCTTAGAATAGAAGCTCCCAGACGAGGTTCTGAGGTCTAGCAAGTAGCCCAGTGAGGAGAGTGGTGGGTTTTCAAAGGAGGGGACGAGGAGGGTCCCTTTGGTGAGGGGGAGGGGCTGCAGCTGCTGGAGATTTTCCATTGCTGTCATTTTTTCCTTAGTCCAGTTGTCCAGCC
>NW_022111357.1:33136382-33142127 GCF_000313985.2 Echinops telfairi
AGGGGGCGTGGGCCCCGCGACATGGGTGGAATACAGGGGGCCATGGCTTGGAGTCATCTGCTTAACTCGCCTGAGATGATGCCAGTTGGGGTCCCCAAGTACCTTAACCGCTGTAGGGGCAGTGAGGATTGCAGTGTAAGGTCTTTTCCACTTTGGCTGGAGGGGTTGTGGGTGCAGTTCTTTTAGGAGAACTCAGTCTCTGGGGCTGACAGCAGGCAGGTCAGGCCGTGTTGGGTCTGGGCTGGGCAGGCACTGATCTGCGTGTTCTTGAAGATGCTGTCTTAAAAGAGAAAGGTAAGGCAGGCAAGTGGCTAGAGGAGGTAGCTGTGTTGGTAGGTTGTGATTAATTAGGACAGGTCTGCCGCACATTAGCTCAAAGGGACTTAGAAAGGAGGGAGAATGAGGAGTCACACAGATGCGTGCTAAGGCTAGGGGGAGTGAGTCCATCCAGGACTTGCGGAGCTCAGGCAACTGCTTTGATAGATGACTTTTCATGATGCCGTTCACACTGAGCTCCATCTTTCCAGAAGATTGTGGCTGATGTGGTCTAAGGAGCTTCCACTTTATATCCAGGGCAAAAGAGACCTGCTGGGTGATTTTAGGCACAAAACCCAGTCCGTTATCTGACTGAATGGAATTGGGGAGTACAAACCTAGGAATAATCTAGTTAATAATGATGTTAGTGACAGAATCAGCTGTTTCTTGTTGGGTTGGGAAGGCTTCAACCCAGCCTGAAAAGGTGTCAACTATAGTATGGAGGAATTTGATACCTTTATGCGGTGGCATGTGGGCGAAGTCAACCTGCCAGTCTTGGCCAGGTAGGTGGCCCCACAGTTGATGTGTCTGCATCTGAGGCTTATACCCTCTTGGGTGTTTACTACCCTGCACACAAGAGGAGCTGGAAGTCTGGAAGATTTGGGCTAGGGAGGGGTGTAAAAAATTGGTTGCAAAAATTGAGCTAAAGCCCAAGGCCCCACGTGAAGAGACGGATGCATTTGCTGGATGAGGTCTAGGCTTTGTAAGCGAGGCAGAGCTAGCTTACTGTCAATAACAACCTGCCCTCTGGTGTGGTTTTGCCTCCTTTGCTGATAAGGCAGGCCTGTTCATGAGACATGTATGAGGGCTGAACGTTGGGCAGAGTTAAAAACATTATGGGGGCAGGCTGTTTGGGGTCAGCAGTGAGGCTTCTGGCTATGCATCTGCTTTGTTATTGCCTTGTGGGATGGTAGAGCGGTTCATCTGATGGTCCTTGCAATGGATGATAGCCACCTGAGCAGGCAGTTGGAGGTCTTCTAGGAGGAGAGAAATTAGTTTGTTATGGACTATAGGGAATCCTGTGGTAGAGAGGATTCCCCTTTCTTTCCAGATTGTAGCATGACAATGGGCTATTAAAAAAAGAATACTTGGAATCTGTGTCAATATCGACTGATTTCACTTTGGCCAGATGAGGTGCCCTGGTGAGGGCAATAAGTTCAGCCTTTGGGGAAGTGGTGCCCTCGGGAAGACGCATTGCGTCCCATGTTCTGTCAAGTGGAACAACTGCATATGCTGCCTGCCTGTGTCCCTGGGGGTTTAGCTAAGAGCTTCCATCCACAAGAAAGGTGAAGTTGGTGTTAGATAAGGGCTGGTGTTGAAGGTCAGGTCAAGGTTGGATAAGCCTCTCAATGACCTGTGGGCATGAAGGGTCACAGGAGAAGTATTTGGGAGGAGAGTGGCTGGATTAAGTGAAGGGGACTGATGTAAACTCAAGTCTGGATTTTCAAGAAAAAACAGATGGATTTCCTGCATCCTACCTGAGGGAAGCAAGGAGAGGAAACGATGTGACAATAGGTCTTAGAGCCTGTGGGGAGAAAAGGTTTGAAGGGGTTTTCCAGGGTCATCTTGAAGGCTTCCTTGGTGAGGATGGTGGCAGCTGCCATCCCCGGACCATTGTGTCTAGCTGTTTGGATAAGTACCCAATTGGAGAGTGGGTGGTCCCAGAGGCTGGGGGAGGACTCCAACTACCATGCCCTGCTTTTCATCAGTGAAAAGAAGAAAGGGTTTATTAGGATTGGGCAAACACAATGGGGGTGGGGATTGTAAAAGTGTTTCTTGTAGCTTCTTAAAAGCCCCCTCAACCACCCAAGGGGAGTCCAGGGGTCCATTGAGAGTGGCTTTTGCGGCATCATACCATGGCTTAGCAATGGGGGAAAAGTTGGGGATCCAATGTCTGAAAAAACCCACACAGCCAAGAAAGGAAAGTGTCTGTTCAGCTGAGGTAGGTGTTTGGGGGCTCCTCACTGCCTGCCATCGATCTAAAGTTCAGTCCCAAGTGAAAGGGGTGAGGCACAGGCCCAAATAAGAGACAGAAGTGCCGGAGAGTTGAGTCTTGGAACATGAGACTCGACAGCCCTTGGAAGCTAAAACATGTAAGAGCTATGCTGTGTGTTTTTTAGAACGGTCCAGAGATAACATAACAAAGGTCATTTACATACTCTAGGAGGGTAGATGGTGGGCACACCCGTAAGTCCGCAGCAAGGGCCTGTCTGAATAAATGAGGAGTCTCAGAATCCTTGGGGCAAGACCGTCCAAGAGTATTGTGAAGCTGTGTGTCTGAGTCTTCCCATGTAAATGCAAACAGGTGTTGGCAGGCAGGGTCAAGGGGGTAGTGAAGAAGGCATCCATTTAGTCTAAAACTGTAAAGTGGGTGGTAGAAGGGGGAATGTGAGACAAAAGCATATAGGGGTTAGGGACCACTGGATGTATGGGAATAACAGTGTCATTAATGAGGCGGAGGTCCTGGACCAGGCGGGAAGTGCCATTGGGTTTTCCCCCCAGTAAAATTGGAGTGTTGCAAGGAGAATGAATAGGGGTGAGGAGATTATTACCAAGGAGATGCTGTATAATACGCTTTAAACCTGCAGTGTGTGGCTGAGATGGGAAAATGAGGCTGAGATGGGCAACTGAGGCTGAGATGGGAAAACAGTATGGTCTTTGAGGAGTATAATAACAGGGCAATGATGATTAGCAACAACTGGGGTGGTAGTGTCCCATACCATGGGGTTAACTAGGTCAGGAGGTAAGGGTGGAGCAAGTGAGGAGTCAGTGAGCAGGAGTACCAGTAATAGTGGGGTTGAAGAGGAGGGCTGGTGCATCCACTGAAGAGTGACTCTGAGTTTGGAAAGGAGATGTCTTCGCAGCAATGGAGTTGAGCAGGACAGCATACCAAAAGGAATGAGAAAATGGGTTATTCATCTATAATTAGAGATAAAAGTGGGGTGACTAAAGGCCTGGAGGGATGGCCATCAATTCCGATAACTGAGACCAGGGAAGGAGAAGTTGGGCCAGGGAAAGAAGAGGACAGAAAAGGCAGCCCCCATGTCAACCATAGAGGAAACCAGCTTACCTGCTCCCTTGATCACTACCCTGGGCTCGGCCAGTGTACTGGGGTTGTTGAGTCAGGGTTCTCTCAGTTGTCAGTAGCCAGACCCAGAAGTGCCAATGGCAAGTCGGGGTTTGGAGGGACTGACCTCCCACGGCCAGGCGCTGAAGGGCAGTCGCTTCTCCAGTGGCTCTGTTGACCAAGGTTTGCTGGGTGGCCAGGGTTGTGGGCAGTGGTTGGTCCAGTGGCTCTCCTGGCCACATATGAAACAGGACCCCAGAGGTGGTTGCTATTTACTGAAGTCTTCTGACCCCTTCCTCCTGCCGGCGTCAGGGCCGCAACCAGGGCCTGTTCTTGCAAGCTAGCCTTCTGGTGGTCTCGGGACTTGTGCTCAGCCTCTGCCTGTTCCTCCTGGGCATTACAAACTCTAAAAGACATATTCACCCAGGTCTCGGATACGGGTCTGAGGGCCATCCTCAGCGTTCTTTAATTTCGTTTTCCTGTCAGGCACTGCCTGGGTGATACAGTGAGTGGCTAGGACAGTAGCCCCCGCTGGGGATGTAGGGTCTAGTCTAGTATACTGTGTTAAAGCTCAGTCAAACGATTGAGGAAAGCGGCAGGGTTTCCGCCTGGGTTTTGGGTGATTGTCCTACGTTTGTCAGTTTCTCACAAGGTGAGAAGGCCTGAAGCCCTGCCAACAAGCAATGGATCATATGATCCCTACAGGCCTTGCCTTCCAGTCCTGCTGGGGTATCTATCCGATAAACCCATCCTGGCTCTTCTCATGGAACTGCCTTGGGGCCGACAGGCATAGTAGCATCAGGAAGGTGGACCTGGTCTGTGTGTTGTTGGGCTGCAGTTAAAACTCGTTCCCTTTCATCTGGCGTGAGGGTAGATGCTGAGACTATATAGATGTCGTGCCAAGTGAGAGCATAAGCCTGAGTGAGGTAACGACATTCGTTGGCATAAGGATTGGGTCCTGTGAAAAGGAGCCCAGCCGTTTTCTCTCTGAGAGAAATCAGTGAGAGAAAATGGTGCATGAACTCTGACTGGGCCCTCCGCGCCTGCGACTTCACGTAGGGGGCAAACAAGCGGTGATGTGATCTGGTGTGGCAAGAGACAAGGGAGGATAGGGAAGGTGAGGTAGGGGACTTGGGGGGTAGGTTCTGGGGGAGCTGAGTATGGTGGAGGATGAATTGGGGGCAGGGACAGTGACTCCAGGGAGTCAGAGGGGACAGATGTGGGGGAAGTTACAGAGTTTATTCCTTGGGGAGCAGCAGAGTTGGAGTAGGGGGCTATACTAGGAGCCCCTGGGTGGTTGACTGGTAGTACGTAGAGTGGAAGGGGAGCAAAGAAAAAGGCCTGTTCCATAAGGGAGTTGGACCACTTGTGACAGGCTGGCAAAATTCATCAAGGTCTCAGAGAATGTTAAAATCGAAAGGACCATTTTTGGGCCAGTGAGAGTCATTGTCCAATTGGTATCGAGACCACACCTGATTATAAAAGAAAATCAGGCACTTAGGGAGCAGGTCTGAGGCCAATCCATATTTGGAGAGAGTGACCAGCAAACACCCCAAAGGGCTGTCCCTGGGGGGAGAGGGGGCTTGGATGATTGGCTTCCCATTGTGCCCCAGACTGTGGAAAAGAGGATATGTAAGTAGGGCGTCCCCAAGTTCCCTGGCCACCTTTGGAGTGAGAGGAAGGTCTTCTGACTCCGGGGGCATCCCGACCGCACTCAGAGACCCTGGGAGAGTCCTGCACTCTTGGAGTTGGGAAGGTTCCCTGGCTCAGATCTGCAGTTTGTTCGGCAGACAGGGACCTTGGGTAGAGAGAGGCACCAAGGAAGCTGAGGAAGGAAGCCTGTGGCTAATAAGATAGAGGGCTGGTCAGCGGTCTCTGTCCAGGGTAAGAAAAAGAGGAAGTAGAAGATTTTAGAGAAGGCCCTGCAGAGCAACACAAAGCACACAAACAAATGTCTTCTGCAATCTAGTCCAGTCTGAGGGCGCAGAGACTGCCAGACCCAGGGCCAACAGTCCTGTTATGGACAGAAAGCCTAGGACGTCTACACAGAGACAAAGGGTGGGGGGCCACATGGAGAGTGGGGATTTGCTGACACCCAGGTGAGCCAAGACACAGAGCAGAGTACTAACTGGAGTCTTGGCGAGTCAGGACTTGATGGCAGAGGTTCGGGAGGAGAGCACCACACTCGCCCAAGACGGGGCGGGTCCGCGTCAGGACTTTCTCTCCTCCAGGGTTTTGGCACCAAATGAGAGGTAAACTGAGGCACGTGGACAAACAAAGAGAGAAAAAGTTAAGAGGCTGTAACAGCTCTTTATTAGAAAAGAAGCTCCCGGACCACATTCTGTGGGCTAGCAAGTAGCCCA
>NW_022111357.1:33143903-33148395 GCF_000313985.2 Echinops telfairi
CTGCCCCTGGGGGTCTCTGAGACTAGAACTCTTTAGGGGAGTAAAAACCTTGTCTTTCTCCCACAGGGCAGCTGGTGGTTTCAAACTGCTGACCTTGCAGTTAGCAGCCCAACGCAGAGTGTTTGTCCAAAAGCTATGTGAGAAGGTGGCCTTCACAAGAAGTGCATTGGGCCTGAGGGCAAAGCGATGGCCGGGCTGGGCCAGGGACTGCTGCTGGATTTTAGCCTCGGGCCTTTTCCTCCGGTGCTCCCTCCGCATTCACCACAAGCACACAGGCTCCAGACTTCTTGGCCACAGGCCTCCAGGGCAGGGGACACCCTGGGAGTCTCATTCTTCCACGTGGCCCTTTGTCAGTGTGGACCTGACCTTCTCATGGTTCCCGTGGGACCTGGGGCCAGCTTCAGGGAACAGTGGGACAGCGGGAGCTGGGGCACGAGACAGAGAAAGAACAGAGTGAATGGCTTAGGATCGGTGCCTGGTGGTTTGGGGGTCTCTAGGACCCTCAAGTCTCATCCGAATTCTTCTGTCCTGCCTGGTTGGTGCCAAGACTCAGAAAACATCAGAATCTAACAGCATCAGCACTGTGGCAAGATCATTCACTCAGAGCCAGAAGGTCTGGGGGTGAAGTCAGGGCGGCCAGTTTGCCCACTTCCACCTCCCGTGTTTCTGGAACAGTCAGGGCATGGACAAGAGCTGGAGCGTGCCCGACTCCAGAGGAGATGTTTTTCGTGTGTGTGTGTGTGTGTGTGTGTGTGTGTGTGTGTGGTGTGTGATTCGTCAGCACTGAGAGGAAAGTATTGCATGTTCCCACTTTATGGAGTATCCGGATCAGGCAAGTGTCTACAGACCGACGCTTACTAGTGGTGACGGGGCAGGGAGGAGGGGATGGGAACATCCATGGATTACAGCACAGGTCCCCAAACTTATTTAGCTTACTGCCCCCTTTTCAGGAAAAAAAATTACTCAGTGGCCCCCAGCAATGAAACACTTTGTTCCAGGGACCCAGTGGGAGGGCGGTATCACCCGTTGTGGGAAACACTGGTTTAGCAGGGACTGAGTTTCTGTTGAAGCCCTGCTGGCATGGAGGGCTAAGCGCTGGGCTACTAACCAAAGATCAGTGGTTCGAATCCACTAACTGCTCCTGGGGAAAAAAAAGGAGAGCAGGCCATCTGCTTCCCTACAGATTTATGACCTCAGGCACCCTATGGAGCAGCTCTACTCTGAGCTATAGGGTCACTGTATAGAATCAACACAGCAGCAGGGCCTGGGTTTGGTTTCCAGCGGTTTCCATGAAGGATGATGGGAAAATCTTAAGGCAAATGGTGATGGTGGCTGCACCCCATGATGCTCATCATTCATGTTATGTGAATGGGAAATGTGTTGATATATATATATATATATATATATATGATACATATATATGAGATACATATATATGGCAAAACATTTGCTCTTCAAAACTTCCCCATATTTATATTTACCACAACAGAGTTACCAGTTCTGTCCCCGTGGCACAGAATTCAGACTCGTAGCCACAGCCATCGCCAAGTTTCCTAGGCCCAGCCGGGCTCTGTGGACGCTCCTCCTGGAGCCTGCCCATGCAGGAAATGCTGCCCACTGCCCCTGCTGCTTCTCCACCTCCCAGTCCCATGGGCACGACTACCAGGTCTTCAGGATACTGCCTTGTTCTGCTGCAGCCCCGTGTGCTCCTGCCCGCAGGCACCAGAGACCCCGTCCAAGTGCCCTGTGGAGCCCTTGCTGAGGGCAGAGGGGACAGCAAAGGAAATTGCCTGCCCCACGGTTGTGTCAGAGACCAGCTGTGGAGAGAGTGGACGTGAGAAGCCAGCAAGGGGGTTATGTGAGGGGAGCCAGTGTGCACATGCATGTGGATGTGTGCTCGCTCCCCCGACATTGCTCAGAGCTGACCCTCACCCTGGACCGGGACGTGACACAAGGGACTGCCACTGGGTGGGGCTGCTACCTCTCACCTCCTGGGACCAGCAGCCCAGGTCCTCTCCTTCCCTCAGGTCAGCCTCCCATCTCTCCTCGTGGGAGGGAGGCGCTGGAATTTCAGGGAAGGCATTTGAGGCTCGGCCTGGTCTCGGTGATGGTGCTGATAGACAAACATTGTTGCAGCCAGGACCCCGCCGAGCCTCAGCCTATCAGCGGCTCAGGCTTTCATCCCTGCCGGGTCACTGCCGGTGGCTTTCATGGGCTGTAAGTCGAGCTTGCACCCACAAAGAGGGAGAGATAATGGAAGAATGAAGGAGCAGGTATGGAGATGGGCAGGGCACCTCTACTGGCTCCGCTCCTTCAAAGCCCCGGAGAGGAATTCTAACCATCTCCTCCTGGAGTGGCCCGTGAAGCCTCTGGGTCTGGCGTAGCAACGATGAAAAATACAACTTTCCTCTAGTTCCTAAATGCTTTCTCTGCTCCCCACTATCATGATCCGAATTCTACCTTGCAAGTCTGGCTAGGCCAGAGGGTGTACACTGGTACAGATAGGAACTGGAAACACAGGGAATCCAGGGCGGACGATCCCTTCAGGACCAGTGGTGGAGTGGCGATACTGGAAGCGTAGAGGGAGAGTGGGTTGGAAAGGGGGAACCGATTACAAGGATCTACATGTGACCTCCTCCCTGGGGGATGGACAACAGAAAAGTGGGTGAAGGGAGACGTCGGACAGGGCAAGATATGACAAAATAATAATTTATAAATTATCAAGGGCTCATGAGGGAGGGGGAAGCGGGGAGGGAGGGGAAAAAACGAGGACCTGATGCCGGGGGGCTTAAGTGGAGAGGAAATGTTTTGAGAATGATGAGAGCAATGAATGTACAAATGTGCTTTACACAACTGATGTGTGTATGGATTGTGATAAGAGTTGTATGAGCCCCTAATAAAATGATTAAAAAAAACAAACATCCCAGCCCAATCCAGATCAAGTCCATAAGTCCGTTATTAGCCCATATGTTTGATACCAGTCTATAATTTCCTCTTCAGACTCATGTAACACATGCAATGACGCCGAATGCAGGAAGATCACAGGTCAGTGGGTGGGAAGTCTTGCGGATGCAGTAGTGATGGAAGCATCTCAGCGCCAGCGAGGGTCTCCACGTGGCTTCTCCAGCTCCAGGGCTCTGGTCCCATCAGGGGTCTCCACGTGACTTGTCGGCAGGAAGACAAGCAGAGTCAGTGTCTCCCACCTCCAGGGAGGAAGACAGGAGTTCCCAGAATCCTCAGAAGGCCATGCCCACATGGAGGCCTCATTGGCTATGACTTGATTGCCAGGCTAGACCCCACCCCTTCGCATGTTGACAGATTATGTAAAACTGCCACCCGCACCCCCCCTGCAAACATCAATGTTATGTCCTGGCACACCGGCCAAGCGTGCTCACATGCCTGATAGCGGTCAGCCTCTGGAGCGCACGAGGATCGAGCTGGCAAACAGAGCGAGGAAGTCCTACTGAGAGACGGGTCCGGTGGGGGCCTGGAGCTGGGCCTGTAGCTCCAGAAGGCAGCAAATCCACAGACAGCCTCTCGCCCTCCACCCCTGAGCCCCAATCCTTATGGCCTTCGAAAGGTGGGTACAACCTAAGTGCCCACCCACAGATGAATGGATCAACCAAATGTGGTGTGTGGAATGGAATATGAATCCCATACCAGCCGCATAGCTGTCGACCGATTCCCGCCCACAGTGACCCTTTAGGATGGAGGACTGCCCGTGGGTGTTCCAGGCAGCCATCCTCACAGGAGCAGGTCGCAGGTCGCCAGATCTTTCTTCCACCGAGCTGCTGCGTGGGTCTGAACCACTGACCTAAAAGTTAGCAGCTGAGGACTTAAGCACAGTGCTGCCAAGACTGCGTATTTCACACAGACACACACAGACACACAGACACACACACACACACACACACACACACACACGCCAGTGTGCGCCTGTGGTTGTGAGTTGGACTGGCCTCGCCCCCCTCATCTCAGCACTGCTTCTCCCTTCATTAGCAGAAATGAAGGTTGACCTCCTATGAGTTGATGTCCCAGCTCTTGGGGAGGCTCTTGGGGCCCAGCATGCCTTTCTGCAGCCACTGACCCGGAGCTCACTGCCATCGAGGCAATGCTGACCCCAGCAACCCCGCAGGACAGGGTGGAGCAACCAGCCCTTTGTGTTTCTGAGTCGAATTCTTCATGAGAGCAGAATGTCTCGTCTTTCCCGACACTGTGGTCTGTGGCTCGGATCCAGCCCACTGCTCCATTGTGTAAGAGCAGCTTTAATGGCACTTAGTCAGGCCGCTCTGTGTCCTTCTGCAAGGCAGACTGGAGACAGGTTAGCACCTCCTGGGTTCGGTTGCTCAGACCCATGTCTGGTGGAAGGTTCCCCAGCTGCCTGGGTCCTAAGGATTCAGGCAGCTTGGAAACAGTGATTCTCAAGCCTGAGTGGACACCCAAACCACCCAGGGTGTGTGTGTGTGTGTGTGTGTGTGTGTGTGTGTGTGTG
>NW_022111357.1:33149386-33156168 GCF_000313985.2 Echinops telfairi
GCCAACTCAGCACTGGCTGTCGCCACCCCACCCTGCCCAGCATTCCTGTCCCCCGGCCCTCATATGGTTCCAAGACCAAGGCCCCCCAACTGTGTTGTGTACAAGAGACACCTGGAACTCTGGGTAGGACCAAGATTGCTGGGTCCCACCCCCGAAGATGCTGTTGGTTCAGTCGGTCGGCAGCGGGACTGGCCCAAGCTCCCAGAAGACGCTGACACTGCTGGTGTGGACCACTCGCTGAGGCCAGAAAGCCTCTTGCATTCAGAAGTGACTTCAGAACCTAGATCAAACCACCTGTCCTAACTGGGGGTTCAGAAAAGACACCCTCCAATACTAGCCCCTGGGTCGGCTTACTGCCAATTCCTGCCACCCACCTCTCCTACCTACACGCCCGCCCTTCCCTGTTTCCCAAGAGGGTGGTGCTCATCTCTCAGGGGACAGTGCCTGTTGCAGCCCCTTGAAACCCCTTTTGTCCTTAGGTGCGGGGAGTCGATTTTTCTCTTGTGACCCCAAGGGACAAAGTAGGTGGCTGTCATCTTCAGAGACGAATTGCTACAGGAGCAGACCGCCAGGTCTTTCTGCAGCAGAAACCTGCAACTCAGCCTTAAATGGTTGTCTCTCTGAGCTCCACCCCTCCCTCCTAGCACCCACTGACAAAGCGATTGCCCAGCACAGAGCCCCTGCGTCCTCCTGAATGTTAGTAGAGGCCGGCTTAGAGTCAGCCATGGCCCGCGGCATACCCGGCACATGCTGCCAGTCACCACTGCGGAAGGACTCATGGCCTGACTGGTTCAGTCACCTCTCCAGGAGCCGGGGAAGCTGTCACTTTCCCACGAGGCTTGGTGCCCTGTCATCTGACCCTCAGCCTGTTCCCAGCAGGCACAGGAGCCTCTCGGCCTTGTGGACACACCCGGAAAGTCAGCCCCGTGGGAACAACAGGTATCTGGGGAGGTGCGTGTGGGTGAGTGGGGGCTGGTGACTTGTCTCCGGCAGGAGGAACGGGCGGGCAGCTGTCCAGCAGTTATTGGTTTCTACTTGGCCGCACTGCTCAGCGCTCTTCTGGTGGCTGTTTTTCAGGCGGTTGACCTGTTAAACCACAAAGCTGCTGGAGCCCCTACATGCTGCCCAGCGGCTCCGCAAACCTCTCTAACCATGGAACCCCATCTTCTCTTTTCTAGCCCTCCCAGTGTTCTGTGGGGCACGCTTGCGGGTGGGGGGAAGTCTGAACAATGACTGAGAAAGGATCTCTGGGGATGTTTGGCTTATTCTCCTAGGAGAACAGATCAGCTGATCGCGGGGACTTCCGTGTCAGGCATTACTCTAAACATGTGGCGAGGGTCCTGCATTTAATCCTCACGACCCTCTCCGCACCCCTTGAAGATTAAGAGCTCAAGGCACTGAGACCTTCAGGAAGGTTTCTGGGGTCACCAAGATGGTGACAGAGTGTACAGGCCATTTTATCACCACCTGTCTTGCCACCCAGGAGCCCTGGTGGCATAGTGGTTGAGCATCGGGCTGGTAACCACAAGGTTAGCAGTTCAAGACCACCAGCTGCTCCATGGGAGAAAGATGAGGCTTTCTGCTCCCTTACAGAGTGACAGTCTCGGAAATCCACAGGGGCAGTTCTGCCCTGTCCAACAGGGTTGCCATGAGTCAGCATTGACTCAGTGGCAGTGAGTTTGGCTTGAGATGGGTCCTGCCACCCACGGGACGTTAAGAGGAGTGCTTCTAGCCCTGACTACACGTATGAATTCCCTGGGCAGGTAGGGTGGTGCTTGGGGAACAAAGCTCAGACTATAAAGCAGACCAATTAAAGCAAAATTGCTGACAGTGCACTCTGGGCAGAGCGCTTTTGAAAAGCTCCCCAGATCATTCTAATGTGTAGCCTGCAGCCGGCAGACAGCGCAGGAGTGGCAAACTGTGGCCCAGGGGAGCCAAGGATAGCCTCAAGCTCCCTCGTTATGTACGGCCCTTGAGCTAAGAAACCTTTTTGTAATTTTGATTGGTTTTTTTAAAACCAAAAGAAGAAGCAGTGCTAGGTAAAGGTTATAGGAAACAAACACCCCGGGGTCTGCACATAGAGTTTTATTAGAACACAGCCATGCCCATTCATTACGTGCCACCGATGCCTGCAGCACACCGGGCAGCTGACCCAGCTCACACTAGTTACCAGCTGGTCCTTTGCCAGCAAGGCTTGCAGACCCCTGGGTTGGAGGAAACCTAACTGACTGGCTGGCACCTCGTGGCAGCAACAAGGGAGAATTCCCAGGCAGAGACGCTGATTAACCCTGAGGGGACTGAAGGATGCCATGTACTCCCGGGTGCCATGGAGAGTGGGGCAGGTGAGGCGCAAACCTGTCGTCAAGGGGTCTTCCCTGACTCAGGGTGTCCCCACCTGTGTGGGAGTGGATCTGTGCTCTGCAGAGCGCTGTCACTGTGCGCACGCAGATGGCAGGCCTTTCCTTCACAGCACCACTGCGTGGTTTTGAACAACCAACCTCTGGGTTGCCAGCCAAGCGCAAACCCTCTGCACCACTCAAGAGATCTGAGGCAAAGAAACCAGTCCTGAATTCCAACCAGGGCGTCCCCCGGGCAGGCAGTGGCAGTTGGGTCTGGCCCTTCAGCTGGCCTGAGCCCTCTGTGTTTGCCACTGCTAATGCGCCAGAGGTGTCCAGGCTGCTTCCCTTCCGTGGCTGGGTCCTCTGCCTGCAGCCACCTCACTAGAGTCCCATCCTCACAGAGGCAGTCCAGGAGGACAAGCTGGCCCAGGGAATCAGCCGCCGCCAGAGAGTCCACACACCTGAAGTCGCCTGACTTCAGACTGGCCGATAGGCTGGTGGATCTGCTTTCCAATTCACTAGCTTTGATCGTGCCCATCCAAGGTTCCCACACCCACCACACTGGAATTGAGAGACAAGAGTGTGGTGTCTGTTTCTCCCAGGTTGGCTTGCTTTTGTTGGTGCCTGGTCCCGGCCACAATGCAGTCAGCAGGCTTGGTGTCCCTAGGGGCATGGCCCAGTGGCAGCTGTCCAGGCCAGCATGGAATGTGGACAGGGAAAGGCTTTCACTATGGGGAACCTGATTTGCCCTGGGTCAGAGGCTGGCTGGAGGTATGTTGTCAAGTGCGGGGACTTAGACGGCTTACTCAACGTGTCCCAGGAGGAGCCACAGCTGCTGGGATGGGCGTGTGGGGTGGGTATCACGGACCTGATCGGTGGGAGGCTTCAGGAAGCCTCGGCACCTTAAGACAAGCACCCCAAGCTCCGGCCGGCCCCCAGGAGGTGCTGCAGCAGTGAGGGAGGGTTCCAAGCCATGGCCTTTGAGGCCACATGGGGTGTGCATGGGTGGGAGGTGGGATTTTTCTAGTCTACGTTGACATCCAGTTCTCAGAAGGCATGACCGCCGCGGGTAGAAGCGACCGAGGTGATTTCGAAGTGTCTGTCCCTGTCCTGGGAGAACAGGGCCAGGGGGTGTAAGGGACAGTATAGTTTTGTCCCCAAACATTCCTGTCTCAGAAAATCACCTCCCAGAGGGCAGGAGCCAATCTGCCCAAACCCCTCCTTACAAGCAAGCAGGGGCTGAAGGTGCACTCTGCTTTGTTTCTAAGCTGTGGCCCCTGTGTCCAGGGAGGGAACACAAGCATCAGGGGGCCCCTGCTTCTGCTGCAGTGAAAGGGAGCCCCAGGGGAAACTTCCCCAGCCTCCTCCACCCCACCAAAAATGCCAGAAACCCAGCATCAATCTTCAGTGAGGAGGGGCAAGAGTGTGGGCCCACCCCCAGAGCCCAGCTGTGCCATTTACTGTGTAGGACTGGCCAGGTCCCTGGACCAGCAGAACCAGCCTCTCCTGGGTGCTTATTTGAAATGCAGAACTGTTGTTATGCACGTTGATGGTTTGAAGAGCATTGACCGGGGCCCTGGAGAAGTCATACAATTCACTGTGCCTCCCTTTCCTCACCTGTAAAAATGATGATGCCTACTTCAAACGGGCGTCATCGTGAAGATCAAATGAGATGACACATACATCCCACGCACTTCGCCCGGGGCCTGGCACAAAGATGGTCCACGTCCCTGCCAAAGAGCCCTAGAGCAGCCCTTTCTCTTAGGAGTTTCCACATTTTTTCCGGGCTCAAAAGTCTCCGGATTCTTTTCACGCGAGTGCTGCAGGGCTGCGGCAGGACAGCAGAGGGCACTCGCGACATTACCTGAACTCCGGGGGGCGCAGGCCCGCGAGCATCCCAGGGCTGGCGGCAGGTGGGTGCCAGTGTGCTGCGATGCGGGGCAAGGGCCCTCTTGTCCACCCGGAGCCCTCTGCACCAGCGCTCCACTCCCAAACATGGAGGTCCTGGTCCCTCCTCGTCTCTCTTTGAGTTAAAACGCATCGCCCAGGTCTCCAAACCTCCCGCGCCCAGGTCCCCAGGCTGGTGGGGAGGCGCCCCGCGGACGGACGGCTAGACGTTGATGAAGGACCCCTGGTCGCCGCTGGCTGTCTCGGGCTCCACGCAGCGCCCCTTCCTCCGAGTGACCCTGCGGTTCCGGTGGAATTTGGCGTAGCAGCGCAGCCCTGGGTGAAGGGAGCCGGGGTCAGGAGTGGGCTGGCCATTAATCCCACCCCCCAACCGCACCCCGCCCTGTAGTCTTTTTTCACACCTCCTCTGTTATTCTGCCCGCAACGCGCCCTCTGCACCAGCCCGAGTGAGTTCTACAAAGGAATCCTATGCCTCCTACAGGAAATGACCCAGATTCGGCCAAACCCCGCAGGAGGACGCCGATTAGTGTCCGCCAGGGCCTGGGGCACGGGGAGGGACTGCCGACTGGCTGTGGAGTGTCCTTTTGGGACCACAAAGATCATGGTTGCACATGATGGTGCAAGTACTAGATGCCACGGAATCGTACACTTTAAAACGGTCCCAACGGTAAATGTCATGTGTATTTCACTATACTTTTGGGGGTGGGGGTGGGGGTAAGTGAATGAGGTTCGGCCCACCCTTAGAAAGCCCTCCATGGCTATGCGTGGCACCTAAAGTGAAATCCCAACTGCCTACCTGTTTACAAGGTCCTCGGGGACCAGACGCTTCCTGTCTGATCTCCTCACCTGGAATGTTCCTCGGGGACTCCAGCCGTCCCAGTCTTTTGTCCACCTCATCATCCAAGCATTACCTGCCTCGGGGCCTTTGCACACCGCTCAGCTAGACAGCCCGCTCCCAGCCCATTCACAGCCTTGGGGTCTCAAAGAGACATCCTTGACCACCCTTTGCCATGGCTTTGCTCCTTCTGTCAGGACCACAAAAGGAGCCCTGATAGTGTCGTGGTTACAGCGATGGGCTGCGAACTGCAAGGCCAGCAGTTCAAAACCACCGGTCTCTCTGTGGGACAACAACGAGGTTCTCTGCTCCTCCTGTCCAGAGTTACAGTGTGTCTTGCAGGGTTGCCAGGAGTCTGAATGGACTCAGTGCAGGCAGCTTGAGGCTTCTTTGGGTCATGGTCATAAGCATCCTGGTGGCACAGCTGCCAACTTAAAGACTGGTGGAAGAGAGGCCTGACAGCCCAAAGACCAGATGCGAGAACCCCCAGGGGCCAGTTCTTCTCCGCCACTCGGGGAATCAACAACAGTGCCACCAAGACCAGAGTCATCTTGTAACTCTCAGCCGCTGCCTGGGGCCCTTGTACCTTCCTCAGCCAGAAACACCTCCCCAGGCTCTTCATAAAACAGAGATCTCCCCCGCAAAGCCACATCCTCCCAGTGGTAGAGGAGAGAGAGGTGGTGTGCACAGCATCCCTCCCAGGCTCAGGGTGGCCACGAGGAGGCCATGTCTCGGTTCAGATCCACCTATGTCACTTTCCAGAGAGCACAGGGCCTGGCGTTTGAATGTGGGTGGAGGGGCTTTCCGACCTCGGACCACACAGGGACACCTGGGAGAGGACCGGGAGGCTGGAGCAGGAGGGGGCTTGCGGCCACGGAAGCCCTTCTGGGCCAGGCTGCCCGGGACTGGCCGGGGACCCTGTGTGCAGTGAGCTGGGATTGCCCAGGAGTCCTGAGGAGCCCTGGGCCCCAGACCCCTCTGATGCGGCGGCATCTTGTGCCCCGTCCCATCCTCTCTAACCAGGCACCTGAGTAGGAACTTCTCCCTCCTGTCCAGCCCCGAGTCTCCAGGGAGGAAGACGGAGTTCTGACGGCACTGAGCAGATGGCACTTGGGGTACTCACAAAGCACCCCTCCTCCCCAAGACCCCTGGGCTGAGGGCCAACTACAGAGTGAGTGCCCAGCCTGGCACCAGCCGGACTGATTCAGCTGGGCTGGACCTGAAGGACTATGGTGTACGCCCTGGACTCCCTGCCCTCCGGCCTGTGCTGCCCCTCGGTGAAGTGGGACCTCACCAGCACTTAGGTGCCTGGAGGAGGCTTGGAGGCATAGGTTCGTGTCAGGCTGCTAACCACAAGGCTAGCCGTTCAAAACTCCTAGTCGCTTCTCAAGAGAAAGACAGGCTTTTTACTCCCGTAAGAGTTACAGCTTCAGGAACCCTCAGGGGTAGTTCTACCCTGTCCTACGGCACCGATGGGGCGACAGTGAGTTTGGTTTGGGTTTAAGGTGCCTGGAGTCAGTGCCAAGCATCTTCCAGTTTCCCCTCCATCCTCTCTCACTTTTCTGTCCTCCCTGCCCCCACTCCTGTTCCCCCCAAACCCCGAAGCTAGAGTGAGCTTTGGAACAACGTATAATCAGATCCTGCCCCGGCTTCAAACCTGCCAGCGACTCCAATTACAAATCAGATCCCAAAGAAGGCCA
>NW_022111357.1:33157278-33159313 GCF_000313985.2 Echinops telfairi
TCGTCTTGATTAGGTCCACAAGAGGTTGTGGAGTGAGGTGGGCTGACTCACTAGGAGTGGGTGCTATGAAGGAGGAGAGATGGGCACAGGATGGAAGGTGGAATATGAAGTGCTTGGACATGCCAGGGAATGCCCGGGGCTGCCAGAAGCTGGGTGCACAGTCCCTGGACTCCTCTAAGAGAGCTGCTCAGCCAACACCCTGAATTCCGCCTCCCAGCCACCGGAACTGTGGGTGGGACAAAGCAATCGAGGTCTTATGAGCCCCCTGCTTGGCGGGCATTTGTTCTGGCTCTGCTAGCAAACGAAGCGAGCATATTGTTTGGAACTTTTCTAGAATAGAACATTCAAAAATACTCTCCCATCTTCCTAGCTGGGTACATTTGGGCCTCACTTGGCTCGCATGTACAGTGGGGATCAGGGCAGCTCCCACCCTGGGGTGGTGGAGAGGACTGCGACAGCAAAGGAGAGAGAAGGTTTCACCCTGGAGCTTGGAACCCCTGGGCCTCCGAGTGCTGAAGGGCAGGGACGGCTTCAAGTGGCTCTTCTGAGGCTATGAAGAGGCAGGGGTCATTGTGTCCCTCCCCAGGACAGCACTGGGACCCCCCCTCCCCCTTTGTTATCACCCTAAGAATGCCAGGAGGGATAGAATGCTGTGGGAAGGCCCCGGGCTTCTGCAGTTGGATCTTATTTTAAGAGATACTCTCTTCTCCGCCTTCAGATCTCGGGAGAGCAGACCAGCTTGTATTTCGAGAGGTGAGAAAAGCAAAGCGGAGAAGCCATGCCAGGGATCGGGGCTAAATGAGTTCGCAGACTGGGGAGACAGCGGGCGAGGCTGTTCTTGCTCGTGTCTCCCGCTCCCGAGGGGTTCTTCCACCCCTCCTTCACGTCAAGCCACCCAGTCCTCCCTCTCCCAGAGACTCCTACAGAACCAGTGTCCAGCAACCAGGAGGCTCCGTGGTCCCAGAGCCCGGGGAGCCCCGTCAGATGCCTCACCTTCCGCGCACATGCAGTCGTCGAAGCACTTGTTGTTGAGACCTCGGTTGTGGGGCGTACAGAGGTGTTCCCGAAGGTCACAGCAGCTGCCTGCGACACAGCAAGCCCCCCTGGTCAGACCCCCTCCCTGCCACCCAACACCTGGTCCCTGCGGCAGAGGGACAGACCCCAGCTGCCCCAGTGGGGCCCACAGTGGATCACTGGGGAGCGAAGACAGGTGGGACCACCTCCTGGGGAGTCGGCTGGGATCTGGGAGGGGCCTCGGGGTGGGTGACCCAAAGGCCCTCTTTGGACAGATAAGAGATGAGGCCTGGGAAGGTCAGGGGGTGAGGCCAGCCGAGCCCAGCCAGGAGCCAGATCTCAGAGCCCGGAGTTCAGGAGCCCCAAAGCCTGCCTTTTCTTCCTGCTCAGTGAACATAGTCTTTCCCAGGCACCCCTGGGTGGGTTTTGGTTGCAGTCAAGTGCTTAACCATCTGCACCCCATTCCCACCCCACCGAGGATGCTAGAGCGAATGAAACGCTTTGGCAGCAGAGCCGGCAGCCTGGCTCTGGTTGCCGCACTTGTCGATTGGTTGGGAAGAAACCAGGGTAGGCATGGGGGTGGGGGTGGGGGGAGTGTGTGTGTGTGTGTGTTGTGTGTTTACTCAGTCAGCTTTCTGGAGGCCAGCTGTTCCCTAGAGCACAGGACAGTCCCCCAGGGATGCCGGCTGCTAACTGGAGTCACCTTATCTTTCCGTTGAGGTCACTCCCGGCGGGCAGTGACTGACACTCCTGTGGGCGTGCCTCTCTCTCCTAAGGGACAGGCTCTGCTCAGGGGCGCCCCCTGACGCGTGTGAGCGTGCCCCGCCTCTGCTCTGCAGCGCCCCCTCAGCGCTGGTCCAGACTTGGACTTACACCCTGAAGGCTTCTCAGCGGGCGGGACAGCACCTTCCTCCTTTTCTCCATCGCCCAAAGTAAGCCTCCTGCATTTTCGTCTCCGTCTCACCCCAGGCTTCCCAGAGGCCCCAGCGGACCCAACAAGGACCAGCAAGGCAAGGCACAA
>NW_022111357.1:33159774-33163160 GCF_000313985.2 Echinops telfairi
TGGATTTTACAAAGCAGATCACCCCGCCTCTCTGCTGATGCCCCTGGGGGTGGACTCAAACCTCCAACCTTTTGATTAGCAGCGGAGTGCTTTCACGGTCCGTACCACCCAGCATCAAGCTAGTGGTAGCTGGTGTAACTATTAGTTATCATCCATAAAGGGCCAGGGAGTCTGGGGCCCATCTCCGTGCCTTGGTGCCCCCGTGGCACCGTGCATTCTGTGCTGGTGAGGTGGGTGGGTACCTGGTAGGCAGTCTTGGTGATGGTCACACGGTTCCCCCTCAGCCGGTGATGTTTCGTTGCCATCGCTGGAGAGTTGACCCAGGTGTTTGTCTGGGGACATGAAGATGTGGTATCAGAAACAGGCAGCGGAGCCAAGAGGTGAATCACACAGACCCGGAGGCAGCCCGCCCTCGCTGTCCCATCCAGCTCTGCGCCAGACAGCTCCCTCTTCTCTGCCCTTCCTACGGGCAAGAGGGCGAATGATACAGGAACCATCGAAAGAAGATGGAGGGAGTACACACAGTTACTGCACCAAAAAGAACTGCTTGATGTCCAAGCACTTCAGGAGGCAGCAAAGGATGAAGAACTGACGGCGCTGACAGAAAGAGTCCCAGCTGCACAGAGGCATTGAAGAAGAAGCAAGTTTTCAGGAACGGACAGGACACCAACTGAGATGTTTCAACAAGTGGCTAAAACCCTGAAAGTATTCACTCATCTCTGCCAAGAAATTTGGAAGGCAGCTACTTGGCCAATCAACTGGAAGAGATCCATTTTTATGCCCATTCCAAAGAAAGGCAAACAAAGGAGTGTAGTGCTTATTGAACAATATCACTAATATCACATGCAAGTAGAATAGTGCTGAAGACCATTCAAACATGGTTGCCGAGGTACATAGACAGGGGCTGCCAGAGACTCAGGCTGATTCAGAAGAGGATGTGGAACAAGGGATGTCATTGCTGATGTCAGATGCATCTTGGCTGAAAGCAGAGACCAGAAAGAGGCTTTCCCTTGTTTTAGTGACTGTGGTAAGGCATTTGACTCTGTGGATCATAAAAAGTTATGGATCACATTGTCAAGAGTGGGAATTCAAAACAAACAAAGAAAAAGAATGGGAATTCAAGAACACTAAATTTTGCTCATGGGAACCGATACACAGACCCAGTGCCCTGTTTGAATAGCACCAGGGGCGACTGCATGGTTAAATCAGGAAAGGTATGTGGCAGGACCGTATCTTTTCGCTAGGTTTACTCAAGCTGTGTGTTTAGCACGTAAGCTGAGAAGCTGGATTGGACAAAGAAGACCTTGGCAGCAGGCTTGGAGGAAGGCTCCTTACCAACCTGCAATACGCTGATGCACGACTTGCTCACTGAAAGCCAAGCGGGCTTTAAGTCCTTCCTGATGGTGATCAGTACTATCAGTACTATGGATCACACCTCAACAGAAAACAACACCACGGTCTGCACCATTGGACCACTGAGCTGCATCACCGTCAACAGAGAAGAGATCGCAGCTGCCAAGGGTTTCATTTCACGTGGATCCATAGTCAAGGCCCATGAAATCACACGAGGTATCACATCGAGCAATTCTTCCGCACAAGACCTTAAAAGGGCCCAAGAATGAAGATATACTTTGACGATCACGGTGCACCTGGGCCAAGTCATGACATTTTCAGACACCCCCTCTATGCCTGTGAGGCTGGACAATGACTGAGGAAGGCCAGGGAGGAGTCGGCACATTTGAATGACGGTGCGGGTAAAGAACATTGACCATACATACCGGGGACTGCCGCAAGAGGAGCAAACCTGTCTGGGAAGAAGTACAGCCAGAACGCTCCTTCCAAGCGAGGATGGGCATGCTGTCAGGAGAGACCAGTCCCTGGAGAAGGGCATCATGTGTGTGAAGCGGAGGGTCATCAATAAAGAGGAAGACAGACCCTCATGGAGGGGGGTGGCATCATGACTGCAACAATGAGCTCCGGCATCGAAACGATCATGAGGATGGCGCATCTAACCACAAGAGCAAGCACTTTACAGCATTTCCATTTGGGCTGTCGGGTGAGACGCGGTTTAGATTTGACTTTGGACAACCGTAGGATAGCCAGAGCTCCCAGGGCTGGGGAACTCGGCACCGGGGTATCACGGTAGGTGGGCATACCTCTCTTCTTTGCAGAGGGCCACACATCAGGTTTTAAGTCTTCGTAATCGGTCCAGTCGAACAAAGCCATGTCCAGCGTGGGCATCACCTCCCCATCAGGCCGGGGCTGCACCTGCAGAAAGGGGTGTGGAGGAGGAGACCTGGGGCTGTCTGGCTGCTGTGAGCAGGAATGGGGGTCAGGGTGAAGGGCAGGGGATCTCCCTGACAGCATGGAATCCCAGCTCACAGGACATGGCTGGCCCCTTGAGGCTCCCATGGGCTCCAGTAGCCACTTGGCTGGTGTCTGTCCTAGTGAGCAGGAGCCGCTCCCTGTCCTACCTAAACAGGGAATTCCAGAGAAATCTGACCCAGGCCCTCTGGAAGGTGGGGGGAGGCACCCTCTGGACTGGGAAGCATCTTGCTGCTCAAGGTTTCTGATTCCACATGGCGGAGTTTGGACAGGCCCAGCTGTTCACTCCTCAGGCCGTCTTCTCTCTGGCAGAAGTCACCGGCCCTCCTGGTACCCCATGGCCACCGTCAGGGCCAGCTCTTCAGACAGCCCCCCTCCAGCAGTCTCAGAGTGCTGAGGACCAGAGGTTGTGGCTGGCTGGGCACACAGTCACCTGCTCACAGTGGGATGTGGGCAGTCACAGCCCCTTCGAAGGCTGGGTCCCTAAGAGGAGGGCTTTGGGGGCCGAGCTGAAGCCAAGAGCCTGGGTGAAGACCCACGCCTGTAGCCGTGAGCATCCTCACTAGTAGGTGTGGGAGTCGGGAGTGGCTGCTCCAAGAAGACGTTGTATTACTCCTAGATGTCCTTGGCGTTGGTCCTTGTAAAGATTTTACTCGAAACAACGCAGAGTCCCAGGAGCAGCACAATTAGCTCCTGTAAGCCCTTCTGTGGATTCACCAGGCCACCACCCATTTGTGGGGTGGCCATCCTGAGGAGGCCTGTGTGTTGCTGTGAGCCTGGAAGCCAGGCCACCAGCAGTTCACATTCCAGCAGGGTTACCCACGGCAGACAGGACTCAGAGATGGACTATGAAGAAAGGCCAATGTCGGCGCTGTAGATTACGAGAGGCCGTTGCCTCCTGCAGTGCTGGAAGGTGAGTCCCTTAGTATGGGAAACAGAAGGATTTCTCTCAGGCTGTCTCCCCCAAACAGATGCCAGACTTAGCGGCTTGAGAATGACTATACACTTGGAGGTCATCAGGAATAGATTAGGGGTCATTCTCCCAAGGAGCTATCAGCCAT
>NW_022111357.1:33163476-33172667 GCF_000313985.2 Echinops telfairi
TGTACTGCCCCTTCCTGTGACGTGTGGTTACCTGTAATCATGTCCCCCTAAAGAGAGATAATGCTTGGTTAGCAATAAACAAAAAGCTCTCCCGGGTTCTCGGGCCTGGGGGCTCTCCAGGGTTCTTGATCCCCGAGGCTCTCTCCTGCTCTCGTGGCCGGGCTCCCCCCACAAGGACCACCAAGCACGGCTGAGGTGAGCATGCTACCATGAGTTGTATCTGACTCCATTATTTCAATCTCTCCTCTACCTTTCATGCTTTCTATGACTCTACTATAATCTTTACCTATTATTGCTGTACAATTGCGCCTACTGGACCTGTGATGATTTGTGGGGGACCCCTCTCCGTTCTCCCCACACCTTGGATTCACTCAAAATGCACGGTGGCCGCGCTAATGGACTGGCGCACACCGACAGTTGTGAAGGTGGCGCAGGTCCTGGCAAGGCTTCCTGCTGCTGGACGGAGGACACCCGGAGCCAGAGGCGACTCCAGCGACAGAGTGGCCAATGGTCAGGGCTGTGGCCACACCGCCCACTCCCTCGCTCTCCATGTGCCCGTTTTAGAAGGTCGGAAGAAGATGCGTCAGTGTGCTCACTCCCACCAAACCAAACTCACTGCTGTCGAGTTGACGCCAATTCAGAGCAACCCTACAGGACCGGGCAGACCTGCCACTGTGGGTTTCCAAGACAGCAACTCTTTACGGGAGTAGAAAACCTCATTTTTCTCCCAAGGAACCGCTGGTGGTTTGGAACTGCTGACCTTGAGGTGAGCAGCCCATCCCATAACTACTACAATGCTACTAGGGCCCTTCATGCGTGTGAAGGCTGGGTCCTGGGAACTTGGTGTTTCAGGTTGCTAGTGTGATCCTCAAGGAGCCCTGGTGACCCTGTGGGTTAGGTGTTGGGTGGCTACACCGCAAGGTCTAGGGTTCAAATCCCCCTGGGACTCCTCAGGATGATGACGAGGCCACTGCCCTAAAGATGTGCAGTCTCAGAAGCCCTTTGTAGCGTCCTCTGAGTAGGAACTGACCCCACAGCAGTGGGGGGCTGTCCATCTCAGTGCTTTCCTGGAGCATACAGTCCTTCCCTGGGGCCCTCGGTGCTCCAGGCAGAGAGCCGCCGGCTGAGTTGGCACTGGCCTCCTTGGCTGTGCCGAGACTGAGGGCCCCAGCGGTGGCAGCCCTATCTCAGGCTGGAGTGACCCTTCTGCCAGGGCTGGCACTGAACACACAGGGGGACCGGGTTTCAGTTTCGACCTGGTGGTCTCGACCGTCTCTTCCACAACCCTGTCTGTACCCCAACCCCCAAACGAACTGCACTGCCATAGGGGCGATGCCGGCTCCTAAAGACCTTATAGGACAGGACAGAACTGCCCCATGAGTTCCTGAGACAGTCGCTCTTTTTTTCAGACTGTACCTCTTCATAGGAGTAGAAAGCCCCACCTTTCTACTTGAAGAAGCGGGTGGCTTCAAACTGTGGACCTTGCATTTAGCAGCCCCACGCGTCACCACGCCGCCGCCCTCAGAGCCCCTCCGTTTGTGCCCCAGGATCCCTAAACACACTAAGCAGGCAAGGCACGGCAGGGTCTCAAGGCCACCTCCAGCCCCGAGGCTGTGCTGGGGCTTCTTACCTGGGGCCGCAGAGAGGTGACAGGCAAGATGACAGACTCTTCGGTGGCAGGTGCCACCTCCAGGGTGGTCAGGAACAGCATGGTGGGGGCCAGGCTGGTGGAAGACTCCTCCAGGGTGGCGTCCCGCACCTGGTCTTCGGTGAGGAAGTCAGCCTTCTTCATCAGAGAGCTGGGGCCTCGGACCAAGGCTCGGCCTGAGACACGGAGCAGGAGGCGTGGAGGCTCTGTCTGCCCACAGAAGCATCCACACTTCCTACTGTAAACTGAGGGCGAGTGAGGACTAGGTACCCCTGGGCTCAGCCGACATCTGGTGACCTGCCCTCCTGGGGGTGAGGGGTGAGAATGCGGGACCCTCGAGAGACAGCATGGCCTGGGAGATGTGCCCGGCTTCTCCTTAGGAAGCAGCATTCCCCACAAGTCCACGTTGGCGCTGGCATGTGCCACCAAGGGGAGCAGGCAGGAGTAACCACGGGAGACTCTGGAGGAGGGCAGGGTCACACAGGGGAGGGATGCGGTTTGGAGGGGCGAGCAGAGGGCTTTGAGAAGGCTGGGAGTGAACTGGCCATTTTGCACAGGTGTGGGATCCCTCTGCGGGGATCTTTTCCAGCCTGTCCCTTATGCAGCACCTACTGCATGCAGGGTCCCAATAGTTCATCAAACCATCCTTAGAGAGTTGTGAGGGGGGTGCTCCCTTCGGCCTCATCTACAGGAGAGGAAACTGAAGCTCCCAATGGCGAAGCGACTTGCCTGGGACACGTTAGTGGGGAGCTGAGCCTGGATTTGTAGCCAGACTGTCTAAGTCAATACTCTTCACCACTAACGGGGCAGGGAGAGGATGTGCAGACTCAGAGGTCAGGAACCATGGGGCTCTGAGAGAGCTGGAGGCCCCAGGCTCACTCTGCCTTGGTTCTCCTCTGGCTAAAAGGTCGGTCGGGCCAGTGGGCACCCCACCCCCCTGCAGGAATGAACCCCTGAGAGTGGAAAGGCGTCGTAAGGACCTTTGTGCTTATCTTATTCATTCCACTATCAGCCTGGGGCCCCAACCTGCATGTCAAGTCTTCCAGCAAGGGCCAGTCCCACTGCCCTACTGCCGCGGGAGGCCAGATAGCTCACAGGGATAACAGGAATGTCAAGGGAGTGGCAAGTGCTGGGGGCACTCTTTGGGTGCCCTGTCTGTAGGCTGGGCAGCGCTGATTCGGCTTTGAGATCAAGCTGAGCGTGAGCTAGTAGCAGCTACCGCTCCTTGCCCCTGCCATGGGCCGGCGCCATTCCAAGCGCTGTGCCTATCAAGTCTCTGGATTTACGTGGGGGCGTAGGAGCCCAGGGTCCTTATTTTGCAGAGGAAGGAGCAGGAACAGAAAAGTGACTTGTCCAGGGCCGCCCAGTCTATAAGTGATGGAGCCAGGGCCGGAACCTGGCCAGTCTGGCTTCTAGGCGCGTCTCCCCTGCTCTGCTCAGAAGGGGCTGGGAGGGACTGCTCTGATGCTCGGGCAGGTCTGTGGTGTGCTTGGAGGGCCCTGGCGGGCTCCCTCTCAACCCAGGACTGATCACCAGGGTCAAGGCGACACCTTGTCTGGGGAAGCAGGTCTGGCTTCACGGGCTTTTCAAGGACTGGGTTTGGAAAGCAGATGGTCGGATCTTTCTTTTGAGGGGTCTCTGAGTGGCTGGAGAGTCTAACCTGAGTCCCTGCTCTGGGTCAGCAGCGGAGCATGCTAGCCATGTGAGCTACCCAGGATCCCCACTCAGGACTTCCGGTCCCATGGATTTAGGTCGGACTGGGTGGGACTTCCTGACTTCGGGGGATCCTACATCCTCATCAGGTGGAGCCTCCATTGACACATTGCCTTGTTGTCCCCAACCCCCCGCCCCCACCAGATGCTCTGACCCTAGTGGGACCCCTCCCCCACCTCTGGGTGACCCCTAACTGTGGGCTCTGACGCCTCCCTCCCGTGCCTGGAGCCCCCACCTCGCAGGGAGCCCCCAGTACCTGGATGCAGCTTCAGCCTGTCCCTGCGTCTCTTGTGTCTGCTGCCCTGCTTCTTCGCCCTCTGCAGCCCTGGGGACCGGCTCTCCTTCTCAGGGTGGGGCAGCGCCAGCCCCAGGAGTAGGTTCTTGTCTCGCAGCAGGCCTGCAGGACTCTGCCCAGGCAACAGGCCCCCTGCACTGGGCATCCT
Source organism: Echinops telfairi (assembly GCF_000313985.2). Taxonomy (NCBI): domain Eukaryota; kingdom Metazoa; phylum Chordata; class Mammalia; order Afrosoricida; family Tenrecidae; genus Echinops; species Echinops telfairi. Next base: position 33,167,281 of record NW_022111357.1, read on the forward strand.
GGACGCCTGCCTGGTGGTGGAGACCACAGCCCCATCCTGGGCCCGGCCAGACATGCCTGGACCCTGTGCCTTCTTGCCCAGGCCCCGGCGGCGGTGGTGGCTGGTCTGAGGCTTCCAGAGCGCTGGGCGAGGGAGGCCAATGGGATTCTCTGGAAGGCTCTGGGCGGGGGTCGCAGGGGCCAAGGAGCTTGTGGGGCTGAGCTCCAGCAGCACCAGGAGGATTAGGAGCAGCATGGGGGTGGCAGGGGCGGGGGGCCTGGCCATGGCCTCCTTCCTGCAGGAAAAGCAGTGCTGTGAAACCCTCTTCCCCTCCCCACCTGGAGCCCCTACATCACATCACGGGGCTTCTCATAGGATGTAAGGGGGACTGTGCCCCCAGCGGACATCTGGGAGTATCTAGAGACATTTCCAGTTGTCACAACTGGCCCCTCCCCTACATGTGACATGCTACTGTGTCTAGTGGGCGCAGGCCAGAAATAAAGACAGAGCCCAACTGAGAGCACCCGGGGGTGTCCAGGACAGCAACAATCCTGGAGTTGGGAACCCTCACCCCAAGGAGTTCAAGCCACATCCAGGTCCCAGACCGGTCTCCGAGTCCTCTGTCTGTGTAAATCTCTCTCTTTTGCCAAGTGCCCCATGGGGAGGGGCTCAGTAACACCCCTCTGGGTCCAGGGACTCCCCTGAAGGCCTGCACTTCACAGGTGGGACCAGAGCGTCTGAGCACATGCAGCACCCTAGGAGTCATGGGAAGTCCCCGAGGTGAGTCTACGTCACTTAGTCCCTCCAGCTCACTGTCAACTAGTCAGTGCTGGCTCAGAGTGACGCCCCCTGGTCTCCCACGGAGCTGCTGGTGGTTTTGAACTACCGACCCTGCGGACTGCAGCCCAGCACTTAACCACTACACCACCAGTGTTGCGATCCACAGGGTTGGCACTTCGAAGCCACCAGCAAGGTCCATGGGAGAAAGACTGGGCTTTCTAGTACCGTGTAGTACAGTTACCGTCTCGGAAACCCACAGGGTGCTGCTACGACTCAGCTATAAGTCATGCTATGAGGCATCCTGATGGTGCAGTGGCTTATGCATTGGGCTATGAACTACAAGGTCGGCAGTTCAAAATCACCAGCTGCTCCAAAGGAAAAAGATGAGGCCCTCTACTCCCGTAAGGAGTTCCAGTCTCAGCAGCTCACAGGGGTGGGTCTACCCGGTCGGACAGGGTTTGCTGTAAGTCAGAATTGACTTGCGGGCAGTGAGTTTCTTTCAGTCCTTTCAGCAGCATCCTGACGGAGCCCTGGGTCAACACTCAGTGCTTGTGGTGTCAGCGGTTAGAACCCGTGAGCGGCTCAGCAGGAGAAAAAGATGTCAACCCGAGTTTCCAAACCAAAAAGTCTCTGTTGTCGAGTTGATTCTAATTCATAGTGACTCCGTAGGACAGAGTAGAGCTGTCCCACAGGCTTTCCAAGGCTTGATGACAAAGTGGTGCAGTGGTTTTTCCAAGGCTTGATGACAAAGTGGTGCAGTGGTTAGTTTTCAGCCACTCATGGAAAGGTCAGTGGTTCAAACCCACCTTCAGTTCAGCGGAAGAAAGAGGTGGTAGTGGGCCTTTGTAAAGATTATTGCTATGAGTCAGATGGCAGTGGGTTAGTTCCTGCACCGGCTCTCTGGAGGGGGTCCCGTTAGTGCCCCTGGTTTTCTAAAGAGAAGATTAAGGCCCAGAGAGGCTGGGAAATCCTCAATAAGTGCACCCCTGTGTTCTGCAAGCCTGGGCGTCTAACCCCCGCGTGGCTGTGGTCCAGGACAGCACAGCTCGGCTCTCATTCCCTTCCATCTGTCCCAAGTCACTTCCTCCAAGTCAGTGTGGTTCCTCCCTCCCACCATCCCTCTGACAAATACAGTAAGGGGGATGGGGGGCGGCCCTGAGGGCCTTTGGGGACAATCTCAGACTTGTCCTTGCAGGTAAGCCAACTTTGACCTACTCTCTGCCCCCTCTGCCCATGCAAAGTATTGGTCTACTGCTCTGGCCCCACCCAGAAGAAACTGACCCTTGGATGGCCCAGAGGAGCCCAGCCTGGGAGGGGGCAGTCGGGGTGCTTGCTGAACTGTGGAGACCCCCACTCTCTGACCCACGCCCCCAGCCTCATTGCACCCAGGCAGGCTCAGCACCAGGTTAGGGAGGCTGATTGAATGTTTATGGTGCCTGGCCTCCCTTGGATTCCATTAGGCTTGCAAAGTTGCTCACACCACTGTTTCTTTGTGATTTGTGGCCTTATAATTGCACAGCACTGAGGATTCCCGGTAAGGCCCCCTCTGATTTTCAGCTCCCTGAAGGTCCTTCCCTGTAGCCAACCCTGAGAGGGCCATGGACTGGGCCCTCTGGGTCAACTCAACACAGAGCAGCTTCCAGAGACCAGACGGAGGAGATATGTGGGCAGCTCCCCTGACCCCCACCCTCTTCGACCAGGCTGACCACCCCGAGGGACTGGGGGCACAGTAAAGCAGGGGGACTATCTGATTGACTCCCCAGCCCCCAACCAGTCTGGGAGGGAGCCTCTGAGGACTGCCGTCATCCAGCCTGACCGGTCACGGGGCCCTCAGAGGCCTGATCCCTGAGAGCAAGTCCACTTCCCATCTCTCCCTATTATGGTGGGGCCTGCATTGGCTGGGTGAGCCTAGGTAGGGAGTGGGGAACATGGGGTCAGGATTGTGGAGGTTCCGCCTACACCCCCCTCCCCCATGCAATCCTTGCTTACTCACACCTTGCTGGCGGCAGCAGGTTCCTGCCCACTGGCCTCCCTCTGGCCTCTCCATAACAAGGCCCCTGCAGCTAGCAGCTGGACCTGAGCCCCGGGGCAGGGGCGAGGAGGGCCCGCTTGAAAGGCCTGTCAGTCAAGCAGTGTTCAGCTCTATAGGTGGCAGAGGAGGAGGCACCTAAACCCTGGTTTCAAGGTCCCCAGTGGAGCTGGGGGTGTCTCCAGGGTGGTGTGCAGCTTGAGAGGAGTCAGGAGGCACCCTGTTCTCCCTGCAATGGGGAGAGGCAGGAGGCTACGCTGGATGCTATTCGCGCCTCCCCCTTCTTTCCTGCCGGGACACTGCAGCCCACAGGACACCCTGGTCTGCAGGAGAACCTGAGGCTGCCAGCAGGTGAATGGACTCCTCCCGCACCAGCCCTGACCCGCAGGGCACCAGCCGCAGCTTGGGAGAGAGGTGGGGAGCACACGAAACTCCAGGGCCTCTGAAGTCACGCTAGAGCACAGGGTCTACCACCCTCCACCCCTTTCAGGAAAAAAAAAAAAATCAATATACGTATATATATCAATCACTCAGTGCCCCGCTGGCAAGGAAACCCTTGCACTCCATCCCATGATCCAGGACCAAGTGTAAGCATCAGCTTTGCAGCACCCGCCCCCAGGGGGCAGTGTCTCCCATTTGGGAAAGACTGGCCTCCCCGTAGACAGGACACAGCTCACCTCCAATTGAACCCCACCTGAATCACATCATCACCCTGCCCATGTGGCCATCGGTCTCCTCTCACCCATGTCCTTCTTGAGCCAAGGGGCCATTCGTCGTACCCAGAACCCAACCGTGCCCCACTTATATTCCCTCTCACCCTTTGCGCCCCATGAGCCAAGATTGCTGGGCAGAGGAAGAGGGGATTGGGGAGTGCACTGCCCTACCCCGTAGACCTCATCAGCACCATCCGTCTCCAGTCCCAGCCCATGATACCACCTGACTCAGACATTCTTGGTTCCTTACTACCCCTCTTTTAACCATTTAAATTTACCACTTACCACTCCCAACCAAGTACAATGTGGCCGAAACCTGCCTGTGTAGCCCGAACAAATACTTCCTCCCCTCAGCCACAGCAGCCAGCCCGGGCCCTGAACGCTCCTCAGTGCTCACAACTCTGCCCTTTCTTAAGTGGGTCCTTTGCCTGGAAAGGGCTCCCCTACCCGCACCCGCTGAGTCCCGTGGGAGGGCAATGGGGCTCCCTGAGGGCAGCATGTGGACCCCCTCCAAACCCCCATGATGTGTGTGTACAGTGATCTGTGCACAGCCCAGCAGCTGAGATGCCAGCCTGTGAGAGCCACTCAGGAAACGTGGCTCTACGGAAACCGGACACCGTGCCAAACATGTGCATAATGGTGGCTTCCACGCCATCCTGTGGCTCTGGACTGGGGAAGCAGGTCCTTCGCCCTCCCCTGACAGCTCTGGAAGGTTCTACCTGTGGCTTGAGCACAAGCCTCCTCTTCTGACCTCTCCCTCCCAGATCAGGGTTACCTGGACAAGGGGAGCGGAGGGAAACCAGGTCCAGGCACGGCCTCCCCAGTCCTTTCATTACAGAAGACTCCCAGCGACCAGGCCAACAAAATGACAGACAGGAAGATGCTAACAGGAGCTGCTCTTTAGCCCCAGGCGGCTTCCCGCTGCCTGCTCTGAGTTTCTACAATGAGGAAGCTGAAGCTCTGGGCAGGCAAACCACGGGCTGGGGTCACTGCGGCGGGGTGGGGGGTGGGGAGGTGAAGCAAAGCTCAACTCGAGGTCTGGCCCAGCACCAGGGAGGGACACAGCTCCACCCGGTCTCCATTGCCCACACTCAGCTTCACCCCCATCCTCTTCGTCCTCAGGGGCCAGATGGGAAAGGAAGCCAAGGAGGGGGCAGGAACTCGGTGTGTCTCTTGCCCCCCACCCCGTGCTGAGACACAGGCCACGGAGCCAAGCTGTTGGCACCCAGGAGGTGTTGAGAACAGCATCCTCTACAAAGGAAGGTGATTCATCAAGCCCGGGGCCTGCTTTGATTCCAAAGCCTTGGCGCCCCCAGCCGTCCATTCAGGATGTGGGGGCAGCAGGATGTGTGGCGGTAGGGGTACCGCTGCTCCCTGCTCCTGGTATCCTGGTAGACAACTGTGGCGCTGTGGCATCCCAGCAAGATGTGGGGCCAGCGTCCTGCCTGGCTCAGTGGCTCCCCCACTGCAGAGTATGTTGGGGAGGCAGGCCTGCCCAAGGGGGCTGGGCTGAGATACTTTGATGCTATGGGGGAGCCAAGGGCGTACGATGCCCAGTCCAGGCTGTGAGCCAGACCCACCAGGAGATCGTGGGCCCTCAAGCCCCCCCCTGGCCCTCTGCCTCCTCTCTCTATGTGAAAGGGACCAACGTGAGGCGCTGGCTGCAGGAAAGATGCTTCAGGGGCTCGGGAGGCCTGGTCTCTAACGGCACAGTCTGGAAACCACTTTAAAGCGCGTTTGAAAGCCGTAGTCAACAGAATAGTCATTTTGCGGGAATCCAGGACAAATGAACCCCTCAGGACCAGTGGTGAGAGAGGGGATACCGGGAGGGTGGAGGGAAGGTGGGGTAGAAAGGGAGAACCGATTACAAGGATCTACATATAACC
>NW_022111357.1:33172980-33177888 GCF_000313985.2 Echinops telfairi
ATGGATTGTGATAAGGTTGTACGAGCATCCAATAAAATGATTTTAAAAAAATAGGCATTTTCCTCTGTTCTCCGCTAAATGTTAACAAAGACCCAGCACCCCTGTTGCCAAGGCTTCTCCTGGCCTCTGCAGAGGAGCCCCAGGATGCCAGGGGAGCTGATGAAGAGTTGAAGAAGCTCAGCGAAGATAAAAACTACTCTCGTGTGTAGCTGTCAACCACCTGTCACTTGCTGCACGGTGGTGGCTTGTGCCTTGCTCTGATGCTGGCAGCTAAGCCATCTGTAATTCAAATACCAATCAGCAGGCTCAGGCGTGGCAGGTCGATCTCGGCGCCGATTCCAGGCGAAGAGAGTCGGAAGAAAGGCCTGGCAATCCATCTCCAAAATTCAGCCAGTGACCACCGCTGGACTGTAGCAGCATATTGTCCAAGATAAGGTTGCAAGATGAGCCCCAGCACTGGAAGGCACTCCAAACAGCTGGGAGAGTGGACTCGCCCGGAGGAGCCAGGACTGTGCAGGGCGCACGGGAAGGAACGGGCAATTCTGCTGTGCACGAGGTCGCCGAGAACCGGAGATGGTTTGGCAGCCCACACCACTCCAAGGACAAATGTGTCTGCTGTCCGTTTTCTGCACATGATGTACCAAACTAGGGCTGTCCCCTAGGGGTGTCTAGGCTGTGATCTTTATGGAAGCAGACTACCAGATCTTTCCCCCAAAGAGCCACCGGACGGCTTCGAACTGCCCACCCTTTAGTTAGCAGCTGACTCTGAACACACGCGGTCATCGGTCATCATGAGTTAGCCGTGGATTTGGTTTTCTGGTACGCCCTCCCATTAGCCAGGAGAACACATCGGATCCCTCGCTTTGCCTGCTTAAAATTCTCCCACGGACATTTCTGCAACACGTAGATTAAGCTCCTTAACAAATAGAGATGGTTCATTCCCCCTCAGTCTGGCACCCCAACCTGGGAGGCCCGGGGGAACTGCAGGGGTGGGATCTGCACAGTCAGTTGGGGCTCAGCAGTATTGTGATAGGCTGTTGTTAGGCGTCCTAGGGGTGAATTAAGCACTTCAGTCCTGGGCCATCTCATCAAGGGTTTTATGTTTGAGCCCATTGCGGCTGCCACGGCGTCAGTTCATCTCAGCGAGGCTGTCTCTGTTCTGCTGTAAGCGGAAAACACACATCCTGGGCTTCAACAAACACTTATTCTCGCACAGTTTAGGAGGCTGGATGTCCACATTCAGGGGAAGGGTTTCTCCTTTGAGGAGTCCTTGCCTCCTTTAATATCGATGAGTTTGGCATCCCTTGGAGATCTACACAGGGCTTGGCGTCTCTTCCTCGGGGATCTAGGAGGTTCTCAGCACAGGGACCCTGGGTCCAAAGGACCTGCTTTGCTCTTGGCTCTTCTTTCTTGGTGGTACTGAGGTCTCTCTCTCTTTGCTCGATTATCTCTCCTTTTATCTCTTTAAAATAAAAAGTTGGTATTGGCCACATCCTAGGGAAAATCTCCTTACACCAGAGCTGTTGTTGTTGTTGTTGTTGTTGTTGATGTTAGGTGCCGTCGAGTCAGTTCCAGCCCCTGCCTGGTCCTGGGCCACCCTCACATTTGTCCACCGTCAGTCCATCTCCTTGAGGACCTTCCTGTTTTCCACTGTCCCTCCACTTGACCAAGCATGATGTCCTTCTCCAGGGACTGGTCTCTCCTGACAACAGGTCCAAAGTAACACCAAGTCTTACCACCGTTTGTCAGCTTGTGGTACTGTGGTGGCTTGTGTGTTGCTGTGATACTGGAAACGGTGTTTCAAATGCCAGCAGCATCACGCACAGTGAACAGACTTCAGCGGAGCTTCCAGATCAAGGACGGACAACGAGGAAGGACTTGGCTCTCCACGTTGGAGGAAGGAAGGAGCTGCTGAAAACATCAGGGCTATGACCTGATCAAAAGGGCTGCAGCCTAGCGTGCCCTCGTCCCTTACAACTGATTGGCTGATCCCATCGTGGGGGAGAATCCCATTATGACATAGCTACCAACCACCACTGGGAATCTTGCCCGAAGATGAGCCCTACAGGACCAGTGGTGTGAGTGGCGAAACAGGGAGGGTAGAGGGAGAGTGGGTTGGAAAGAGGGAACCTATTACAAGGAACTATATGTGACCTCCTCCCTGGGGGACAGACAACCGAAAAGTGGGTGAAGGGAGACATCGGACAGGGCAAGATATGACAAAATACCAATTTATAAACTCTCAAGGGTTTATGAGGGAAGGGGGAGTGGGGAGGGAGGGGAAAAATGAGGACCTAATGTCGGGGGTTTAAGTGGAGAGAAAATGTTTTGAGAACGATGAGGGCAATGAATGTACAAATGCGCTTTACACAATTGATGTGTGTATGGATTGCGATAAGAGTTGTATGAGCCCCTAATAAAATGATTTTAAAAAAGAGAGAGAATCTTGGCCCGACAAATGGACATACGTGTAGGTGGGCAGGGGCTGGGCTGGGGTGGGGATGCATCAGTCCCTAAGAAGAATCCTGCTCTTTTTCTGACTCTGTAAGGAAGGAGAAAGCCTCGTCCTTCTCCCTCGGAGCAGCTGGTGGTTTCAAACGTCCCACCTTGTACTTAGTAGCCCAATGAGTAGCCACCATGGCACCAGGGCTCCTGAGGTATGGGCATAACCATGAACCATTCACACCCGCCATGTGAAGCCTGAGCCCATACTAGGCTCAGCCCCTGGGAGAGCCCCAAGGAGCCCCATCGGCCTCTTCGAGGAGGAGAGATGAGGCGTCTGCTCCCATAAAGATTTATAGCCTCGACTGAGGTCTCTGTTTCATTGTTGTTGGGCCCTTTGTTTGTATTCTGTCTTGATTTTGCATGGTTTTCTGTGTGGAACCTGGATTAGGCAAACCAACGGACAGAGACAACTGGATTAATAGTTTCAAGGAGATACACGGCAGGGGAGGCTGGCAGGAAAAGGGGGGCTAACAGCAAGGGGTACAAGGAAGAAGAAACATCCTGGAATTGACTGTGGCGATGGTGGCGCAACTCTGATGAATGTGATCGAACGATTGAAGTGTACGATGTGTACATTGCGTGTTGGTGAAATGGTTAAAAATATGCACCCTAATGAAAAATTTAAAAAACAAATAAAACCCAAAACAGAAGGAAAAAGGAAAACAGCGTTACAGTCTCAGAAACGACATAGACTTTGTAGGGTTGCTATGAGTCAGAATTGATGCAGCAACAGTGGGCTTGGCTTTCTGGCTCATGGGGGCACCCGAGGGAGCAGAGTGGAGATCGCAGTGTGACCTTGGCCAAGTCACTGTCTTCACTGTGGTCTAGAAGGCAGAGAGGCACCTCCTCAAACTCACAGGTCACTGCCATCGAGCTGATTCTGACCCAGGTGGCCCCTGCAGGACAGAGTAGAACTGCATCTTTACGGGAACAGAATGCCTCATCTTTGTCCATCGGAATGGCTGGTGGTTTTGAACCGCTGACCTTGCAGTTAGCAGCCCAAAGCATAACCTACTATGTCACCAGGGTTGCTTAATAAGTGCTCCCTACACATACCGTTGTTCCCAATCGGTCCCTACTCACAGAGACTCTAAACACAATGGCATCAGGCCGGGATGGGGGGGAAGCAGGCTGCGGGAGCCCTAGGGTTTTCACTGGCCAATTTTAGGGAGGAGCTCACCAGGCCTTTCTGGTGTGTCTTAGTCTGGACGCTCTGCTGAGACCTGGTCAGCATCCGAGCCACATGTAAGCCTCCCCGGACAGACGGGCGGCAGCTGCACAAGAAGGGCATTGGCTGGGAACTGAACTGGTGTCCTCTGCACGGGAGATGAGCCAGCACGTCCCCAGGGGATAGCTGTGGCTATTGTGCAGAGAGAAAAGAGACAGGAGTCTGTGTCTGGGTGTGCAGGGGGCAGGTGGCGGCGGCTGTGTCCTTGCATGGGTGATCGATGGCTGCTGTGGGTGGGGCATGACAGGCTGCGGCCAGCCCTGGTCCTCAGGCGCCCTTGCCAGGACCGGAGGAGGGAGAGGACCATTGTCTCAGCACAGAGGCTTGGCTTCTCCCCAGGGCCTGCTCCATCTGCTTTTATTGTCACTACCAGCAGCCTGGGGAGTCCCCACCCTGCAAGGCCTCACAGCTCAGAACATCAGTGTGAGGGGAATTTCTCAGCCCCCACCCCCTCTACCGGTATTCCTCACCTCACCTTTTGAGGTGGGGTCTCTGGTGGGTTATGGACATCACCATTTTCCCCTCCTCCTCTAATCATTGTGGGGGGAAGATGGGAAGGGCAGCAGTCCATCCCCCGCTCCCCAGCTTCATTGTCTTGGTACTCAGACTGTGTAACATCATTTGTCATCTGACCAAAGTCACCTCTTAATCATCAAGTGCCAGATCTCTGCTGGCAGAGCCCGGCGGGAGTGGAAAGACACCTGGGATTCTGACCAGGCTGGGCATGAAGCTAGGCTCCAGCACCTAACAGCTGTGTGACCTTGCTCCAGTCAGGCAACTTCTCTGGGCTCTCGAGTGCCAGATCTGAAAGATGAAGATGTTGGTTTGAGTGGTGTTTACTGAACATTGACGAGTCTGTCCGGGCCTAGAGCTTAATATACCTTCATCGAATTTAGCTCTCTAGAGGCGAGGATGGACAGACTTCGACTCACACACTATGGGCGTGTGGTCAGGAGAGCCGAGTCCCCGGAGAAGGACCTCCTGCTTGGTGAAGTGGAGGGGCTGCCACAAGGGGTTCAAACGTAAGGACAATTGTGAGGATGGCGCAGGCTGGGGAGTGTTTCCTTCAGCAGTATGTGGGTCTCAGAGAGTGGGAGCTGACTGGATGGCCCCTAACAACAAGCTGACTCTTAACCCATTGCAGCCCAAGGCTGTGACCCAGGTTGCCACCAGAG
>NW_022111357.1:33179215-33180873 GCF_000313985.2 Echinops telfairi
GGACATCGACCTGGGGCTCCCATGTGCCAGTTCTACTGTTCGCAGGTGTGCTTCTTGGAAGTCTTCACCGGCTGCTGTGGAGTCGACATCGGTTTCTGGAGGCCCCAGTAGAACTGGGCTCCCCAGGGCTACCAGAGGCTGATTTTTAAGAAGTAGCTTTTAAGAAAGGCCTTTCTTCCTCGGAGGCACCTCAGGATGATCCTTGAACTGCCAAGCTCTCGGTTAGCAGCCGAGCGTGTGTCAACCATTCGCCCCTCCCCGGGGCCATGCACGTATGAATTGCCTCACTTCACCCTCACCCCAACCCTATGACGCAAGGTCTGCATTTTATAGATGGAGCCATGGAGACAACGATTTGAGAAACTTACCCAAGGAGAGAACGCGGAAGAGGTGGGATTTGAACCCAGGGTTCCTGCCTCTGACACCCTGGTCTTATGTGACATCCTCCCACCCCTCTGGCTTGAAGAGAACTGAGGCTTGAAGAGTTGAGCCACCCACAGGTAGAAGAGGCAGGGCTGAGATTCAAACCTGTGGCCATCTGACTCCAAAGCACTTCTTATGCTACCACTGAGCAAGGGATGCTAGTGTGCCATTGTGAGTCTCAGGATAGCACGCACTGGACCCACAGAGAACACCTAAAACCAACAGGTCCTGTGACTCACTCACCCGGGTTGACTTTGGGAGGTGCTCTGGTGGTGCAGTGGTTAAGCATTCAACTGTTAACTGAAAGATCAGAGGTTCAAACCCAGCAACTGCTCTGTGGAAGAGAGATCTGGCGCTCTGCCCCCTGGGCAGTTCTGCCCTGGCATTATAGGGTTGCTATGAGTCAGAATCAGCTGGATAACATATAACCACCTCCACAACTTTCCTGAAGGGCCTCATTCAAGGGGTCTTCCTCCTTGTTTATCCCCCACCCATCGAGCAACTGGAGGGTCAGTGTCAGGCTATGGTGCTGGGTACAAGGGAGGTGCTGAGGCTAAGACCTCTTTAAGGTGGGCAGGATCTCCTGTGGCTAGGACTCAACCACTAACCTCATCCTTTCTGGAGAGGATCTGCAGCCTCAGAGGCACAGACCTGTGTCTCCCCAAGGGCCTGCCCTAGAAGACGGGCAGGGTACGGTGCCAGGGCTTCCCTCCAGGGTAGGGTTCTGGAGGCAGCTGGGTGGCTCCGGGTGACCCTCAGGGACCAGGCTAGGACCTCTCTTTTGAAGGGTCACTACTTAGCTGTGGAGCCAGGGAGCCTGCTCTTTCACATTGGGAGTGGGAGGAGAGGGGCGGGACTCCTTCCTAGCACAGAGCTGCCAAGGGGTCAAGCTGGGATTTGAACCCAGTTTGCCCAGCTTTAGCCCTAGAGGTGGAAAAAGAACTCTTGCACCTTTCCCAGCTGCTTCCTTCTCTGGGTCTGTTTCCTCCTTTGCAAACAGAGGTAGGGGGGTAGGGCCCACGGCCCACTCTCATCTCAGAAGGGACGCAGAGCCCCAACTCCGCAGGGATTTCTGCAGAGGACTCCCCCACCCCAGGTCCACCCCCTTCCCTCCCCAGCCATTTGTCCTTCACTACAGGATGACTCTGTGTGCTCCTGCCCTCCCCCAGCCCCTTGCCTGGGGAACGCACAGCATGCCGTTTTTCATTCATTCATCCCAGTCCCCTAGACCCAAG
>NW_022111357.1:33182122-33183120 GCF_000313985.2 Echinops telfairi
GCACCGGCCATGGGAGGTGGTGACAGGCAGGGTGGCCGAAAGATGGGAAAGGTCTACGGTGAGGTGTCTCCGGAATGACTCTAAGCTTCCAATTTCTTACCAGCTGTCCCTTTTCTGTGGAACAACCTGTCCCCACCCCCAGGGGCTGCTGAGCCTCCCTCCCCCACCAGTCTGTGGGCCATCCCTGCAGACCAACACTGGGCTGCCACCCACATGCCCCAAACTCCCCTACTCATTTGGTCTATTATTCTCCCTGTTTTGTGAAGGGGACACTGACGCTCAGAGGGGTGCATTCCTTTGTCCAAAGCCGATCTCAAGCCAGAATCCACTTTTTGTGTGGCCAAGTACTGGGACTCTGTGGCCAGGTGGAAGCGTGGGAGTTCCCAACGCCAGGAAGGCTAGCTAGGGAGACTTGGCGCGAAACCCAAGCGCTCTCGTTCTCAAACCTCGATTCCTGCTGGCGGCCAAGCCCCCGAGCGCTAGGATGGAGAAAAAGGGAGCGCTGGGACTGCGCGCTGCAGACCCGCAGCCCAAATGAAGGAGCTAGTCGCCGTCGGGGGTGTCAGGGCGCAACCAAATCCCACCCACCCATATGCCCCAGCCCCGTAGGTCGTCAGGAAAGGGGCAGATGGGCTCTGCCCAGGGGCCAAGGTGTCCTCGAAGCCCCCTCGAACGCTAGTGCCCTGGGATTCCTGGTCCCAGAGACCACCTAGAGACGCAGAGACAAAGAGACTCGGTCCCAGGAGGGGAGAGTAAGCGTAGGCCGGGGCTGGGAGAGGGAGGGGAGGACGCGCGGGTGGCAGAGTGTCAGAGCCAAGAAAAGTGAGTGTCTGGGAGGCAGGTGGCTGGACGGGAAGTTCGGAGCCCGGCGGGGACGTGGCGGGGAGCAGAGAAGGCGGACGCACTACAGGTCCGAGGGCAGGAAAGGACGCAGCATCCTCACCTCTGTCCCAGTCCTCTGCGCGCCCCGCCCCAGCGCGCGCCGGGTAGCCCACCTT
>NW_022111357.1:33184481-33187864 GCF_000313985.2 Echinops telfairi
AGCTCGCCCGCTGACTTTGATTTGGACCGCTTTCTTCTGTCTCCGGAGTGTGGCAAATCGTGGCCCCTAGGTTCCCGCGCCGTCTCTGGAGCCCGCCTAGATGCACGAGGCCTCCGGTGGTGCCCACGCCGCGCGACCTGGGCCAAGTCGCCGGACCTCTCTGAGCGCACCCTGAGCCGTAGCTCCCTGAGCACGGGGACTAAATGCGAAGCTGTGTGCAAGGAGATAGATAACACGCTTACGGGTCTGGCCCTAGGGGAACGGTGCAGGAAAATTAACCGCCATTGTTCCCGTAACATTCTTAGCTGGATCGGTGAGAAAGCGGGGCTTGCTCCCTCGCTAGAAAGTTCCAGTGACCCATCCCCCGACACCTACTGAGCGGCACCGGGAATCCAGTAGTGAGTTCTTAGACACGAATGCCTGCCCTCACAGAAGTGCAATACAGTAAGAGAGGCGGGAGTAATAAATAGGTACTCTTCCCCGCTGCAGGAGTCCCGGAGGTGTAGTGGTTTTGCACTGGGCTGAGCATCACGTGGTCCGCCGTTCTAAACCACTCGCGGAGGGCTTTCTACTGTAAACAGTTGCAGTCTCAGAAACCCACAGGGGGTCGCATGGACTACATGGCCTCAGTTTTGTTTTGGGTGCGTTTGGTTCCAGGTGGAAGGAGCCCTGGTGGTGTAGTGGGTTACACATTGCGCTACTAATTGCAAGGTCAACGGTTCAAACCACCAGCCGCAGCTCGGTAGAAAGATGAGGCTTCGTATCCCCATAAAGCATTATAGTCTTGTGGGGGGGTGATACAGTGGTGGTGGTGGCAGTGGCGGGGGTAAAAGGGAGCCGACGTCAAGGAGTCGAGGAAGGAAAGCAATGTTTGGAAACCGATTGTGGAAGCAACTGCACAATACTGTTGACGTGATTGAATTATGGAATGATATATGTATTAGCTACCAGTTAATACTAAATTGTAAAAAGCGTTACAGTCTCAATACTCACAGAGGCAGGCCTACCCTGTCCCATGGGGTCTCTGTGAGTAGGAATTGATTTGATGGCAATGTGCTTGGTTTTGGGTTTGCCTCCCCAGGTGGCTGGGGGGACAGGGGTGTTGTTTTCCATAAGGTTGTCAGAAAAGGACTATGAGCAAAGAGTGCTGCAGGAAGAACCAGTGCAAAGGCCCTGGGGCAGGTAGGGGCCTGCTTGGTGTGTTTCAGTGGGGCTGGAGGGGTGAATGAGGAGGAGTATTGGCAATGAGGGCCGAGGAAGACCAGAGAAGGATGGCTTAGGCAGGCCACAGAAAGAGCTTGGGTTTGAGTCTGTGTGAAATGGGACCCAATGCAGGGGTTTGAGCAGAACCTGATCTGACTTTGATTTGAACAGGCTCCCTCTGATTCCTAGGTTGAGAACAGGCTGCAGTAGGGCAAGGGCCAAAGCAGGGACGCTGTTAGGAACGGAGTTAGTGGCGGGAAGAGGCAATGGAGGCGTGGACCTGGATAGGGGGCAGGGAGCATGATTCTCTTCTGGATTCAGCCTTCACTAAACCAGAACCCAAACCCTGGGGTCTTGGAGGTTCCAATGCTGCGGCAGTGACTGTCCCCCAGTGGGGCGACCTGTGACACACTTGGACTCTTCTCTAGGTTCTGCCAGAGTGATGCCGTGGGAAAGGGTGGGGAGCAAGTCAGGAGAAGGCTGGATTCTTATTCCACCATCTGGATGGTGACATTGGCCCTCAGTTTCCCCATCTGTAAAATGTGGCAGCTGAGTGGCTCACAAGTGGACATTATCATCCATCACACCATGTGGTCTATCCATCCAGCGGAATGAAGTGCCGATCGATGGATGCTAAGCTGCAGCCAGGATGAGCCTTGAAGACAATGTGCTCCCTGAAAGAAGCCAGAACCAAATCGTATGATTCCACATACTTGAAATGTCTGGAATAGGCAAACCCAGGGAGGTAGAAAGTAGGTTCTTGGTGAGAAAATTGTCGTGGGATGAGATAGTGAGAATCCCTGATATTGTTATAGACATTTCGTGTCTCTGGGGAAAGATTCCAAGTTGAAGTGATCTGCAAGGTCCCTGGACCAAGGAGGGATCCGTGAGACTGGGCGTCAGCAGAACCCCACGGATGGAATGGCTGGTGGGACCAGGGGCAAGGCGTCCAAGATCAGGGGACCAGTTGGGGTGTGAGGTCAGCAGTGGACCCTGGGCTCCGAGTCAGCTGGACATATCAGGCCTCACTCAAAGGCCAGATGAAAGAGGAGCTGTCAGTGGCTCACAGCCCTTTGTAGGCGGCTCGCTTCTGAGGGTACACCTGTCGTAGGGCTTCTTGGGGCTGCCTGCTGCCTTGAGAAGTGGAAGTGAGCAGTGGGGGGCACAGCTAAGGAAGGTTCTTTTGGGGGGGTGTCTTGAAACACCGTGGTGGCATAGTGTGTATGAATTGGCCTGCTAACCCCAAGTTAGTGGTCTGGCAGTTGTGTGGTTATCTAATTCGACAGTTATCTAATGACGTGATGGTTACGTATATAATTGTGATTATGTGGAGTGCCCGTTTGCCTGTAGTCATAGTCGATTTGAGAGTGACTTATCCATTATGTCGCTATGAGTGGGATGACAATGAGAGCACCTTTATCCATTATGTCACACACAGGGGCCCTGGTGGTGTAGTGGGTTATAAACGGCTGCTAACTGCAAGGTCGGCAGATTGAAGCCAGCAGCCGCTCTGTGGGAGCAACATGAAGTTTTCTACGGAACAGTTCAAGTGTCGGAAACCCACAGGGGCAGTTCTACCTTGTCCTATAGGGTTGGTAAGAGTTGGACACAACTCGAGGACAGTGTGTATGTGCATGTATGGGTGAAATGCATGTTAGCTGGTCCAGAGTGTTTGTGCTGTGGGCTTTATATTGTGTGTATAGAGTTTTAAAAATAGAGAATAGTTATTTATTGTTAAGCATATCTACAGCAAAACATAAACCAATCCAACCATTTCTACATGTAGAATTCAGTGACATAGGTCACATACTTTGAGGTATGCAATTATTTTCACCCTCTTTTTCAGAATGTGTTCAGATCTTGAAGAATGTTATTTGTTGCTGTGAAATGGTGGGAATAGTGTTGTCATTTGAACCTCTCTAACCTCAGGGGTATAATGAAAATCAAGATCAGCCCGAGGCAACTGGACATCTATCCCCTTAACCAAGGGATGCGGGGAGGAGACAAACCAGCCAGGGTGCAGTATAGCACCGATGAAACATACAACTTTCCTCTAGTTCTTTAATGCTTCCTCCAACCCCACTATCACAATCCCAATTCTACCTTACAAATCCGGCTAGACCAGAGGATGTACACTGGAACAGATCAGAGCTGGAAACACAGGGAATCCAGGACAGATA
>NW_022111357.1:33188084-33190020 GCF_000313985.2 Echinops telfairi
ACATCGGACAGTGTAAGACATGACAAAATAATAATAATTTATACATGATCAAAGGTTCATGAGGGAGGGATGGTGGAGGGAGGGGGAAAAATAAGGAGCTGATACCAAGGGCTCAAGTAGAAAGCAAATGTTTTGAGAATGATGATGGCAACACATGTACAAATGTGCTTGACACCATGGATGTATGTATGGATTGTGATAAGACTCTCAGTATTAAAGGAGACGGGGATCCAATCCAACAAAGAACTGCCTCCCTAACAGAGACAGGAGGGCATGGTTAGACATGAAGAGAGGGGAGGGTCTGGAGAGAGACCATGGTTACCAAACAGCACAGTCTCTTTCTGACGCGGTTTTCTACTCCGGGGCTTGCCATGCTTTGGGTGGGGACTACCGTGGCACAATCTAGCTTGGTTTTCACCTGCGGCCCCAAAGCCTCCACTTCAGCCTCGTCACTCTTTAACACCCCTTTCTGTTCTTCTGGCTGACAATCAAAGACCCATCATGGGCTTCCCTGCTGACTGCTACAGACACTACCACAGACTGGACTCCCATCACAAAAAGCTCAAGAACCCTTAGTCCACGCTTCATTTAGCTTACTCTGGATCCATTTAATTCCCCTCGACTTTCATCATTTTGGTGAAAGTTACCTGAATGTCTGACTTCCAAAAGAAAACAACAAAGACTGGGGAATGGACCACAGACTCCAGCCCAAACCTCAAAGCCAGGTGACGAAAGCGAGCGTGGCCCACGCCACCCAGCAGTCCAGGGAGGCCTGCTTCCTTGATCAAGTTCACTACCGTTACCGGGAAGACGGCACCCATTCAAGGCGGCCTGTGTGAAACAGGGCAGAAGGGGGCCTCGTCCTGTGTTTGGTGTGTTTGTTCCTCCATCTCCCTGGGCGAATGTTTCTCTCTCCTTCACCAAACAAGAGGACCTTTCCTCACCACCTTTCGCACCACCCTCGCTTCTGAGGAGCATTGGGTTCGTAGTTCTCCCAAGAGTAAGGTGACCAGATTTTAGCATTGGTCAAGCGGGACACCATTGATAAAACTCATGTCCTGGCGAAATAGCCACATGGCAGCCGAAAACCGTATCCCCTAGCTTGTCGTGCATTCTTTCCAAAAATCGGGACTTTTTAAAAACGCCACGGGACACGGGACAAATTGTTAAAAATCAGGACTGGCGGGACGTCTGGTCACCTTATCCAAGAGGGGATATGGTTGGCTATTCTGGTAACCCACTGGATAGATTCAAGACCAACACCACCGTTCAAAGGCACCAATTCTTCTCCTGCCTTCCCTTTGCATTGTCCTGTGCAGATAAGAAGTGGTTGAAAAGACCATGACTTGGGTCAGGCACAGCTTAGTCATCCAAGGGACATCGTGGCTTGGTACACATCGTTGTCCACCTGGCTCCTACGTGAGTCTTGGTGTGCCCGCTGTCTGCACTGTATATTTTTGCAAACAATATCTCATGTCTACTTCACTCCACCTCCTGCAACTCTTCTTGAGGCTGTTGTTAGCTGCTACTGAGCAGGCTCCTTAGTCCTAGGTACAGAGGAGTGGAGACACTGCCCAGTCCTGTGCCCTCGTCCCAAGTCTTGTTTGAGTCCATTGTATCTGGTGCTGTCATTACCCCTACTTTACAGATGAGAACAGGGGCTTGGAGCTGGCTAAGGGGCAGCGCTGGGAATTGAGACTGTAAGAGAAATGGTAGGTTGGACCCATGCACTGGCCCTAACTGGAGGGGCAGGCGGCACGCGGGGAGCAGCCCACAGTCTTTACGTTGGTTCCCCAAAGCAGCTCATCTCCATGTGCCACCACCTGCAGCCTTAGCATTAAGATCAGCTGTCTTTGCCCCTCATCCGTTGTAGGGTTAAGTTAAATGTAGGCGGTGAGGGGCCAGCCCCCACCGCTACTGCTACCCATGGGTTCAG
>NW_022111357.1:33190337-33195040 GCF_000313985.2 Echinops telfairi
GCATCATATCACTTTAGGGGGACATCATTATAGAATCACACGTCACAGAAAGGGGCAATACAATTCATCCTTGGGCGGATTTGATCATTCTGGTGTCTCATACAATAAAACAGACAATTTCTATCCTGGGAGGCATGCAAGCCCCCTGATAGCAGATAACAACCTACATCATAGGGAGGGGTTGTAACATAGACAATACAAGCAATAGGAGGGGGATGACCTAGGGGTGAACATACAATAGTAAAGGGAGGGAATAGGGGAGTATGTGTCGCAAGATGAGTGCTTCCTGGACTCGATAAGCTTAGTCATCTTAGAGGGGTCCCGGGCTTGCCTTTGGGCACTGCTTCAAGGGAACAATAGCAGAAGGGACTGGGCCCTACTTAGGGTGAGTCAGACTATACAGTCTGGTTGCTCTAGATGGCTGATGTTCAGGAGAATAACCTCTGACCTACTTTCGCTGACCGCCTAGTGGACAGTCATTCTCAAGCAGCTAAGTCTGGTACATATTTTGGGGGGAGACAGCTTGAGAGAAATCCTTCTGTTCCCACAGGCCTTCCACGGAGGCCTTTCTCGACAACCTGTGGGAACTAACACCCTTCCTTCATTGGACCATCCAGTTGCTTTGCAGCCATCGTGACCCACCTGACAAAGGACCCCCGCCCCATAGGGCATCCTCGGCTGTCCTCACAGAAGCAGATGGGCAGGCCTTGGCCCTGAGGATCTGCTGGGTGAGTGTCAGTCGCAGCTGAGTGTCTAACTGCTGCCCCGCCGAGGCTCCTTCCCCTTCATGTGTTTTGTTTTTCTTCGTGACCCCTCTCACCACCTGACACCGCTGACGCTGATGTGCCCATGTTGGTCTTCTGTCTGCCTCACTTGAATTGCAGGCTCTGAGAGAGCAGGGGCTTAGCTCCATGCCCTTCACCGCTGGGTCTCCAGTGCCCGGCAAAAGGCTGGCACATGGATTAGCAGCGCAGTACAAGCTCTCCACCCCCCAACCCCCTTCCAGTGCTTTCCCTCCCCCCTCCAGGGCTGTGTCTAAGGTCACTACTGCAGACTGCAACCTTGTTTGCATTGCCAGCCCCTGTCTTCCTCTTCGATTCAGTTGGCTGCTTCTAATTGGTGAGGGGCTTGAATTATGTATTAAAAAGGTCCCTGGGTGGTCCTAAAGGTTTGTCCTTGGCTACTAACTGAAAGGTTGGGGGTTCAAACCCACTCACTGGTACTTCACTAGAAAGGCCTGACAATTGGCTCCCATGATGAGAACAGCCAAGACAGCACTATAGGGAGCTCAGGTCAAGTCTGTAGCAGACAGGGTCATCCTGAGTTCACCTAGCCTCCATAGCAAGGGGCTTGGTCATCCAGACTCAGTTAAGGGTCCAGTCAGGCATGTGGCATCAGCCACTGGCAACCTCTATATTATGGTCCTGCCTCCCTGCTCCCCCCACTCCCTCCCGGCCTGGTTTTATTTTTTGCTTCCAATTCATTTGTTTAACACACACAGTCATGGAGAATCAGATACTGGGTCGAGTGTTGTTGGACTAAAATGATGAATGAGATTGACTCCTTGCTCATGGGGTGCCTTCAACAGACTGAGCCTCTGAGCCTCAGGGTATCAGTGGAATCGCTACTCGCTTATGTGTGGCCGAGAGCCTTGGCTGTGCTGTGGGATAAACACTGGGCTGCTAATCACAAGGTCGGCAATTCAGACCCATCTGCTGCTCCTTGGGAGACACACGAGGCTGCCTGCTCGCCTCAAGATGTACAGTCTAGGAAGCCTTATATAGGCCTGCTGTGGGTCAGAATTACCTCGAAGGCAGTGGGTAGTGGGTAGACATGTGGCTGGTTCACTCTGGCACAGGGTGCCCTCCGCCGTGGTGTTTGGTGCCCTGGCAACCTCAGATAGGGGTGAGATAGAGGACGTGTCCCCTGACCTGCCTGGGAGGCACACACGTGGGTTTAAAAGCACCCTGAGGGTGCGGACGTTTCAAGTTCATTGCCCGTGGGTGTGTGCACTCCACAACCTCCAGGCGGGCTGTGCTCATTGGCTGTCTGCAGCTCCCCTTCTCCGTCCCCCTTTCAATGTCTCTGGGGAGTGATTCCCCTCCATCCCCATCGCAGACCCTCAGGGACCCACTCCAGTCGGCAAATAAGCTCTGGCTGCTCCGAAACATCCATCCTTCCCTCCCAGATGCCCTCCTACATATTGTCGTTATGGTGAAAAATATGCAAATAACTTTGAAAAACAGTCTCCCAGCAAGCCGGTATTCAAAAATGTAATAAATTAACCCCATAATGTAATCTGGGTGCCAGGACCATCCATCATGCTGATGCGATTAAGATATGAATAACCAGATGCCACCGCCGAGCCTGATGGAAATGACAGATGAGTCCCTGCAGCCCTCCCTCGTGGCCCCCTGCTGACTGGGCCCCCTGCCCCCTGCCCAGCTTCTTTGCCCCCTTGGACCCCAGAGGCTATCAGAGGTTTAGGGAACATCTGCTCATTTCACAAATGAAGAGACTGAGGCTTTTGGGGGATGAGGGGTCTGATCATTTTAAACCCCCTCATTTATGTCCTAGCTTCAGTTCCCTTGTCTGTGGCAGACACTGAAGCCTGAGCCCTAAATCCCGCATTTTTATCCAAGAAATTTTTAGTGGATAAGGTGGGTTCCCCAGTACTAAATAAGGGCTTTGGGAACCTGTTTCCCCAGGGGGAAAGTGTTGAGCGGTCTATCCTCCGAGACTTCTTCGAGCTTTGGCTCTGCATCAGGGTACCGCTGCGTGACTTGTCCTGTGACCCCCATGAGGCAGCTGGGTTACCATGGAGGGAGGGCCATGCTTGAACCCCCGCCCCGCCCACTGTGCCCTGAGAGCCCCACCCCCAAGAGTTGTTGGGCTCCAGCCTCCCCACCCCAGAAACCGCACAAAGGGGCCCTTTATAAGCAAGTGCCTGGAAAGCTGCTTGAGCAGCCTCAAGAGAAGGACCCCTCCACCCCCAGGCTTACCCCAAGAGGCACAGCAGCAGCAGCAACAGTTACATCGCAAGGAGCAGGTGGACACCCCTACAAGCTAGTGAGCTGCTTGCCTGGTTCCACATGGAAGTGACCCTCTCCTAGGGGGTCCCAAGTATTGATCAGACTCTGTGCCCCAAATGGGCAGTCAGGACCCGCAATTGCTGAAGTAAACACCCCTCCTCAATCCCTTTGAGTTAAGCATTGCCATCTGATGAAATGCAACCCCCTGGGTACAGACCACCCCACAGGCACCCACATTTTCAGGGGCAGCAGAGCCCTGGGGAGCTTATTAAAGGGCCTGGTATCTGCTGTGCACCTGGACTCCCCTCAGGGGCGAATCTGTCAGGCTACTTCCTCCCTCCCATTCCTGCGTCCAGGTACAAGTGGCAGGGCACAGGCTCAATTGGCTGTGTGTGGATGTGTGGGCAGGTGTTCAGTACCGAGCTGCCAACAGTGCCGCTGCTGGCTGGTTCTGCGTATCAGCAGTTGGGTGTGGTCTCTAACCAGCACGTGCATCCCTGGAGGTCAGAGCTAGGTCCCTTGGACTTTGGGCCCTACTTGTGGCCTGTTACTCTGCGACCTCTTCTCTGACCTTAGTTTTTCCACCTGGCAAGTAAGGACCCAGCAGGTTGAAGGCCTCTAGTAAGAGGTAGGAGTCAGAGCTGGCTCTCAGTTCTAGCTGTGTGACCTTCCTGAGCTTGGGAACATCTCTGGGCCCACTTCCTCATTTGTCAAGCGGGGCTGTAACTGGCTACTTAGCTCCTTGGGTTAGTGAGAGAAGTAATCAGCGTTGGACACAAAATAAGCACTCAATCCACGTTAATAGTTATTTTATCCTTATCGTTGAGGAAGCTTCACGGTCTTCAGATTGAACCCAGAGCTCTGGAGGGCTCAGGAGCAAGAGCAGGAGTGGCAGAACCCACCCCACCCCATGTGGCTCAGGCAGCTAGCTTCTCTCTGAACCTCTGGTTGGCTCTTCTGTAAAAGGGGGGCAGTCACTGCCACCAACTCATGGAATTGTTTTGAGGGTTCAGTGAGATAAGCCTTGGGCACACCTGGCCCAGAGCTTGGCACACAGCTGGTGACTTAGAAGGGCCCACTATTACTCCCATAGGGTTGGGAGGCTGCTCTCAGGCTTGGAGGGGTGGGGGTGGGAGACTGTCCTGGCCTCTGAGGTTGCTGGGTCTTGGCTAGGCAACTAAGGGTAGGGGTAGGTGTCATTGCCCTTCGGGCCCTGCTATGCCCTTCACCTCAAGACCCTTGGTGGCACCTAGCGGTTTATTTGCTGGGCTACAAAGTTCAAAGTCAGCAGTTCGAAACCACTCAGCCGCTCTGCGGGAGAAAGATGAGGCTTTCTATGCCTGTAGAGTCACAGTCTTTGGTAAACCCACAGGAACAGTTCTACTCTGTCCTATAAGGTCGCTACGGATCAGAATTGTCTCCATGGGGGTGTTTTTTTGTTTGTGCCCTAAATCTGGTCCTTACCAGCAACCCTAACCTGTCCGCTTTGAGCGTCCCTAAAACGATAGGAATCCTTTCGAGGTCGTTCGTGGAGACCAGTTGTCTTTTTCCGCTCCGCCTCCAGGTGGAAGGGAAGCGGCCTTGAGCAAAGCCAGCCACCTGGAGGTCCGCACTCACTTCCCCACGGTCGGGCCCCGCCCCGATGCCCGGGCCCGCCCCAAGCCCCGCCCC
>NW_022111357.1:33195367-33206550 GCF_000313985.2 Echinops telfairi
TCGGTTGTCCCTAGTTTCGCTTTTTGATTGTCCCGCTCTGCGCCTCGGCCCTGCCCCTCTGCGCCTGCTTCGCGGTGCCACTCCAGACGCAGCGCGAGCCTTGCCTTTCCCGGAGACGGTGAGGCGAGGGGCCGCGGGCGGCCCGTGGACGGGGTGCACCCGGGGCGTCCAGGCCGCGACGCCAGCGTGGAGGGGACCCCCCAGCTGCCCTGGTTCTCTGAAGGGGCCGCCCTAACCATAGCCCCCAGACAGGGGGCAGGGAGGGGGCAGGGGAGGAGGCGGGTCTTCAGAACTACAGCCTGCCCCTGCCCTACCCCCAGGTGGCAGGAAGGATGACCACGCTCACGCGGCAGGACCTCAATTTTGGCCAAGGTAGGGAGGCCGGGCCTGCGGCCCTGGGGCAGCCGGGTGGGTCCAGGCCATCTGGTGTCCCTGAGCAGGCTGGCTTCTGCCCCCTCTGCAGTGGTGGCTGACGTGCTCTGCGAGTTCCTGGAGGTGGCGGTGCACCTGATTCTCTACGTGCGCGAGGTCTACCCAGTGGGCATCTTCCAGAAGCGTAAGAAGTACAACGTGCCGGTCCAGGTGAGGGCCACGGCCGCGCCGGGCACACCGGGGAGTCTTCTCTGCTGTCCATTTGTCCGTTAGGTGGTGCCAGAATTGCAGACTGGATAGAGGACGGGCTTTTTTAGACTAACCGCCTTCCGCCTTCCGGCTCAGTCCCGACTTTCCCCGGAGGCCGCCCACGCCTTTCACTTGCCCGACAGCTACAGACCTCCCGTTACCTCCCTAACGCCTCAGAACCCGGTATTCCCCTGGCCAGAGGTTAGGGACTTTAATAACTAGAGTTGCCCTGCAGGTATGGTTGCATTTGAAAAGTGCCCCCTGAATTCTAGTTTGGAGAGGGGATTTCCATAACCTCAGACTCAATCACACTCTTCATACACCCTGAACCGAGTAGGCTGTTTTAGGTGAAAAAACCAACGCGGTGACCTTTAATGCTGTACCCCTGATCCCTAGTCAGGATTGCCACTCGGAACCCACACCCCAAACCAAACATGCTGCCCTGGAGTGGGTGCCAACTCATCCCCACCCTGGAGGACAGGGTAGAACTGCCCCTGTGGGTTTCCGGGGCTGCCACTCTTTACAGGGAGTAGAATGCCTCTCTCGCGCTACCACTGGACTGGTGGGTTTGAAGAGCCGACTTTGCCCTGAGCAAAGTCCGCTATACCCCCAGGACGCCTAACTCAGAAGGCACCCAGTCAATACTAGAAGAAATGCCAGACAATGGGAACCTTGAAGAAGTGAACATGAGTCAGCCATTTACTCAAAAACAAACCACCTTTTTTGTTGTGAATCAGTGCAGGCTTACAGAGCAGATCCTAGTTTAAAGTCGTCGTCGTTCATACACGTTCTGATTCAGCTCATCCACTGCAATCTCTTCAGTGTCCTGTCGCTTGCCCTGCCGCCTCCCTGCCTTCCCTTCCTCTTTTCATCCCCCCCCTTTCCCAGCCCAATCAGCACTATTGAGGCTCCTAAATCGTAGGCACTGATCCCACTCCATCCCCACTTCTCTTGATGTCTTCGCAGACGAAGTAATCGGAGGTTCAGACTGAGATTAAATCATTTGTCTGTGGCCCAGAACTACCGAATTTCAGATCCCTTTTTAAAAAACAACAGTTTTATTGGCACATAATATGCATATCATAGACTTGAATAGTTAATCTTTCAAACATATCAAAGTTGAATCGTACCATCTCCACCCCATCCAGCCTAGAGCATTCCCGTACCCCCAGAATCTCAGATTCTTAACTTCGGGGATTTTTATTCTATTTCTGGTTCTTTCTCTGGAAAAAATGCTGCTGTGGTTCATAGGGTTTTCACTGGCTGAATCTTGGAAGTAGGCTGCTAGGCGTTTTTCTAGTCCATCCAGGTCTAGAAGCACCTCTGAAACCTCAGTATCCTAGCAACATGGGAACCACCATGGGCGGATAGGTAGTGCTGGGCATGAGTTACATTGGCCAGGAATCGACCCCCTGGTCTCTTTCATGGAAGGCAAGGCTTCTGCCACTGAGTCCCCAGCGCCCCAAGACCCCACATTAGGAATCTCCAGGGCTGTATTAAATGCTAGTGCTGGATTCTAGAAGCCTGATAGTCCAATTTCCCTTCCTTGTGGATACATTCACAGTTCTTGGCCTCAGCACGGGAAGCCGAGTGTCTCAGGGGAGGGAGCCCATTGGGTATTGCTGGGCCTGGGTGCTGGCTGGGTCTCCACTGTGGGCCTCACCAGCCACCCCCATGCTAATGTACAGATGTCCTGCCATCCGGAGCTGAACCGGTATATCCAGGACACACTGCACTGCGTCAAGCCACTCCTGGAGAAGGTGAGGGCACCAGCCTGCCTAGCCTGCTCTTTCACCCTCATAGGCTGGTGCCATGAGGGGTCCTCATGACGTGAACACCCAGATGCCTAAGCTGAATCTGGAGGCTACCCCCACCCGGGATGGGCCTTGGGGCATGGGGACCGTGTTCAGGGTGACTTTGGGGTAGTGGGGCTGCCTCTTTAGAGGGTACCTGCCCTGGAGGGTTTTGGATTATTTCCATCTCTACTTCTCTCCCACTGACTTCCTCAAGGTCTCCTTGGGCTCAGCTCCCTTGGGGTTCCCTCCTATCTTGTCCTGGTCCCTGAGAATCCTCAGACCCCCATTGGGCCTAGGCATCCCTGGGTCTCTCAGCCTGAACTACCCTCTTCAAACTTCCTAAACTTGCTTTCCAAGGTACCAGCACCCCAGAGGCAGAGCCGAGTTGGAGGCATGCCCTTCCTAGCTTTCCTGGGGGAGGGGGGTGTGGGTCTGGGTGCCGGATTTGGAGTGGGTAGTTCCTGTCCTTGCAGAACGACGTGGAGAAAGTGGTGGTGGTCATTTTGGACAAAGAGCACCGCCCAGTGGAGAAATTTGTCTTTGAAATCACCCAACCTCCCTTGCTGTCTATCAGGTGAGGTTCCCTGGGGGTCTCTTCCTCACCTGCTCCTTTGGGTCAGAGGGCCGAGAGGAGAGATGGCAAGGATGTGCTGACCTTACAAGAGTTCGGCCTGTGAGAGGCCAGCATCCATGCACACCTTCCTTTCTCACACCGGGGAAGTCACGGTGTTGGTGACTGGCTAGCCCCTGCTGCATTTTGTAGAGAACGCGAGGCCCAGAGACATGGCAGGAGCTGTCTGGAGCCACCCAAGCTGACAGCAGAGCTGGGACTGCCAGCAGAGCATGGATCCCGAAGGAGGAGCAGGGAAGCCTGCTGTGTGGCCGTGGGCAAGCCCTTTCCCATGCTAGCAGGGGTCCGGCAGGCTGGAGAGGCCTGGCCTGCGTTCTGGTCTCAGCCTGGCTGCTCATTCTGTCCCATCGCTGAGTTGACCCCTGTGTCGGGGCAGATCTCTCTTCAGAGGGTTTCCAATGGCTGATCTCTTTGGAAATTGCCGGGCCTTTCTTTTGAGGCAACTCGGGACGGCCCTGAACCTCCAATCTTTCACATTGAGGGGCCATGAACTGTCAGCACCCCTCAGGGGTTCCACACAAACCCCTGAAAGAACCTCCCCCCTAGCCCCCGATTCTGTCTGCATTGGTCTGGGGTGGGGCTGGTGTTTGGGTTCAAACTTCCCAGGTGATTCTGTTTCAGGCTCCACAGGTGGCCAGGCCCTCAGACCCACACGAGGGTGTCTGGCCTTCCAGACTGGCTCCCAGGGATGAGGGGAAGCTGGTTGATGGAGGTGGGGGGGGGTGGGGCTCCAGTACAGTGGGAGACGCCCTACTCTCTGTTCCCAGTTCAGACTCCCTGCTGTCCCATGTGGAGCAGCTACTCCGAGCCTTCATCCTAAAGATCAGTGTGTGTGATGCCGTCCTGGACCACAACCCCCCAGGTGTGCCCCGATCCTGCCTGTTCTGGAAGTTGCCTGCACTGGTCTGGGTTCCCAGGTTCCTGTTAGGCTGCACTGGGCCTCACCACTCCCTCCTTGCCCTTTAGAGTCCCTCTGAAAGCCCACCTCCTCCAGGAAGCTTCCCTGACTGACTCCACCTGGCTTGGGTCCACCCCCCTTTGACTGCATTTCCCTAGCATTTGGTTTGCACTCTGCCCTGTAGGGGTCAGGGCCCACCCTTGGGCTGCCAGGCCAGCTAGGGAGGGGGAATGGCTCTGCTAGGCAGCCCGGCCTTGACCAAGCTCCCGCTCCTCCAGGCTGCACCTTCACCGTCCTGGTGCACACGAGAGAAGCGGCCACTCGCAACATGGAGAAGATCCAAGTCATCAAGGTGAGAGGGGACAGCTGAGAGCCCCCGAGAAGCCTAGGGCCCTGGTCACTGGGCAATGCCCTGTGTACTTGGAACTGCTGGGGCTGCCCTTGTACCCTGGCCCCCCGGGTCAGAATTGGGGCTGGTCCATCACATGGTTCCTTCAGGGCATCAGCACTGGCGGTAGTGCCTGGTGCCCCTGCTGCTCCCTAAAGCTGATGACCCCAGCCCCCAGCCCCTCCCGCCCTCTCACCTCAGCCCCCTCCCCAGGACTTCCCCTGGATCCTGGCAGATGAGCAGGATGTCCACATGCATGACCCCCGGCTGATACCCCTGAAGACCATGACGTCGGACATCTTAAAGGTGGGGTTGGGCAACTGGTGGTGGGGCAGAGCCAGCCCGGGCCTGTGGATCAAGGCTTGGGGGAGGGGGCTCAAAAGCCCAGCTCTGGCCTTGCCAGCTCACTCTTGGCAGGATCCTGGCTGCCCCCCGACCATGGTCGTGTGCTCCTTCCATCAGATGCAACTCTATGTGGAAGAGCGAGCTCATAAAAGCAGCTGAGGGTGTGCCTGCCCCACATCGGATGCTGCACCTGTTGGACTGAGGGGGCCCCCGCCTGGGGCGGCACCGTGGGCTTCTACTCCAAGTGCTCTTACTGCCTGTGTGTGGACCGCCGCCCTCCAGTCCACATGCGCAGGTCTGGTCCCCTTCATGGACTCTGGGAGGGCAGTGAAGGGCTGGGACTGTGGACTCAGCCTCCTGTGGCTCAGGCGGCCAGCACTGTCCCCAGCACTATGCTGGGAGCTGTTCAATAAAAGGGCCCCAAGGGCTGAGCTGATCTCGCACTCACTGCCCGGGAGGGACAGACAGGGGCATTAAATGACCCAGGGGAGCAGGACTGACTTTCCAAGTGCTGGGAACCTCCTGCTCTCCCCGTCTCCTGCCCAAACCCAGCCCCCGGTGGGTGTTACTGTAAACATTTATTGTGACGAATTAAGTGACCACAACTGGGTGGCTTGCCCAAGGTGGGAACCGGGCAACTGCTTACTAGAGGCTCAGCTGTTACTAGGAGGGGACCTCCGGCCCTCGACTGGCCTGGACAGAAGCCGCAGTGTTGGGTGGCCGGTCAGATTGTAGAAGGAGAGGAAGAGGGGGAAGCCTTCGGCCACCCTGGCCTCGTCTTCTGGCTGGGCTGTTGGGGACCCCGGGTTCCGAGTCATTGTGTGACTGATGACGACACTGCTGTTGGTGACACGGGGCCCGTACCAGCCAGCCCAGAACTGGGTGTCCTTTCCCCCGTGCTGGAAGAGGATGTGGCGGACGCCTGGAGGGTAGTCTGAGAAGGTGTAGGAGACCTGGGGGCGGCAGGGAGTAAGATGGGGGGTCATTCAACCTGAGATCCCAGTGGAGAAACAGGCAGGGCAGGCAGCCAGGTGAGGCCTCACCTCCGTCCACTTGGCATCGTTCCACTGGTGGATGATCACGGGTGGCGGTTCAAAAGAGGCCAGGACAATGTAGTCGGCAGAGGCCAGCTGCACACGGAGGTGATAGGCGCAGCCACAGTCGGCTCTGGCGGCGAACCTGGGTGGGGCTGGCAGATCAGTGCCAGGCCGTAGGTGTGCCCTAGCTGGTGGGCTCCCTCCACCCAATGTGCCATAGGCCGGGGTGATGGGCTATCCATACGGGGCCTCAGTTGCCCAAAGCAAACGGGCAACTCCTACAGGTAATCCTGTGAAGAGGTCACCCCAAGAAACAAGTCGTACTGAGGCAAGGGCCTGGTCTCTCTGAATTCTGCTCCCTGCATGTTGTTCGGGCTCAGCTGTGACATTTTAATGGGAGGGCCCAGGGCCTATGTGATGGGGGTAGGCACAGAGCTCCCCCTTTGCTCAGCCCACCACTCGGACCCTACTCCGTTCACCTTCTGAGCAGCTGCCATGGGACCCTCGATGAAACTGGGGCCCTACCTTCTGTTGTGGCCAAGCCTGGTCCTGGAAGTTTTGTGCACATAGCAGGCACCTGGGAGACCTGATGGGGGCTGGGGGACGGGAACGTCTGTGCGTTCCCGGGAGGATGGGGTGTGGGCGTCTCTTGCTCCACGTCCATTAGTCAGGCCTCCCCAACTGCACCCTGGGCTTATATCCCCCCTTGTATGGTGGCAGCGAGGCTCACCGGCTGCTGGATGGGCAAACGTTGTTGGCTCCTTGGGCAAAGGGAGGCTGGCTTGTGTTCCTGGGCTCTCTCACCAAGTGTGGCAGGAAGAGAAGGGGGTGCAGAGTCTGGGAATGCAATGAGCCCCACTCACCAGTCCTTGACCACAATGTCGGGCCTGAATGTGTCCAGCAGCTCCTCCCAGTAGCCCTCGGCCTTGAGGTCCACCAGTTGGGACTTGAGGCACATGCTGGGGACAGAAAGGAAAGCTTGCAACCCTAGCTGGACTCCTCATGGAATTGCCCAGGCCCTGGCAGCCAGCCCCTGTGGACCCAGAGAGGCAGTCTAGCTCTGGGCTTGCCACCTTGAGCCTTGGCATTCTATCCACACTCAGCAATGTCCCCAGACCACGGGTAAGACAAGCACTGCTGGGGCTGGCTCCTGCTCATACCTGGGCAAAGGCCTGAGAGACAGGTAGGAGGCATGACCCACTTGTGCGTGGGTGCCATCTGATCCCAGCCTGCCCGGGCAGGATGTGGGTATCCCGTGTCAGCTGCCTGCATTTGGCCCAGGACCCTGGGGAGACTTTGGAGTGTCTAGATGAGAGGCAGCCTGTAGAGGCACCTTTGGGATGCTGGCCACCTGAACATGACCTCCATCTGTTACTCCGGCCCCTGCGTTCCCCCTGTTCCTGGAAGCAGCAGGCCCTGAGTTGGTGCTAGCACCAGTGCCCACGGGCTTCACATGCACCCCTGCTTAGGCCTGAAATTTATGAACAGGCGCCCAAAAAACGCTGCCTTTTCCCTCCCAAAAAACGCTGCCAGGGGCCCACCAGGGTGCTTGGTTGGGTTTGTCTTACCCGTAGGATGTGACAAAGTACTTCTTGACTTTGGGGTCAGGAAAATTCGTTCCATGTTCTCCTGGGAGGCTCTCCACCTTCCAGCGGTCACCCCCATTGGAGTCGATTCGCCAGGCTCCCATGTCCTCTGAGAAAAACCAGTGGAGCTAAGATCCCAGGTCTCCCAGCAGGCCCGTGAGGGGGGACAGTTAGCATGCCACCCGGAAGGCGGGACTTTCTGCTGCTCTGAAGCTGTGGACGGGCTAACCAGTTTGTTCCCTCTCAAAGGCCAGATGCATCCCAGGGCAGCACCCACGCTACCACCCTACGTACCTCGGACTGGCCCTCTGCCACACATTCCCACCCATCCTCCCCAGACGTCTCCTTTAGGCCCCCCTCCCTCCCACTGTCCCCGACTAGCCTGACATGAAGCTGGGGGAACAGAATGTTTCCAGACATTCTAAAACAAACCTTTCCCACCCCCATGCTGTCCCGGGGCTCCAGGAAATACCCAGGTCTCCGTTCTCAAAAAATAACATTATGCCAGGGCCTGTGATGGGTCTACACCCCCCCCCACCCCGGCTTCATGACTGGCATGGGTTTGTCCCATTTCTGAGCTGCCCTGTGGCCAGGATGGAGGAGCCCATGGACCCTGTGAAGGGAGACTGCCTGAGGAGTCTCAGAGGCCCCCTCTGCGGAGCAGGTCCTAACAGGACAGGCAGCTTCTGGGCCGGAAGTATGCCCTGAGCTTGTTGTGGAAGGAACATCAGTAGGTTCAGAGGTGTAAGGGGGTTCGTCCTCACCTCCCACTTCAGATTGAACTTAAAAGAGGAGTGGGAAATAACAATTCTCTCCCGAGGCTGTCCGTTAATAATGTAGGGGTAAAGGCGGGCAGGGAAGGCTGGGCCAAGGCCAGGCTGTGGGCCATGTGGGGCAGTAGGAGCTGAACAGGGCAAAGCTGCCTGGCTGGGCCCCTTCTCAGTGGACTCTGGGGCAGGCAGAGAGATGGAATGTCTTCTCCAGGGCATTGCCAGTGGGGCCTTCGAGGGGGCTTCGAGGCTGCAGAGCTAGCATTTTCAGGTCCTTCAGAGTCTGAGGCCCAAGCATCTTAGTGACACTGTGGAGCCAGTCCTACTTCAGCCTGTTCCCAGGGGTCCCCACGAGGATAAAGAGAATGGAAGTGATTCCCTGCACAGACTGCTGCAGCCCCACGAGGAACCCCATGTTTTGTCCAGACTAAGCAGTGAAGGAGATGGCACAAGCCCTGGCAGGCACCAGGGCCGTGGATTTCACTGCCCTCTCGAGATCCCTGATGAGGGTAACCTGTGAGGCTGACACCCGTGGGTCCCTGTGTAGTGCAAATGGTTAGTCCATTAGGCTGCTAACCACAAGGCTGGAGGTGGCAGTTCCCATAGGCGTGCTTCGGGGAGAAAGCCTGTTGAACTGGAAAAGCAGCTGCTGAAAGCCCCTTGGTAACAGGTCTTGGACCCCCAGGCGTCACAGCAATTTGAGAGCAGCTGGTGTGAATGACAGCTGCCAGGACTTCAGGCTAACGCCTGACACCCCGGAAGCCCTCAACAGGTGTTCGGCAGCATGGACGGAACTAACAGGAAGGTGGGTCATTCAGCACCTGCTGAGTGAGGCTCTGCTGCAGACCCATGTCCCTGGCACAGCAGCTGTTTGTGGCAAACAAACCCATACAACACGGGCTGGCGAAGCGCTCCGAAGGAACTAAGGGTGACATGATAGGCACGGGAGCACTGCTTTTGGTGGGGGTGGGGGTATCAGGGCACATATCTGAATTGAGAGCTGGAGGAGGGACTGGCCATGCCAGGCCTACAAGGGTGCTGGGTTCATAATATTTAGGTGATCTGCGTACAGCAAGGGCAAAGGGCCTGAGGTTCAGGAAAGGGA
Organism: Echinops telfairi; assembly: GCF_000313985.2. Taxonomy (NCBI): domain Eukaryota; kingdom Metazoa; phylum Chordata; class Mammalia; order Afrosoricida; family Tenrecidae; genus Echinops; species Echinops telfairi. Next base: position 33,204,545 of record NW_022111357.1, read on the forward strand.
GGGAACCAGGCCAGTGCTGGCCCCTCCTCTCCCCTCCCCTCCCCTCCTCCCTAGCAGCCCACCTTCCGCGCAGGGGTTCCGTAGGAGGTTCCTGCGGAGGCTGCACAGGAAGTAGAAGATCTTCCAGTCGGCCACAGGCTGGTCCCAGTGCTCAGTGATGAAGCCATCGCGCAGGCTCTTACGCTTCCAGAGGCTCACGGCATCGATGAGGTCCCGCCAGAGGCTACACACCGGCCGGCAGTTCCACAGCAGCTCGCGGGCAGGCACGTGGGTGAACAGCTCCAGCAGGGTGTTCTCGGGCAGCTGGTTGATGTTGATGGAGGCCATGGCTGTGCTGGGGCGGGTGCATGCGCGGGCCTGCAGGGGCGACAGTGAGCCTGCTCCCTCGCAGCTGCAAGACCTAGACAGGGGGGCTAAGCCGCTAGTTTCTAAACACTTGGTCCTAGTTCACTGTCACCGAGCCTATGACGACTCAGAGGGACCCTATAGGGGAAGGTAGAACTACCCTGTGGGTTCCCAAGACTACAGGAGTAGAAAACTTAATCTTTCTACCTCGGAGGGGCTGTTGGTTTCGAACTGCTGACCTTGCAGTTAGCAGCCCAATGGTAACCACTACTCCACCCGAGCTGCTAGAGCACATGGTAAGCCTTCAAAATACGAAATAGTTGCATGTTACACACACTTGAAAGAACAACAAAAATACTAATAGTCGTTAGGCACAATTACTTTAAAATGCCCTTGCGACCCCCCCTCCCCCCACCAATTACAAAAAGTAATTGCTTCATTTTGGAGCTCGTTACAGGTGAATTGTAAGATGTTTCCAGGGTGACACTGTTGCCTGCTAGCTCTGTGAATTCACTCCTAAATATAAAAAATTTCTACAGCCCCAGACTGTCCTCCAACTGTCCATTAAGTGGGGGTGGGGTGGGGGTGGGGTGGGGAGGGCAGCTACTGCTGAGAAGCAGCCTACACCCCACCCGACATCAATGGCTTTGACCTGAAGGCTGAGGAGGCCCCCAGCTCTGGGACTGGACGGGGTGGGGGAGTCAGGACGGGGTGGGGGAGTCAGGCCGGAGCCTACGATGGATCCGGGCTGCGGGCAGGCTCCCTGGGTTCGAATTCGGCTGGGCTGGGGCATTCGGGGGAGATAACTGCCTTCCAGAAGCTAAGCTTTGGCTGCCTCCGGAGGTCTTCACACGCCAGCCTTGTTACAGGGCGTCACACCCCACGCCAGCCATTTGAAGTTACTGCCCCTGGAAGGCGTTCCTCCCTCCACATGTGCAAGGCACAAGGTACAAGGTGTGGGGGCATTTCCAGACTGTGCTACAGCTCTGGCCGGCACGGGGCCCGCTGACCGGCAAGTTCCCACTTCGCACCGCTGCTCATTTTCCAAAGACTTGGCCAAGCACTTCCAACCCGGAAAAAGCGTGGGTGGGGCCTCGCCCCGCCCTCGAGGGGCATTTAGGATGACTGTTTAAAGAAAACGCCCGTAAATACGCAGCTGATTGGGTGAGAAAAGTGCTACGATGCGGAAGAACCCCAAGTAACCAGGTCTTTTGCTTCTGCCAGAACAAACGTAAAACTTTTGTGAATAGGAAATGCCCATCTAAAAATAAGGGCACCTTGTTAAGGCCTATCTAGGCCAACACCAGTCGTGTGTGCACAAGCAGCTCGGCCGGGGCCAGCCCCCCGTTTCCGCCGCTCCCGTGGCCGCGGGTGGGCCGGCGAACTTGACCTCAAGCACGGCTTGAAAGGCACCCCGGTGAGGCTCCGACTTACCAGGCCTATCCTCCGGCCCTCCCCACGCGCCTCCGGGGACTGCAGCTCTCGCGATCGGGGAGTGACCCGGTGGGCCTGAGGCCGAGCTGCGGTCCAGGCGGGGGCCCCCACATTTTGGTACCAGGAGTGCTTCTAGAGAAATAAAATCATAAATATGGGCTTCTTAGATTGGCTTTCCAGCCTGATTAGTCTTAACACTAGTGATGCTACTTCAACACCCCAAAGCA
>NW_022111357.1:33207060-33213080 GCF_000313985.2 Echinops telfairi
GCCCCACCTCTGGAGGGCCCCTACTTCCTCAGGTGTCCCTTCCGCCTGGTGTGGACTCTTCCCCCAGGTCAGAGCGGATCTTTTGGGCCAGAGCCTGCCCGGAGGCCTTCCTTGGAGTGTGACTAGGCAGGCCTCCATGAGCTCAAAGGTCTAATGGGCCCGAATTAAATTAGTACGTACATCCCCGCCTTCGTTCCGCAGATATTTATCGACACCTGCTTTGAGCAATCGCGTGCAAGAGTACTGGTCCCTGGCCCAGGTCACACAACATACTCCAGCAGGGGCCGGGACTGTAACTTCTCCGAGGAAACGTGCCCTTTTTCTAACCTGCCAAAGTGCTGAACAGTGGTCAAAAGTCCCGATTTTTGGCGTTTTAAAAAAGTCCCAATTTTTGGAAAGAATGCACAACAAGCTAGGGAACGGTCTATTTGGTCCACATAGACCAAATTTTTAATCAAGACCAACCCCACCCCCCAGGTCAATGGTGTTCCACTTTAAATCTGGTCATCTTACCCGACACTGACCCCCGGCAAGACCCTAAGTGCTCACCATCAAGTGAGAGAATGAAAAAACCCAAACCCATGGCCATCAATTCTGACTCATAGTGACCCTACAGGGCAGAATAGATCGGTTCCCTGGGATGCCATTTCTATGGGGCCAGAAAACCTCTGTCTCCCTTAGAGCAGCTAGTGAATTTCTACCTGCTCACCTTGTGGTTAGCAGCACCACCAGGGCATTTATTGAGCACCTACGACGTGCCTGGCAATATTCTAGATGCTTAGGCTTTACCCAGAGTCAGTAAAGCTCTGACACTAGCAGCCAATGGAAGGCACTGCTGACCCACCATCCACACTCTCCTGCCCTAGCCTTGTGATCAGGCTTTCTTCAAGGGTCTGCCCCCTAATGCCTGCTTTGTAATCTGAAATGCTAACCCCTCTGCCGTTGGCAGAAGCTACCAGTGACACCTTAGGGCCCAGGACAGAACCTCCTGTCCTATTTGCCTCCCGTGCCCCCCTTCCCCAAAACCATGGGGCACCATTTGGGCCGGGAGCACTTTATTTGTCTGCACACTGAAGGATGGGTTAGGAGAGCACTGCTGTTCTTCCAGCAGGAGAGGGTGACGTGGGGAAGCCCTAGGAATGGCAGCTCCGAAGGTGGTGGTCTTCAGGCCACAGGGAACCTGGTCGGGGTTGGGGGGGGGGGTGGTCCAGGACAATGCCCCATGCACTCATCCAGGGCCCATTCGGAGTTCATCTTACCCCAGCTTCTCTGGCTCGCTCTGGGCAGGATTCAAGGGGTTCTCTGGGGAGCCCAGCCTCTCCCTGGTACCCATCCAGCTTTGGGGGCTTCACTGACATGAGGATAGTCTAAATCCAGCCTCGACCCCACCACACCCTAGGTGGGCTTATTTCAGACAAGGCTTCTGCTTCTAGGCCAAAGTTAGTAGCTCCTCAAAGTGGTGAAGTGGAGGACAGAGCCACAGAGGCTGCCTCTGTTTCCCAGGTCTGTCTGAGTAGCAAGCTCCGCTCTCAGCATGAACACTGTCCTGGGCAGCTATCAGCTGGCCAGACACCCCGCCTGATTCTGCTCCAAGCTCACCCCCCTCCACCTCCGCCTCAACAAGGTCCCAGGTAAAGAAGGCAAAAATACAGAGCTAGAGTGACCTCTGAGCTCAGAGACCCTCTCACGGGAGCCAGGGGGAGGACCCCCATCTCCCCAGCCTCAGTGGTCCTGTCTGTTAAAGGCCCCCCCCCCCCCCAATGCAGGCCTCCTAGCCATCATTTGGCCCAATAACTCAGGTGGGTGGAGAGCTGGCCCCCAGAGGAGGCAAGGGCTGCACAAACCGTAAGGTGCTGCGAAAGAGCAGCAGCTGGGGGTGCAAGGGTGACTACAGGGCTTGGGAGAGCCCAGCCCCCACCTCTCCTTCCCAAGCCTGGCAATTCCCTGACAGCAATTTACCAATATGGGTTTGGCCGGTGGGGGCTTGGGGGTGTCAGGGCAGCGGGGGCCTGATGGTGATGCTGCTGTTGGTGACCCTCGGACCGTACCAGCCGGCCCAGTAACGAGTGTCCACACCGCCGTGCTGAAACCAGATATAGCGGACACCGGGCGGGTAGTTGGAGAATGTGTGGGAGACCTGGTGGGGGGCAAGGAGAGAGAGGGAGGAAGGTCAGGAGAGCAGATCCTAAGGTAAGAGTGAAATGCGCTTCTCACCACACACCCGAGTTGATGTCAACTCGCGACTCATAGGGACCCTAGACAGTAGAACTGCCCCTGTGAGTTTCAGAGAACACACTCTTTCTCCCTTGGAGAGGCTGGTAGTTTTGAACTGCTGACCTTGCCGTTAGCAGCCAAGGTGCTCTGATGCTGGAGAAAGAGCACTGGACTCGGAGTCAGCGGAATGGAATTTCAGTCCTAGCCCCAGGCCGCAATTTCCTCATCTGTAAAATGGAGCACTGTCCTGCCAGGTCCAGTCTGCAGAATGAGCTGCAGGTGAACAGAGCCGAAGGGAGCCCTGCCACCTGCCTAAGGATAGTTAGACCCGTCGTGTCCACTGTGGCTGTCTCTGACCAGTGTGAAAAACTCATTAAAATGGCTTACACACACACTCACACACACACACACAGCGTCAATAGTCACACACAGCTGCTGGACTGTACAGCAGACACTACAGACACTAGACCTGCCTGTCATGGCAGAAAGTTCTATCAGACAGTGCTGCTGGTCTAGACTAGGGCCTGACAAATTTTGGGCACTGGGCTGGCTGTTGATTTTTATCAGCATCACTGACATAGTGTCCAAGTCCCCTTTAATGCTGCAGCTGCAGAGTTCAGTTATTGGGATCCAGACAAAGTGGCCAGCAAAACCTACCATGGTTACAGATGGCCCTTTAAGAACACGGTGGTGACCCCTAGTCTAGAAAACAGTAAACCTTCTGGACATTTGTTTGGGCTGAGTTTGAGTCACACCATTCCACTGAACGAAGATCAGAACTGAAGTCTGGGGTGGGACGGGGAAATTGGTCTGGCTGGATTGGAACACAGACCTGCCTGGCTGCAGTCTCCCAACCGGACCCACACACCTCCCTCCACTTGGCATCGCTCTTTTGCTGGATCATCATGGGGTCAGGCTGGAAGGTTCCCAGGGGTGCATGCGCCGACGAGAGGAGCTGAACGGACAGCTGGTACTTGGATCCACAGTCCGGCCTGGCTGCAAACCTGAAAGTGGACAGTGGGGGGCGGGCAGGGTATGGAGGGGTGCCAGAGTGGGGGGCCCCACCCCAGGCACTCACCAGTCCTTGACTTCAATGTCCGGCCGTGTGGTGTCCATCAGCTCCTCCCAGTACCCTTCAGCCTTGAGGTCCACCACTTGGGACTTGAGGCAGGTGCTGGAGGTGGGCACAGGGGTGGGAGGGGTTGAAGCACACTAGGGGACTGGGGCAAGGACCAACTTTCCCCAGGGGTTGGAAGAAACTCCAGGGGGTAGTGATTTGGGCTCCCCACCCCCACTAGACCCAGCCTAGATCTTACTAATAAGACGTCACGAAGTATTTCTTGACCTGACCATTGGGAAATTCCTTCCTCTGGTCTCGAGAGAGATCCTCCACCTTCCACTCGTCGCCACCATTCACGTCCAGGCTCCAAAACTCAAACCCCTCTAGCAGGAAAGCAGAGCTCACATGGAAAGAAAGCTTCTGGTGGCAGCCTGCTCCCACGTGCCCCCTCCTCCCTGTCCCTCTCCTTTTATCTCCCCAGCTGCCCTTGAGTCATGTGCTGGTGGACACCACAGATCAACAGTGCCACAGCGTCTGTCTCCTACATGCCAGGTCACATACAAAGTGATTTCCATGGAGATCTGTGATGGCATTGGGGAATGCTCTAACCTGGACCAGACGGCCCTGGGCCCTAGTATCAGTCCTACCCTTGCCAGGCTGAGTGACCTTAGGTATGTCACTTGCCCTCTCTGGACCTTGGTTTTCTCCTGCAGAAACTGGGGTCAAGTTAAGGGCCAGCAGTAAATATTGTAGGCTTTAGGGAGCACATACCGTCTCTACTGCTTAACTCCCCTGCCAACGAGTTGTGGACAGCTTGGAAGGGTCATTTCCTCATTCCTATGCCCCAGGATTTGGTCATGTGATGGGTGACTATTTACAGTGTCGTTGATGAGTCCCTGCCCAACAGGGGAAGACTGGGTTCTGTTGCTGTGACCACCTTGCTTAACTGTAGCTGTGACATGTGAGGCACCTGCTCTTCCACAAGCAGAAGCCCCCTGGCCCTCTGGGAGCATCAAAGCAGTTCAAGCCCTGGAATCTGGGATCTAGGCCAACCCAAGACGGTTCTAACTTCCTGGTCTTGTGTCTTGGGCACAATTAGTCCCAGCCAACCTTCCCTTTTGTGGGAAAAGTCATGGAGGAAATAATCTTAGGAGTGGAATAATTTTTAAAAGGCTCTGCTTGGCCTCAGCTTGCCTGTCTGAAGAAAGGGTATGCTAACAGTGCCTACCTTTTAGGGTTATTGGGAGACAATTAAAGAAGTCAAATCATCCCACTGATTAGCCTGGTGCCCAAACCCACAAGAAACCACATCGAGTTCGTTCTGGCTCATGGCAACCTCTTGTGCTACGGAACAGTGAATGCTCCCTAAGGAATTCAACCGCTGGGAGCTTTCACAGGTAGACTGCTAGGCCTTTCTTCTGCCAGGTGCTCCTGGGTGGCTTGGAGTCACCAGCCCTTGGTTAGTAGCCAAGAGCTTAACTGTTGGCACTACCCAAGGGCTCATAGTAAATCCTCAGCAAATGTTAGCTGGCATCATGACTGGGGGGTGGGGTCAAGGCGGGGCTGAGCCACGCTGCACCCCACCTTCAGCGCACGGGTTGTGCAGGAGGTTCCGGTGGAGGCTGCGCAGGAAGTAGAAGATCTTCCAGTCGGCCACCGGCTGGTCCCAGTGCTCAGTGATGAAGCCGTCGCGCAGACACTTGCGCTTCCAGAGGGTCACAAGGTCGATGAGGTCCCGCCAGAGGCTGCAGACCAGGCGGCAGCGCAGCAGCAGTTGGCGGGCCGGCAGGTGCGTGAACAGCTCCAGGAGGATGTTCTCCGGCAGCTCGTTGATGTTCTGCACGGCCATGGCTGCTGGCTCCAGACACCCTCCTACGGTCATGGAAAAGCTTGGCTAAAGGTGGAGTCTCCACCCCCCGCCCCCTAAAAGACCCAGGGGTGCAGCACCCGTGTGAGTCATTTACTAGCTCAGGACCATCATTGGTGTCTCTCTAAGCCGCGGTTTCCTCTTCTGTAAAATGGCGCCACGAGTAATAACCCCTTGAGCTCAACAAACCAGGTGCTCAAGCAAAGGTGAGCTCTCATGTTCTCACTGCACCACACTGAGGCTTCTGGGAGGCTTTGGGGGGCCTGGAGAGGTGATTAAGACCTGCCCAAGGTCATACAGGCAGGGCAAGGGGCAAAGGGGCTGACCGTGCTCCCGTCCAAGGTGATCACAACCTGCAGCTAGACGGAGCTCTCCAGCTGGCCCGGGCTGCTTCTATTCTGGTCCCCCCTAAAACGCAGTGAGGGAAAGAGGGCGCTGTGGGAGGGGGCTTTCATTACCCGGTTCTCCGGTGGAGATGCAATGGGTTCCGAATCCTTTCTCAAACTCACAGGGGTAGTCTGGCAGACTGGAGAGTGGGAGGGCGATGGGGAAGGGCCTTTGCCACCGGGATCCCTACCCCCACGCCTACGCCCCTGGCTGGCTTCAGTCCCATGTCGCCCTGCGCGCCACCACGCTGTGCCTTTAAAATGCACCCTCCCCAAGGTCAGGACTCATGCCCCTGCGCCTCGGTGGGGCGACCCAGGCTAAATTCCTGCCCTCGCCAGCGCAGCAGCCTGGGCCTTGCCCACGCCGGGCGCTCTCTGAGCCCTGCGGAGCGTGCGGCAGCGACGAGCCGGCTGGCTGTCCTGCCAAGCTGCGCCCTAGTCCTAGCGCCCCGGTGTCCCTCTCCTACCGGTCACCAGCGCTGCGCGATCCCGC
>NW_022111357.1:33213600-33217296 GCF_000313985.2 Echinops telfairi
GCGCTCGGGCTCCTCTCGCCACCACTCACTGCAGCGATGGACGGAGACGGTGACCCAGGTAGCCGACGCCGCCCAGACCCACGCATTCACGGGAGGGGAGACTCGGGCAGGCGAGCGAGTGCCTCAGAGGGGGTGGCCATCGGAGAGTGAGGGAGACCCCCAGAGACCCAGCAGAGCAAACTTTCACCCAAGCAAGTCATTGGCACGCACAGCCCCCAAAGCGCTTGGTCTGCGATTTGGCATCTTGGTCCAAAGGAAGCCTGGAGACATGTCTGGGAGGGAGCTAAGGGGGACCCCCTGATCAGCCTTGGGGTCACCCCAGTTTCCCGAGAGCCTGAGGGCTGAAAGGGTTCTGGGAACGATGCGGTTCCTACAAGCCTTTCCCCATCAGCTTCCTCCCTTTGCCAACTCTGGCCTGTGAGCTGCCCGGATGCCCATGGATGTCTCATGAGTACCGGACTACCTGGCAGTCCAGCCTTCTCCTGGGCTCTCTCCTAACGGAGGGGCTGCCCTTCACTGGGCCAGTTGGAAGTCCAGGATGAGAGAGAGTTGGGGGCCAGCCTGTGCTCAGGGCCTACTAGTTACCACCCCCACCCCCAACTTTCGCTGTCCCCACAGAGGTTGCCTGCTGAGTCAGGGTGGGCCCATCCTTTTCCCCTCAGGCCCAGCTGAGGGTGGGCACTGCTTGAGGGAGGCACTGAGATACTGGCTACTTCTCTCCCCACCCTGAAGTCCCTGCATCTCAGCCCCCCCCCATCTATGCCCCCCTTGCCACACCCTTTCTGGGGCTCCTGCTTCTTCCCAGAGCCCAGCTATTCCCTGGGCTCCGGGGCCCAATCCAGCTGAGTGACTCAGCCTTGGGAGGCAGTGTCCAGGGGCCAGATAACTTTCCGACGGCAACAATGTGGGGAGTTGTGTGCACATGAGAGGGATGGGGTGGGATGTAATCAGATCTGGGGCCTCAAGCACCAGGCCCTGGGCCAGGAGAGGGGACTGGGTGAGGTGCACCTTTCGGGGAGCATCAGGTGTCTACTGGGGCCAAGGCAGGGCTGGAAGGTAGGGTGAGGTGGCAAGGTGAGGACGCTGGGCCCAGTTCCCCAGGGAGTTGGTGAGCAGTGCGTGGGTAGGCAAGGTAGCTTTAGAAGATGGCATTGCCCTCTGACCCCCCTCCACCCAACTGTTCTGCTAAACAGTTCTGGGCTCTACCAAAAGGGAATGGTATGCCCCGATCATAAAGATGTAGCAAAAAATATCTTGATGCCAAGAGAAAGTGCCGTGCTCAATAATAGGGTTCCCTCAGTGTTTACCACAGAGTTTCAGTTGAGGTCCCTCTGTTCCCACTGCTGGCTGAGTCTGCCCTTGCACCCCCAGGTACCCTGAATCAAGACCGGCATTTTAACAACCTGTATGCAGAAGAATCACTTGGGAGATCTGCTTAAAATGTATAAAGCCCAAATCAGCAACCTTACCGCCATTGAGTCAATTCCGGTTCATAGGCATCCGTCCTGGTGGTGTAGGGGTGATCTGTTGGGCTGCTAACCGCAAGGTTAGCAGTTTGAAACCACAGGCCTCTCCGTGGGAGGAAGAGGAGGCTTTTGACTCCTGAAGAGTTACAGTCTTAGAAACCCGCAGGGGCAGTTCTATCCTGTCCTGTAGGGTTGCTATGATAAAATGCATTGTTAAAATGTAGACTCTGATTCCGTCTATAGGGGTGCAAAGGCCGCAGCGTCTCAGCAGGGGTCGACTTGGACTGAATTGAGTGGCCCACTCAACCCAACCCACTGCCCTGGGTTCTGCTTCAGCTCAGAGCCACTCTACGGGACCGAGGAGAGCCACTCCTTAGGGTTTCAGAGGCTGTAACTCTTTACAGAAGCAGACCGCCACAGTGGTCTCTCAAGGAGTGGCTGGTGGATTCGAAATGTCAACCTTTCAGTTAACCACTGCAGCTCAGGCTCCTTGCTGGGTTCCAAGGAGGTAAACCCAGGCCCAGCTATTAAGATGAAGACTGGGTTGCATGGAAGGCGCTTTAGGGCTGGCAGGTTGGGGTGCTGGCATCACCTGGACTTGGGTGTGGGCCCTGCCACCCGCTCCCTCCCTGAGTGCCTCGGCCTATTCTGATATCCCCCTCTCCCCGCTTCCAGAGCCCAGCCTCCGGAACGCCTCATCTTAGGTCTGTGAACCCTTGACCTCCCGGTCACCCGAGTGGCCCCTTCTCCTCCGCACTGTCCTTACCTCCCTCCCCCGAGTCACCAGGCACATGCAGTATCTGCTTACTCCAGGCTGCGAGGGCTTACTGGGATCCAGGACACAGCCCCACCCACAGTGCCTCCCATCTGCCTACCTCCATGTAACTTTTAATGCCCTCATGCCCTCTTTAGGGCGTTTGAGCATTGGCCCAGCCCAAATGACCTGGCCCATAGGCTGCCCCGTTTGCAGATGGGGAAGCTGGGCACCGGGGCTGGAAAATCATCCCGTGCCCAGCAGCTGTTCTGTCTCCCTGCTCAATGGACACGGCTTCTTTCACAGAGTTCTCCCATCCCATCCCCACGTCACATCAGAGTGGCTGTCCAGGGGACCACCACCACCCCACCACCCCTAGACTTTCCCTCTTGGACTCAGACCCCTTGTCCCCAGCCTTGATACAAACAGAATGCCCTTCCGAAATCTGCTGCCTAATTCTGGACTGGCGTGTTTTCCTCTGCACAGAGCACTGCTTACATCCAACTACGGGTCTTACCGGGGCTGTGTGATTGCCTGATCACACATCCAGACCCCGACCCCTTACTAGCTCTGTGATCTCAGATCGATTAAGACTCCCTCTGCCTCGGCTCCCTCACCAATGACAGAGCCAGCAGCGCAGAAATAGCAGCGACCTCAGAGAGATTTCAAGTCCTCTGCGATTTAAAGAGTAAACAAAACGGAACCGCTCAGAATGGAGCCTTCCCCTTGAGAAGTGCCCAATAAACAAAGCTGTTGGCAGCATGCCAGACATGGAGTGAGATGCCAGGTAACTGGAGGGAGTAAGGGAGGGGTGGGGGCGGAGGGGCGGCAGCGCAGGGAGTTTCCCAGGCTTGGTTCCTGCCCTCACGGAGCTCCATCTAGTCCCAAGAGAGGAGTTTATTCAATCATCTCACCCTAGGGTGAGAGCACAAGAGACCCTGGTGGTGTGGTGGTTATGAGTTGGGCTGAGATCCACAAGGTCGACAGTTTGAAACCACCAGCCGCTCCTGGGGAGAAAGATAGGGCTTTCTACTCCTGTAAACAGTTACAGGCTCAGGAACCCAAAGGGGGGTCGCTATGAGTAGACATCGAGCACTAGCTGGCAGTCAGCTAGGTGTGGGGTAAAAGCTAGTTACCATGGTGACCAGCTGTAGTGGGAGAAGCCCAGGAAGGCTTCCCTGAGGAGGTGAGGGAGCTGGGCTCCCAGGGTACTTGGGGGGATTGAAAGGGCTCAAGTGTGAAACATTTCCAGGATCAGTGGCCTCCGTGTCCACTCCGTGGGTGGAACCCTGCTCTGTGGTGTTTTCAGTGATGATTGCCAGGTCTAGCTTCCGAGACTTCTCTGAGTGGACTTGACCCTCCAACTTGGTGGAGAACAGCCCACCACATTCACTGTTTGCCCTCTGTATTAGTCTAGGTACTTTAGAGAAACAAATCCACAGCAACTCATGTATAAGAGAGTTTTATGTAAAGAAA
>NW_022111357.1:33218138-33222024 GCF_000313985.2 Echinops telfairi
GTGCCTGCGCTGGAAGGAGCTGGTGGACGGTGCCCCGCTGTGGCTGCTCAAGTGCCAGCAGGAGGGGCTGGTGGCCGAGGACGGCGCCGAGGACGAGCGCGACCACTGGCAGCAGTTCTACTTCCTGAGCAAGCGGCGGCGCAACCTGCTGCGCAACTCGTGCGGGGAAGGTGAGGGGCGGCAAAGTGGGCCAGGGCGGCCCCAGCCTGCCTGGCGGGTTACGAGCCATAGAGTGCTGGGCACAGTGCCCAGCACAGAGCAGTGGCAACAAATACTGCCCACTAGTAGCGCCCTGACTCCCCCGCCTGCACCCCAGGGCCCCGCGGAGGGGGTCTCTCTTGACCTTCAGGACTAGGGCGGACAGATCAGACCCCGGGGAGGACCCTCCCAGGAGGAAGAATCTGGGCACAAACGAAGTACCCACTCTGAAGCCCCCCTCATCGTCCGCCCACCCTGGACACCATGCGAGTTACCCAGTCTCTCCTGCCCACCTGGGCAGGGCTGAGCGACCTGGGTGGGTGACCAGGGCGGGTGCGCTTTCCCACAGAGGATCTCGAGGGCTGGTGTGACGTGGAGCATGGTGGGGACGGCTGGAGGGTGGAGGAGCTGCCCGGAGACTGCGGGGCGGAATTCAGTCAGGACGAGAGCGTCAAGAAGTTCTTCGCCTCCTCCTTTGAGTAAGGAGAACAGGGCGGGGAGGTGCTGGGCTGCGGGGTCCCCTCCGTCTTGACATCCCAGTTCTCTCAGGTGGTGTCGCAAAGCACAGGTCATTGACCTGCAAGCCGAGGGCTACTGGGAGGAGCTGTTGGACACGACTCAGCCGGCCATCGTGGTGAAGGACTGGTGAGTACTGGGGCCAGGGCTGCTCAGAGCAGAGGGTGGGGCTGGGCCAGGTGCCCTGCTCCCAACGCTACAGCTCATGTTCACAGGTGCTTTCTGGGGTTGGCACCTTCTGAGTTAGAGAGAGCTGGTGAAAATCTACCCCTTTCCTATTGAGATTTAAATGTTGGCTATTTATGTATAAAACCCCAACACACTGCGCTGTGGAGTCTGGCTCAGAGCAGCTCTGAGGGACGGGGTAGAACTGCCCTGTGGGTTTCCCAGACTGTAACTCTTTACGGGAGTAGAAAGCCTCGTCTTCCTCTGTCGGAGCGCCTGGTGGTTGAACCAACCGCCTGTGTGTTACCTACTGTGGCCACCCAGTCAAATCTGTTGTGGTTCAAAAAAACACATGTGAACTGGCCCCGGCCCCAAGGCTGGGTCTGTGGACTGGCGTTAGTCTTGGCTGCCGGGAGAGTCACCTTCTCTCGCAGGCCTCTGTGTCCTGTTCAGTGGGGTCAGTGGTGGCACCGGCCTCTTCAGGTGGTTGGGCATAGGTAACCGCACCTGTAGAAGGCTCGGCCTATGGTCCCAGCCTGCAAGGCAGAGGCTGCGCCCCAGGGGCTTCTGCCTTCCCTCCCACCAGGTACTCGGGCCGCAGCGATGCGGGCTGTGTGTATGAGCTCACCGTGAAGCTGCTGTCTGAGCATGAGGACGTGCTGGCTGAGTTCAGCACTGGGCAGGTGGCAGTGCCCCAGGACTCTGACGAAGGTGGCTGGATCGAGGTGAGCTGGTGGGGTTGGGGCAGTGCATGGTGGGGCCTAGACTCTAGGGACAAGCCCTGTGGAAACTCCACCCAGGGTGCGGACTTGTTCCCTGGGGTACTGGTGCGAAGAATAAGGTGACCAGATTTTAACATTGGTAAAGCGGGACACCATTGATAAAACTCATATCCTGGCGAAATAGCCACATGGCAGCCGAAAACCGTACACCCTAGCTTGTTGTGCATTCTGTCCAAAAATCAGGACTTTTTAAAAACGCTACAGGACGCGGGACAAATTGGGACTGTCCCTCCAAAAGCGGGATGTCTGGTCACCTTAGCTAAGAACACCCTTGGGGATCAGAGGTTGGGCAGGGCACAGGGGTGGGGAGGGTGGGCTGGAGGAGACGGAGAACCCTCCCAGTTTGACCCCCTGCCTCCCTCCCCAGATCTCACACACTTTCACCGACTACGGGCCTGGCGTCCGCTTCGTCCGCTTCGAGCACGGTGGGCAGGACTCCGTCTACTGGAAGGGCTGGTTCGGGGCGAGGGTGACCAACAGCAGTGTCTGGGTGGAGCCCTGACCCCTGAAGGCAGAGGCCAGCGGGCAGATAGGCCTTAACTTAGTCGTAGCTTCCTCTGCCCCCACCTCTCACCTCTCCTGCCCACCAGGGGAAAGAGGGTGTTCTGTGGGCATACATCTGCATATATTTGCATCTAATTGGCAGCCCACCTCTAGAATGTAAGCTCTTGGAGGGCGTGGGCCTGGGCTGACCCTCACTGCTCTGTTCCCCTCCTCCAGTGGGTGTTCAATAAAGACCATTTGTCAAAGGCAGCGATGAATGAACGTGCGGCTGAATGAATGTGCTCCGCGCTCCCCGCCCTCCCAGTCTCCTGCGGCCCTGGCCCAGTCTAGAAAAATCCTTGGTGGGGCTCCAGCTGCTCTGGTTTCCAGGGCCCTTGGGCCTGTGTGGAGCCAGTCGAGCCAGGGCTGCAGGGCTGGACAAAGGCCGGTTTGTGTGGGCCGAGGAGGGGCCAGTGGGGCCTGGCGCCTGACGACATCCTAGCTGCCCAGGCATGGGGGGTGCCCTTCAGGCCTCTCTGCCCAGTTGATTCCTGGCCTGGCTGCCCCTCCCCCTGTGGTGTTGATGGCAGTGATACCAAGTCTAGGGCAAAAACCCTCCTGGTGGCAGAAGTGGGCAGCAGGCCTCCCTCTGGTTTAGGCCCACTCAGGCTCTCCCCTCTGGCCTGGACTAGCATCTGGCCTTTCATTGGTCAGTTTCCCAGTCCTGCCCAGAGGGGTCCTTTTGACCTTGGTAGCCCCTGGCATTGGTTCCCCAAAGGGGGTGGGAGTGTGTGTGCCAGGCTGTGTGCCTCGCAGCAGCCTCAGATCCTGCCCCTTCCCAGGGTCCCAGCTGCTGGCCCTGGAGGTGGTCGAGGGTCTTGAAACACCTGCCTCTCCCAGATGGTGACCCATGAAATCACAGTGCCGCTCCAACTTCCCTTTGAGCCTGACGCCTGATGTGGGCCAGGGGCGCAGGGTGCAGAGTTGAGGCTGCTAGTGTCTGTCTACAGTGTTCATTCACTCATTCATTCACTCATGATTTCTGGAACCCCAATGTCTGGCCTGGCCAGGGTAGGGGTAGGGGGGTAGGGGAGGAGGGCTGAAGAAGAGTCTAGATGGAGCCCATTGGGAGGGATCTATCCGGTGCCTGAGAGCTTCCAGTCTAATGTTGGAGGTCCAGCTCCTACCCTGGGGAAGCCTCAGCCCAGGGGAGACAAAGCCGTGTCCCTCCCTCCTTCCATAGGGATTTCCCACCTGGGGGAGGAGCACAGACCACACTTGACAGGAGGGGGAGCACTGTCTCATTTTGGGTCTCCCTGGGAGTGCTGGTGGAGGAGGGAAGGTGTGCTGTGTGCTCTGGGACAAGGAGCGGGGCTGGGTGGTATGTGGGAGCCAGAGCGGAGTGGGAGGGAGAGCAGGGCCAACACTAGGCCAC
Source organism: Echinops telfairi (assembly GCF_000313985.2). Taxonomy (NCBI): domain Eukaryota; kingdom Metazoa; phylum Chordata; class Mammalia; order Afrosoricida; family Tenrecidae; genus Echinops; species Echinops telfairi. The sequence continues at coordinate 33,221,718 of NW_022111357.1, forward strand.
GGAAGAGGCTGGATGCAGAGAGGCGTTGCCATGAAAGTGAATGGAGGCCCAATGCAAGAACACTTTGTTCCGTTAACCTGGCATTCCGTGATGCTCACCTCCCGATACCATTGCTGAAGACAGTGGGTGCATAAGCAAATGTGGTGAAGAAAGCTGATGGTGCCCGGCTATCAAAAGATAAAGCATCTTAAAGACTTGAAGGTAAGCAAGTGGCCATCTAGCTGAGAAGCAGCAAAGCCCACATGGAAGAAGCACACCAGCTTGTGTGATCATGAGGTGTCGATGGGATCAGGTATCAGGCATCAAA
>NW_022111357.1:33223564-33229574 GCF_000313985.2 Echinops telfairi
ACCAAAGTAGAGGCCTCGGCAGGCTTGAAGGCTCACGGACCTGGAGCCTGTCCTGTTGCCAGTTTAACTTGCCGAATCATCTCACAGCGGGCACTGGCACCGTGATAGCCAATGAACACTCGCTAGTGCTGTCTCCCTCCTCAGCGGTGCCCGGGGCACACGCCAATACCCCATCCCTGCCACACCCCGCGGCCTGTCATACTGTAACCTATGGAGCGATGAGGGGGATGGGCCATTATTATCCCCCCTCTGCACCTGAGCCAGGAGCCCTGCTGGCATAGTGGGCTGCAAAGTGGACGGCTAACTGTGAGGTCAGCACTTTGCGCCTGTCAGCCACTCCCGGGGAGAAACACGAGGCTCTCTCCTCCTGTCAATATTTACAGCCTCAGGAGCCGGGGGGTGGGGGGTGGGGGAGCTCTATTCTGCCCTAGCTGGCCGATATCAACTTGAGGGCAGGGAGGATTTTTCCTACCCCTCGAGGAGGCTGAGGACATCAGACTCTCATGGCAACTGACCCAGAGTAACTGGAGAAGCCCGAGTCCTGATCTTGGTGCCCTGGCTCTAGCGAGCACCCTCCCCGTCTCCCCGCTGCACTGCACTGGGCCCGGGAGGCCGGAACCCAACCGTCATGTGAACCAGGTGCCCTTGGGTCATAGCATATTCCATGGCTGACTTTTCTCTTTTGTTCCGGAGGGAGATCACCAGGGCTTTCTTCCAGCTCCTCTGAGGGGGTTTTTACCTGCCAGCCTTCCTATCAGCAACCTAGCACACTGACACAGGGACTCTTCCAACAGTGAGGAAGGAGAGCTGCTTCCTGTAAAGGCAAACCTCCGTGCTGTCCAGCAGGGGGCACCCGGACCCTCTCATGACAGTGAGCTGGCCTGCAGTTGGTGACATCTCCCAACGGCCTATTAGCTGGGCAGAGGTCTGCCTGGTCCCGGAGAGCTGTCCAGTCAGTCAACCAGCTGTTTACTGAGCATCCATTATGCGCCCTCCTGGAATTGACGGTCTAGATCTGGGTAGCGAAACAGAAACACAGAGGAGCCCAATAAATGAACAAGCTAATTCTCCACACGAGATAGCCCTTCCCACCCACACCCAGCACGCTCACGATCGCTTTCAGATTCCTCATGAGGTGGGGACTGCTATCACAGATGAGATTTGGACAGATGAGCCAACAGAGGCACTGAGAGGCCGCCTGCTTCGACACAACCATGCAAGTCCTTGGGTGGGCAGGGTGGGCCTCTGACGAGGTGCTGTTTGGCGAACAGGGAAGAGCAGCTGGCCCTGCTGGGGCAGAGCATTGCTGGCTGAGGGATGAAAGGAGGCAGCTAGCCGGCCCGAGCTCGGGCGCAGGGAGTGTGGTTTGACTTGAGCCCTGAGCTCTGGGTGCTCTGCCTTGGGGCTGGGGCTAGGGCTTGGTGTTAGCAGCTTACAGTCTAGTTGATGAAACCGAGCTTCCTGAGAGTAACAGGATCTTGACAAGAAGAGGCAGTTGGGGAGGACTTGTGGCTGCCAGGCCCTGTGCCAGGTGCACAAGGGCATTTGATCTGCTCAGCAGCCTCTCTGGTGGTGGCTAGCTGCCATTGAGTCTGCTGTGATGCCCCCAAATACAAACTCCACCACTCACTGCTCAGGGAGCCTGTTCTAACCCACCATAACTGGTAGGACAGGGTGGATCTGGCCCCATCGGTTTCTGAGACTGTAAATCTTTACGGGAGTAGAAAGCCCCATCTTTCTCCCACGAAGCGCCCGGTGGTTTCAAATTGCTTACCTTGTGGTTAGCAGCCCAGTGCTAACCATTACACCACCAGGCTCCTTGGCCTGGTGCAGGGTGGAGCAGAATACTGTCCGACCGGTGCCGTGGTGGGTTGCAGACCACTGTCTTCCAAAGGGTTTTCAGCAACACACCAACTTCCACCAGTAGATCTGTGGCAGCTGGGTGGGAACTGAACCCAGATGTCTCACGCAGAAGGCGGGAGTTTTACCACGGAGCTACCTTGCCCTCTCTGGCCGATGCGGATATCCGCACACTATAGGTCAAAGAGCTGCCACTCAGAGAGATTGGGGGACTCGCCCAGGGCTGTACAATCAGCACATGGAGGCAAGTGGAAACTGAGTTTTCAGTCCAAGGCTTGGACCACTTCACTGCGCTCCCAAATCAGGCAGAGCAGCGGCGGAGGCTGGCTCTGCAGAGAGGGAGGCATTGACAAGGAGCCTGCTGGGCTCCCACACACAGAAGGAGGGGTGCTAGGTGCTTGACGAGGAAGTGTAAAATGCCTTCTATTTCATGTTCGTTGGTGGATCCTGATGCTTTCTGATTTTGCAACAGATTAAGCTCCCTATCCTCCTTTCCCGTTCAATGACTGTAAATCCGGATTTTCCATGGGTACCGCAGCAGGGCGGCTCCGTTTCTTCACAGGCCACTAGGTGTCAGTATTGTCAAGGAAGTTCAAGGCCGGGCTACCAGGGGACCTGGGAGTTGTATTTTGAATCCAAAGCCTGGGATGGGGGTCTGGGTTTTTAGGGGCTCAGCCTTTTCCTCTGCGTTGTGGCTGCCCTTGATCCCCAGAGACTCTTGAGAAACATGTAAGAGGCTGGATGTTTGGAGATCGGAGCCCTACAGGACCAGGATGGGCTGCAGCCCCCAGGGTTGGGGCCCTATGTGAGTCCGGGACGGAGTCCCGTGAGCTCCCTCCACAGCTCAGCAGAGCTGGGGCCTCCCTCCAGGCCGTTGTCTGCAGTGAACACAGAGCACTCAGGCGGATCCGACCCTGATCAGGTGAGTAATGACTTTGCTATTCCCCCCCATAAATTAAACCTAATCTTGTGTTGCCTCTGCTGAACAAGGAGAATAATGAAGAAGATTAAGACGAGATGGAATTCGTTCTCCAACAAAAGCCAATTAACTGTCAGCAGGGTTACTGCCCTGGGCTGCCGCTACCGGCCCCCAGGCCGCCGCCGCCACCACCACCACCACCACCACCACGCTGCAGACGGAGTGGCCAGGGCCGAGGTGTGGGTCTTCGAGTGCTTTGACGGCGGTCAGCAGGGGATGCCAAAGCCCAAACTCACTGCCATCATCAATTCCTACTTGAAGCAGGCACGATTTCAGTTAGCTGTGAGGCAGGACTGTCTGTCCAGAGTGTGGAATCACTGTTCAGGTGAGACACACGGAGGGGGTTTCCTGCAGACCCTGAAACCCTGGACTACTCGTCCACCTCTGTCCCAGACCACCCTCGGACCCTCCCTTCATTTTCCCCTTCCTCCTTTGGGGGGCATCTTTCTGGAACTTTCCCCAGCTGCCTCGGCTCCATTTCCCGTAAATGAGTCCCTACACAGGGGCTCAGCCACCTCTTCCCCCGGCTCCCCTTCCCTCTGCCGTGAGCCTCGCAAACAGCCTGGCTTTTGAGACAGAGACACGGCGGTGCACCCAGCTTGGCACCACATCTGCAAAACGGCACCTGCAATGCCCATCTGCCCATCCGTGCTGATGCTTTTAGGAGCAACTGGCACCTGAGGCTTGGGCCCAGCTGTGGGCATCTACCTTCTTCTGTGCACAGGCAGACAGTCGGCTGTGCGCTGGTCTGAGTGCCCAAGGGCTGCTGCCCTTGAGAGGTGCTCGACTGGCATTTGCTGAACTCCACCCAACCCCCATCGACATGATTTCCTCGACTCCCCGAAGCCGAGATCTGTGGGAGGCTTGTGTTTTGTCACCCCAATGTACGGAAGAGGAAGCCAGACAGGCCTCTGAGAGGCAAGGGCTCCTGGCCCAGGTTGCCAGTTACAGAGAACAGGCCGGGCTGGGCTGGGTCTGGGGGGCCCCCAAGCTTGTCGTTCTCCCAAAACCACGTTGCTTCCTGCTTCCAAGAGGCAGTCAGTATGCACTGGCTCAATGAATGAAGCCCTCGTCACAGGCTATCTCTGGTCCAGTAAGTCCCTCTGCCAGCCTCTCCCACGTCTTAGCAACTCCCAGAAGTAACTGAATCACGTGCGCGTGGTTTACAAAATTCTTCAAGGTAATTCTTGGCAACTCATCCTCCTTACTCCTGCTGTTCAGAAAAAAGCCACCACCACCCCCTTCCAATCCCATGCAGAGCTTGTTCCCTGCCTGACTTGGCTCGAGGAGGGTGGTTCCTTTTGAAGAGTGCCTGAAGTATCCCGCCCCCCACCCCCCCCAAGTTCGAGCATCCTAGCCACCGATGTCTCGCCCCTACTGAGTGCTCAGGATGAACGGGGCGCCCTGTGGGCACAGCACGTTGGTGTGTGTGTGATTCTGTTCTCTCAGCATGCTTCCATTCTAGACCGTTCGGTTTAGAGGCTACGGTGCCACTGGCTCAGAGGACAGTCTTGCCCCGGGTCCCACAACCAGGAATTCAAACAGCTGGCCTGCAGCTATAGTCTGCCTCCCTGTGAGGGCTCAATTGGAGTGGGGGTGGGTGTGGGTGATGGGGGTGGAAAGGTGATGGGGTGTTGTTTTCTGTGTCCCACAATTGTACACTTAGGTTTGGTCTCAGGGGTCGCCCTGGGGTCTGCATGTGAAAACATTTAGCATTCAAACACGTGTTGAGCACCAGCTGTGTGCTAAGGAGTCCCTGAGGAGTGCACGTGGGTAAGTGCTCGACTGTGAACGGGAAGGTTGGTTGTTCGAGTCTCCTGAGGTGCCTGGATGAGAGCCCTGGCCCTCTGCATCTGCCAGGTTGCAGTTTCGAAAACCCTCTGGCCTGGTTCTCATCTGTACATGTGGGACCCCCAAGGGTTAGGGTTGGCTGGACAGAGGCCTTCTGCGGGGAGGTACTTTGTTACCCGTGAGGCCACAGCTTCAAACTGACCAGGTCCTTGTCCCCTGACTCTCCCTGACTGTGAGTCGGTGCCTCACTTTCGACATCTCTAAACTAGGGATGCTGATAGGACCTACCTCATGGGGCTGTGGGGCAGGTCAAATGAATGAACACGTGTGTAGTATTGCATAGAGCTGCCAACCACAAGGTCAGCAGTTTGAACCCACCGGGCACCGAGTGGGGCAAAGGCAAGGCTGTCTACACCCGGACAGATGGAAAACCTTGGAAACCCAACGGGGGAGTTCTACCCTGTCCTGAAGGGTTGCTTAATTCAGTGCCAGTGCTTTGAGCTTTGATAGCATTTGGACCAGGGTGCAAGAAGTCGAAGGAGCAAACCTGGCAGTACCCTTCTGGTCCCACAGGGTGGCAAGGAGGCCCCGGGAGGAATAGCCAGCGCCCTTGGTGCTCACGCTCAGGGTGGGCTTCCTGGAGGAGGTGGTGTGCCGGCTCTTGGCCTGATTGGCCTCGGCAGCTTGTAGCTTCCTGGGTTGTCAGTCGGAGCTTCAGGGTGAACTGGTCACAATTTATCGATGTGCTAAGCACCAGGGCTGACTCTGAAGTTGAATAGAAACCTCTCCTCAGGGACCCATAGGAGGGGGGAGAGGCAAGGGCCTCGAATGGCTTTCAAGGCGAGCGAGCAGGGCCCCAGAGAGTGGGCAGTGCGAGGGGGACCCTATGGTACCAGGAGGCCCTCGGACCCAGCGAAAAGACAAAGATGTCGCGGAAGAGGAAGAGAAAAAAAAGAAACAATCGGAACGGGGAAGCAGGGAGGGAAAATGATTTTCTCGCCTGGCGTTTCTTGGGAATTACATCTTGTTTTTCGTCACTGTTGAGTGAAATAATCCAATATTTTAACATGGGAGTCTCCCCCTCCCACTAACCGCTGTGACTCTGACCTAACCAGTCTCAGGACTGCATTTAGAACCAAACTGTCCCGGGGAGGGAGCCAGGAGCGGGAGGCGTCTGCACCCAGGATCAATTATTCTCCTTTCCAACACTGGAAAAATGAATTATTCCCCGAAAAGCAGCCTCCTCACCCGATGAATTCTGCACTGCAGAGCTGGCGGAGCAGGGCCAAATTGGATTTGGTCTTTGAGAGACATTTGAAACCAGGTGCTGCTTGCGCGTGCGTGCCTGTGTGTGTGTGTGTGTGTGTGTGTGTGTGTGTG
>NW_022111357.1:33231957-33236610 GCF_000313985.2 Echinops telfairi
CCGTAGGAAGTCATGTGTTAGAGTTGCAGTTATTCGCCCCCCACCCACTTGCAGGGCGTCTCAGCCCCTCTGGGGACCTGGTCTTGTTCCCAGGGATCAGGGGGCGGGGAGGAGGGTCCTGCTTCACACCCACTACTGACTTGTCCAGTGCCTGGCTGTGCTGACAGGCACCCTCGCCTCCAGGCAGTCCTGGAGCAGAAGCTGGGCTGGGGCAGAGGGCACAGGCAGTCCGTGCCAGTCTGGGATTACCAGCTGGTCACCTGACCTGCGGGACTGCAGCCCATACTGTGGCCAGAGAAGGCTGCCTGACTACACCCCGTCCAGACCCCGATGGAGGACAAGGAGTGACCGGGTGCAGCAGAGCCCTTGGACACAGCCTGCGGGGCCAGCAGGTACACGTCAGCCTCAGTGGGGCTGGGGCTTTCTGGGCAGACACCTGCTGGAGGCCCAGGAGCTCCTGCACCTCAGGCACTGGCCAGGTTTACCCTTCTGCCACCTTGGGCTTGAGTTGTCTCAGGGTCCCGCTACAGATCACTAAGGGTAAATTCAGACCATTCACACGCAGGTGACTTCCAGTGGCTGCCGGGAGCGAAGGTCTAGACCAGGAGAGGGAGAGAAGTCCTCTGGCCCTAGGGTCAGGCTTGTCAACCTGACCTACTACTCCGCCGCACTGGCCTCTAAGACCCAGAGACCAGACCAGACCAGACAAGGCTAAACCAGACCAGACCAGACCAGACCAGGCTAGACTGGAGCAGGACAGGCCAAGCCAGACCAGGACAAACCAGACCCAACCAAACCAAGCCAAACCAGACGGTTGCCATGGAGTTGGTTCCGACTCCAGGAGACCCCAGTGTTACAGAGCGGAAGGAAGCTCCTCCGCACGGTTTTCTTGGCCGTCCTCTTTAAGGGAGGGTCACCAGGCCTTGCTTGCGCAGCACCCTGGGCAGGGTCCAGAGGCAAACCTGTAGGTTGGCTGTTGAAAATGCACAGTTGGCTCCCCACGGCCCTACCGAGAACCCAGAGGCTCAGAAAGCCAGGCTAGGAGCACTCCAGGTCTCTGGGTGTGTGTGTGGCCACGGGCAGGGCTGGGAGGTGCCGGCGCAAGGTCCTTTCCTATGTGAGCCCCACGTTACAGCTGAAGAACGGAGGCTCAGCAAGTTGCCGCAGGTCACCCGGAGGCCGGCAAACTTGGACGGGAGCTGCCCTTTACCACTCACCCACTGGATGTGGGGGTGTGTCCTGTGGGGTCTGTGTGTGACTGTTTGCCCCAGGAAGCCGGGAGCTGGCACGTGAGAGCTGGTGGCATGTCCTGGAGCCCCACCGGCTCACTCGTGGAAGGAGCCCTGGACTCCACCGCTGGCCTTTTTTTTTCTTCTTTTTTTTTTAAAGCACTTAGAGAACAGACTGGAACTGATAGCTGAATTAAACCTGCTGAGAAGTGCCTGTTTAATTGAAAACGCCATCTGTAATTTAAATGCCAGAATTGGGCTAGTTATTACGGCCGCCTTGAAGAACGGGGCTCCTTTCACAGTTTCCAAACAGACCCAAAGAAAGCAGCAAATGGACCATGGCCGGTGGCGGCGTGGAGCGATGATTAACCTCTCTGCCCCCACCACTCTGCAGCTCCACCGAGGCCCCCCGGGGTGGCGGGGGAGGCTGACCGGGAGCTGGGAGGACTGAGGACACAGCCCCCTGCCCTGCCCCTCATTTCTGCTGAAGGACCGGCTTCTGAGGGCAGGTGGTCACCTTGGTCTCTGCTTGGACTGCTTCTGGCACTTCTATGAGGAGATGCTAGGCTGGGGCCACAGATCTGACCACCTCTCCCACTGCAGCTCCTGCCACTGCCTGTGGCTGCAGCGCCGGCTCCCCGAGAGGCCTTCCTTTACTCCAGGGTCAGGGTGCCCAATGCGCGAGACCGGCTCAGGCTTCCTTGTGCTAACTCACTCCCCTGCGGCAGGCAGGTTCACGGTTTCTCCACCACATCAAAGGTTCTGCACCCAGGCCTGGCTGCCGCCTGTCTCTCTCCCAGCACCTTCCTACAGAATCCAAGCCCCTTTGAGTCGGTGACTGAGCACCGACCTCGGCCCCGCCCAGGGCCCCCTGATAGGTAACCTTTGCTGAGCCGTTCTTGTATCAGACACTGCCGTTTCAGAAACAGAACAACGGAGGCATCGAGAGTCAGCACCACGGACTGCCGGAAGAACACACCTCTGTCTTGGAAGAGGGACAGCCAGTGTGCTGGGTAGAAGCCAGGATGGCGACACTCTCTCTCAAGGACTTTGGACGTGTTGTCCGGAGAGACCAGTCCTTGGGGAAGGACATCCAGCTTGGTAAAGTCGAGGGGCAGCGAGAGAGGAAGGTCTTCGACAAGATGGACTGACCGGGGGCTGCAGCAGGGGCTCAGACGTAGACGCTAATGGTGAGGCTGGTCACGGGAGTCAGGACCGACCTGGGGGAACCTAACCGCACCGAGAGATGCTAGGTGACTACCAGTGGTAGAGATGGCACTCGGACCAAGCCTCCAGAGACGAGGTTGGTAACCACTACGCTATGGGGTCTGGTGCCCCTGAGCCTAGACAGTGATCCCTGGACATGGGATGGCCCTTCTTTGCCCCCGGGAGAAAGTGCCGCAAGGAAGCCATTGGGCTAACATTCTGAGCAGTGAGCATCTTGGTGTTCCTGAAGCTCAAGCCCTGGTGCTCAGGCCTCTTCCTGCACGAAGAACCGCAGGAGGAGGTCACCGAGTCCAAGGCCCCATGGCACACGGCTGGCGCTCAAGACATGTTTGAGGGCTAAGGGTTTTCGCGTGGCTTCTGCAGGGGGGTCCTTGTCCTCTCTCCTGCCGCTTTCTGTGTAACGCCACCTGCTCCACGCTCTGTCGGTGACCTCCACCTGCACTTCTTGCTGCAGTGGGGGGTGTCCGAGGTCTTCTGGACCCGCCATGTCTCCATGGAGGCCGTGGCGGCAGAGTGCTTAGCAGCCGCACAGAGCCACAGCTCCCAGCTTGGGGGCATCTTAACCTGCTTAGTGGGAAGAGTCTCTGAGACCACAGAGGTGTTCCTGGCTGAGGCTGTGCCCCTTGAGCTCTCAGAGTGGCCCCTGCCCGCCCAGCCACCTGGGCACACAGCCCATCTTCATGTTGTCTGCCCTCTGCCCTGCTCCCTCCCTGGGCCTCCGGGCACCAGCGGTTGTCATGCAGCGGTTGGCTCCTCCGCAGAGAGGCACACAGAGAAACGTGCTCCTAATTAGATGGGCTTCCGTCTCCCCAGGTCTTTCCTTCTTGCATGTTCTCAACTTGTTAGAGGAAATCGTAGATTGACATTGGTATTGATTTGCATAACTCAGCTATAATTAGGAGAAAGAGCTGTCAGGGCCACACAATGGGGCCGGCCCTACCGTATCCTGTTGACCTTGGGGAGCTCTTGGCTCCGGGCTCTCCTCACTGCGCACGGGGTCTGGTCTCTGCAACGGGAAGAGTGATGGCCCCGTGGTTGAATCTCATCTCCCTCCCCAGCGGGAGACCCAGGCTTGGTTCAGAGCCCGGGCACCTCGCGTGCAGCCACCCCCTGGCTGTCCGGGGAGGCTTGCGTGTTGCTGTGATCCTGAATGGGTTTCAGTGGACCATTCAGACGAAAACAGAGTAGGGAGAAAGGCCTGGTGATCTACTTCCGAAAATCAGCCAACGAAAACTCACAGACTGGAATGGCCCGGTGCATCGCTAATCACAGGGTTGATGCTGTGCCTGGGGTCATCGCAAACCACACCCGCCACCATTCCTTATTTGCAGAGCCCTGCAACCACTTGCCCCCAGAACCGTCCTCCTGCAGGCAGTGGCCACAGGGGTCAGTGCTTATGATGCCCACTCTCTGGAGGGCGTGGGGGCAGAGAAGACCTCTGGCTGTGTCACCACACCCCAGTGTGACCATGTCCCCAGTCTCACTTGGCTGGGGTGGACCCTCACCGTGCGATTGCTCACCTTCCTGGGTCAGAACCAGCGCAGATGCAGGACAGGTAGAAGGTGCCACATGGCTCTTTCCAGAGTCTACCCACAGAGCCTACCTTCTTGACCAAAGCTCACCTTCTTAGCCCCGGGCGTGTGGGGACAGAGTTCACTGCCGGCTAGGCTAAGAGGTCACCTCCTGCCCGCTGCGTCATCACCCCTCCGCACATGCTTGTGGAACAAGTTGGCGAATAAATGAAGGCAGGCAGGGGGAGTGGTGACAGAGCAGGACAGGCGTGGGCGTGCGTTTGTCACCCGCGTTCCTGCTGCCTGGTTAGGTTTCTAATCTTCTCCAGGACGCGAGGCGCTCCCGTTGGGCGGCGGCATCATCGTTCACTGGTCACGCTCATTTCCAGTCTCTGGCTTCCTTTCCTCCTCCTTCCAAACGTTCAATCAACGTTGGTGGACGGACGGACGGATTGATGACTGAACAAGGGCGCCCTCTCCAAACAAAGGTAGCTGCCTTCCCCCCTCTCTCAGCATCACTGCACACAACCACGCAGCCCCTGGAATGTGAGGGCCACAGATCTGACCACCTCTCCCACTGCAGCTCCTGCCACTGCCTGTGGCTGCAGCGCCGGCTCCCCGAGAGGCCTTCCTTTACTCCAGGGTCAGGGTGCCCAATGCGCGAGACCGGCTCAGGCTTCCTTGTG
>NW_022111357.1:33236710-33243597 GCF_000313985.2 Echinops telfairi
CACTGGTGGTGGAGTGGGGGTCCTTCCTGTCAGGTGAGAAGTGGGACAGGGTCAAAGTGGAGGTCCTCCCTGGGACAGGACCACACTGAGAGGGAGAGTCCTCCCTGTTGGGTGACAGCTGAGATGTGACTAGGCTGGGGTGGGGTGGGGTCCTCCTTGTCAGGTGAGCTTCCTGGGAAACATGAGCAGGTAGGCAGGGGTTCTCCCTCCCACACCCACCTCTCCCTGCTTCCCTGCCCCGCCCCCTGCCATCCCTCCCCATTCTCCCCTCCCACGCAGTCCCACAGAATGCCCAGCACCAGAAGCCACATCCAATTTCTCCAGGGAGCAATCTCCAGGCCACTGATTTACTCGTTAGCTGTCACCACAGGCCCTGAATAATAAGGGCTTCTTCCTGCGGAAAGGATATTAGAGGCTGAGGTGGGAAGGGCTAGGGCAGGGTGATATTTATTTCCCGGGCTCTGTGGCAGTGAATCACAGGGCTGTCTCTAACCTGCTCTCATGCGGCACCGCGAGCTCCAACACACTGTCCCCGTGTCCCCGGGGGTGCCTCGCCGTGATCGATGGCCGAGCCTGACCCGTGACTCAGGCTGCTTGTCAGGCATGTGCGGGGATACATTTGTGTGCAGGGATGCTGTGACGGGAGAGACCAGCTCCCTTCCTTTGGACAGTCATTCATTCATTGAGTAAACATTTCTTGAATGCTATGGTCTCCCACTGTGCACTAGACTGGGTACTGGGTATTGGGGGCTGGGAGAAGTGGGTACCAGTCTAACCTGGGCTCTGCCCTTGGGACCTACAGGCACATTACCTTTTCCATCCCACTGCTACCTCCTAGGGGGACCCTGGGGGATTCAAATGGTTAATGTACTTGCTCAAGGTTGATGGTTCAAACCCGCCCAATGAAAGGAAGGCGTGGTGACCTGTTTCCATACAGATGACAGCCTATGAGGCAGTTCTATGGTTTAGATGGTGCCTTGGGGCAACTGGCTGACCAATAATCACTAGGCAAGGTTCCATTCCTGTGGAGATTGATCCTTATCTGCTTTTGGAAGCAGGATGAGCTGGTCACTCCCAGAATGATTTCAAGCCTTGGTGACCCTGTGTGGGGTCTCGTGGAGTCCAGATGCCCTTGAGGGAAGTTGTGGTTTGGTCCCGTCGAGTAGTTCCAATTCACAGCAGCCCGATGTACAACGCAACGCAACACAACGCAACACAATGCAACGCAACGCAACACAACACAACACAACGCAACACAACACTGCTGTGCTCTGAGCCATCCTCACCATTGCTGTTGCATCCGGGCCCACGGTGGCAGCCATGGCACCAGTCCATCTTGTCGAAGGTCCCCCTCTTTTTCACCCTTTTACCAAGCACGATCACGTCCTTCTCCAGGGACTGGTCTCTCCTGACAGCACGTCCAAAGTCTGTGAGAGGACGTCTCGCCTTCCTGGTCTCCAAGGAGCATCCTGGCTGTGCTTCTTCCAGAACAGCTCTGTTTAGTCCTCGGCAACCTTCTTCCTCAGCACCACGCGCCACACGCCTCTGTGCTTCTCTGTCCTCCCTTTCCCATGTCTAGCGCTCACGTGCCTGCGGGCGAGGGAAAGACCACGGCTTGGGTCAGGCGCACCTTCGTCCTCAAAGTCACCACCTTGCTTTTCCACACCTTCAAGAGGTCTCGGGCAGCGGATGGGCCCAAAGCAATGCCTGCTTTGCTCTCTTGACTGCTGCTTCCGCGCCACTGATCGTGGCCCCTAGCAAGACGGAATCCTTGGCACCTTCCATCTTGTCTCCATTTATCATGATGTTACCCATCGGCCCAATGTAAAAATTACATTGAGTTGGATTCCACGCTGAAGGCTAGACTTAGGGATTGGGTTTTCTCTGTTCTAAGCCCACTTCCCTTCCTGTGGCACACACTGCCTCTGCCCTGGCAGTTAAATAAGATACGCAGTCTCTAAATACTTGGGTGTAATTTCAGCAGCCTCTCAGAACTTGTATGCTTTCACTAGGCGGGGAAAACCAATCCCCAAACTCACTGCCATCGAGTCGATTCCAACTCACAGCGACACCATTATAACAGAGCAGAGCTGCCCCTGTGGGTTTCTGAGACTGTAACTCTCTACCGGAGCAGGAAGCCTCTTTCTCCCACGGAGCAGTTGGTGGAGTCCGACTGCTGACCTTGTGGCTAGCAGCCCGACGTGTCAACACTATGCCACCAGGGCTTCTCTCGGGTAGAAGGAGACCTTTTCTCATGAGCACTGGCTTTTGTGAGACCCTGCTGATTGCGTATCAGGTGCCGGCCAGTTGGCCGTGACTCATGAAGACCCGTGTCTGAGAGAATGAGACATGGCCTGTCCTGGGCCACCCGCACCATGCTTCCTACATTCCCGTCTGCTGTTCAGGCCCTCCACTGAGTGCTTACCAACACTGGAGGCCCATCTTCCTGCACTATATTGGACAACACTCGGCTGTCATCTCAGGGTTTTCAGCGGCAAATTTCCAGAAGGAGAATGCCAGGCCTTTCTTCCTAATCTGCCTCAGTCTGGAAGTTCTGCTGAAATCTGTCCACATGGCGTGGCTTCCAGCATCATAGCCACACGCAAGCCACCGCAGCACAGCCCGCTGACAGAGCCGTGGCAGCCACTGCCTTCATCTCCTTTCATCCCCAGGGTACAGACAAGGAAGCAGCCCTTGGAGCATGGGGCTTAAGTGCTTGGTTGCAAACCAAGAGGTCAGTGGTTAGAACCTACCTGTTTCTCCTGGGGAGAAAGCTGTGGCAACCTGCTTCCGTAAAGATTACAGCCTTGGGAACCCGGTGGGGCAGTTCCGCTGCATCCTATGGGGTCGCTGGGAACGGGACTCTACTCGCAGGTCATGGGTTGGCAGAAGAAGAAACTGGCTCTGGGTCAAACCTGCGCCAGGTGTGCTAGAGCAGGCTCACACTCACGGATGCCTTTCCTCCACCTGACCTTCTGTGACGTCAGGTGGTCGTTTGAATTGGTCACAGTGGGAGTAGTATATCCACCGTGGAAATGGGCAGATTCCTCCAATCAGGGCTTGTTCCCTTTGGAGAGAGCTGCATTGATCAGTACCCCACCCCCCTGCCCCCACGCACCTCAGTGCTTTCTGTGGAGTAGTGGCCAAGGCTGGCGGCTGTCCTACTGGTAAAAGGTGCCTAATTCTGTAAGAACCACGGAAAGACAAAACATGTTCCCATGAGGAGTGCTAGGCATTAAATTCTTTGCCCCCAAATAAGCCCAAACCATCCATCCCATTCCAGCTCATAGCCACAGTCTAGATGAGGCTAGAACTGCCCCTCTGGGCTTCCGAGATGACCTCCTTACAGGAGTAAGAAGGCTCATCTTTCTCTCAACAGGTGGCTGGTGTATTGAGTGGCTGACCTTGTGGTTAGCAGCCACCAGTGTATGCCACCAGTGCCCCTGTCCCCACAATAGGTATTGAGAGCTGAACGTCTATGCCCATGGCTGTAACCCCTTTGGAGATGGGCTGTCTTTGTTATAAGAACGAGGCAGGGTGTGTTAGTCTGGGTAGACCAGAGAAACAAATTCACAGACACTCACATGTATATAAGAAAGAGGTTTATATACAAGAGTAGTTGAATATTGAGAATCATCCCGGCCCAGTCCAGATCAAGTCCATACGTCCAATATTAGCCCATATGTCCCCTATCAATCTATACAGTCCTCTTCAGACTCAAGAAATACATGTAATGATGCCGAATGCAGGAGGATCACAGGCCAGTGGGTTGGAAATCTTCTGAATCCAGTGGCAGTAGAAGTATCTCAGCGCTGGCAGGGGTCTCTACGAGGCTTCTTCTGGCTCCAGAGGTCTGGTTGCACCAGGATAGGTCCATGTGGCTCCTCCAGCTCCCAGAGCATAGCGCCATGTGTCTTGTCAGTAGAGTGTTTCTCAGGGAGTGAGTCTTGTTAGTAGCGTCTCCAAGGGAGTGAGCAGAGAGAGAGACGTGTCTCTCGCCCCCCAGGAGGAAATGCAGGAGTTCCTAGAATTCTCAGGGGAAGGCCATGCCCACCCAGAGGCCTCGGTGGTTAGATCCTGATGGACAGGCCAGACCCCACCCCTTCACTCGTAATCTCCTCAAAGTGACACCAGATTATGTAAGTACCACACAGGGTTAGAGTGGGGTGTGTTCATTTCTTCGGACAAATAACCCCACACTCACTGCTGCTTGAGTGGCTGGTGACTCACAGCGACCCTATAGGACAGGGTAGAGCTGCCCTTGTGGGTTGCCAACGCTGTAACTCTTCATGGGAGTAGAGACCCTCATCTTTCTCTAGAGGAGTGGCTGGTGGTCTTTTGACAAAGAAGAGAAATTGAAAAAGCAAGAGAATGAGCAGAGCGGGGGAAGATAGGTGCCCAGGCACGTGGAGATCTCCCAGGGAGCAGAAGCTGGAGGGACTCCACCCTTCCTGCGGAGGCCAGAGAAAGCCTTCCATCCCAGAGCGGGTGCCTGCATTTGAACTCCTGGCCTCCGCCTTCTGTTGCTCAAAGTCACCCGCTGCTCCGGCAGTGCTAGGGAACTGGGGCAAGGAAGGAGGCAGGCACGTCACGCCCCTGCCCGACCCCTTTTCAACAGCACAGGCCGCTTTAGGGTTCCCATGAGGTTCGCGGTCCCCCGGCCCTGCTGCCTCGCAAGCTCAGGTTAATGACAGCAGTGAGACTGTGCTGCTAATTGAGGTCTCACTCAAGGCTAATGGGTGCTTTTATTGGTATGAGTGATAGCTTTTTGCCGGGGCGAGGCAGAGGCAGGAATTCGGCCCTGGCGGGCACAGAGGCTAGCAACAAACACAGAGGAGGCTTCCAGCGTCTAGTTTTGTGGCGGGCCTTGCCCCCAGCCCCCTTTATCCTTTGACCTCTGCTTAAATGCCGTCCCTTCAGCGACACCCCGCCATCTCATTCTGTATCGATGCAAAGGATTTCAAAATGTTGTGGGAACATTCCATCGTGTTTTTTTTTTTTAAATTTATTCCGTTTCTCCACGAACTTTTGGGGGCTCCCTCGTTGTAGGTTCCTCTGTCCCCGTGGTCTCCACGCTTAGTGTGTTTTCTATTTACTTCTTTCTCTGTTTCTTCCCCTCGGATGCCAGCGCTGAGATGGGGGAAACTGAGGTGTGGGGAGGCTTAGCGGCTGGCAGTCGTCTTTCTGAGGCTTCATCCGCGTTACCTGCTGGTCTCCTGATCACGACGGAGTGTGTGGGTGGGGGGTGGGGGTGGGATTTACTCCACTTGTTTTCCTGGGTAGCACAAACAGTTTGCGGTCATCTCCCCAGCCAGCAGTGCTGAGGAAGAAAGACCAGGTGAGCCGCTGCCCTAAAGAGCACAACCAAGACCAGCCTGCGGAGTTCCGTCTGCCACACGCAGGGTCGCCAGGAATCAGAATCAACCCCGCGCCCACCGGTTTGGATTTCGTTGTGAGTAGTTTTACCGGCTAGATAGCAAGGTGCCGGCTGGTGAGAGTCCAGGATCCCGGAGCTGGAGTCACAGCCCTGCGCCCGCACCCTGGCTTCGGTGCTGTGAGCTCTGGGGCCACGTGGGGGAACAGCAAGGACAGCGTGGAACGGCAGCTGTGGGAGCAGATGAGCACCCTCCCTCTTGGCCCATCAGTAATCTGCAGCTCTGTCCTGCCGGCGGGGACAGGTGTTCCAGGGACTCCGAGAAGAAGAAGAAAAATCTACTTTTGAAATGATTAAAAAAATAAGACTTTCATGGGAGAAAACTTAGAAAATGCCCAGCCATACTACGACAAAAGAGACGTTGTCTTTGAGATGGGGAGCCAGCTGCCTCCACTCCCTTCCTTTCCTGAACGGGTCCTGCCCATGGGAGGGAGCCCAGGGCCCCGCCTTGCCCAGCAATTATAAGTAGCATTAAAACTAGCTCCTGGACCAAGTTATTACATCCAAGAATAATAGTCTCTGTTACTACAAGAAGCTAATTAACAGCATGCAATGAGGGGGAAACATTCAATTAATTAGTGGCTTAATAAATGCTAGTAATGTCTCTGGGCTTGCCTCAAGAGTTGGATGGGGAGTGATGGAGACCCCCAGAGGGCTGGAGCTGGAGGGCTGAAGAGGTGGGGGCGAGCACAGGACAGGGGACTGCGTGGGTGTCCTGCAGGAGCTGGCGAACTGAGAGCGCGTTGTCTGAGGAGAGGAGTCCCCAGTGCAAGAACAACACACTGCACTGCCCACCGGAAGGCTTGTTGCTGGAGCTCACCCAGAGGCACCGGGGAAGAAAGGCCTGGGGCCTTCTTGAGAGGAGTCAGCCCTGAGAACCCTGCGGGGCACAGTTCTAGTCTGGCACATGGCTCGCGGCGGCTGGGACAGACTCCACAACATCTGGTTTGGGGTCTGAGAAGAGAAAGCCCCTTTTTGAGGAGCTGATACCAAGGGATCTAATAGAAAGAAATAGTGTTAGAAAGGATGATGGCAACATATGTACAAACGTGCTCAATACAACTGATGTAGGATGGTTGTAAGAGCCCCCAATAAGATGATTTATTAAGTCTAAATAAACAAACAAACAAACAAATAAATAAAGGAAACCCTAAAAAAAGAAAAAGCCCCTGTTCGCTCCCGCCAGTGTTTGGCTGTGCTTCCTGGGCGGGGGCACGCCACCTCAGGGTGTGATTGTCACAGCCCGGTGGGCTGGCAGCTGCTGGGGAAGTGAGGGGGCTTGCCTTCTGCTGTCCTGTGTTAGGGAAGGGAGGTGCGCGTCCAGAGGCCCGCTCGTCCCGCATGGGCCCTCCTCCTGGAGTTCACAGGCACCCCTTCCCTCCTTCCAGGTCCCTCCTCTCTCAGTCAGAAGCTTGGAGTCACTCTTTTATTTTTTTAAGTCATTTTTTACCAC
>NW_022111357.1:33244818-33247707 GCF_000313985.2 Echinops telfairi
TTTTCTTTACATAAAACTCTCTCTGATACGTGAGTCGCTGTGGATTTGTTTCTCCAAAGTACCTAGACTAATACATGGAGCAAAACAAACAAACACACAAACCACAGCCCCATCCTGTTGCATCCGAGGCCCCCGTGAATTGGGGGTGGGGCTGCTCAAAGGCAGCCAGCGACTACCAATGACTTTCACGCCTCAGGCCCCCACTCTCAAATAGGCGTCTTCCAAGACCCACAGACAGAGAGGGTTTAGCTTTGCTTTACTTTTAATTTGCAAATATAGATGATTTTCACGGGGATCCTGGAGCCCAGTGTCTCTTCCACTGGAGGTTGGCACTAGTGTCCCCGGGCGCATTTGGAGCCTGTCGGAGACCAAGGTGCATTGGGGATCCGTGTGATGTGGACTCAGTGGGATAGAATTCGGAGGCTCCAAGGCTAGTTAAGGAGGGCTCTCTCCTAGCACCCCCTCCACCCCATACCCAGATCCTGACCTGAAGGTGCAGGGCCAGTGACCATGTGTGTTGAAAACAGATCCCAGGGGCTGGCCCAGGGGGCTGACCAGGTCCAGACTGTGAGACTCAAACTTACGGATACAGCATCAGTTCAGACTCCTAGCAACCCCATAGAACAGAGTAGAACTGCCCCTGTGGGTTTCCAAGCCTGTACAATCTTCACAGGGGCAGCAAGCCTCATCTTCCTCCCGCAGAGAGGCTGGTGGTTTTGAAGCACGGATCATGCGGTTAACAGCTCACGTCCTACCTGACGGGGCCACCGTGGCTCCTGAGTGAGGAGCTAGTCAACAGGAAGTGTCTCCAATCAGCCCGCGTGGAAAGTTTAACTGGGGGATTTGGCTCTTATGGCACCTTCTCAAAATAGGAATTATCGCCAGACCATATTTGCTATGAATTAAATATCACCCACCCCCCACAACATGCAAAAAACCCAAAACAAGAAGCCCGGGGAAGGCAGCAAGGGAAGAAAACAACCTCCCGGGCAAGGTCAAAAAAAAAGGGCAAGGGGGGTTTAAACCCTTGAAAAAAAAAAAAAAGATTAGAGAATAAATAAACTAGCATAGTATGATAGTGGGGTTTATTGTGTCAACCAGGCCAATGGGAACAGGTAGGTGGGTGGAGTTTGGTTGGGTCAAAGCTTGATTGGAGGATGAGTGAAATAAATAAAGGCAGCCAGCATCCCATCTCCTCCTTGTGCCCTGGTGATCGAACCAGCATGCTGCTCCTTTAGCTAGTTCTCTGCCTCAACCTGTGTGCTACACTACCTGTGGACCAAGCCAACCCATGGATCTTGCTTCCAGAGCAGTGGTTCTCAACCTTCCTAATACCACGACTCTTTAGTAGAGTTCCTCATGTGGTGGTGACCCCCAACCATAAAATTATTTTCGTTGCTACTTCATCACTGTAATTTTGCTACTGTTAAGAATCGGGGAACTCCTGTGAGAGGGTTGTTCGACTCCTAAAAGGGTCACAACCCACAGGTTGAGAACCACTGCTCTAGCGCTTGAGCCTCCTTAGAGACCTGCTTTGCCACACTGCTGGTGCGTACATTGCTTGAGCTTGAGGCTGGTGGATCCTGTCACCCTTCTTGAGTTCGAGATCCATTCAGGACCTGCTTCGCTAAGCTCCTGAGCTATGGACTGTTGCTGACCCTGCTGTTTGCAGACTCTGCCTGCCTTGCCTGAGGGAGGACTCTGCTGTCTGCTTCCTTGATCTTGGACCTGGCAGCCCAAGTGAGTTGAAGGACTTCTGGTATATTACCTGTTCCAAGAAAGTGAGTTGAACTGAGCCCTCTGTGCTGCTATGTGGGCTAATTAGCTGTTATATTCCTTCTCGCTGTATAAATAAATAAATAAACAAACAAATAAATAAATAAATAAAATCATGTGTCCTGGTTTTGTTTCTCTAGAGAACCTTGCCTAACATACACCCCTTCCTCCTTTATCTTCCACTTTTAAGAACCTTTGTGATTAAAATGAGCCCATTCAGATAATCCAAGACAATCTCCCTACCTATTTTAAAGTCAGCAACTTAACAACCTTAACTGCACCTACAATCTAATTCTCCTTTGGCATGTAATATAACAGATTCATAGATTTCTGGAACCCCTTGGGGTCCATTATTATGCTAACCTTGTGAGCCAGCAGCCTGCCGTTGACCTGCAGATTTTAGGTCCCACAGGTCCTTCAACCACACGGCTCAGGAGAGGCCTTCCACTTGCTGCCTGACCCGAGGATTCGGTATTCGCTGCTCACCCTATGCTAAATCTTCTGCACGAGACCGTTTAAAAGACCGCTCTAAAAGCAAGGTGCTACTTGGAAGACTAGGGTGCACCTGACCCAAACCATAGTATTTTCAATTGCTTCAGATGCACGTGAGAGCTGGACACTGAATAAGGAAGAGGAAGAAGAATGGATACATCTGCATTATGGTGGCGCTGGCCAAGAATAATGCAAGTCCCACGGAGTGCCAAAGGAACAGGAACTCGGTCTCGGAAGAAGTACAGCCAGAATGCTCCTTAGGAGCGAGGAGAGAGAGAGAGACTTACGTACTTTGGGGGTTGGTGGTGCCACGGAGCAGCTGCCATGCGGGGGGGAGGGATGGCGTGGCAGTCTGCTCTGATGGAGTCCAAGTGGATTCCCTGGAAGCAGGTATGGGGGGCAGCAAATCATGAGGCAGCAGGAGGCGACGGCCTCCGGGATTGGATCCTGGAGGTAGTAGGGAGCCAGCGCTGGTCCTGGAGCACCCTTGGCTGCCATGGTCTGGAGAAGGGCCCCGACCTGGCTTGGGCCAGAGTCTGCTGCCCGCTGCCTGCCTAGAGGCCCTGACAGGTCTTCCCCTCCACCAGGCAGGCTTCAGGCTTCTGGCCCCTCCATTACCTC
>NW_022111357.1:33248329-33265398 GCF_000313985.2 Echinops telfairi
TGTGTGTTGGGGGAAGTCTCCATGGTTGGTGGGAGTGTCAAGCTGACGTAGCACTTTCTGAGGTTAGTGGTGGCACCAGGCAGGACGCACGGGCGTGCCCTGTGATTGCCAGCTGGGACTGCAGCATGTGCTGGGGCTGGAGGGGCAGTGCGCAGCCTGAGCGTCCATCCAGACAACCCCGTGGGGGTGGGTGGGGTGGTTCCGGAGACAGGAGCTAGGGCTTGCCCTGCAGGGATCTGCCAGGGCAGGTCTGCCAAGCAGCCACCTTGGGGTGGATTCAAGGCTCCGGGATGCCGCCCAGGTAGTCAGGTGCCCAGTGTGAGGCCCCAGCTTGGGCAGGGACAGAGTGATGTAGCATCTCGGAGGAGGAGACAGGAAAGCACCTGGGAGGTTAAGGGCCAAATCCAGCCCCTCCCTCCTTTTGGAAGGAGAATGTTGGGGATGGGTGTGCATTGAAGGAGCCAGAGGAGGCTCAGCCAGCACCAGGCTGGACTCCTGGAGATCTTTGCCCTCAGCAGAGGCGGAGGTCCTTCCTGCTGGCCCTGTGTAGGGACAATGAAGAGTCCAGGGCACAAGGAGGAGGAAACAGGTGGCACGTGGCAGGGAGACCTTGGGCAGCCTCCCTCCTGTAAAGAGCCACTGAGGCTCTGGCTTCAGCTCCTTCCTCTCCAAACGGGTCCGCTGACCCCACAGGCAGGAGGAGAGTGGAAACCGTGTGGTCGGACAAGGCCTGACGGCCTTAGATGGTGTGGACAAGAGAGACATTTCTTGGATCTCTAGGCCTCAGTTTCCCAATCTGTAACTAACGGGTTAGGGCCCGATGACCTCTTTCAGTTTCAGGGTGGCGTGGATGGTTAAACAGGGAGGGCTTCCTGGAGGAGTCAGGCTAGAGGGAGGGCAAGAGTGGAGCTCTTTGCAGACCCGCCGGCCCCCAATCCTGGTTCCTAAGAGCCGGGCGAGGAGGGAGGAAGCACTAAGAGGAGGTGGCACGATGTCGAGGTCAGAAACACAAACACGCACAGGGCACAGCAAAGTGACTTGGATGGGTGAGGCAGAGCGGGTGTAAGACGACAGGAGGCGGTGGGGACTGTGGCCAACTGGAAGGCACGTGCCCCACTAGTCCTCTGCTCCCCTGGGGGTTGCCGTGCGAAGATGCTGATCATGGATCATCAGACGTCGTCGGTCTCTGTGTCACTACCAATACCACAGGCCTCACAGAGTTGGCGTGAGGATCAAATGGCTAAGAAGCACAGATCGCTTAGCACAGGGCCTGCATACAAAACGGAGCCAGCTGTCACTGAGGGACTCCGTGGGTGCAGAATGGAAGTATTCCATGAGCTTTCCCAGGCTGCCCCATCCCGAAACCGATGGGCAGGCTTTCTATTGAGGTGTCTTGAGGGGGTTTGAATGGCCCACCTTCCAGGCAGTTGTTGCCATTACGGGCCGTCCGACCCGGCGTCCAGCAGAAAGAAACCCTGCCCGGTGCGGTGTGGCCTCCTCTTCACGGTCATGCTCATGTTGGGGCCACTTGCTGCAGCCACTGGCCACCATCTAGTCAGGGGCCTTCCTCTGTCTCGCTGACCCTCCATTTCACCGAGCGATGTGTTTGCTCCTCTGGCCGTCCCTGGGATTGTCAATATTCTCCGCAAGACTAGAATTCAGATACACCGATTCTTCTGCAGTCTTCGATAGCCACTGCTTAATTTTCACGTGCACCTGAGGCAGTCGTGAGCAGTTGAAAATACCACCCACGACTTGGGCCAGGAGCACCTTCGTCCCCCAAGTGAAAACTCTGCTCTCGAGCACTTACAGGGGCCTTGTGCTTTACCCAGCGCCTCCTCCATGCAGTCTGCTGTTTGATTTCTTGACTGCTTCTTCCAGGTGGGTTGAGGGTGGACCCAAGACAAATTAAAAAAATTTTTCAGAGAAAAATGAAATTATATATATATATTTGGTTTTATTGTTGAAAATATACTCAGCAGGTTGTGCAGAAATTCAACACATACAATCCAATGATGGTGATGACATTATTTAAGTGGTGGAACCCTTCTCCCGGTCCTGTTCTTGAATTGTTCCTGCTCCATTGATATAAACTCACTGACCCTTCAGTTTCCTGTCTAATTTTTCAAGTTGCTTTTTAAAAAAAATCGTTTAATTAGGGCTCATACAGCTCTTATCACAATCCATACAGACATCAATTGTGTAAAGCACATTTGTACATTCATGGCCCTCATCATTCTCAAAACATTTCCTCTCCACTTAAACCCCCGGCATCAGCTCCTCATTTTTCCCCTCCCTCCCTCCACCCCCTCCCTCATGAACCTTGATAATTTATAAATTATTATTTTGTCATATCTTGCCCTGTCCGATGTCTCCCTTCACCCACTTTTCTGTTGTCCGTCCCCCAGGGAGGAGGTCACATGTAGATCCTTGTAATCGGTTCCCTCTTTCCAACCCACTCCCCCTCTACCCTCCCTGTATCGCTACTCACACCACTGGTCCTGAAGGGATCATCCGCCCTGGATTCCCTGTGTTTCCAGTTCCTATCTGTACCAGTGCACATCCTCTGGTCTAGCCAGACTTGCAAGGTAGAATTCGGATCATGATAGTGTGGGGGGAGGGGAGGAAACCTTTAGGAACTAGAGGAAGGTTGTATTTCTCATCATTGCTTCATCACACCCTGACTGGCTTATCTCCTCCCGAGACCCCTCTGCAAGGGGATGTCCAGTGGCCTACAAGTGGACTTTGGTTGTCCACTTTGCACTCCCCCCTTCATTCACTATGGTAAGATTTTTGTTCTGATGATGCCTGATCCCTGATCCCTTTGACACCTCGTGATCGCACAGGCCGGTGTGCTTCTTCCATGTGGGCTTTGTTGCTTCTGAGCTAGAGAAAAATTCTTTACAGCTTCTATCTTGCCTCCGTTTGTCATGATATTGCCGATGGGTTCAGTCGGGAGGAGGTCTGTTTTCTTTACTGGAGCTGTCATCTGCAGCGAGGGCTGTGGTCTTGGATCTTCATCAGCAAGGGCTTCAAGTCCTCCTCGCCTTCAGCAAGCAAGGTGGTGCCCCCTGCATCTTGTAGGTCGGTAATGAGCCTCCCTCCGATCCAGAAGCCTCATTCTTCTTCATGTACCCCACTTCTTGAATCCTGGCTCAGCATACAGGTGGAATAACTACGGTGAGAGGATCCGATCCTGAGGTACAGCTTTCATGGTTTCAAACCATGCTGTATTCCCTGTTCTACCTCTTGGTTTATATGCACAGGCTTTGAATAAACACAGTAACATGCTCCGGAACTCTCATCCTTTGCAATGTCATCTCCAGTTTGTTACAACGCACACAGCCAGATGTTTTTGCACATGCGATGAGACACAGGAGACATCATCGTGGAAGTCTCTGTTTTCAGCCAAGATCCATGTAACATCAGCAAATGATGTCCCTGGCTCCACATTCTATGCTGAACCCTGGCAGCTCTCAGTCCAGGCACTGCCGCAACCCTTCTTTGAGTTTCCTTGAGCACGCTTTTACTGGCATGTGGTATCAGTTATGTTGCTCGATGGTTTCTGCACTCTACTGGCGCACCGGTCTTTGGAATGGGCACACATAGCAGCAGCCGAGCCCGTCACCACTCAGGACTCCCGGCCTGGCATGCTGTGTTGTGTTGTGGTGTAGGGGGTCGTGTGCCACTGAGCTGATTCCAACCCAGGGAGCCCCTCTGGGACAGAGCAGAGCTGTCCCCACTGGGCTTCCTAGGCTACAACCTTCCGGGAGAAGATAGTCCGGGCTTTGCTAGCACAGAGCCGCTGGTGGGTGTGGACCACAGGCTTTCATCCCACCTCCCGGTGATCCCATGGCCGGAAGAAAGCACTGCTGGCCCTGTGCGCCCTCGCGGCCCTGTCATCGCCGTGGCTGAGCCACGGTGGCAGGCCCTGTGTCACGTCATCGCATGGCGCTGCTTCCTCCCTTCGGTTGCCCTCCTACCGTCCTCCTTGTATTGACGACTACCACTGTCGCGGTAGCGCTCTGGTGACAAACTGGGCCGTGAGTTGGACTGTCAATGGCCAGATTGACAGTTCAAACCCACCCACCGCTCCTCAGGAGAAAAATGAGGCTGGCTGCTCTCCTCAAGATTACAGCCTCAGAAACCCCTAAGGGGCAGTTCTCCTCGGCCCAGTAGGGCTGCCACGACTCGGCATTGACGTGATGGCAGTGAGTTTGGGGTTGATAGGTGGGGTTGTTTATCTCTGACTGCACAAGCGACCAGGCACCTCCCTCCCCCGCCGCTCCCTCATCTAGGGCTGTTGCAGTGGGGGCTGAATCACTGGGGTCTGGTTGTTTGTGGTCTTCAGAGTCGTGGGCTCCTCTGGCTGTCTGTGGACTCACCATGTGGCATTGCAGGTGAGGCCGTTGGTGATCTGGGAAGATGCTGCGCTCCTATTGATTTGGAGAGGGGGATTGGGAGCCCGCGACGAGTGCATTTTCAGGGAAGATCCGTCAGGCTTCACTGGGTGTGACAGAGATGTGACGGAAAAGCTGGGCGTGGGGGAGACACGTGATAAGGCCCGGAAACAATCACCATCAGAGAAAGACCCTGATCGCAAACCGAAAGAGTTTCCCAATTGTGTCCAAAGACAAGTAGGGAGAAATTACTCCCTGGAGTGACAGGGTAAGTGTCTAGCCAGCCCTCTAGACTGCATGCATTCTTAATTCTGCTGGCAGGAAGGACAAGTGTGACTACATGCGTGTGACAGTGTGGGTGTGCAAGCCTGCGACACACGTCAGGCTGTCCCCCCCCCCCCTCACCTCCTCCCCAGCACGATCCTGAGTGAAACCCTGCTGGGCTGAGGACACTTTCTCCATTGACTGGGTCCCAGGCTGGACCTTTGGCTACCCAGCCTTCTGTCTTTGGGCAAGTCACGAGTGACCTTGCCAAGCCTCAGTTTCCCCATCTAGAGAGGGAGGGTGGTCATCCTGGCCCTCCCTGCCCCAAAGGGGAACTGTAAGGAGGCGATCTGATGGCGGGCTGCCTCAGGCCCTCAGTTGACCCCTCTCATTGGCAGCATGGGGTCTGACCCCTGCAGAGAGCCTGAGAGGCAGGGTGGGTGGGTGCAGAAGTTTCTGGTTACTGTGGTAGTCAGGTGACATCCAGCGAGCTCTGATTCAAGGTGCCAGTGTGTACAACCCATCAAAACGTTGCCTGATCCCGCACAGCCATTGTTTCGTCCAACCCAACTCCCGGCGCTAGGTCAGGCTGCAGCCTGTTGTCACCCGTAACGTTTTCGTTGGCTCATGTGAGGACGTTCTTTGAACTCTCTGTGGTATTTGTGTTGCTATGGCACCATCTCCTGTCCTGACGGCAACATGTCAGGGGCGTGCTGATGGTTGGCGCTAAAGTACTGCAGGGACCCCCAGTTCTGGGGCAACCTCCTAGTTCGGTGGCTAAAAGCCCACGACTTGGAGCTGCTCTGCCCAAATCCCAGCTTTTTCGCCTCCTCCCAGCTGTGTGACCTTGGCCAAGCTTCTCCACCTCTCTGTGCCTCGGTTTTCTCACCTGTAAAACGGGCACCTGGGGTGTGTCTTTGGGAGGACAGCTAAAGGAGCTCCCCGCCACCTCTGTCATTGTTGCCAGTGTTGGTAAGAGGGACATGTACCTCCGTGGTCATGAGCAGGGCTCTGGAGGCCGAGCCAGTGACGGCCACGTGTATTGGAGTGGGTGTGGCGGACTCAGCACAGTGCCTGGCACACACGAAAGGCTTTAAAAAGTTGCTCTCTTAAAAAAGATAAACTGTTGCTGGCCCACCATTCGCCCGCCTGTTGTACTGTGGGGGCTTGCGTGTTGCTGTGATGTCACCAGTATTTCAAGTACCAGCTGGTCACCCGGTGTGAACAGGTTTCAAAAAGCTTCCAGACTAAGAACAGACCACAAAGAAAGAATAGGTTAAGTGTGGTCGTCACCTAATCCGGTGTCAATTTAAGGATTTAGCGTGTAGGGGTGGAGGCTAGGCTGTCAGCCTGGAGACAGCCAACAAGACTTCTGTGGGCATGGCTTTCTCCTGAGAATTCTGGGAAATCTGGTACTTTCTCCTTGGAGGTGGAAGACACCTCTCTCTGCTGCTCCCTGGAAGACATTGCAGAAGACAAGACCTCTGAAGCTGGAGATGCCACATGGAGACCCCTGCCAGCGCTGAGATGTTTCCAGTGACACCGGATCCAAACACTTTCTACCCACTGTCCTGTGATCTTCCGGCATTCGGAGTCATTGCATGTGCTTCATGAGTCTGAAGAGGACTTTATAGATTGATATCAGAAATATGGGCTAATATCAGACTTATGGACTTGATTTGGACTGGGCTGGGATATTTTCTCAATGCTCAGTTGCTCTTGTATATAAATATCTTTCTTAAACACATATGTGTGTTTATGAATTTGTTTCTCTAGTCTACCCGGACTAACACACTATCCATGTCTGAGGGATTAGCCACTGGAAACTATGAATCGCAGTGGAGAATTGTTGGGTATAGGCTGGACTATGAGTCTTGCCGTTTCAAAGGCAGTCAAAACGTGACTGAGGGAGAGTTACCTCTTCAAAGTAAAGGTGCATCTTGACGTGGATGGAGTAAAGCTTTCTGCACCTTTGTCTGCTGCTGGGCCATGACTGCAAGCATCCATTCATTGGCAAAGGATGAATCTCGGAAACCTGGAAGTTGTCAAACACAAAACGGCATGTATAAAGATGGGTATCCTAGGCAGTATCGGGGCAAGAGACTAGTGTCGGCTGTTGGCTATTTTGAATTATACAATCATATGGTTTACTATACCAGTGATGAAAAATTCAAGAGGAATGGCATTGCATCCTTTGTCAAACGTAACATTTCAGGATCAGTCTCAAAGCACAATGCTGCCTATGAGAGGATATTATCCATGTGCCTACAAGCAAGTCTATTAACCTAGCTATTATTCAAATGTATGCACCAAAGCTGGTGATGAATAAATTGAAGAAACAGACCAACTTCAGTCTGAAATGGATCAGACATGTAATCAACATGCATTCCTGGTGTTTGGTGATTGGCATGCAAACATTGGGAACAATGAGAAAGACCAGTGGTTGGAAAATATGGCCTTGCTGACAGAAACAGAGTTGGATGGAAATTTGCCAGACCACCGACTTCTTCATTGAAAAAAACCCTTTTCAACAACATAAACAGCATGGCCCTCACTCGATGCAATGCGCAGGAATCGAACTGACTACATCTTTGGGAGGAGATGATGGAGACTCACGATCAGTCACCGAAACAAGGCCGGGGGATGATTGTGGGACAGACCACCCACTGTCCGATGTAAGCTCAGGGGCAGTTGAAGAACATCAAAACAAGCTCACGAGAGCCAACATAGCCCCTTGAGTCTGTCCCATCTGACTTTGAGAACATCTCGAGAATGGATGCGCTGCATTGAACACTAATGACCGAGCTCTAAGGAGCTGTGGGATGACATCAGGAACACCATACGTAAAGGAAGCAGGAAGCAGAGGTCATCACAAAGCGAGGGAAGAAAGAAAAGACCAAAGAGGCTCTCAGAAGAGAGTCTCAAACCTGCTCTTAAACTCGTTGTTGTTGTTCGGTGCCATCAGTTGGTGCCAACCCATAGCGACCCTCTGCACACCAGAAGGACACACTGCCCAGTCCTGCACCACCCTCCCCACTGCTCCTGTGCCTGAGCCCATTGTGGCAGCCGCGTGGCAATCCACTAGTTGAAGGCCTTCCTCTGCCCATCCACTTTACAAATACGATGTCCTTCTCCGGGGACTGGTTTCTCTCGACAATATGTCCACAGTGTGTAAGACAATATGTCCACAGTGTGTAAGACAATATGTCCACAGTGTGTAAGATGAAGGTTTGCCATCCTGGCCTCTAAGAAGTGCTCTGGCTGCATCTCTCAGACAGATTTGTTTGTCCTGGAAACCGTGGTCCTTCCAATCTTCTGCTCCAGCCCCACAGTTCAAATGCATCAGATCCTCTACAGTCTTCCTTAGTCAATGTCCAACTTTCACGTGCAGACGATGCAATGGAGACGAACATGGTTTGGGGTCAGGAGCACCTTGGTTCTCAAAGCATCATCCTTGCCCCTCAATACTCTATAGAGTGCAGCAGATTGAATCTCTTAAACGTAGAGTGGGTGAATTGATGGCAGACATGATGAAGAAAGAGCAGCACGGACAAGGTGAAAGAGCAGCCCAAGAAGATGAGAGAAGTGTTATAATAAAACACGCAGACGTGGAGCAAAAAGAAGAGCCTCCCAGCGTTCACACAAGCTGAAAGAACCGGAGAAGACGTCGACGCTGCACTATGGGAAGATTCTACGGATAAAATATCGAATGATGTAGGAAGCATCGGAATAGGATGGAAGGATACACAGTCATTGTACCAAAAAGAATGGTCAGCCTTCAACCATCTGAAGAGGGCCCTATACGCTCCAGAAACGAGGGAGCCAAGGAACAAAATCACGCTGCACTGAAGGCACGAACAAAAAACAAAGCTCCAGGAATTAACAGAATCCGAAAACCAGGGGAAATGTTTCCACAAACGGATGAAGCACTATAATCCCTCACTCACCTAGGCTAAGAAAATGGAGACAGCTACCTGGCCAAGCAACAATAAGAGATCCACATTTGTGTCTATTCCGAAGAAAGGTGACCCAACGGAGTGAGAAAATTATCGCACAATGTCATTTTTATCACATGCAAGTAACATTTTGTGGAAGACCATTCAATAATGGTAGCAAAATTCCACAGACAGGGAGCTGCCAGGAATTCAAGCTGGATTCAGAAGCAGCTTTGGCAGAAGGGAGGGATCACGGCTGATGTCGGGTGGATCTTGGCTGAAATCAGGGAATGCCAGAAAGATGTTTGCGTGAGTCTTATTCACTGTGCCAAGACATCGGACTGTGTGGATCATGACCCACTATGGACGGCATGGATAAGAATGGGAATTCCGGAACACTTTATTCTGCTCCTGTTTGTTCCAATAGAGGGCCAGTGAACAAGAGGGAAATCCTCAATGAGAGGGACTGACATGCAGCCTCTGGCTGCACCAATGGGCTCAAACATCCCAAAAATTATAAGGATGGAGCAGGACCGGGCAACGTCGCATGTTGTTGTGCACAGGGTCACTATGAACTGGAACCGACCACCTCTATGGTCTCTAACAACAACAACATCAACAACATCAACAACAACGCTGCTGTTGATGTTCTTACTGATGTAGCTGGAATGAGGTAAGTATGTTACTGGTGTATTTCCCTGTCGGAGATCTCCAAGCTCCTGGTCTGGGGTCGGGAGCTAGACAGGGTGGTGGTGGGTGTTAGACCCTCTTGTCAGCCCTCAGGGCCTCGCGGGGAACTCTGAGAGCAGAAAAGCAACAGGCCATAGGCCCCAAAGCTTCCCTAGGGACTCAGTTGCCCTTGACGTTTGGTTCAACTATCAATTCCCCTGATGCATGTGCCCTGGTGTCAGGCAGGTGCTGGCCCTCAAGTCCCAAGACCTGGGTTTGAGTCCCAGACCTTATGACTGGCCAGGACTTGCCTTTGGCTCTTCCCAGCCTTGGTTTCCAAATCTTCCAAATGTACTGTGACACTGTGACCTCTACCTTTCCAGGATGCTGGGAGAGCATCCTGGGGCTTCACTGCTTTTGCCACTGACCTCCTGGAGCTTCCTCGTCTCATGTGTACAAAACCCACTGCTGGTGAATTGATTCCCACCCACCGCCACCCAGAAGGACAGAGTGGCCCTGCTCCACAGTTTCTGGGCTGTAAGTCTTGAGGAAGCAGACTCCCTCATCTTTCTCCCTGGGAACAGCTGGTGGGGTCAGTTGCCGACCTTTCGGTTAGCAGCCCAATGCTTAGCCCCCTGCACTACCAGGAGGCTAAAGGTCAGGCTGTTCTTGTGAGCGACCCTGGAGTTGTTGACCTCAGGCACCGCCCCACGCACTACGAAATGACCCCGCGCCATCCGCACAATGGGCCGTGGATAGAACCATTGCGAACCAGCGAGTTCGTGGGTTCATTTTTCAGAGGGAGCTCGCCAGGCCTGCCCATCGACATGGGCCGCGCTGGTCGAGCATCGAATCCACATCTCCTGCCTGGAAGGCCAAGATACCACCACTGAACCCCCACTGTGCCCTAAAACGAGATTACTCTGGGCACTCACGCGCTTGGCACACAGGATGAGAGAGCTGGCGGGGCTGAGCCACAGGACTGGGCCTTCACTAAGGGGAGGGAGACCCCTTCTCTTTCCCGCTGGCCTCAAACCCGCCCTCTTCTCCCTCCTACTCTAGTCTCCCCTCCTTGTCTTCTCTCCCTGCCAGCTCCCCTCGTGATTTCAGGTTAGCTGCGATGGCTCCCGTCTGGGGTCAGGGATGTGACCCGATGGTGTCTGGGCATATTCCTTTTGGGCCAGCCGCAGCCCCCCAGGGAGGCGGTCTGTGCTGGAGCCCATTGATCACTGGAGTCAGTGCCCAGATGCGCCAGGGCCTGGTCCTCTCGCAGATGCACTGGAGGGAGCAGGAGGGAGGGCCCTGCCTGCCTCCTCAGTCCCGCCCGGTGCTGGCTGTGCTCTCCCACGATGCTCCAGATTCTAATTAAGTGGAAAAGATATTTTTTGCTCCTTACAGTTCTCCGGTTATGAATAATGATAGTGGCTCATAAATGAAAATTGCCTTGCTATTTAAATTCTGTTTTTTTTTTTTGTTAAAAAAAAGGAAGTATGAAATCAGGGCTCTTGGGTCATTTGCAAGTTATTAATTTCAAGCGGAGCTCTTAGCTAGCTTATTAACGGTGAGGGTATTACAGTTGAGTTAAATGGTCGGGATATTAATTACCTTGCAGGCTTTTATGTATGGATAAATGGCTTATTTCCATGTTGGTGGGTGGTCCAGGTGGGAGAACATGCTCCCTCTCCTGGGAGGCTTGGCAGGAAGTGGGGCTGGTGAGTTGCTCTGCTGGTAGATGCTGTGTTCCAGGAATGGGCATTGGGACACTTTCTCCTGGACCTGCAGGACTCGGAGACCAGGCAGCTGAATGTGCACAGTGGCGGGGCCAGGTGTCTCAAAGGCAAGTCCCAGGTTGGTGAGTCAGGTGCTTCCCCTCCAATACTCAGGACTTAGTACCCTTGGCCTTCACCTCCACTGAGGACAGGCCAGGTGGAGGTGGGTCAACGTGGGGGCAGGCGCTATTTCAATTAGTCTAGCATTTCTAAAACTTCAGTCATTTCCTCTCTGTTTTGGCCACATCGACATACTGCCTGTTCTATAATTTACTTACTACTTTTATTCTCATTGACTCACTTTTAAGGAACTTAAATTTAGTTTAAGGGGAAACGCTTTATCACAGCCACAAATGGGAAGCCGGCATCCCTTGCCATAAATTCAAAGCATCATAAAACTGAGTATGTGACTCTTAAAATAACAAATGTCCATCCGTGCACCACCTGAAAGCAACTCCTGCCCGGTGGAAGACCTGGGGTAGACTAGAGAAAGGACTTCCTGACCTGGTGGTCTGTCCAGATCAGTGGGGGTCAGGGGACACTCAGGATGGAAAAGGGTGGGGGAAGAGGCGAGCAGGTAACCCACCCAGGGTTCTTTCAAACAAAGTAATGGGAAAGCCCCAGGGAAGAAGTCAGATCTGGGGAATTTCTGTATATTTTTAACTTTAGGGAAAACATGTAAATGATATGCAAATTCCACACCAGCCAGTATTTACTCTCTGGGGAGGCCAATTAGCCAGGTGCACTGAATTGGGAGTGTGGTTAGCCTGCCTGGGACACCAGTTCTCATCTAATTCTTGGGTCCTCAGGAACCACAGCTGGGGGCAGGGGTGACCCAGAGTGCACCAGACTGGGAGTTAGCCAGGCTGTGCTGCTACATGGCTCTGTGACCATGGACAGGTCCCTGGGCCTCTCTGGACCTCCGTTTTCGTTTCTGCACACGAGGGGTGTCATGGATTGAATTATGTGTCAGCTTGGCTGAGCCATGATTGTCAGTATTATGTACTGACCGTCCGTTTTGTCACCTGGCACGCTGATTACCCTGTGTGCTGTCAGTCCTAACCCAGGCGACATCAAGGAGCCAGGACTGGTGTGGCTAGGTGCCCTGGAGCTGATTCACAGTGCCCCTATGCATAGAGTGAAACCCTGCCTGGGCCGCGTCTCCTCGCCGTAGCTGCGTCTGGGCCCATTGCTGGGTCCATCCCTCTGGTCAAGGATCTTCTTCTACTTCACCAAGCACGATGCCCGTCCTGGCAATGTGTCCAAAATAGGCAAGACGAAGCCCTGTCTTCCTCATTTCTGGCAAGCACCGCCCTCTGGCTGGGCTTCTTCCCGTGCAGATTGGGTTGCTCTTCTGTCAGTCCACACTGCTTCCAATGATCATTCAACACCGTAATTCTAAGGCATCAACTCTTCCTTACGGATTGTCCAGGTTTCCCATGCATGGTTGAAAATGCCGTGGCGTGGGTCAGGCACATCTTGGTCTTCCAAGCGACGTCTTTGATCGTCAACACTTTAACGAGGGCTGGTGCTCCAGCTCGTCCAGCATCGCGTGCCCCTGGACTTCCTGACTGCTGCTTCCGTGAGGATCGATTGTGGATCCAACACAATGAAATCTTCGACACATCGATGTGGTCTCTTGGTCCAGTTGGGAGGAGTCTTGTTTTCTTTACATTGAGTTGGAATCCAGGTGGTAGGCTGTCGCCCTTGATCTTCGTTGGCATGGACTTCAAACCCCCCTCACGCTCAGCAAGCAGGGTTGTGCCATCTGCGTATCACAGCTCGTTGATGAGCCTCCTCCTAATTCTGACGCGGCAGTTCCTTCATATCGTCTGGTTTCTCGGATTATTGACTCAGCACACAGACCAGAGAGGTATGGTGAGACGATAGAACGGGACATACACCTTTCCTGATTTTAAAATATGCAGTATCCCCTTGCTTTGTTCAAAAGACTGATGGTGTGTGTGTGTGTGTGTGTGTGTGTGTGTGTGTGTGTGTGTGAGAGAGAGAGAGACAGACAGACACACACACACACATACACGCAGAGAGCTAAAAGGTCTCCGAGGGGTATGGACATACTTACTCCCTAGATCTACCTGTACTTGAAGCAGCTCAATCTCCTACAGACTTTTCCAGCTGGTGAAGCTGTCAAATACCAGTTCCCCGTGAGCTGGCTTATGATACGCTTTCATCGTTTGTGATTGCAAGTCACCAGCTGGTCTAGCATCTTTCTTTTAATCTTTTTAAAATAAAAACTTCAATTGTATCAAGTTTTAAATCTTTTAATCAATTTAATGAACACACATTCAACATTTACCGCAGCCCAAGTAGTTCCAGACAGTAAGCTCTGTTATTGTTCCAATTTCATGGGTGAGAGACTGAAGTTTGGAGAATTTAAGTGGTTTTGTCCCAGGTCATTCAACCAGTAATTGCAGAACTGGAATTTAAATCTTGCCTTGTCTGTTTCCAAAGACTTAGCCAGCTATTGCCAGGAGTGAGGAAGGAGCCCTGATAGCGTAGGGGGTGACGAGTTGGACTGTCAACCCAAAGGCCAGCAGTTCGAAACCATCTACCTCTCTGTGAGAAAAAGATCAGGCTTTCTGTCCGTGAAGACTCGCACAGAGCCAGTTTCAGAAACCCACAGCGGCAGCTCAACGCTCTTGCTGTCGACTTGGTTGGCGGCAGCGAGGGAAGGGATCTCTGGGTGGTGCTGATGGTTGAAGGTTCAACTACCAAATGGAAAGGTTGGAAGTTCAAACCCGCCCAGAGGTGCCTCAGAAGAAGGGCCTGATGATCTATTTCCCAAAGGTCCAGCCCTGGGAACCCGATGGGGCCGCTCCACGCGGCACTCGCGGGGTCGCCAGGAGTCCGAATGGCCAGCAGCTGCCACGAAGCCCCCCTCCTCCCCCCGGGGTCTGGCCGAGGAGAGGCCAGCTTCTTCAGACACCGTGCGAGTCACGGAGGCAGCAACAGTAGCTAAGAACTCGTTGTGCCCCAGCAAGAAGCTATCACTTGACACGGATGATCAGAGCACTTGCGTTTTATCCCCTCTTCACCGAGAGAGAAAACGAGGTTCAGGAAGATGAAGTTCCTTGCCCAGGGCCACACAGCTAGGAAGTGTTGGATCATGGCAACAATGCCCACTTGAGCATCCGATGCACTTGGCACTGGGATTGCATCTTTTCTGTTCCTGGGGATGTCAAAGCCTCCCAGGCCATTCATGGTGAGAAGTAACTGGTGTTCAATGACCACCAGCTGGGTACCCGGCTCCTTCCCGGGAAGCCAGAGCCCCGGATCAGGGGCCCAGCTGACCTCAGAGAAGCAGAGCTCAGGGTGGGCTGTGCGCAGGGCGCAGTCAAGGTGGAGGTAGCTTGACTTGGCGGCGGCCGAGTCAAACAGCACTGCTGCTGCTGTGGCTGCTGGTGGTGGGTGGGAGGGAAGGGGGAGGTGGGAGAGAATGCAGAGAAGATGGTGCTGGGGACCCAGGGCTAGCCCGGGCTGGAGACGAAGTCGCAGCTTGGTCTTTGGAGGTGCGCCACGGTGTTCTTGACAGGGGCACCTCAGCACCCCAAGTTCTCCAGGGTCCTGCTTGTTCGGCTAATCACGTGAAAAAGGCTGCACTGGTGTGGCGAATGCACAGGACGCGCCACTGTTTGGGGATGGTGATGTCATTGCTTCCAAAGCTCCTTGACCTAGACAGAGCTGACGCCGAGAAACAAAGGCTGGTGCCAGGCGCCGTCTGGTTGAAACCGGCTCACGGCTGCTCTCCACACAGCAGAGCGAAGCGCTGCCCGGCCCTGCGCCATCCTCCCAGTCGTTCGACGTTTGAGCTCCTGGCCGCAGCCACGGTGGCAGGCCATCTTGTTGACGGTCTTCCTCTGGCTCATCCCTCCTGTTTTGGCAAGCAAGATGTCCTTTTCCAGGGACTGGCCTCTCCTGATGACATGTCCAAAGTCCATGAGACCAAGTCTCACCGTCCTTGCTCCTGAGGCGCTTTCTGGCTGCGCTTGGGAGACAGGTTTGTTGGTCCTTCCGGCAGCCCATGGCATTTCCAGTGTTCTTCTCCAGCATCATTGGTCAAAGGCCTCGATTCTTCTTCGGCCTTCCCGACTCAATGCCCAGCTTTCACACGCAGAGGAGACGATGGAAAAGACCAGGGCGTGGGCCAGGTGCACCCTAGACCTCAAACCCCTTGGTTACTAAGGAACCCATCTCTTCAGGAAGACTGTGGATCCCCAGCGCCCGCCTGGGTGCGCACAGAGCAGTGCCAGTGAGTGCTCACGGGTGAGAGACCCACAGCAGAGCTTCCTTGGGCTGCTGGCCAGGCAGGGGGTTGGTGGCACTGGAGGGGGCACTCCGGGAGGAGAAGGGACTTCCCCAGCTGAGACAGTGTCCTACCCACGCCTGCTCCTCCAGGCACATTGTGAAGACACCTCTCACCGGCTGCTCTTTCAGTGTGTGCCTGGTGTGCGGAGAGCGGGGACCTGCTGGGAGAGCAGTGGGGTGGGAGGCCCTAACCTGTACTTCCTCCCTAGAAAGTGGCGTTGTGTCCTCGACGGCCCGGGAAGCTGCTCTGTGTGTGTGCGTCTGTGTGTGATGCTTGCAGCTGAAGCCACAGATCCACCACACCCCACTGCGGTCTTCCCAGCTGGACAAGTCAGCTAGGTGCTTCCGCTCCCTCCTTGTTCCCAAAGCATGTTCCAGTATTGTGGCTTGCCCAGGGTGGAGGGCTCTGGTCAGGCAGCAGCCTCCAGACCTGCTGGTGGCAGAAGATGGCCCAGGTACCTGGATCCTGTACAGACACTGGAGACAGAGGGAGGAAGCCCTACAACACTCTCTGAGCAAGCTCCCTTGCTGCCCAGGAGTTCTTCCTGAGGTCTAACCCAGGTCTCTTATGCTGCTGGTAGAAACGAATTCCTGGCAGACATGACCTTGACCAGGCCGTTGGATCCATGCTGCTGGGCCCAGCACTGCCCACCCTGCAAATGTTGTGCTGGTGAGGTGTATATGTTGGGGGTGGGGGGGCGGGCGGAGAGAGCAGCCGTTTTCCTCTTCTCTCCTCACGCCCTTTTTCTCCGCTGAACTGAGCAAAGGAAGTCATCACCGTGGCGGTTTCATGAACTAGGAAACACACCACAAGCCACACAAACGCAGCCCAGCTGACGGCAAAGTAACAGTGTTTGATTGCCTTGTCTTCATGGCTGAGAAGGAGGCGGCTGTCTCTGCCTTTGCCTGGCTCCGAGCATCTCTCTGTAGCTGGGCTGGTGGTGGCCCGGCTGAAAGTGACTTTGGCGGCACTGCAGGTGCACCCCACTGCAGGTGTACTCCACTACATGTGCACCCCACTGCAGGTGCACCCCACGATAGGTGCACCCCACTGTAGGTGCACCCCACCATAGGTGTACCCCACTGCAGGTGCACCCCACTGCAGGTATACCCCACTGCAGGTGTACCCCATGGCAGGTGTACCCCAGTTCAGGCAGGGCCCCTGCAGGGCAAGATGGGGAACCTGAGGCCCAGAGGGGGTCTAGACCTAGTCCTTTATTCAAGGTCACCCCTAGGACTTTGGGCTGACAAGCTTTTACTGATCCTGCAGAATGATCGGAGACCTGAAAAATATTTATTGGCTACCCAGTGGGAAAAGAAAACGGGGAAATTGAAATTAATAAACGGTCAGTGTCTCACATCAGGTCAGCCTCATTCGTGACTGCATTTGGGACTCATAAATGTGTCACTACGTGTGAAAGCCATTTGTCAGCTCCCGGTTCCCACTTGGCAACGGTCCCCGAGTGGGCCAGGGGATGGAGGAGAAGGCACAGCCAAGGGCCCATTCAGCCAGTGCCTGGTCGCCAAACAACTCCGGGAGTAAGAGTACGAACAAAGAGGATGCTGTGGGCAGAGCGTGGTCGGATGTGGGCTGTGGCTCTGCTCTGATGCTGACCCAGGCCTGCCCCCCACCCCATCGGGACACTTCAGGCTCCTTCAAGGCCTGTGACCCTCACATGGCTGAGGCTGGGGTCTAGAGGACAAGA
>NW_022111357.1:33265809-33267530 GCF_000313985.2 Echinops telfairi
GCCTGGGGACTGGATTTGAGCTGGTTTGCTGCAGACACCTGTGAGGGTGGTGGCCCATCTCTGGTTCCCTGTCATGTCTTAGACTGACTCTGCCATGGGGAGCCGGGTGACCTTTGGTAAGGCACGTGCCCATTAGGGGTCTCAGTTCCTTCACTTGACAGTTGGTGGGGGGTGGGAGGGGGTCAATGCCTCTGTTGACATGTGACAGCAGGGAGGGAGAAATTTCTCCCGGAGACCTCCCCTCTTCCCAGCTGAAGAAGACTCAGAGAAGGGGAGGGGTCCAGGCAAGGTCACAAGAGAGCAGGGAGGATGGGGTGGATGTAGGGAGGTAGGACCCCTTTTAGAGTCCCCACAGCACCCCACTTCCACTCCCCCTCTCCGCCTCCAGGGGAGACTGGGGGCCACAGCTACAGTGAAGGGCCGCGGATCCGGGGCCCCAGGCCACCAGGAGTGGGACGTCTCTGTAGAGAGACTGCTCCTCCAACAGTTCCTGCTCCGGGGCTCAGGAACTCCCTCCCACCCTCCCGGGAGCGGGACCTGGAGCGAGACTCCAACCTCCTCCCCGAGGCTCACGTTCCTCCGGCCAACCGGATCGAGACAGGCTCTGCCAACACCAATAGTTCCCTTAGACCTGCCACCCTAGCGGTGGCACCTGGCGGCCATTTCTCAGGGCCTGGGCGTCCTCTGGAGTCCCTAGGTGGGGCGCAATTGGGTCAGTGTTTGGGCACTGGGCAACATGATGGCATTTGAGTCACCTCGGGAGAAAGGCCTGGCTGTCCGCTCTGAACCATTCGTCGCTGAAAACACTCTGAAGCATCGTTCTGCTGGGACACGCGTGGGATCGTTCTGCTCGGACACACGCGGGATTGTTCTGCTGGGACACGTGTGAGATCGTTCTGCTGGGACACGTGTGGGATCGTTCTTCTGGGACACGTGTGGGATCGTTCTGCTGGGAGACGTGTGGGATCATTCTGCTCGGACACATGTGGGATCGTTCTGCTCAGACACACGTGTGAGATCGTTCTGCTGGGACACGTGTGGGATTGTTCTTCTGGGACACATGTGGGATCGTTCTGCTCAAACACACGTGTGAGATCGTTCTGCTGGGACACACATGGGATCGTTCTGCTCGGACACGCGTGGGATCGTTCTGCTGGGACATGCATGGGATCGTTCTTCTGGGACATGCGTGGGATCGTTCTGCTGGGACACGTGTGGGATTGTTCTGCTCGGACACACATGTGAGATCATTCTGCTGGGACACGTGTGGGATTGTTCTTCTGGGACACGTGTGGGATCGTTCTGCTGGGACACGTGTGGGATTGTTCTGCTCGGACACACATGTGGGATTGTTCTGCTGGGACACATGTGGGGTTGTTCTTCTGGGACACATGTGGGATCGTTCTGCTCGGACACACGTGTGGGATTGTTCTGTTGGGACACACGTGGGATTGTTCTGTTGGGACACACGTGGGATCGCCATGAGTCTGAATGAATTTGATGGTTTGTTTTTTTTCAGGGTGTAGGGGGGGAGGAGGCTCTGCTGCCTGAGGCTCCCACCTGCCATCTGGGGGGAGCTGTCGTCTGCCTGTGATGTGTCACCCAGGAAGCCACTCCATGTGGAGCGGATGAGCACACATGCCTACTCCACTCCAGGTTGTGGAGAGGGGACAGGCCTGGTGCAGAAGCACGGCCCCTCCTGCCCGGCCCGAGCTGGCCCA
>NW_022111357.1:33268537-33270361 GCF_000313985.2 Echinops telfairi
CAGCGACACTCATGTACGTGTAAAGAGCATTCTCTCAAGGAGTGATTATATATGAAGAAGGCATCTCCGCCCAGCTCAACTCAAGTCCGTAAGTCCGATGCCGGCCTCTAAGTCTCCCTCCAGACTCACGTAGCTGCGGGCCGGTGGTGCAGAAAAGTGAATCAGGCCGCAGGAGGACCGCAGGCTGGGCGGTGGGTGCAGTGTGGTGTGGATCCAAGGCTGGTGGGAACATGGCCGAGGGCTGCCAGCTCTCAGGCTCAGGCGGCCCACCCGGGGCACCCCTGGAGGCAGACACAGAGTCCCAGTGAAAGTCCAGTGAGGAGGAAGGTGAACTGCGGGGGAGAGAGAGGGAGAGAGGTCATTTCTGTTAGTCTTCCTCTTACACAGAAGGCTTTCCGTGCCGTCAGGCTGACATGATGGACAGGTCTGACTCCACCCCTCGCCAGGAGGGTCTAGTTGGCATAATCCCTGACTACCACCGCGGTCACCTTTTTTCTTTCTTTCCCAGCAGCGGTTTTATTGGCATTTAATTTACATGTCATACAATAGTCCAATAATCATCCAATCACATCAAGAAGAACTGTACAATCACTACCACATCAATTTTAGAACCTCCCCTCCCCTCCCAGGGTTAAATCGCCTTTAAAATGAGTTGTTCGTGGGTGAAGGGAGACGTCAGTGTAAGATATGACAAAGTAATAATAATTTATAAATTATCAAGGGTTCATGAGGGAGGAGGGGAGGGAGGGAAAAATGAGGAGCTGATACCAAGGGCTCAAGTAGAAAGCAAATGTCTTGAGAGTGATGAGGGCAAGAAATGTACACATGTGCCTGACACCATGGGTGGATGGATGGATTGTGGTAAGAGTTGTATGAGCCCCAATACAATGATTTAAAATAAATAAGTAAATACAATGAGTTGCTCAATCACAAGCAGTTCTAGTCCTCCCTCCCCCTCCCCGTTCGTTATTTGCTCCTGAAATCCCCTCACCCTCCCTGTCTGCCACCCCCCACCCGTGTACCAGTTATCATCTCTATGCATCCCCTCCTCCTGTGCTTCACAAACTGGGAAACGCAACAGACACAATAAAAGCGAAACAAAAGTAAGGTGGTAAGGATTAAAAAATAATAATACAAAGACAAAAATACAAATAATGAGTAAGAAAGAAAAGACATCCACGTTCAAAAAGCCAGGGAAGACATTTCTGTCATGGAACAAATAAGAGATACTTGCACCCAGAACAAATTCGAGTTCCATCAACAGGGAGGTCAACTGGCCAAGTATTGAGTTGGATCCAGCAACTCCAGGAGTACAGTGGTCTTTGCCTGACAGTCAGGCTGTTTGGTACTCTTGCCTGTGGCTAGAGGGGATCTGCCAGCGGCTCAGTCTGACTAGATTCTCTGCAGGTGGGTTTGGGGCTCCCACAGTCCTTTGTAGCCTTCTACCAACTGGGTGTTCATGATTTTACCTCTGACACTTTTCCCTTTGCCATATTCGAATTTTGTAATTGTCATCTTTGGATCACACAACCTGTGTGCTTCCTCCATGTGGACTTAGTTGAATACAAGTCTTCAAGGCCCCAGACACGATTCCAGTTGATAGCAGGGGCACCATCTGCTTTCTTCACTGCACTTTGCTGTAGCACCCTTATCTTCAGTGATCATTTCATGAACGATCGATCGATCGAGCAGGACCACGTCACCAGAACTAACTGCTCTTGAATTGGGGCTAGAGGCAAGTAGGAGCCCAGACTCCATCTGTTTGTCCATGGGGTTTGCAGGTCTCAGGACAAATATCACAACCCTATAAGACCAATAGCAGCC
>NW_022111357.1:33271401-33272993 GCF_000313985.2 Echinops telfairi
ACATTTCAGAGCCCTGTAGGCAGAAGGGAAAGGGAGGCCCTCCCAGAAGTTCGTGTGACTGGGGTCCTCTGCAGGGCTCGCCAGGGCAGGTTCTCAGAGCACGGGCTCAGCTGCGCGGCGGGCCTGTCTGACCGGCCCCTGCTGTCCGGTCTTCCTGCAGCTGGTTCAGGACCTGCTCTAGGTCCCACCCATCCTGGTTCATCTACGGCCTCTCGAGGCCCTTCATCTTCTCAGGGGGCTTATGCAAGTCCCGGTCTCTAACTCTGAGCTTGTTTCTGAGTTCCAAGGTCGCGGACACTCCTGCCCACGGGGCTTCTCCACCTGGACAGCCCGGGGTCCTTCAGACTCGACACAGCCAAACGGACTCACCAGCTTGCTTCCACATGCCTCCTCACGGCCCAGTCTCTCCAGACCAGGGAATGGCAGAGACACACACGCTATAAACACATTATGAACACACATTCCTGCTAGTGTCCAGAGGATGTGCGGAGTTAGCAGGGTCACGCCATAAAATGGACATAGGTGGGCGGGAAGGTGTCTTGGAGAAAGTGACCTTTGACCTGAGAGCTGAGTGAAGAGATAGAGCCAGCTTTCCAAGCCAGGAGCACAGGAAGTGCAAAGGCCCTGGGGTGGGGTCACTGCCAGCCCCAGGCAAGGTGACCGAAGGGGACCATGGTTGAGAGGCCAGCGGGTATTGGATCATGTGTGCAGCCGAGTTTGACTTCCTTTGCAGGGGCATCTGGAGCTACTAGCAGTGTCTGTGAGTGTGTGGGACTCTGTGCATGTGAGGGTGTGAGTGGTGTGTATGTCTGAGTGTGTGTGTCTCATGAGGCTGTGAGAATTGTGCATGTCTGAATGTGTCAGTGTTGTGTATCTGAGTGTGCGAGAGTGTGTACATTTGTGTGAGTGCTGTGTGTAGGTGAGTGTGTGTGAACGCCATGAAGGTGTGAGTGTTGTGTATGTCCGAGTGTGTAAGGGTGTGAGTATGTGTCAGTGTTGTGTGTCTGAGTGTGTAAGTGTTATGTGGTTCTAAGTGATGTGTGTATGTCTGAGTGTGTTTGTGTGTGAGCCTTGTGAGGGTGTGAGTGTTCTATGTGTCTGGGTGTGAGAGTGTGGGAGCATGTGTGCCAGACAGGATCTGATTTATGTTTTGAAAGTGCTCCTATAGAGACGTTAACGTGATTAATAATCACCTCGGGGCCTGGCAGGGGAGGCTGGGGGAAGTGGAGAGCTAACAATGAGTATGGGAAAGAAAAAGTGTTCTGAAATTGATTCTAGTTGATGATGGCACAGCTCTTCTTAATATGATTGTATGATATGTGAATTACATCCCAGTAAAACGTTTTTGAAGTGTCCCTGTCTCCTGGGTGGATGGGGGAAGCCGGGGGCATGTTGGGGGCTGATCCACTCGGAGAAGGAGGTTCAGAAGCAGGGGTGGGTCAAGGAGCTGGGCGAGCTGGGTTATATTTTGCAAAAAGAACTGGTGAGACTTGCTAATTGGACATGGGAGCAGGACAAAGAGGAATCCAGCCTGATGCTTGGACTTTTGGCCTGAGCTACTGAGACCAGGTTTTAGGGGAAATTGAAATTTC
>NW_022111357.1:33273612-33282052 GCF_000313985.2 Echinops telfairi
ATCTATCTATCTATCATCTATCTATAGCAGGCAGAATAAAACCAAAGAGAACCAAACCCCCCACCAAAATCTGATCAGGTATTAATCCCTGTGTCCTCTAAAAGCTAACTTCTAAGGGTCTTGGCAGAGTGGCTAGGTTGTGGATTCTGAGATGGGAAACTGGTGTGCTGGGCTGTCCAGGGGAGCCCGAAGGACAAGCCCCTGGACCCTCGGGAGAGAGGCAGAGGGAGAGGGGGCACAGACAGAAGGGGAGGATGGCAATGTGACCATGGAGGCAGCTTGACCACAAGCCAAGGATGGCTGCCAGCTCCAGAAACAGAAAAAGGCAGGAACAGACTCTCCCCTAGAGCCTTGGAGGGGAATGCGGACCTGTTAACACCTTGGTTTTGGACTTCAGGCCTCCAGGATGCCGAGAGAATAGATTCCTGTGATTTCAAGGCACCATGTGGATGGTAATTTGTTACAGCTGCTACAGGTAATGAACTCATCATGCGTTATGGATTACATTGCGTCCCCTTAGCATCCGTCTCCACCACTAGTCTGTCAGCGTGTTGGCTGGTGCGGGCCTGCCTGTCGCTGACACGGGATGTTTGTCACCGGCATTGCAAACACTCACAGGGTCACTTGGCTGCAGTGGCTTCCAGTCTAAGGCAGACGAGGAAGCAGAATTAGCCCTTGTAAACCTCTGAAGGACAACAGAACACTGTCTGCTATAGAAGATGGGTCCCGCTCCCCGGGTGGTGGCACCCAGAAGATGACCGGAGAACGGCCTCCTAGAAGTACAGTGGACCTCAGCGACACGGATGGAGCAAGGCTTTCGGGACGCGTGTTTGCTGACGAGGCACACTCAGAAGGAGAAGAAACCGTGGCAAATGTCTATTAATAATGAATTGGCATTTGGAAGGTACGAAGTATGAATCGGAGAAACTTGCTGTTGTTAGGCGCTGAGCGTTGGTTCCCACTCATCGTAAGCCTGTGCACCACAGAATGAAACAGCACCTGGTCCTGGGCCACCCTCACAGTCCTGGGTCCGTTTGAGCCCATCCATGCAGCCGCTGTGTCCATCCATCCTGTTGAAGGGCTTCCTCTTTGCACTACCCCATTACTTTACCAAGCATGCTGTCCTTCTCTAGGGACTGGTCTCTCCTGACAATGTGTCCAAAGTATGTGAGGCAAAGTCTCACCATCTTTCCCTCTAAGGAGCATTCTGGCTGTACTTCTTTGGGCAGTCCACGGTGCTTCCTATATTCCTCGCCAGCACCACACTTCCAATGCCACCGTTCTTTTTTGGTCTTCCTTATTCGATGTTCATTTTCAGGTGCATATGACGTGATGGAAATTCCATGGCGTGGGTCAACCTTCAGAGTAACATCCTAGCTTTTCCACCTGCAAAGAGGTCCTGCGCGGCTGATTCACTCAATGCAACGTGCCTTTTGACCTCCTGATGCTGATGGTGGATGCAAGGAAGACAAAGTCCTTGGCAGCTTCAATCTTTTCTTTCTTTATCACGATGTTACCTATTGGTTCAGTTGTGAGGATTTTGCTCTTCTTTACATTGAGTTGTCATTCATTCTGAACACTGCCATCCTTGATCTTCATTGACAAGTGCTTCAAGTCCTCCTCCCTTTCAGGAAGCAAGGTTGTGTCGTCTGCATACTGTGGGTTGTTAATAAGCCTTCCTCCAATCGCGTTCTCC
Organism: Echinops telfairi; assembly: GCF_000313985.2. NCBI lineage: Eukaryota > Metazoa > Chordata > Mammalia > Afrosoricida > Tenrecidae > Echinops > Echinops telfairi. The sequence continues at coordinate 33,275,309 of NW_022111357.1, forward strand.
TCCATATAATCCAGCTCCTCTGATGATTTGCTCAGCCTACAGATTGAACAAGTAGGGTGAGAAGATGCAACCCTAATGCACACCCTCATGATTTGCAACCACACAGCGTGCCCCTGTTCTGTTCACACAACTGCCTCCTGATGCATGTACAGGTTCTGCATGGGCACGATGTAGTCTTCCGGGATTCCCATTCTTCTCAAGGCTATCTATAGTTTGCTGTGATCCGCACAGTCAAGCGTCTTAGTATCCTCAATCATTCAAAACTCACTGCCATTTCATCAATCCTGACTCATAGTCAATAAAACACAAGTAAACATTCTGGGCTTTCAGTCAAAGTCCGCCTGACATTAGCAATGATATCCCCCTTCCCCCATCCTCTTCTGCATCCGACCGGAGCCTCTGGCAGGTCCCTGTCAACGCACCACTGCAACCATCGTTGATGGTCTCCAGCAAACATTTCCTTGCATGTGATATTAATGAGATTGTTCTACAATCCGAGCATTCTGCTGGGTCACCTTTCTTTGGCATGAGTACAGCTATGGATCTCTTCCAGTCAGCTGGCCAAGTGGCTGTTTTCTAAATGCCCTGGCATAGATGAGTGAGTGCTTCCAGGGTCTCATCAGGAACCTTGGGAGTCGTCAACATGACAGTGCATCGATACAGCTGTCCCAGGCATTCGTGACTTGAAAGGCCAAGAAGGTGTGTTTCAGGTTTGTATCCTTTGACTGTATTCATTCGACCAGCATGCCGAGCAAATAGTCTGAGACGACGGACCACGTGTAGAAGAGTGTGTCGTCAGGGTCGGAGGCAGGCTCATCAACACCCTGCGGCATGCAAGCGACACAGCATTGCTTGTTGAAGTCCGGCCACAACGCTCCTTAAAGGCAAGGATCAGTCTCACGTGCTTCGGACATGCCATCAGGAGAGGCCAGTCCCTGCAGAAGGACATCGTGCCTGGTCAAGCAGAGGGGCCGTGAAAGGGAGGAAGGCCGTTAGCAAGATGGACGGACACCGTGGCTGCAACCGCAGCTCACACGAGGACCACTGTGACGTCAGTGAGCACCTGATGGCATTTCTTCTGTTGTGTGTGAGGCCGCTGCGAGTCGGTGTGAACAACAACTTGTTGAAAGCCGAGAGGGCTTGACGCACTTACTGATGACGGTCAAAGACACAATTTAAACATTTGAAAAACAATAATGACATGAATGACACTGAGTACAAGGAGGAAAAGAAGCTGGCCGCCTTTATTATGGATTCCAACTCAGTGTAAAGAAACCAGAAACCCTCACAAGGGGTCCAGTAGACCACGCCATCCTAAACGGGGAAAGCATCAAAGGTTTCATTTAACTCGGACCCCAGTCACCGCTCACGGATGGACGCAGCAGTCACGACATCCAGGGGCAGAGCTGACGCTCAGGAACTCTCTACATGGCCACAGAGCAAGGACGTCACTTTGAGGACTAGGGTGCACCTGACCCAGGCCAAAATATTTTTACTGTCCTCCTCTGAAAGGTGGACCAAGCATAAGGAAGACCAAAGAAGAACGGTGCCTCTCAGTTAGGGTGGTGTTGTCTTGTTAGGGGCCGTCAGCCGGTTCTGATTCATACCATTGAAACACTCGCCGGCCCGCGCCATCCTCACCATCACCATCGCTACGTGTGAGCCCAGGGTCGCAGCCACTGTGTCCATCCGTCTTGTTGGGGATCTTGCTCTTTCTCGCTGCCCCTCTCCTTTGCCAAGCGCGAAGTCCTTCTCCAGGGCGTGGGCTCCCCTGACAACGAGTCCACGGGTGTGTGAGGAAGTCTCACCACCCTCCTCTCCAAGGATGCACTTCTTCCAAGACACATTCGTTCGTTCTTGGGGCAGTCTGTGGTACTTTCAGAGTTTGTCCCCAGCACTCCTGTTCAAATGCATCGACTCTTCTCTGAGTTTCCTTATTCATAGTCAAACTCTCACCTGCAGACAGGTGATTGAAAATAGCATGTCTTGGGTTAGGCACAACTTAGTCCTTAAAGCAACCTTTTAAAAGAGGTCTTTGCATCCGATTTGCCTAACGCAACACATCGTTTGATCTCTTGATTGCTGCTTCTGTGAGCACTGATTGTGGATCCGAACAAGACGAAATCCTTAACAACTTTAAGCTTTCTCCATGTACCACGTTACTGCCGTGAGGATTGTGGTGTCTTTACAGTGAGTTGTCACCCGTACGAAAGGCTGTGATCTTTTTTTCCCCTCTCCTTGTTATTCGTGTGATTGTTTTTAATGTGGCAAGAGTATACACAATAAAACACCCTCCAGTTCCACAGCTTCTGCACGGACAATTCAGTGCCATTGATTATACTCTTCATGTGGTACAGCCATTAGTGACATCCTTTTACAAGCTATTCCACCACCGTCAGCGTAAACTCAGTGTTCCCTGAGCAACAACTCTTCCACCTGCAGCATGGTTCCTCTTCCCTCTTCCTAGACAGTCCCTTGACGTAGTGTTCGCAAATCATACACTTCCATAGTTACATCGCTTTAAAAAGACGTGCATAGACATCATCGCAATCACAATCCGTTCTAATGTTCCCTCCCCTCTTGCACTCATTGTTTGCTCCCCAAATCCTCCCCACGCCCCCTCCACGTCCCTGATAAGCCATTGCATCACTTCCTGTCTCTTTGCATCCACTCCCTCTGTGCTTCCCAAACTGGGAAACCCAACAGAAACACGGAAAAGAACCAAGGAACGTCCAAACCCAAACCACTGCAGGTGAGTCACTTCTGAGCCCTGGTGGGCCTAGAGGACAGAGCGGGACTCTCTCCCCGGGGTCCTGCAGCTGTCGTCTTGGTGGAAGGGGACGGCCACAACTTGTTCCCATGGTGCGCTGGTGGTGGGTTCGAACCACACCCTTTCAGCCAGCACCTGAGTCTTAGTCCTAGGGAATGTCTAGGACTAGGGACAGGAAAGAGTCAACATATCGAAGACCCTGTTTGGCTTCCAGATCTGTGAGGAAATGAATGTTGAGTCTTTAAATCAGCCCCGCCTCTGTCAGAGCAGCCCCAGGAGACTGAACTTCAAGCACGAGGCAGGAGAGGGGAGCCTGGGGCTCTGACGAGAAGGCAGGGACACGAGGTGGACAGTGGCGCGTGCTCTGCTCCTCCTTGGACTGTGAGCTTCCTCAGGGCAAGACGGGGTCTTCTTGTTACCCCCCCACCCCTACCCCACCCAAGGGCTTAGGGGTGGGGAGCCGCTCCTAAGTCATTGAGCTACCTAGTTCACTTATTCCATTAACACAAGCAAACAAACAAACAAACAAACAATTGCAGAGCGCTTACTCTGTGCCTGTCTCTCTGCTTGAAGGGCAGGCAATGCAGCCATATCCAGAGAAAAATGTACAAGGTCACGAGGGACAGTGACAAGAATCAGGAAGGAACAGTAGAGCAAACTACTGTACAAGGACAACGAGCACTGGAAGAGGGCTTTGAAGACCGGTGGACAGAGGCCTGAGGGCCGGTGGGTGGCTGCCTTGGGAGAGGAGCAAAGAACAGCAAGTGCCAAGGCTCCAGGTGGGAACCATAGACTACCCCCCCACCCCCACCCCATCCCCATCCCCTGCAGGTGGCTAATGGGAGCTGACTGCCCCTTTCCCAAGTTCCCGCTCCTTCCAGGCTAAGCAGTGAGAGTTCCGTATCTTGAGCCTTCTCTAGTAGGAACATCCTTCCGTCCCCCCCTGATTTCTAGGTTCTAGAAGGAGCCCTGAGTGGAGGGGAAGAGAGAGGGGGAGCCTCACGAGTCCTCAGGCGGGACTCTCGGCTTCCCTGCTGTTCATCTGGGTGGAGGGGCAGTCAGTGTGGCCACACAAAGTGCCTTCACTGTAATGCTACGTGATAGCATGATGCCTCACGAGGGTGGTCCTCTACAATCCCAGAAGAGCCTCCATGCCTGAAAGCCTCTGCCCAGACAGTGTTTGCCTCATTTATGTTGTTTGAGCCTCGCAAGGGTCCCACGTGGTGGGGCAGGGGCAGCACCCCAGGGTCCAGGAAGTGAAGGCAGACCTCAAGTCTGGGCTTCCAGCAGTGATAACATGAGGGTAGGGGGAAGGGGGTGGGGGAAAAAGGGGTGACCAATCACAATGATTGACATATACCCCCTCCCTGCTGAGGGGGATGAACAACAGAAATGTGGGTGAAGGGAGACAGCGGACAGTGTAAGCTATGAAAATAATAATAATTTATAATTTATCAAGGGTTTGCAAGGGTGGGAGCATGGGGGAGGGAGGGCAAAGCGAGGAGCTGATATCAAGGGCTCAAGCAGAAAAAAAATGTTTTGAAAATGATGATGGCGACATATGTACAAATGTGCTCAGTACAGTTGATGTATGGATTGTTCTAAGAGCTGTAAAAGCCCCCCATAAAACGATTTATTAAAAAAAGAAAAGAAATCTCCAGGTGTTTAGGAATGGACTGTCATCCAAGGGCCCCAGAAGAGAACATAGTTGTTTTTTGGTTGTTTGTTTCTTGGTCAAGGTAATTTGAAAATGCTGCTAGACTTTAGGTCTCCTGGATCCCCCTGGTGGGGCCTCCTTAGAAGCCTCTGCTCCTGGCCTCTGCCCACTGTCTCTTCTCACCCAGCCAGAGACCCTGGGGAGCCTGGGCAGAGACTCTGTTTCCCCGGGTGGGGACAAACAGCCCTTTGGTGGGGCAGGGACTAAGCGCTTGCTGGGTTGCTCACTGGAGGGCTGGCGATTCCAAACCCATCCGCGGGTTCGTGGGAGAGACGTGGTGATCTGCTTCCCTAGAGGTGACAAGCTAGGACTCCCTTGAGATGGTTCTGCTCGCCCTGCAGGGTTGCTGTGAGTCACACTCGACTGGGTGGTGAGAGGCCAAGGCCAGTAACGGTAGCAGCGATCGAGCGTAAGAAGGCACTCATCGTGTGCTGGTCCTGTGTGAAGCACCTTTTCAACCGTCTCATGACCCCTGCTGCTTCACCAGGAGGTTTTCCAGGAGTGAGGGGTCATGGTTCACACATGAGACTGAGTATAAGCAGCCTCACCCTTGGCCCTGGTGTGGCACCGAGGGGCCAAGGCCCAGGGCATCCATCTGGCAAGATGAGAGGTGGGGTCTGGCTTGATTTCCAGAAAAGCTGCCGCCTTTCTGGTCCAGGCTCCAGCCTGGGGGATGTGGGCCCTGCTGGTGCCCAGCCGCCCTCTTCGGGTCGGAAGCCCATCCTCCTGCGGTCCTCCCTGTTCCCGATCTCCACCTTCTCGTGGCCCTTGATGTCCCCTACGTCAGGAATGCTGGAGCTGCTGTCAGAGCTCAGACGTGAGGGTGAGGGGGTCTGGAAGGAGAATGAAGAGGGGGAACGGAGGGGAACAGTGGGGTGCAGGCACATTGTAAAGCAGGCAGAAAGAAGGTGCTCAATAAATATTTCATTAACTTTTTTCCCTCCCTTCACCCACTTTTCTGTTGTCCGCCCCCCTAGGGAGGGGGTTATATGTAGATCATTGTGATCGGTTCCCCCATCTCTCCGCCTTTCCCTTCCCTTCCTGGTATCAGTACTCTCATTATTGGTCCCAAGGGTTTATCTGTCCTGGATTTCCTGTGTTTCCAGCTCTGATCTGTACCAGTGTACATCCTCTGGTCTAGCCGGATTTGTAAGGTAGAATTAGGGTCACGATAGTGGGGGAAGGAAGCATTTAAGAACTAGAGGAAAGTTGCAGGTCTCAACGGTGCTATACTATACTCTGACTGGCTCATCTCCTTCCTGCGACTCTTCTGTAAGGGGATGTCCAGTTGCCTACAGGTGGGCTTTGGGTCTCCACTCCGCACTCCCCCTCATTCACAATGATATTATTTTTTGTTCTGGGTCTTTGATGCCTGATACCCGATCCCATCGACAGCTTGTGGTCATACAGGCTGGTGTGCTTCTTTCATGTGGACTTTGTTGCTTCTGAGCTCAATGGCCACTTGTTTATCTTCAAGCCTTTAAGACCCCAGACGCTATGTCTCTTGATAGCCAGGCACCATCAGCTTTCTTCACCACATTTGCTTATGCACCCGCTTTGTCTTCAGTGATCGTGTCGAGAAGGTGGGTGCTTCCCTTTCTGATGGGGATGAAGAGAAAGAAGCACAATCCTGCTCTTTGTGTCCAAGTGATACTTTGACAAGAAGCTCAAATGTGCACCCTCAGAACAGAGGTGGGTACGCACGTAGGGTTAGAGTGAGCCTTGCAGTCAACACAACTTGCCATGAATCCTGCCTTCGCTTCCTGGTGACCAGCACATGCCCTGATTAGCCTTGGGCAGGTGGCTTGAGGTCTCCTTGCCACCATTTCCCCATCTATAAAACGGGATGGGACTAGGCATGGCCATTTCCATAGGGCTGTTGGGAAGCTCTAGTGGGATGGGGCCTGTCTGGGGCTGCCCTGCTCTGGACACATAGTTCTGATGCTGCTGTACAGTTGGCTCCTGACTCCTGGTGACGAGAAAATGAAATGCTGCCTCTTGTGTCATCCTCGTGATCCTCTGTGATGGAGGAGTGGTGACTGCACATGCGGGGCATCGACCCAGATGCCAACCTGGGTCTTCCACGTGGCAGGTGAGAATTCTGGCGCAGAACCATCCATGCATTACGACACACAGTTGACAAACCTGGCCAGTCTCTGCCAAGTGGCTTTGGGCTCATGGCCACCCCGCACACTGCAGAGTGGAAGGACTGCATAGCATTTTCATGGCTGTAACCTTGCTTCGAGAACTAAGGTGC
>NW_022111357.1:33282925-33285790 GCF_000313985.2 Echinops telfairi
TCAGGAGGGACTAGTTCCCGGAAAAGGGCGTCATGCTTGGAAAAGTGGAGGGCGGTGTAAGAGAGGAAGCCCCCGGCAAGACAGACTGACAGTGCGGCTGCAACCATGGGCTGGAGCACAGGGGCAATGGTGAGGGTGGAGAGGGCTGGGCAGTGCTTTGTGCTGTTGGGCAGAAGGTCACTAAGGGTTGGAAGTAACTCAGTGGCACCTAACAACAACAACAACAACAACAACAACAACAAAAAGAGCAGCAGCTGCCTTTCAGAAGCAGATTGCCGGGGCTTTTTTCTGAGATGCCTCTGGGTGGATTTGAACCGCCTATCTTTTGGTTAGCAGCCTAGCACGTTCACCCGTTCCACCACCCAGGGACACACAGTGCTCCCTGCATTAGTTGTGAACTCATTGTATTCTGCACCAAAAGTTGAACCTTAACCTTGGCCAAGAAACAGGAGCTGAAAGGTCAGAGGCCTTGAGGGAGTTAATGCAGCAGGCCATGGCGGGGGCCCCCTGTATGCAGGGCCCTGGCAGGTGGCCACCGACCCCGTCTCCTCAGTGTCCAGTCCTGGTCCCCGCAGCCCTCCTGGCTACTTCACCACTGCCTGACCACCAGCTGCTGAGCCAGCAGCAGCAGAGAGGCCATCGATCCAAGAGACAGATGGCGAGTCGGTCTGGAAACCCGAGCCACATCTGTATCACAAAGCCACGCTGTGCCTGCGGGCAGCATGATGAGCTGCCACAGAGCCGAGGAGGCTCCGAGCTAGCTTCCAGAGCCACTGCCCCTCAAGGTCGCCTGGGGAGTCCCCTTCCCAAGGTTCTGATTCCATAAGTCCAACAGGGGGGTCTGGGGTGAAGGCCAGGTGAACCATGCCCTTCTCTGACCCAGAAGCTCCCCAGGCCTCTCGGCGTTGGCGTCTTGTAGCAGAGCACTGGCCGCTTGTCTAACAGCCAAATCAATACCTGCACAATGACGAGGCTTGGGAGACCGAAAGAGCCACATCAGGCAAAAGCGCCCTCTCCCTCCCCAGAAAGGGCCGGCTGGTTCCGGCCCTTTTCCCGATTGCACACTTGCCTTGGTGGTGGGACGCTGTCCGTTTCGACTCATAGCGACCCCAGGTGAGCGAGCGGGACTGCCCCGAGGTTTTCAAGGCTGAGATCTCGACGGAAGCGGGTGGCCAGGTCTTCCTCCTGCGGAACCACTGGGTGGGGTCCAACAGCTAGCCTCCCAGTTAGCGCTTAACCACTGTGCCACCAGGCCTCCTTAGGCACACATCTTGTGTCATCTAGTGTTTGGTTTTGCCCTGTGTTTCAATGGCCTTTTCAGGGAAGGGGATCATCCCAATACATGATGTTCCTCTTCAGTAGCGTTTGTTTTATTTTCCCTGAAGTGTGCCAAAATATGGTTCACAATGCCAGCAGACAGCCTTGGTGACCATTGTAGGGGTACAGGTCAGCGACCTTCACCACATTCCGCACGCTGGGCAACCAAGCGTTCATCATCCCAGTAAGTAATAATTCCTTTCCCAAGGCCTGGCTCCTCATTCCCATGGTCAGTTCCCACTCACCCGGACCCTGGGTGTGTCCGAGGACTGGCCTCCAGGGCTCTGATCTTTTGGAGGGAGATGGCCAGGGCTTTCTTCCAAGGAATTCGAGCCACGTAGTTGATGTTTTCTGCGGATGTTGGTAACCACTGCTGAGCCGACGCCTGGTTCATGGTGATCCAGGAGCAACGGAATGACCCCCTGCCTCCGCCTGCACCCTCCCCACGGTGGGCTGAGGGTCCGGCCTCTGTGGTCCGCAGCCTTCATCGGCTGCTTTGCAGAAGAAGGTCATCAGGCCTTTCTTCTCAGTCCCTCTCCATCTGGAAGCCCTGCCGACGCCTGCAGAACACCAGAGTAACACACAGCTCTCGCCTGGCAGACGGCGGTGACTGCTCGTGCGGAACCCTGGCTGGGAACGGAACCCCTGTCTCCCTCAGGGAAGGCAAACAATTCTACCTCTGAGCCATCCATGTTCCCAACGTGTAGGTCGCCGGTCAGAGCGTAAAACGAAACGAGAAAGACCCTTCACTTAACACAATACATCCCAAATGTGGTCATTTCACTGTGCAGTCGACTTACAAATTACAGGTGAGATATTGCACATTCTCTTCTGGAGCAAACAGATCTTTGAAGTCCAATATTTGTCAGGGTCCGCATGTTTCCACGTGGACTAATCATGTTTCCAGTGTGCAACCGCCACGTGTGGCCAGGGCTGTGGTGTCAGACAGCACACACCTAGCAGTCTCCTCAAGGACCAATGGTCGAATGTGACCACTGTGCTTCAGGAAATGGGTTGGTCGCCTGGGTTCTTGTCCGGCACGGCGTCCCCAGCTGCCTCTCATTCATCCTCACATGCCCTGTCTTCTTCTTCTTTTTGGTGACACTCTTTTATGTTCTCAGTGTCATGAACTTGGATATGCCCTCCAAGAAGGTATACTGAAGTCCTAAGCCCTGGCACCTGGGAAGGTGACCTTATTTGGAAGCAGGGCCCCTGCAGACAACTTGTCAAGCTGAGATGAGGTTATATTGGATTAGGGTGAACCCTAACCTCGACGGGTGGCCTCATGGGAAATGAGCAGGAGCTTTGGACACAGCAAGGGGAGGCCATGGACACAGGTGGAGATTGGCGTTAGGAATCATGGGAGCCATCTGAACTGGCAGAAGGAAGGCCAGATCTTCCTAGGGAAGCTTTTCGGGGAGGGTGGCCCTGTCTACACCTTGATTTCAGACTCCCGATCTCTAGAACTATAATGTCACCAATATTTCAAATATTAGCATAGGGGGTATGTGTTAGTCCGGGTTGACTAGAGAAACAAATTCATAGACA
>NW_022111357.1:33287283-33291385 GCF_000313985.2 Echinops telfairi
CCCGCAGCCTGAGCACTGTGTGGGCAGTGCACCCAGCGGTGCCTCCTCCCCGAGACTTAAGCTGACGTAGGCTCTCCCGAGATGACCAAGCAGGCGGACTACGACCTGGAGACCATGGAGAACAAAGCAGAACCCAGCCCCCCGAGCTGCCCAATGACCTCTCAGCCCTGCAAGTTTCATGAAGGCCCTGGGCCTGCCATGCAGGTGCAGAGCAGGCCAGCAAACGAATCAGCAGCAAGAAATAGCCCGAGCGAAGACTGCATATAAATTGGAAAATAATGGACGTTTCCCACAAACTTTTTGAAGTCCTCTATCACACAACTTTGCCTGTTCAGTTATTTACAGGTTTAAACCTCATTGACAGCAAGGACAAGAATCTGTTTGCAAGCTAATATTCCACGATCCATGTAGTTTTTTCCATGGCCCCTTCCCTCCGCCCCGCACTATACTGAACCTAGTAACCACCAATAAACTTTGATATCTATAGAAACAAAAACGGGTGATGCAGGGATGAAGAGAGAGTCCCACCCGCCTCCACTCCCTCGGAGAAATAAGAGAAGAGACGCTGGGGTCAGTTTCAGAGCAGAGAAGGGGCTATTGGGCAGAAACACCAACGGTCACTAGAATTGTTGGGGACGCAAGTCAGTGTTCAGTGTGAGCTTCCACAGGGCGGTATAGGTCACCCAGTGACCAAGGCACACACGTCCTTGTCAAATATGTGGGGAAGCAAACCCACATGAGATTGCTCACCACGGACTAGCCAGAAACACAACGAAGGGCGCGTGTCCCTCGCTGAGTGCAAGCCAGTGAATAGCATGCTTACTGGTTAATCCACTCTGAGCTTTCAGGACGGATTCTGACAGCCACACAGCTGCCTGTTCTTCATCAGGAAGTCATTGTGGGACCAGGAGGCTACTCTTAGCTGCCAGCTCTGGGTCCCTGTCGCCTCCACCCTGACCCCGTTGCTGGATTGAATTGTGTCCATCAAATTAGGTGTTGTGAATCTTTGCCTTTGGTTGTCATCCCAAATGAGAAGAGGACTTCCTTTGTCCTGTGAACGAGGCAGGAGGCAGGTCGAGGGTCAATGTGTCTTGAGGAACGACGAGCAAGCTCAGAGGAAGACAGATGCCAGGCCACGTGAGCTTTCCTAAGAGCCAGGAGCTAAGAGCCGAGAAGAGATAAGGCTCTTCCTCCGGAGCTGACAGAGAAAGCCTGGCTTCGGACATCTTTCCTCTTGACTGTGAGAAAATAAAGTTCTGCTTTTTGAAGTCAGCCACTTGGGATGTTTCTGTTATAGTCTGTTGCGGATTGAATTGTGTTCAGCCCTCTCACATGCACGCTGGCATGGCTAGGTCACGATTCCCAGGATTGTGTGGTTGTCCTCTATTTGGGGATGGGCTGTAACGCTGGGCCTCTGGGCTAACAAGGCAGGGTCAATGTAGGCTGTATCTTGAGTCACAGCCTTACTAGAGACTGTGCCTCAAGTCACGTCTTTACTTAACTCACACCCTTACTCAAGCCAGACTCTTGATTGGGTCACGTGCTTTGTCTTACAAGGGATTAAAGAGAGAGCGAAGTGAGCAGAGAGGAGAGGGGCCTCACTACTCTCAAAGATGAGGTGGGAGCAGAACACATCTTTGGATCTGAGGTCTCTGAGCTAAGAACCTCCTAGACCGGGGGAAAGTTGATCTCCAAGGGACACAGCACTTACAGATGCTGAGAGGAGACAGGGTCCTTCCCTAGAGCCAGCACCCACAATTCAGCCCTGCAGCCTCTTGGAATGAGAAACTGTCTACTAACGCCATCTGGTACAGCAGCTCTGCATAACTCGTTAAGGGGCAGCTGCCACGATCCATCCCAGCAACTCGAAGCTCCAAGTCCTGTGTCTCGGCTCCAGGTCATGGTGAGCGGCCAGTCACTCCCGACACTGAAATAGCCCAAACAACTAGTGCCCGACGTGAAAGGCAGAGGTCAGAGCATTTAGAAGAGAAGAGAGGAAGTTTATCTTTCGGAAGTGGGAGAGAGTTGAACTTCAGAAGACTGGCCTGCCACATGAAAAATATAAATGGCGCCATTAGAATGGCAAGCTGACCGAGGTTCCTGAGCAGCAAAGGCGTCTTAATAAGGCAGGGAGCCTGAGGACATGCTGTCCCGTTTTTGTGGGCGTGATATGGAGGCAGCACCAGGGACCACCTGGAAGCTGGTCCCCAACCCCCCAAACTCCTCCAACCAGGAGGAGCTCCTATTTTTTAAAAAGAGAACTCATGTTTTCTGTTGTTCTTAAAAATATGCACAGCAGAACACAGTTCAACAGTTTCCACGTGTATAATTCAGGGACACTGATTAGCTTCTTCAAGCAGTACAGCCCTTCGCACTCTTTTCCCGGGCTACTTTCCCCCCATTCATGGAAACCCACTGCCTCTGAGCTTCCTAGCTCACGGATCTCACCTTGCTCTTGTCAATTCGCTCACGAGGGTGCCAATTGGTGCTGCATCGCGATGCTTGCAGATTTCCGATAGATGTCTTCTAACGTAACGACTAGGAAGAGTTGGGTCATGCTTATCATGGATGGAAAATATACATGGTGAGTGCCTCACATTCCCCACCTCCTGCCCAGGTGCAGGGGGCCGGGTCTGGAGATGGGATCTCTGAAGATGTTCCCGGTTAGCTTGAGATCAACCTGGAGTAGGGTGGGTCCAGCTGCAATCCGAGGGGCGTCTTTATAAAAGAGGTGAGGACACACAGAAAGACAGAGGAAAGATGGCGATGTGACAATGTATCGGCAAGGCAAGGAATATGCAGTGTCATTGAAGCTGAGGAAGACAAAAAAGAAACTTCCCCATCAAGGACAGAGAAACCCCTCAGGACCACAATGAGAGTAGTGATGACAGGAGGGTCAGGGGAAGGTGGGGGAGAGAGGGGGAAGGATCACAAGGATCTATAGAACCCCCTCCCTAGGGGACAGAGAACAGAAAAGTGGGTGAAAGGCGACACCAGGCAGTGTAAGACATGACAAAATAATAATAATTGATAAATGATCAAGGATTCGTGAAGGAGGGAGGGTGGGGGAGGGAGGGGAAAAATGAGGAGCTGAGACCAAGGGCTCAAGTAGAAAGAAAACATTTTGAGAAGGATGATGGCAACAAATGTACAGCTGTGCTTGACACAATGGATGGATGGATGGATGGATTGTGGTAAGAGTTGTACGAGCCCCCAATAAAGTGATTTAAAATAAAAAAGAATAAATCCCAAGAGATACATAGGAAAAAAAAGAATCTTCCCCTAGAGACTTCCGAAGGATCTTGGCTCCGTTGACATGTTGCTTTGGACTTTTAATCTCCAGAATGTCGAGACACTAAATCTCTGTTCCTAGAAGCCACCAAGTTTGTGGCGTTTTGTTATAGCAACCTCGGGTAACTAATAGACACGCATTCCACAAACACAGGTTCCCTGACCTGCCTTCCCACTGGATAGGCTTTCCCCACGCTGATCAGCCTCCACACCATCAATTTTGACTGCATCCTGGCATTCCACAGTCTGAATGAAATCATAATTTACTTAATCTTTAGATACATCAAAGACCGTTGCCAATTTTCCCCTGTTAGGAACAAAATTTCAGAAGACAATTCTAATGGTAAGTTACAGAAAGTGAAAGTGTTTGAATAGACTGTGTGTCTATTTTAAAGACTTTCGATATGCATTACTAAATTACTCTCCAGACAAATTATACCAAATTAGACTCCCACGAGCAGTACAAGTGAGTGCCTGTTTTCCCCAAGTCCTCATCAAGAGGATCGCCTGCTGCTACTGTGCTGTAATGCTTGTAGATTTTTAAAATATATATTAATAATCAGAAAAAAATCAAACCAATTGCTATTAATTGAACTGCTCACAACAGAAGGAAGCCCTGCCCCATACTCACCTGTTCCTGTGTCTGAGCCCATGGCTGCAGCCTCTGTCCATCCATCTCCTGGAGGACCTTCCCCCGCTCCTTCACCAAGCCTGATGTCCTTCCCCAGGGACTGGGAATACTGAATTGTATTCCCCTAAACGATATCTTTGATCCTAACATCCCTCAGCGAACCAACACAGAACAAGATCC
>NW_022111357.1:33292125-33297588 GCF_000313985.2 Echinops telfairi
ACTTTCTGTTTCTGTGCGTCCGTCTTCCCTAACCTTTCCAAAGTTGGTCCTTGGGCACACGCTGCCCTCGGATCGCCAACACGGATGATTCTAAGGCGTGCATACCTCCTTGGGGTTAGCGCGCCCCTTGCAGACCCGCTTATTGTTTGGCTGAAAATGGAGCTTTGGGATTGAATTCAATTCCAAACCTGAAGGTTGATTAAGGATCATAGGTTCCGGAGTTCTACCTGTCTCTATCAGACCAGTAAGGCTGGTCTCCTTTATGATTTAGAGTTTTGTTTGACATTTTTCTCCCACTCTGTTCAGGGGCCTCTAGTACGCTCCCTTTCCGAGCAGTTGGCGGTGGGAGCCAGGCACCATCTAGTCCTGGCCTCCGACTCCTGGATGCTGAGGTTTACGTGGTGCGTTAGTCCATTAGACACCGGGCTTTCCATGTGCCTCTGCTTTGGACTACTCTGTGCTCCTCCAGCCCGGGAGCGACCAGTAGTTGCACCAATGGTTGGCCCTCACGACGGCCAATCACAAGCCTTTAAGACCCAGGTTGGATGTACAACAATGTCGTTGTAGACTATGTTACGCCAACCGATCTTGATCTTCCCCGACTTCGGATCATGTGTTTGCCCCATCGTTAGTTCATAGAAGAGCAGAAATCACAGGGCACCTACCCATTCCAGCTTATCGATTTCAAAGGGTCTGTGTGGCATCTGAACTTAAACTTCTGAGCCAGCAAATGTGCAAGCAGAAATGGGGTTCCCACTGAGGTCCAGCGGAGCTAACCCCAAACCAGACCAAACTCACGGCCGGCGCTATGGCATCACCTAGCGACTCTCGGCTTTTGGAGGCCGGGATGCTCACAAGAGCAGACGGCGACGGCCTTCGCGCACGGCGTCTGGTGCGCTCAAACCACAGACCGTCTGGCTGGCCGCCGAGCACTTAACTGCTGTCCTACCAAGGTGTCTTCAAAAGGAGGGAAGACCTTGAGAGAGGAGAGATGAGCAGTTTCGGGGACAGGCTTCCTATTCAGGTGGCAGAAGCAGTGGGAGACGGTTTGAATGCGACGTGAACGAAGGGATGGGTACCCTGCGCGGCCCATGCGGACTTAGTTGGAATGGTGTCTCCTTTGCCGCGCAAACTCTCAGCGAATAAATAAGGAAAGAAAGGAAGGAAGAACACATTAATCAAATAACAAAAGAAGGAGGTGAGAACCCCAGACAAGGGGGACCTCAGGTGGAATGGCCCACGCCTCTTTAACGCTCTACAAGAGCCTCTCCAACTCCAGCAGGCCGGGGGATAATGCGCAGATGCTTCAGGGCTGAAACCACCGTGGAGGGGGCATCCTTGAACTTGTCGAAATCTCAGTGACCTGAAGCAGGGACTGGTCTCTCAGCTCCACCACGATCTACCGCGAGAACAAAACGGAGCGGTAGATCTTAGAGGCAGCTTTCAAGTGCCTTCCTGCAGTTTCCCGGGAGCAGGTCAAGCTGGGAGCAGAAGGAGGCCGGGCAGTTCTTGTTCACTACCTCCTGCAAACGAATGAGGCAACGTGCCCTGCGGAATCTCAGCAGAAACCCCCCTCCCTGCAGTGCTTTCAGGATGGGTTCTCCTTCACTCTGAAACGGCGCTTGCCTTCTATCCCCCCGCCAGGGTCTGACCAGCTTCTTCCTGCTTCCACAAACCTTTGGAAAATACAAACCAAGCAACCACAGAAGAGCCCTCGTGGGTCTCTGCGGGGGATCCTGAATGGTCACCTCCAGCCTGCTCTCTTTGAGCTGAGCGAATGGGGCACACGTGTGGAGCAGAAACTCAAATTCCCCAAAACCACAATGACAAGCCTGCAGGAACCGCCGGGCCGCATACTCAACATTGTACCGGCCATTTAAAAAAAAGGTGTATCCTCGTTATGGGTAACGAGGTAAATATCCTACGGTTTAATCTCTATAACCACCTTGGAGAGATTAAACAGCTGGAGGTGCCTGCCCCTTTGGCAGAGGCAGAGATGGAGGCTCCGAGGGTTAGTTACTGGTCCAAATGCATGCAGCCAGGAAGGAGGGGCCCAGATCGAGCCCTGTCTGCCTGCCACCAAAGGCCTACCTGATCCACTGCACAGCCGCCCCCCCAGCCCCCCCCAGCCCCAAGCGCTGCCCCAATATCTCCCTGATGATCCCCCCAGGCCCGTCTAGAGTGTGTCACTGTGGGGGACCGGGCTGCTTGGTCCCATTTCCCAGATGGGTTCCACTTGACACCAGCCCTGCTGGTTTTCTGACTCATCGGATGGAGTCAGCTGTGGGTCTGAGAGCAGAGAGAGAGAGAGAGAGAGAGGAGAGACTCTCAAATTCCTCAAAGCAACCACAAGCTTATGAGATCCACTAGGCTCCACATGCAAACTTGTATTTACTATTTTAAAAATAGGTTTATCATGGCTATGGATGACTATGTAAATACCATATGATTTAATCTCTACAACCACCCTGTAGAGACTTAACAACCTTGAGAGAAGAGAAGAGAGAGAGAGGAAGAGAGAGAGAGAGATGCTCCAGTCCCCAGCTCTGCATCACAGAGAGGAAGGCAGCAAGCAGTCTCTGCCCAGGGCCCCTCATTACAAATAAATGTGTCATGGAGTGATATGCTGAGGGTACCGGCCGGGGCTGCGGGTGATTGCTTTCTTAGCCAGCTCTTTTGATTCCCAGTACTCTTGCTATAGTGTAGGCGCAACGAGAATCAGTGCAAAGGCATCCCTCACCTCTCCCTTCGTCCCCCTCAGCCCTTTCCTCTCCACCCTTCCTCTCCCTGGGGCTTGGCTTGGGCTTCCGCAGTGACACAGAGCAACCCCTACCTCCTCACCGGCTCCAGGGGGGGCTGGGCTCTCCCCTTCCCCACTGGTCCGCAGGAACCCCAGGGAAATCTCACTAGTCACTGCGGCAGGTCACCAAATGGGAATGATTCTGGGGAGAAAGACAAATGCCCTAAACAGTAAGAGGCAGGCTGACTCAGGTCCTGTAGCCACCTCCTGCTGAGGGTGGCTGGTGCCCACGGTGACTGTGACTGACTGCCCAGGGGAGTGCTGAGAGCTGCTTTGATCCCTGTAAGCTCTGCTGGCTCATGCCAGGAGCACGTTCGGGCCTTGGGAAGCTATTGCTAGCTGCCGTGGTCTTGGTCTCTGAATCCCAGGCTGTCCATGTGCAGTGGGCAGAGTCCTGTGCACGGGCCAGTTCTCCCAGGCCTTTCTTCCTAGTCTGTGTTAGCTCGGAAGTTCTGCCGAAAGCAGGTCAGCATCACAGCAACATGCAAACCTCCACGGACAGACAGACAGACGGTGGGTGCGCAGGAGGCATGTTGCCCGGGAACTGAGCCGGGGTTCGCTGCACGGAAAGTGAGAATTCTACCCTTGCTTCATCAAGGGGATGGAAAAACCCCAACTGCCATTGAGTCCATGGTGACTCGGGTGATTCCAGAGGACAGGGCAGAACAGCACCAGTGGGTTTCGGAGACGGTAGCTCTTTACGGGCGTGGAAAGCTGCATCTTTCTCTGGGGGATCCAGCAGGTGCGTCTACCTGCCTCGTGAGCCTCGGTTGTGGTGGAGGGAAGAGACAAGAGAGCCGGCGAAGTACACGGAGACTGAGGGCGCCGAGGAGCAAAGGGAAGCAGGAGCAGGGGCACTTGGTGGGGGAGGGGGGCTTGAAACGTTCACCCAGGGGTTCAGTGACGGCCATGCACGAGGGGGGCCTGACAGCAAAGACCTGAAGCAGCAGCCGCAGCCGCTGGGAGCCACGTGGCACCGTGTGGGGAGAGCATTCCAGGCTAAAGAGACCGAGCAGGTCTCTGCTTGGAGGAACATCAGGAAACAGTGTGGCTGGGTGGGGTGTGTGTGTGTGCGTGTGAGTGAGTGGCTGGGTGGCGGAGCAGGGAGAAAGAGCTCCGGCCTGACGGAGTGAGCTGAGAGCCATTTAAGTTGTAAGCGGGGTTAAGCTCACGTTGGTTTTCAGATCGCGCTGCGGTGAGTTACATATGCACCGAAGAGCTTGCCATAACTCATTTCCAAGGGTACAATTCTGCGGCATTAATTACAGTCACCTTGCTGGGCAGCCTTTACCGCCATCGATTTCCAGAACTTTTTCATCAGCCCCCTGGACAGAAAGTCAGTACCCAGGAAAGCAGTAACACCTCACCTCCCTCCACCCTTAGTCCCAGGGAGCCACTGGTAAACCTTTGTCTCCACGAGTTTGCCTATTTCCAATACTTAATATAAATGGGAGCGTAGAATATTTGCCCTATGGAGTCTGGTCGCTTTCACTTCCCAGTGTTTTTAAGGTTTGTCTCTGTAGCGTGTACCAGGACTCCGTTTCTCTCTGTGGCTGAGTAAGTGGCCTTCCACTGATTGTCTGCAGGGACCACCTGGTGCTTAGCCATCGTCTGTTGATGGACAGAGGTCCTTTCCACCGTTTGGCTCTTGTGAATGATGTTCCAATGAACATTGGTGTACAAGTGTCTGTCTGAGCCCCCAACAGATTACTGGCTCGTTCGGTAATTCCATGCGTAACAGTCTGAGGAACTTCAGTGACTGTTGCTAATAAAACATTTGCAGGGAAAGAAGGTGGAGGCACAGAGATCAGTGGAAAGACCTCAGGGTCCAGCCTGGGTGGGCAGGGGTGGGAGGTGGGGAAGGACGGTTTTGGAGGGGAGGCTGATAGGTTGGGTGATGGGCTGGCTGAGGGTGTGAGAGATCGTGCAGACACAGGGATGGCACCACAGCTTTCAACCTGCACATCTAGACCAGCGGTTCACAACCTTCCTCATGCTGCGACCCTTTCATACAGTTCCTCATGTTGTAGTGACCCCCCAACCAGAACATTATTTTCGTTGCTACTTCATCGTTGTCATTTTGTTACTGTTATGAATCGGACAACCCTTGTGAAAGGGTCATCCAGCCCCCAAAGGGGTTGCAGCTCACAGGTTGAGGACCACTGTCGTAGGTGCTAGTGACCTGGAACGGACTGAAATCGGCCATTTTGAGTAGGACAACCATATGATTTCCTAAGCTGGGAGTGACAAATTCAAGAGGAATGATGGCATGCTCATCATCCAAAAAGAACATGTCAAGATCTTTTGTGAAGTAAAATGCTACATCTATGGTAGGATCCTGTCTATACGCCTACCAGGAAGTCTCCTTAATACAACTCTTCTGCACATTTAGGTACCAACTACCGAAGCTAATGATGAAGAAACTGAAGAATTCTACCAACTTGCTCAATCTGAAGCGGATCTAACATGCAATCCAGATGCATCGGTACTTACTGGCCATTGGAATTCAGAAGTTAGGAACAAAGAAAAGGTTTGCTGGAACACATGGCCTTAGTGATGAAATGAAGCTGGATGTCTAATAATAGGATTTTGGAAGACCAAAGACTCTTAGTTGTAGTTTCCTTGCTGTCATATTCACATATTATATCCTCCATGGTTAAATC
>NW_022111357.1:33298763-33313283 GCF_000313985.2 Echinops telfairi
TTTTCTTTACATAAAACTCTCTCTTATACATGAGTCGCTGTGGATTTGTTTCTCCAAAGTACCCAGGCTAACACACCACACTTTGCTGTAGCACCCTCATCTTCAGTGATCTCTTCATGACGGCGAGCATCGAACACGACCATGTTATCAGAACTAGCTGCTCTTGGATGGGGCTGGAATTAAGAGGGAGCCCAGTACCCATCTGCTTGTTCACGGGTTATGAAGGACTAGTTTCCCTTGGTGGTTGTATTATGATAAAAATAAAAACCCACACAAACAACAACAAAACAAACACAAGCACAAACAGACAAAAGGCAGGAAAAAGCCCCCAAAGAGCCAGACAAGGAAAGCATTGTCAATCATCCCCTGGATATAACGCGATTGCAGTGAAAACATTAACGATCTTTCCAATGATGTAGAATTGTAGGTACTGTTGACATGAGTTTATGTGAGTTCAGTCCAACTGCGAGCTGTAATCCATGAGTAGTTGCTTTGTACAGATTGATTTCTTAATTGATTGAGCTCTGTTTACACTGAGCCTGGGGGCTGGTGCTAGGGGAAATTTTCCTGTATCATTTTCTTACAGCTGCAGATCTTTGCCAACCAGATTAAAACTTGTCATATTAATGAAAGGGGAGCATTGATCTACTTCCTAAATTAATTTTTTTTAAGCCATCAAGTACCCTCTGGAGCCTCGTTCTATTGATACACACGGGGCTTCCATAGTTGGAATTGACTAGGTGGCCACTGGTAACTGGTTTGTTTATGTACAACAACTAGTTTAAAAATATTACAAAACCCGTGGACCCGTGTGAGGCCCATCGGAGTGGTTTACTGATGCAGATGAAGACTAACGGATAGATAAGTATAGAATTCTCCTTAGAAGGTGCTGTGGAGCCAGGATCTCAGAAGGGAGGATGGAGAGACTTGGTCTCAAGGACTTTGGGCATGTTGTCAGGAGAGACCAGTCTCAGAGAAGGACCTCACGCTTGGGAAAGCAGAGGGGCAGCCCAAAAGAGGAGACCCCTTGACAAGATGAGCCGACACAGTGGTTGCCCAAGCGTAACAACAGATGTGGGGATGGTGCAGGACCAGGAGGGTTTTGTTCCGCTGAGCACAGGGGCGCTGTGGGTCAGGATCGACTAACAAGAAGAACATCAGCAAGCACAACCTTTGTCTTTGTTCCTTGTGTGATCGGTGCACGTAGAGTCTTTGTGGTGTCCTGATAGAGAGGTTCTGTCTCTGCAGTTCCCTCAGGCCCCTCTTCCGTGCAGTCTGCAAGCATGACGCAGGAGGCCGAGGCACCCGTCATGCCCTGTGGATCCTGGCTTCTGATGTCTTTCTCTTTCAGCGGCTATGACTGGGCATTGTGGACAATCACAAAAGCAGGCCTTTCCCAGAGGCTGCAGAAAACGCAAATCCCAGAGCGTCTCCTGGAGGCGTTAGATCGACAGTTTGGACTTGGCTCGTGAGCGCGCGGCAGAGCACATTTTCTGGCTGGATTTCTCCTAAACCCTTTGGGCTGTGATGCCTACATTCCAGAAGTGTGATCTCGGTCAGTGTTGAAGGAGCCCTGCCTTGCACACCTCCCAGATGAAAGGATAGGCAAGGGCCTGGGGGCCGGGCAAGAAAAGCTGTCCTTCTCCTGCAAGGGACACTGACCCTTTGCACGGCTTGCTTCGGCCTGGTAGAGGGGAACATCAGCACACTGCGAACAAACAAGGGCCCCTTGGTGCTATGGAGCCAGGATCTCACAGGCCATGGAGGAGATGGATGCAGCCAGCCCCAGGACTGTCTGAGCCTGGACACAGAGCCTGTGAAGGGGATGCTCATTGTGGGGGCCGGAGTGGAGAGGGGCACACGGGTGAAGGATGCTGACTGCCACCTGCGCTGCCTTTGCCCGTCACTGCAGTCAGATCATGGGAGGGTGAGAGCTGACCGTGACTCAACGTCAAGGGCTGCCAGAACTCTGAGCTCATCCGGCACGAGTGAGCCTAGTATGAGTCGTCTGCTCAGCAGGTTTCCTCCTAGCAGTGGGTAAGGGCCCTCAGGGTGAGTCTCAGCCCCGTGAAGAGGGGCAGGGGCTCGCTCTGGCAGGGTAGAAGGCCAGAGAGACCCCCAAGGGAGCGGTGGAACCCAGACCCACTGACCTTTTGTGGGTGAGCACCTCAATGCCCCCACCAGAGCTCCTAGACAAACAGAGGTCCTCCCTCTGAGAAAAACTTGCCCAGGGCTTCACACCATAGGAGGACCCTGGTGGCTTAGTGGGTGCGCATTTGGGCTGCTAATTTCAGAGTCAACAGTTCAAAGCCACCAGATGCTCCTAGGAAGAAAGTTGAGGCTTTCTATTTCCATTAAGAGCAACAGTCTCAGAAACCCACAGGGGCAGTTCTACCCTGTCCTGGAGGGTCACCAGGAGCCGGCACCCACTCCTGGCAAGGAGGTTGTTTCTGTTGTTGTTTTTCACCCCATAGAGATGGTCATTTACGTTGGACTGGAACCGCTGGGTCACGGCGAATGCGAATGGCCACCTTTTATAGGTTCTGCCCATTTTCCAAAGTAGTTGCATTAATTACTCTCCCACCAGCAGTACGAGTTTTAGGAAAATGGCCCCCACGCATGGGACCGAGAAGCGGGGACCTTGCTTGAACAGAAGGGCAGCCTTGCCGCAGTCTCCCCAGGGGGGTGTGATTGGAAAGGGCCACGAGGGGGGACCGCAGGGTGCCGCCAGCCCCTCTATCTGGATGGAAGGCTGGTTGATTGGGTCTGTCACCTGCAGGAAAGGGTGAGGGCTTCAAGGAGAGCGTCTGTAAGATGCCGGGCGAGGCGCCCGGCCCATAGTAAGAGTTACATCAACGTGCATTGTGACCCTTTTCAAAGCAGCACAAACGAAAGGAAGTACTGGGAGCCACCAGGCAGACACTGAGCTCCGACGAGTCAGACATGGACTTGATGGTGGCCCACAGGAACAGCAAGAACATGCCGCCAACACACTGCATTTCGAGGGAGACACACTCACCTGAGCAGCGAGCACGCCCCAGGCCCCTGCACCGAGGCGATGGGTGGGAGGGCAGAGCAGGGCAGGCACTTCCTGGCTTGGCCAGAGCTACCAAGCGTGCCAGGTGGAAGCCTAGCACCAGGCCTCCAGGAGCAAACAGTTCTCACCACTTCCTCCTCCCACAGCCTCCTAATCTTCCCAAACTCCTAATTTCCCTTTGTCTCTGTGGGAACCAAAGCCCCTTCATTAACCCGCAGTGCAGGGGGCTCTTTCTAGAAGGATCTTTTTAGTGCGCTGTGGCCTGGCCTCAGCTCCTGGGCACATGTCGCCTGGGCTGCAGTGGCCTACACCAGGCTCACGCTGCTCTCAGGAGCCCTTGGCCTGGTTCTGAGAAGCACCGGCAGCCCGAGCCTGGTCCACCCTGAGGCTCGTCCACCCCCATGCAGCCATTTCTCCACTGTGTGCACCTGTGCATATACATACAGGAGAGAAAACGAGAATTTGTCTCCTAATAAATTGTAACACTAAATACACAGACCTAGCACTTAGGAATTTTACATTCATGGTGATGACCCTATGTGCTTTTCCCAGTGAGTAAACTGAGGCGCAGGGAGAGACAGAAACTAAGCCTGGCCTCGCGGTGATTAGAAGCAGAGCTGGGGTTTGAACCTACAGAGCCTGGCCCTGGAGCCTGCCGCTAACCTGGCTCTGACGGAACACCAGCCATTTCTTAGCCTCCTGGGAGGCTGTCCTCGCCTGCGGGCTGATGGCTCTTCAAGCTGCCTCCAACCTAATGGAGTGGCCATTAGGGGACCCCTGTGCTTCCAGTTTCTCCTTCTGACCTGTGGGATAGACCCTGGGCATCAGCACAGCGGTACACCACAGACCCCGGCACACCCTGGCCATCTCCCAGAATTGTGCTCTAGGTCACTCATGGCAACCTGGGAGAGAAAACATGTGTGTGTATGTGTTTTTATGTATGTATGCCTGTGTATGTCTGTGTGTGCATATGCATGTATGTATGAATATGTGTGCGTATGTGTGTGCATGTATGTGCACATGTGTGTGCATGCATGTACTGTGTGCATATGTCTGTCTCTGTGTTATATGTGTATGCATGCATGTATATGCATGTGTGTGCATGCATGTACTGTGTGCATATGTCTGTCTCTGTGTTATATGTGTATGCATGCATGTATATGCATGTGTGTATGCATGCATGCGCGTGCATGCCAGTACGTGTATGCATGTGTGTATGTCTGTATGTGCACACACGTGTATGCATGTACGTACATGTGTGCACATGTGTGTGCGCACGTGTGTGTATGTAGGTGTGTATGTATGCATGTATGTGTGCATGTGTGTGAAGAGAGCACACTCATCAGACTCCCACTAAGTTACCCTGCCCGCTGGGGATGAGGTGACAAGGTATGCGTGGGCTGTCTTTGTCCCCGCAGGAAATGAGTGATTGGGGGGCAGTTGAGTCCTCCCACATCGCACTCTTGAGTCGCTGGGCCTTTCTCTCCATCT
Organism: Echinops telfairi; assembly: GCF_000313985.2. Taxonomy (NCBI): domain Eukaryota; kingdom Metazoa; phylum Chordata; class Mammalia; order Afrosoricida; family Tenrecidae; genus Echinops; species Echinops telfairi. The sequence goes on from NW_022111357.1 coordinate 33,303,292, forward strand.
CTCTGGCTGTGACCAGCTTTGCTGCTGCCTCTGCCTTTGGCTGGACACTCCAGGGGCGTGGGGATAAGACACAGGTGAGCAGTCCTGCAGGCTGACTCAGGGCGAATGACTGACCCTATGAAGTGGGCACTCATGCCATCTGGTAGATGAACAAACAGGGCCTCAGAGAGGTTTGGGAACTCACTCAGGGTCACACAGCTCACAGGTGGCAGAAGTGGGATTCAAACAGGAAGCATCTGCTCCTCAGTATGACCTTGTCCTTGCCTGTTGCTCAGCAGGGGCGAGAGGCCAAGGCAGCAGACGCTCAGGACAAGGTGTGGGCCAGGACAGGTGGGGGTGGAGCCCGATCCACCCCCTGACTCCTGCTGGGCTTCCAGGCTGTGTCTGCCTGTCTGTCTGTGTCTGTGAAGGCACACTCCTTTCTTCTGCCTTTTCTTCCAGACACTGGGCCTTCTGGGTCAAGCACCAAGTGTCCTTACCACCCGGCCTGCTCCTCATGCAGGTCACTACCACAGAATCGGCCCCGTGCTCTCCTGTCCTCTCGTTGAAGCTACCAGAGGCTCAGCCTGCCGGGACATTCAGGGAGGTACACAGCGCTTGTTACAGGAGGCAGCAAACTCGACAGGCTGAGGAAACAAGTCAGTTAGGCCCTCCTTCCAAGAGACGTGTCTCCAGTCCAGGAACGTCCCCCCAAACCTCCCCTTCCGCCGGCCGCACCTGGCTGATTCCTACTCATCCGCTCCCCACAGTTTCCACGTCTGCCGGTCTCACGTCTTCTCCGGCTGATTGCCTTGCTGGTCCGTGACTTCAGAGCCGTTTCCTCAGAGCCTCGCATAGGGCATCTTGTTTGTGTACGTGGGAAACAAGATCGCCGCTGGATGTGCAGATTCAGGAAGCTGCCGGGCGAGTGGGGTCCCTGGATTTGGGCAATGCTAAGCTCCCCCCACTGTCCGTGGCAGCGCAGCCACGCGTATCCTGTATCTGCTAACTGACTAGGATTGTAAATATAATGTAATCCAAATATTCAAATATGTAAATGAAATCACTGCAGTAACAACCCGAGCGCCTGCTTGGGGCTGAAGAAAGCCCACCCCTGCGCACCCAGGGGAGAAGCCTGGATCTGTGATGAATGGCTAACCAGAAAGAAGCTGTTTAGAAAGGCAAGACCTAGAAGTGGGTCAGGGCTCGGTCCGGGTAAATTAGTGATTGTTTATTTAGCGACTTCTCTCCAATGTTCGTGGCTGCACGGTTGGAGACTTGGATCATTCGGGGATTTCATTTCAATAGAGTAACAAAACTCAGCTTTAAAAATAGCTTTGCATTCTTACAGTGAAACGTGTTCTGCTGAGCTGAGGCTGGGGCACAGCTTAAGTGGCACACTCATACCCAGCTGGTGGGCAAGAGCAGCCCTTGCCTTGATTTCCTAGTGATTGGAGTCACTGAACTTGGCCCAGCTTCCCCCAGCCTGTGTCTAGGCTCTGGCAGGAGGGGGAGTGAAACCCTGCCCCATGGCATTCTGGGTACACTGGGGGCGGTGAAGGTGGAGAGAGGTGGGGGTCTATGGGTCATGCAAATGGTTCACGGACTCTCAGCTGCCAAGAAAAGGTGAGTGATTTGAGTCCATCCCGAGGCACGCTGGAAGAGAGGTCTGGCGATCTACTCCTGAAAGGACCAACCATCGGAAACCGGAGCACAGCTTCACCCCGACACACGTGGGGCCACCGTGAGTGGTATTGCTGGTTGAATGTTTACTGAGGTCAGCAGGGTGCTGGCCACTTGCTGGCCCTTCATGCAGGTGGCTTCATCCACCTGTCCAACAGTCCCAGAGGGAGCGTCAGCCTGCTGCCGTTAAGCAGATGAGGATGCCGAGGCTCAGGACCAACTCACTGCCATCGAGTCGAGTCTGACTCACAGAACTGCCCCCATGAGTGTCTGAGATGGTAGCCCTTTACAGGAGTAGAAAGCCTTGTCTTTCTCCTGTGGAGCAGCTGGTGGTTTCGAACTGCTGACTTTGTAGTTAGCAACACTACACCACCAGGGCTGAGGACCAGGGGTGCCCAGCTTTCTCTGTCAAGACCCAGATACGCAACAGTTTAGGCTTTAAGGACTGTACTAAAACCAAAAATTCAAACGCCCTATCAGCAAGTCACTTGTAGTGTATCTGCAGGGGCAGAGGGTCCCTGTGGGTTTTCAAAACTGCAGCTCTTCATGGGAGTAGAAAGCCTCTTCTTGCTCCCATGGAGCCAATGGTGATTTCGAACTGCTGACTTTGTGTTTGGAAGCCCAATTTGTAACCACTACACGACCAAGGCTTCCCTGAGGGCCCTACAGTCTCTGTCATACTACTCAGCTTTGTCATCGTAGCATGACATCAGTCAGAGATGACATGTATAGCGTTGGGTTAGGCAGGGTTCTCTAGAGAAACCACACCAGGACACACACACACACAATTTATACAGCATGAATGAATAGCTCTTTAGTCCACACAGCAGTACAGAGGACTCAGTTCAACTCACTTACATGGCACAGTTAATATACTGGAAGTCCTTCAACTCATGAGGGCTGCTGGGTCCAAGGTCAAGGGAGCAGACAGCTGAGTCTTCCCTGGGTGCAATGCAGGCTGTCCGGCCACAGGCAGCAAACAGCAGGGCGGGTCACCAATAGTCAGCAGCTCAGGAGCTTAGTGAAGCAGGCCCGGATGGGATATCAAACTCAAGCAATGCAGGATCCGCCAGTCTCAAGCTCATGTGATATACACACCAGCAGCGTGGTGAAGCAGGTCTCGAAGGAGCCTCAAGCTCTGGTGACATGATCCACAGATTGGCAGCCCCACAGGTGGTGTAGCTCACAAGTTGGGGCAGAGAACTGGAAAAATCAGTTGCTCGCTGGCCCCATCACCAAAGAGCCAGAGAAAGAGGGGCAGGCCTTGCTGAGCCATGTATCACTTTGTCCTCCAATCATACTGTGACCTGATGGATCCCACATGCTGGGATTAATTGGCTAGGTTGGCGTAATAAACCTACGTGTCACATTGGTATACTTGTACTCCAATAAAACTTTATTCACACAACCAAGCGGTGGGCCAGATTTGGTGCACCAAATGCCTGCTCAGGACGATTAGGTTGTTATTCTGACGTGCAGCAAATGGACTAAGAATAATAAAGGATGGTGCGTAAGGTCATGGGGTAGGCGCTTGGCTTCAGTACAGTGCCACCCCCGCCCTTACCAACTGACCACAGGCAGATTCCTACCTCCTTTGGGCCCCAGTCTCCTCATCTGCAGAACAGGGATGGTAAGCAGATGAAGTCAGATGAGGGTATAAGGAGTAAATATTGCTCATGACTCGAACCCAGGGACGTTTCATTGCCAAGCCTGGGCCGAACGTGGGTGGGGCAGTGTCTTTTCCTCACTGCCCCCATGAAGACATTCCTTCACGTTTTGGGGAACCCTCCCTTCACTCAGTTCCTGAGAGCGGCAGGGAGCTCCGTGGGAGAGCCACGCTGAGTTCCAGGCCATGCCCCTGCGTGCCCACAGGAACCTGGCCTCAACACTCTGTCCCCAGCTTCTCTTCAGCCAGTCAGAATGCACATCCTCCCACGATCATGGGGCGTGTTAGAGAAGCGACGGGTGTCATTCGAGATCAAAATCGACTCCGGATTCAGTTCTTCAGTCAGGAAAGCCTCTTCTCAGCCATGTCTGCAGACAGCCCCCCTTGGCCCTGGGCCTCTTAGCCAGACCTGGCCCCCGCCCTACACCCTACAAAGCTCTTTAGCTCTGCGGACAAGTACGTGGAGGCACCCCGCTCCACCAGCAAGCCTCTCTGCGGAAGGTACTCAGCTCTTTCACCCCGTGAGTTGGCCAGAAGTCTACTGCACCACTTCCCGGTGGCTCCTGTCACTGTTTCTCTGCCACCGACGGTCCCCAACTCCAGGTCCAGGAGGTTCTCAGCACAGGGACTTGGGCCAAAGGCCACACTCCGCTCCTGTCTCTTCTGCTTGGTGGTAGCAGTCTCCCCCTACCCTCTTTCTGCTCTTCAGATGGCTTGGTTTAAGGCTAGTGGGATGGCAAACAGATCGGGTCTCTTGGTAGCATTCCATACACCTGAGTTACCCAGTCCCACCCACAGAAGCCCTTCCAGTGCTGTTGGGTGCGTGTTGGACCTCTAACCTGACGGTGGGCAGTTCAAACCCACTAGCCACTGTTTGGGAGTAAATTGAGGCCATCTGCTCTTGTGAGGACTTACAGCCTGATAAGCCAGTCTGGGGGGTGGGTGGGGGTTACACATCAGAGCCAACCCAGTTTTCTGGTTATGGACCCCTAAGAGTCCCAGGCACGTTATTAATAGGCACATGGCTTTCTTATAGGAAATATTTAGGATGGCAAGTGCACAGAGGCCAGTTCATTGGTGGTTACTAGGGCCGTGTGGAGAGGAGAGGAAATGCGTGCTCCCTGCAGGGCCTGGTGGGCAACATGATGACTTTGGTTCTTGGGCAGATGGTGCCAACACGCCCAGTGGCTCTGAGGGAGAAAGCCCGGAGGCTCTGTGTCCTAGAGATGGTGCCCAGGAGCCCTCTGAGGCAGGTCTACTCTGCCATGTGGGGTCATGATGAGTCGGCAATCAGTTTGACCACACCTCCCAACAGCCACCACCGTGGACGAGGCTCTCAGCATCTGCGACAGGCGACGGGAAAAGTCAAGACTCCACAGCACAGTCAACTCACCTCAACTTGCTAAGGAGCCCTGGTGGCCTAGAGGCTTACACACTGGGAGCTCAGCAGTTCAAACCCACTCCCTGCTCTGTGAGAGAATGACGAGGCTTTCTGCTCCTCTACAGAGTGACAGTCTCGTACACCCCCAGGGGCGGGTCTGCTCTGTCCTCCAGCGTCACTGTGAGCGGGAATGAATGGATGACAGCGAGTTAATTTTGTTTTATTCTTCTCAGTTTTGAATCTCACTAAATTGTTCATAAGGAGAGTGTTGGGACAGAAAACAATTTGTTCCATATATATTACACACACACACACACACACACACACACACACACACACACAGCCCTGAGCTGTGCTTTTGCTGGGCCCTGGCTCAGCTCTCTGTTCTCCTGTGCAGGGTGGGGTGTCTGTGTGGCAGGGCCAGCACTGGAAAGTACCTGGGCTCCTGCTTTTCAAAGCTGCTTACCTTCTTCCTGCTCCCCCTCTGGGTGAGCCTTCATTTGGGGGCATGTGGTCAGCGGGCAAGGGCCAGTCCCATGCCAGGCTGCCACCCTGTCACTGCCATGGGCAGGGGCTGTGCTGAAGGCAAGTGGCAGACAAGGATGGATGGGGTGAAGCGGGAGGCAGGGATGCCATCGGATTAGCTGTGCACAGTGCCATTCAGCACAGGGCGGGGAAGAAAAGCTAATGCATGAGTCGGCATCCTGGGCCGTCCGCCATCGCTGCTGGAGAGAGATGTTCCACAGGCGGCACTGGATCCGCAGGCCCCGTGGGCCTGCAGACGGGGCAGGGGCTTGGGGTGGCGGGAGGCTTTTTAAAGGACTGCCAGCTACTAGTTTATCAAGTCAGCGAGCATGGTCTGTGTTCTCTGCTAGAGCTGCTGCCGCCCTGGCCCCTCTGGAAGCTGTGCCCGGCTGGACTGTGTGATGGGGGAGGGGTGCTGACAGTCATGCAGGGGCTTCTTCGGGGGGCAGATGGGACACAGAGGGTATCTTCAATCTGGGGAAGTGTCCTGGCTCAAAGCCTCAGACTCAATCTCAATCTATACAACCACCCTGGGAATAGCTACTGATATTCTCTCAGATTTGCAAGGGAGGAAACTGAGGCTCAGAGAGGTGAAGTACGTGGTATGGGGGTCACACCATCTGTCGGTGATGGAGCTAGAGGCTGATCCCAGAGCTGGGGGACCAGGAACTCAGCACAGGCCTTGACCCCATCGTTGCATTTGAAGGCTGGCCGACCTGGGTCCCAATCCCAGCCTCCCTCCTCACTGCTCTGCACATCACCAGCCCTTTCTCCCGGGGAGCCGCGGTGTGGGCATGGGCTCGAACCTCCAGCTTTGTGGTTCACAGCCCAGAACGTAACCACGAGGTCACCAGGGCTCTCCAAGTGCTGGCCTCGCCATCCTGCGGAGGCTTGCGCGTTGCTGTGATGCCGGGCCGCCCTGAGATGGAATCAACTCAGGGGCAGTGAGTTTGGGTTGGTTTGGCTTTTCGTTTTAATTTAAATACCAGCAGGACCACCCATGGTGGAGCGGCGTCAGTGGGGCTTCCAGCCAGAGGCTGACCAGGAAGAAAGGTCTGGCAACCTAATTCTGCTAGCCAGCCACAGAAACCTTACGCCTTGCAGGATACGCGGGAGACGGCTCCGGACTGTGATCGTTCGGCTGGAAAGCACTCGATCGCACAGCGGGTGCAGCAGGCGACTCGAGGATGGCCGAGACGGTGACCATGGCCCAGGCCTTGGTGTCGGCTCGACAGCAAGCAGCAGCGAGGGCAGCATGCCCTGGCACGGCAAATCCCTCTTGGGAGACGCCTCCGTTGTTTCCACGAGGCGGCCTGACGGACGGTGGACAGGGGAGGCGGGGAGCTGGGGGGGCCAGTGGCGAGGCTTGTACCGCCAGGCCACTGGAGAGGCTGCGTGCTCCGCGCCGTCTCCGCGCAGCTTCATCTTCCTGTCTGACAGATGTGCGGTGGGCCGGGGCCCTGAGCTTTCTCTTTATGTTCTCCCTCTCAGAGCCTCTCTGTCAAGGAGCTAATGAACTGTAAACAGACACTCCAGGGCTCCAGGGGGGCCGAGAAGAGCTCGGAGCTACTGGCTGTGCAGCCCCGGGGCCTCCAGCGAAGCAGATAACAGACCCCCAGCCTGGGCGCACTCCCTGCCGGGCGGGCGCTGCTGCCGCACAGGTAGGGAGGGGCAGCGGAGGGGACCTTCACTCACGCCACTTTGCCTGTTTTCTGGAAGGCTCAGAGTCTGCTCCTTTGCCCCCTCCTCTACTTCCCACACAGGGGTCTCCCAATAACATCCATGGCACCCCTCAGCCAGAGAGCGTTCAGAAATGCAGACTCCCTCAGGGGGGTTGGTGGAGGGGGGCGTCGTCCACTTCATTAAATTATCACGCGCTATTTGCCTACGTTGGGAGAATCCTTAAGGCTCTGCTCAGAAGCCGCCACCCCAACCCCACCACTATGACACCTCTCTGAGTTGAGCTACTAAAGACCCCAAAACCACTCCACTCAGGGAGGGCGTGTTCTGTACGCTCTGCCCTCTGGCCCAAGGAAGTGCCCATTCAGCAGGAGGCTGGCCACACTGCCAGAGTCCCTGACCACGGACCAGCACCCGCCTGCAGAGGGTCCCATGTCACCTTCTTTCACCCCCACGGTACTCTTGGAGGTGGGGCGCTTCATTTTCACCCTATTTCACAGAACCTGAGGCTCGGCAAGGTGACACCACTGCCCAAGGGTCACAGGGCTCCTAAGAGGAGACAGAGGACCCAAATTCTCCCCTGTAGGTGTTATAAGTGAGTGAAAAGCAGATGGCTTTATGGAGATAGAATTTACAGACAGACCACGGATGCACTTCCATGACCATTGGTACAATCAAAGAGTCGAGCACACATCAGTTTTCAAACATTTCTATCATCTCAAATTAAGACTCTACACCCATTAGAAGTCTCCCTTATTTTCTCCCAGTTCCCCCACGCCAAGCCACCAAGCTGATTGCTGTCTCTATGCATTTGCCTATTTTGCATGTTTATCTATTAAAAAAACCATGCACTACTTAATCTCTGTGACTGGTCTTTCACTTACACTAGTGGTTTCAAGGTCCACCTGTATTGTCAAAAACTCAGTCATGGAGTCGGCTCTGACTCATGGTGACCCTAACGGACAGGGTGGGGCTGCCCTTGGGTGTCCTTGTGAGCGTCCAAGCCTGTAACTCGTTACAGGAGTAGATTCTAGGCCCGTCTATCTTCCGCATTGCAGCCAGTATTAATACGTCACTCCCACACGCGTTGTTGATGTGTGGACACGTGCTCCATTTCCCAGGGGGTGGGACTGCCCAGTCGTATAGCAGCTCTATCGTGAGCACTTCCAACAAGAATGTCAGAGGTTCCAGCTTCTCCACATCCTCGCTAACACTTGTTAGTGTCTGTTTTTATGAGCGCCACCCTAATGGGTGCAAAATGATCCTCGTTCTGGTTCTGATGTGCATTTCCCTCAGGGCTAAGGCGTGTTACACACCTTTTCATGAGCTTATTGGTTATTTGTATCCTTTCTTAGGAGAAATACATATTCGTATCACTTGATACTTTTAAATCATTAAAAAAATTACTGACCCATCTCATTGATGCTAAGTCATTTCCAAGTCAAAGCAACCCTGTAAGATGCAGTCGACCTGCCCATAGGGTTTGAAAAGCTGTGGATCCTTATGGAATAGACTGTTAACCTCTTTCTCCCGTGGAGCAACTGGTGGGTTCGAACCACTGACCTTTTGGTTAGCATCCAAGCGCTTAACCACTGTGCCTCCAAGGTCCCATACCCTGGATATACATCCTCATCAGACTCAGGATTTGCTATTTCCTCCCATTCTACAGATGCCTTTAACTTTCTCCTGGTGTCTTTAAAGGACACTTATGGTGTGAGGCAGGGATCCAATTTCTATTGTACATTTACATCCATTGTTCTAGCACCTCTTTCCCCATGGAGGACTGACTTTTAAAAACAGGTGGGGGTGAATTCCTTAGAGACCTGGTGGCCTAGAGGGGAACACTTTAGGCTGACACATAAAGTCAGCAATTCAAAACCAACAGCCCCTCGTTGCGAGAAAGATGAGGTTTTCTGCTCCCATGAGCGTCCGTCTCCGAAAGCTGCAGAGACAATCCTACCCTTTCCCCAGCACCACGATGTGTCGGAATCAACTCCATGGCGTGAATTTTTAAAACGCAGATTTTTTTAAGTTTATTAAAGTCCTATTTATCTTTTGTTGTCGCTGTCCCATGTAATTTTGGTGTCATGGCATGAAGATTTGCTTCCATGTTTTCCTCTGGCAGGTTTGTAGTTTTGTGGTTTGGCGCCAGTGAGTCAGTCCCAGCCCATCGCAACCTTCTGCACAACAGGAGGACACACTGCGCAGTCCTCCGGCGGCCTCACAGTTCTTCCCACGCTCGAGCCCACTGTTGCAGCCGTGGTGTCAGCCCATCTCCTTCAGGGCCTTCCTCTCCGCTCTGTCCCTCTACGTTACCAAGCGTGATGCCCTTCTCCAGGAACCGGTCTCTCCTGCCAACATGTCCAAAGTATGTAAGAGGAAGGCTTACCATCCTTGCCTCTAAGGAGTGCTCTGACCGTACTTCTCCCAAGACAGATCCGCTGATCCTTTTAGAAGTCTACGGTAGTTTCAATATTCTTCTCCAGCACCACAATTCAAACCCATCGATTCTCCTTCAGTCTTCTTTGTCGGTGTCCAACTTTCACCTGCATATGCGGTCATTGAAAACACTGGCTCGAGTCAGGCGCACCTCAGTCTTCAAAGTAGCATCCTTGGTTTGCAGCCCTCTAAGGAGGTCTGTCAGTGGATTTATCCAACGCAACCCATCTTTTCATCTCTTGACCGCTGCTTCCATGAGCATTAATTGTGGATCCAAGCAAGACATAATCCTTGACAACCCCAACCTTTCCTCCGTTTATCATGATGCTCCCTATTGATCCAGCTGTGCGGGTTTTGGTGTTCCGACATTGAGCTATCATCCCTGTGGAAGGCTGTGATCCTTGATGTTCAGCAGCAAGTGCTTCAAGTCCTCCTACTTTTCAGCAAGTGCCATCTGAACATCACAGGTTGGTGGTGAGCCCCCCTCCCAGCCTGATGCCACATCCTTCATATCAACCGGCTGATTTTTGCTCAGCACACGGATTGAACGGGTATGGTGAGAGGATACAACCTGGCATCGTTCTGGTGTCCTATTCTTTCAGCCAAGATCCATCTGACATCAGCAATGATATCTCTTGT
>NW_022111357.1:33314343-33315782 GCF_000313985.2 Echinops telfairi
TTAACATATAGCTATGCTCATTATAATATTTTACATTTATCTTTTTGTGCTGCCTTTGACGTTTTCTGTTCAGCTCTTTGACTTCATCATGTCTATGATTAAGAGCAAGTTTCAGAGTCTACCCTGACATCCACTTTGATTTTTGTTCCTTTCCTGTCTTTGTAATGACCCCTTGCTGTCTTGATAAGTGATGGTCTTGTTGTCTTCCCCCAGGCCGTCAGGTTTTCTGCCATTAGTGCTCAACGCATCAAATTTTTCTTGAGATGTTCTCACACTTCAGGTGGATTAGACTCAAGGTCATATTTTGGCTCTGGTGGACTTGTTTTCATTTTCTTCGGCTTTAGCTTGAACTTACGTATGAACAATTAATGGTCTGTTCCACAGTCAGGCCCCTGTCTAGTTTTAGCTGCTGATATTGAGCTTCTCCACTGTGTCTTCCCACAGATGTAGTTAATCTGATTGCTGTGTTTTCCATCTGGAGAAGCCCATGTGTGTAGTCAACTTTTGTGATGTTGAAAAAAGGTATTTGCTATGAACACGCTGTTGATTTTGCAAAATTCTATCGTGTGATCTCCAGCTTCATTTCTGTCAGCAAGTCCTTATTTTCCAACTACTGTTCCTTCCTCTTGGTTTCCAACTTTTGCATTCTAAATGCCAATAATTATCAACACATCTTGATTGCATGTTTGATCAGTTTCTGACTGGAGTCGTTGGTAGAATTCTTCAATTTCTTTCATTTTCAACTTCTTTATCGCTATTTTTTGAAGTTGGGGCATAAATCTGAATAATACATGTATTGATGGGATTTCCTTGAAGTCGGATCGATATAATCCTACCACAGACGGCATCATTCTTCTTGATTGATTTTGCAATGTTCTTTTTGACAATGAATGCCATGCGATTCCTCTTGACTTTGTCATGCCTGGCATAGTAAACCATCCGATGCTCTGATTCAAATGGCCAACATCAGTCCATTTTAGCTCACTCATGCCTAGGATACTGATCTTGATGTGTTGTGTTTCATTTCTGACGACTTCCAGTTTTCCTAGATTCATCCTTTGCACATTCCAAGTGCTCATCATCACCGTTTTCCGCTTGCCTGGAGGGATGAAGACCCCAATGTCTCCACTCCCACAGCTTCGCTCGACTCAGGTCATGGTGGGTGCCTCTGCAGTGAAAGCAGCCCTCCTCACACTGTGTGAGGGCCCACCCTCTGGCCCTACCTCTGGCACAGTCTGCTTCCACTCACTAGGCATTCGGTTTTTGACGGTGCTTCAGAGCTAGCATGTGATTCTCAGCAGCTGCTTCCTCGGAAGTGGGGAGCCAAGTCCTTCGTAGGCTGGAGGCTCTGCTGAAACCTGTCCACTTTGGGTGACCCTGCTGCATTTGAAATACCAGTGACCTAGCGTCCAGCATCACAGCGACACACAAGCCGCCAC
>NW_022111357.1:33316920-33318968 GCF_000313985.2 Echinops telfairi
TCAAGTACAATTTCCTGGGGAGCTGCTCTGCTGGGTTCTAACCTCTGCCTCTAGAGGGACCTTGAATTCTGGGAGCTCTTGAAAGAACAATTGTGGATGCTTCCTGACAGGTGTTTGGGAGAGGACACCAGTAGTCTGAGTAGACAAGAATCTTCCAGAGCCAGCTCCTCCCCATTGTTCTGCTGGTCCACACAGCCACGATGCCGGAATCCACTAGAACGTTGATCTGTGCCAACAGAGGCAACTCATAGCTTCCAGGTTCTCCTTGAACTTCCTGTCACCTGTGCATGTTCTGTTCGTCCCGCCTGCCATTTCCTTCAAGAGCCACCTGGAGACCCGTGTTGCTCCTCCCACGTCTACTCGGTGACCTCACCTGCCTCCAGCCAGAGAATTCTGGAATAGCAGAGCCTTGAAGCCACAGAAGCTAGAGGTTTGCACATTGTGTCTCTCGGGGCTCTGCAGGGACAAGAGACAGGACGGTGGGTGGCCCCCTTCAACCAGCACCTTCCACGGCCATGCCACTTGGGGAAGTCACACAGAGACTTTGAGCCCAGAGAAGGTCCCATGAAACGGTGCCAAGTCCTGATCCAATTCAATTCCTTCACTTCGGAATGGAGTCGATTGAAGCCCGGCGAGAGGAAGGGACTTGTGCAAGGTCACCAGGGAAGAGTTGAACTAGAACACAGATCTGGCTTCCTCTCTCCCGGCTTGGGCAGAGCTGTCGAACAGAAACTGAGCCAGCCTCCTCCCCACCCTGCCTGCCTCTCCCACCATCTGGCTCCCCTCCGGCCCCCCTGGCCTCCCGCCCCGGCAAAGCTCATGAAAGCCTGAGGTTCCCACGTGCGTTCGTGCATGCACGGCCGGGTCCCTCCGAGCCCGAGGCGGCGTGGGTGTCCAGTGGCTCTGCACAGAGAGCACAGCAAAGGCGAGCAGCGATCACTCCGAGGTTGAGAGGAGAACGTGAGCAGCTGCTCCCTTATCTCTGAGGCCCTTCTCATGCTGAAGCACGCTGATCCTGTCCCAGATCTGCCCACAGGGACGCGAGATGGGCTCCCCCTCTCTCGCTGATTTACTGACATCATCAGGCTTGTGACAAGCACTAGGACCAGGTCTCTTGGGGGAGGTGGGGACCCTGGGCTGGGGAGAGGAGTCACGGAGAGCTGTCTTCTGGCCATGCAGAAAGGACAGGATGGGGCGGAAGCGCGGAGGGAGGGGGGCGGAGAGGGGGATGAAGGCCTTGGTAGTGGGGTAGGGGCATGGGCCTGGGCTCAGAGAAAGGGCTGCCAGGCGGGCAGCTTGCGTGTTCCCTTCTGTTAGGGGCCTTTGGGAGGCAGAGAGGCGTGAAATGCACCCGAGGGGCAGGCGTGGGGTGGGGAAACTGAGCGGCTGAAATGAAATATGGATGAGCCTTTTTCCATCCTGATAAACTGGAGCCGAGCCGTGGGCAGTGCTGGCTAGCGGCCCTGGGTTTGTCTAACCTGATGAAGGCCATTTCCAGTGACACCCTATCCCCCACCTCTGGTCCATAAGATGGCGACTGGAGGGGGTGGGGTGGTGAGAGGACCAGGTGGCTGGAAAGTGATGGGGACCTGGAAGGAGGTGGCCCCCTGGGAGGAGAGGCCCAAGGGGGTGAGCTCCATGCTGGCGGGGACAGGTGTGCCCTGAGTGCCGAACCACTGTCATTGACATCCCAGGGCCCAGCGCCGGGCTCCGTCTGCAGGCTCAGCGGCTGTTGTTAGGGGCCGTGCTGTTGAGTTGCTACAACTCTGAGCCAGCGGTGGGAGAGGATTCCTGCCCCACAGGGGTCTCTGGACAGCCAGATCTTTCTCCCACAGAGTGGCTGGGTAAGTCTGAACAGCCGGCTTTTCAGTTAGCAGCCTAGTGAGTAGCTAACCATGGTGCCACCGGACCTCCTGCCGGCTCAGCTCAAACCCAAACCAAACTCAACAGCCATCAAGCAGATTCCGACTCAGAGCGGCCACGGGACAGACGCCCCTGTGGGTTCCTGAGACTCAAATGTTACGGGAGCGGGGCACCTCCCCTCGCCC
>NW_022111357.1:33320087-33321810 GCF_000313985.2 Echinops telfairi
TGAAGCCCAGAAGTCAGAGCCAGGCTGGGGGGGTGGGGTGTCGGGGGTGGGTGGGGGGGAGGAAGACAACAGACGAGAACTCAAATGTAGAATGAAAGGCCAAGGGAGCCAGGAGGTGTTTCTGACTGCGTATCTCCATCACAGAGCGCTGGAGGCATAGTGGTTGCACATTGGGCTGTGATCTGCAAGGTTAGCAGTTCGAGATCACCAGCTGCTGCTGGAAGAAAGACGAGGCTTTCTACTCCTGTAAAGAGTTCCTGTCTCAGAAGCCCACGGGTCGATCTGAGTGTGGTGTATTTGGATCCCCGTTACAGACAGGTGCAGGCTCCAGCCCATCCAGAGAGCCTCGGAAGAACAGCCTGGTGACCTCCTGCCGCAAACTCCGTTGCTGAAAATGCCTTTCTTCCTTTTTCACTCCCGGGGTGGCTGGTCGGTGTGCCCATCGCCGTGCACTGGGGCCTTCGGACGATGGTCTTAACAGGCCTTCACGGCAGGATCCCGGAAACAAAACACTTAAGTTGTCCCGCATGTTATCATGCATTCCCCGCGAATGAAACAGGACACGCTCACACTGCATCTGCGACTAGCATGACCTGTGCCTCCTCTTTTATGTCTTAATTAATTGGTAAACTTTGACCGCCTCAGGGACCGCTTTATTTTCTCAGCGCTGACTAATAGAATTCCAATATTTGATCTTAAGACCATGAATCTCTCAAACTGGTGGTAAGAGAAACCTCAGCAAGATGAAATGTTCACATGCGCGCGTGCACATACACAGCTCCTGCTTCCCTGCAGGTTCTAGTCTTCACCCAAAGTCCACCCTTGCACACGTCGTTTCTAAAAAGAGTTTCCTAGGACACCCCCGCCCTCAGAGGCAGCTGCCGGGCTCCAGGGTCACCACTTCCATTCTCAACACGCTGCCATGCTGATGGATTGTCTTGCTTAATAATTCATGACCCTGGTAATAATATTTGGATTATTTCTGTTTCCTGAAAGGTACAAGTACTTGGGAGCTGCCTTAGAAAACCAGGGGAGCGTGATGGACATGCCCCTCTCCCACATGGCTGCGGTAAAGCCAGGTCTGGCTGGGGGCCGGATGTCTGACTCAAACAAGGTTCCTGAGAGGCAGGGACTCCTTGAAGTGAACTTGAGGGCCTGCCCAGCCCTTGACCTGGGTTAGCTGCTTTAATTCTTCTCCAAACGAGGACAGAGGGGGCACAGTGATACCGACGGACTGTGTCACCAAAGGACAGGCCGTTGGTAGGTGGCGGGGACAGGACTTTGAGTCCGTCCGCCTGACTGATAGCCTACGCTCGCTCGGTTGCTCTTTCCTTTGGAAAATGGGCTCTAGTTTTGAAAGCCATTTCAGAGCGACTCTTCAGAAAAATGTCCAGAAAGTACAGAGGGTTCTGAGATGCACCCCCTGCCCCCCACGGCTCCTCGGATTGCCTTAGCTGATGAGTTAATACCGACCCAACATGACTAGCTCAAGTGGGCCCTTTATGAGGGCTCCCTCCTCATGCTGCATAGCCCCGTGGGTGCTGGCAAATGCATCGAGTCCGGCGTCCACCCTTGCCAAAATCACACAGAATCGTTTCACTGCCCTGAAAAATGTCCAGCGACTTCACCTGTGAGCCTGCACGCTTAATGGTGATACTGCGCTGCTGGGATGAGGGGAGTGTCCTTTGTCCCCATGGGTTGATGAGGTGGGTGGTTGATGAGC
>NW_022111357.1:33322274-33323730 GCF_000313985.2 Echinops telfairi
GCTCCCAACCCAACGGAGCAGGAAGCTCTGCACCTGGACTTGGCCTATTTAGACATCACCTGCCTGGCACCGCCACCACTCCCAGGAACCACAGTGGTACATTTAAAGGGGGTGGACAGCCACCTTTAAAATATTCTCTGAAGTTTTCTTGAAACGGTTGCAGGGGACAAGAGATCTGGCTCTCAAGTATAATTTATGGAGAACATGAACTCAGTCTTAAGAAGACTGGGATGAGAGGAAGGGCCATCACTGGACGAGAGGCTGTCAGCACAAGGGCATGATGGTGCCCAGGGCTTACAGGGACACAGTAGCTTAAACAGGGCATGGGAAGGCTAAGGCAACGGCCACCGAGCCTGCTTGGTGGCAGAACAACGTGTCACAGGTGCAGGTGGGACGACAGAAGGAGGAATGGGGCCATGATGGGGACATGTACATTGCACATGTGCATTGCCCTACATAGAAGACCCCATAGGGCTGGTTCTGGGCTCTCTGACCAAGGCGGTTGGATATGAGATACTCATGGTCCCCTGGGACTCCAGGACCCAACGTCCTATCAAGGGCACACCAGGCAGGTTCCTAAGGAGAAAGGTGTGGGAGTCAAGTTCCAGAAAGCTGCAGTCTTGGAAACCTTGGGGGCAGGGTTCTCCTCTGTGCTGTCGGCTCTCAGGGAGCTGGATTCCACTCAACAGGGGTGGGTTTTGCTGTCTGTAATTCCCACCAATCATGAAATAAAGTAATTAAAAATTGATCGTTCCAGGGGCAGCTCTTCAGGAGCTACCTATACCAAGGTCATATTGTAAGAGATAGAAGGGCTACATCGTGGAGGATGCCTTTGGTAAACACAATACACCGACACATTTGGAGGTCTTGGTATGGTTGCCAATTACAGTGTGTCCCCCACCAGCCACCCCGATCTCCTCAGGAGTGGTCACCCAGTCTAACTGGCCAATCAGATAACCACCAGGAATGGACATGTGACTTCAGCAGGGCCAGTGGGGTTTTTCCTGGTGTTGGCCTATAGATCTGGGAGGGAAGTCTCTCTCCGTAGAGGCTGAGCGCCCGGGCCAGCTGATGACAAATAGAATTCCAATATTTGGTCTTAAAATCATGTCCTTCTAACCGGTGGTAAAAGCTATCTCAGCAAGAAAAGCTGCAAAACTTGTTTCCCTGCAGCTCCAGGATAGCGGAGTCTAGCCTGCATCAAAACTCCAGCCTTGAGAGAGGTATTTCTAACAAGAGCGCTTTCTGTGACATTCTGACATCAGAGGGGTTTCGATCCTCCATGGCAAACCTGCCTGCAGAATGATTCCAAGCAGACAGACACAAGCTGAGCTGGGAGGCGGGAGAGGGCATGAGAGAGTCCCCCCACCACCACACACACACTGCTGGAGGATGTCTTTGGTAAACACAATACACAGACACAATTGGAGGTCTCAGGATGAAGTCCTCCCCCCAC
>NW_022111357.1:33325091-33337717 GCF_000313985.2 Echinops telfairi
AAGCCATTCAGAGGGGCTGTGTGGGGAACAGGCATTCTTCATGCACCAGCACCCGCCCCCACCCCCCAAGAAGATGACTAGAGAGGCCGCAGGAGCAGGGAGGAGGAGTGGGAGATCTCTGGAGCACCAGGCAAGTATGGTTTGGCAGGAAAGGCTGCCATCATCTCTCCTGGGCAGTTAGGGCCTTACCTAGTGAGCTGAAATGAGAGCCCGCCCCCTCCAGCTCACTATCCACCTATCAAGTCCATTCTGACCCACAGGGAGCGACCTCAGAGCACAGAGCACAACTGCCGCATTGGGTTTCCAAAGCAGACTACCTCATCTTGTCCCTGCAGAGCAGCTGGTGGGTTGGAACCTCTGGCCTTTTGGTTAGCAGCCTAGTGCTTCACCCACGGGCCACCAGCTGTCCTCCTCCAGCTCCAGCAGTCGGTAGATCTGTGGCCCCCATGTGACCTGGAGGCTCATTTTCCCGCCCTGAACAACGGGCACTGAGGCGCACATACTTTTGTCCTTTCTTGGAAGGACTGAGAGGACCGGAGATGTAATTTGGTTGCGACTACAAAAGAAATATGGGAAAACACAGGTCCCAGGGGCATTCAAGTACGGATTTCTTCATCTCGAGGATGACGGAGTTCAAGCTGACCCCTTGTATGGTAGCTCACCTCCAACTGTGAGGCCCAGGGTCTGAGATGCTTGAGTGAGTTCGTTAATGAGGCTCCTCAGTTTGCCTGACCATGATATCGGGTGTGAAATGCCAAGATCCCTACAATTGCTAAGTCATGTGCCTGGTTGGGTAGCACATAACCTTGGCCCACAGGAGACTCCCTGGGTCCACTGGCTGGTTCATTACAGTCATGTTGTAAATATTGTATGCATGGACTATCAGCAGGAATTTTTGCTCACCGCATAATCGACAGTGTCTGGTCTCTCTGTTGAAAATCAAGATGTTACTTTGAGGAGTAAGGGGCACCTGACCCAAGCGATGGTCTTTGCAATAACCTTACAGGCACGTGAACGGTGCACACTGAATAAGGAAGCCCAAAGAAGAAGAGATGCATTTGAATGATGGTGCTGGTGAAGAAGCATTGTGGTTGCCAGAAGAACAAACAGATCCGTCTTGGAAGGAATGCAGCCTAAGTGCTCCTTGGAAGCGAGAATGGCAAGACTTCATCTCATATACTTTGGACCTATTATCAGGAGAGACCAGTCCCTGAGGAAGGACATCATGCTTGGTAAAGTCCTTGGACAAAAAGACAAAGACCCTAGATGAGATGGATTAACACAGTAGCTGCCACGATGGGCTCAACGTAAGAACAATTATGAGCATGACGCAGGACCGGGCAGTGTTTTGTGGTGTGGTACAGAGTCCCTGAGAGTCGAAATGGGTTCCATGGCCCCTAACAGCAACAACAACAACATCTCTCCTTTGGGCTGCGCATCCTCACAAACTCATACTTGCCACTGGTGGGAGGACGTTTGTTTCTTGGGTGGTAAGCCCCGAGGGGTGGACCAATTGTTCTGCAAGCCTTTCCTCCCTCAAAGTGGCAGCCCACGACTTCAAAGAGTTTGAGAAGAGCTGTCACTGAAGAGGCAACAAATCCCATTTCAAACCCACGATTTCAGCCATTCATTCATCAGCTCAACCATAAGCAACTAAGCTATACAATGGGACACGTCACAGGTTCTCTCTCTCACCGACACCCGTCATATGGATGGCTCTGGTCACAGGAGGGATTGGAAGAGGGGAGTCTGGAAGACTCAGGAAGTGCATCCTGAATCTTGGAGATAAATTTCCACGTGGTAGCAGGCACACAGGGTGTTACAAACTGGATTTTATCTTCCAAAATTTGTGTTAAAAGGACAACACCCACTGCTGTTGAATAGATTCTGACTTCAACCTGTGGGTGGTGACCCCTTTAGGAGTCGAACGACCCTTTCACATAGGTCGCGCCTAAGACTATCAGAAAATATATTTCCAATGGTCTTAGGAACCGAGACACCACTCCTCTCTCTGTCTCCAGGCGGGTCTGCCCACATGCAGATATGCCTACACACGAGTACCTGGCGTGAAGATGGTTACCCATGCTACACCATGCTTCAAGACAAAATTTCATTTATCTGTAATTAGAAATAAATATTTCACAATCTATAATTACATATTGTTTTTGTGATTAATCACTATGCTTTAATTGTGTTCAATTTGTAACAATGAAAATACATCCTGCATATCAGATATTTACATTACGATCCATAATAGTAGCAAAATTACAGTGATGAAGTAGCAAAGTAGATAACAAGGAAATTTATGGTTGGGGGTCACCACCACGTGAAGAACTGTGTTAAAGGGTCACGGCATTACGAAGATTGAGAACCACTGCTCTATAGCATCGTGTAGAATCGTTCCCTGGGGTTTCTGAGGCTGTAAGCCTTTATGGGAACAGACTGTCTCATCTTTCTCCTGTGGAGAAGCTGGTGGGTTTGAACCACTGACCTTGCAGTTAGCAGCCCAATATGGAACCCATGGTGCCACTCTTCCCGTGGATGTAATCGAGTGTGGTATAATATAATCACTTTCCATGATGCAATCTCATGTCATGTAATCATGTCAGTTGAGATACTATCGATGTAGGGTAGCTCCTAAGCCTAATCGCTTCTAAATTCTATAAGGACCAGAAGAGATATAGAATGCATACATATCCTGGGGAAGATAGATGCCAGGTGAGGGTCACCAAGAGCCGAGGAACACCTACAGTTATCGGCAGGGAAGCAATCAACATAGCCGAGACCCTGATCTAGACTTTCAGATCCCCACGTGTGGTATTTGGGGCCAGGATAACATCACTCAGACACCCAAACAGAGAAAGGTTCTCATCTCCAGTGCCGCCTAACTCAGTCTCCCGGGAGGCTGTGACTCAGTAGTTCCAACTGGGTGTCTTAAAACACCAGAAGTTTCTCATCATACAGCTCCAGGGGCTAGGAGCCCCCAAACCAGGCTACAGCCACGTCGATTCTTTCTGAGGGCTTAAAATGCATCACTTTTAATCTCGACTTTGGTCCCCAAGAGCCATCCCTCGTCTGGGTCTTGGTCTCGCTTCCCCTCATTTACAGTGACATCACTCATACCGGTGTGATGTCCACCCTCCTCCAGTGTGACCTCATGCCATCACCCCGAGAACATCTTCAAAGATTCCGTTTCCAAAGAAGGCCTCATTCACGTGCACCAGAAGCTACGATTTCAACACGTCGTTTGGGAGGACAAAGAACAACCCCTAACACTGCGTCTCCTGGCTCCCCTTTGTCCTTTCCAGTATATTCTCTGCAAAACAGCTGGAAAAATCAACCTGGCTTTAAACGTAGATAAGACCATCTTATGGCCCTACTTAAGATCCAAACTCATTCCTATGACCTCCAAAGCTTTAGGTGATCGGGCCCCTGTTGACATCTCGGATCTCCTTTCCCTCATGTCTCCCCTCATTCATGATCCTCCACCTCCCTCTGCGCTGACCTTCTTCTATCCTTTGACACATTTGTTTGCACCTCAGAGCTTTGTAGTTGCTTCACCCAGCTGCTGGAACACATGGCTGCTAGACCTTCACAAGTCTGGCCCTTCCTCACGGTTCAAGTCTCAATTCAAATGTCACCTTCTCAGAAAGGTCTTTCCTGATTTTTCCAGCTAAATTAATTTTGCTCGCTCACCACCCATTACCCGACTTATTTTCTTCTTCACACCTACACGTGAACTACAATGACAGTACTTATCAGTATGTTTACATGCTTCTTGCCCCCCTCCTCCCATTAGGATAGATGCGTTTGAATTATGGTGCTGGTGAAGAATATTGAACGCACACCACGGACTGTCAGAAGAACAAACGAATCGTCCTGGAAGAAGTTCATCCAGAATGCTCCTTAGACGTGAAGATGGTGAGACTTCACCTCATGCACTTGTGACATGCTGTCAGCAGAGACCATCCCTGGCGAAGGGCATCGTGCTTGGTAAAGTGAAGGGGCAGTGAGAGAGAGGAAGGTCCTCACCCAGATGGATTGATGCAGGGGCTGCAGCACGGGCTCAAACATAAGAACGACGGTGGGGCTGGCATGGACCGGACCGGGCGGTGTTTGGTTCTGTGTACATCGGGTCACTGTGAATGGATGGTCCCTAACAGCAACTAGAACCTAAAGTCCACGAGAGCAGGAATTTTATTTGGCCTCAAACAATACCCCCAGTATTTAGCGTAAGGTTATCAATAAATATTATTGAATGTCTGAATTCATTGGCAGTGGAACATATTTTAAAGGAAGTCTTTAAAAAGCAAACAGCCCTTTCACCTTAGAGAGAACGATATTGTTGAACGCAATGGAAAGAATAAGGTATGTCCCAGGGGTATGTCTTGTACCCATGTGCGAAACGACCAATTCCAAACACGAGAACCCCTCCTATGCTAACCTGAGCATTCCCTGAAGTGTGGGTCCCGTGGGAAACACCTGGATGGGAGGGAAGCGGCAACCAGGGGAGAGAGGTTAAGTGTTGGGTGTTTTCCAAACCAATCTTCTCATCACACATACATTTTTAATGCTGTCAGAATTTAATTTGTTACACAAAGCTGGGAGCAGGAGCGTTGTGTGTAAATAGCAAACCGTGGGAGGGAAGATTGCTCTCCTCAAATGCGTTTGCTAACCCAGTCTATTTCCAGATCCACTTAATGCCAGACGCACTGTCCGTGGTGCTGAAACAATGCACTCTTCCGGGGCGCCAGGGACACCGCTGTCCGAAGTTCTGAAACAGCCTTGGCGGGCTGCATGTGGGCACCGTGCCCTGGCAAAGTTGAGTCACACTTGACAGCCGCTGGAAACCAGAGGTTGCACGATGACTCAATCTTCATTTGCCATCACTGGAAATTCACCAGGGCACGCCGTGGCAGCTGCCGTGGTCTGACTTGGGAGGGTGGCTGGGCTATGTGAGTTGATGCACCTTTGGGCAGCTCTGTGGGCAGTGCTGCCTCGGCTGCGGTGAATCACGCCGATCCGGCTGGGAGAGGAGGAGCAGGTGCTGGGGATGAGGTTCACAGCCTCCGTCTGCAAGCCACCTTCAGTCCAACCTTAGACTGCATGACCTGGAGTGGTACCTTCATCTGAGAATTCCATGTCTCAGCATCCCCTAGGCATAATGGGCATATATGGTCCTATTTTTCTCAAGGTAGAAAGTTAAACACAAGTGGTTTGTTTGTTTGTTTTTAACTTTGTGGCCCTTAAGAGGTGTTGGCAAATGATTATTTAAATTTTGGAATGATAGGTATGGTTGTTTAAAAACATTTAAGTATAAACAGATTCTAGGTTTATGGCTCAAATCATGTAGATGTGTGTGCTTGTATGTGCATCTAACAATATAGACCATGTCCAGCATCCTCCAAAGCTCCCTGGCACCTCTTCCCAGTCGGCACCCTTTTGTGACACCCCTCACCATCTCACCATGGATCGGATATTCTTATTCTTGAACCTCCTCTAAACCGACTCAGTTAGTATATACTCTGCATCGGACTTCTTCCACACGACGTTATATCTTGGGATTCATCATGTTGCACACCAGTAGTTTGTTCTTCTTCACGGCTGTCTAGTACTCCTGCGTGTGAATACGTCACAGTTTATCTGTTGACTCCGCAGTTAACGGGCTTTTGGGGGTATTTGGAAGTGATTATGAATAAAGTCATGAATATTCTGGGACATGCCTTTTGAGGAACAAAGCACCCATTTCTCTCGGGCATAGACCCAGGAGCGGAATTGCTGGTTCCTGGTTGTACTGGATACGTTTCCAGTGCGGTTGCTTCCATTTGCTGTCATTTTTTCTTTTGAAGAAGTTAATGCTTCCATATTTCTTTTGTGCTTTCTGCATTCTCTTGGTCATGAAGAAATTGTACTGGAGGTGGGGGTAGGATCTTCTGTTTAAATAATTGTGGCTTTAGATTTTCTAGGGCCCTTTATTGATTGATATTGATTAAATAACTATTCCCTTAAACAAAGCCTTGCCTAGAAACAGGAAACATTCTTCTCTCAGCTTTTTCTTCTCGTTGTGTGTCACCACAACCGAATCTGGCACTGAGACGATGCTGAGTTTAGGATGAGGAACCTCTCCGTCTCCCCCACCCTGCCACACACCCCAGCTAGAGCATGAACGAGAGCAGACAAGGCAGGAGACATGGGAGCCTAGTCTTCATGCCCATGCCACGGAGAAGTCCTGGCAGCTGCAGACACATGAGGGTGAATCAAAACACTGCAAGGAGCTTTGTGCACTAACAAAAGGAATGTGTGTGTGTGTGTGTGTGCCTGTGTGTGTGCATGTGCACACGGCAGGGTGTGGGGAGAGACTTACCTTTTGCCAGGTTTCATGTGACTTGGGGCAGCATATCTATGGCTGGGGTACAGTCCCTAGGTCATTTTAGGGCTCAAACTAGCACTGCATGGCAGGCAGCCCGTGAATCTCAAGGGCACACACAGAGCACATCACAGAATGTCCAACACATCGAGCATTCATCACAGGGCCCAGGGTCCGGAGTCTCTCTGCTCCTCTTGGCTGTCTTTTCAGACATTGGAGACACGAGATTTCCCATTACACCCTGCCTCCTATGCAACACCAATCTTTCTTTCTCTCCCCTCAGCAACTGGCCTCCGTGATTGTCCTCCTCCTCCTCCCTGTCCTCCCTCTGCCTCTTGCCTGTCATACTCTTTGGAGAAAAGAGCTCTGGACCCAGAACTGCCCGAATGGCTGGTGAGAAATCAAACAAGACTCCTGTGTTATCTTGAGATCAAGACTTCTATCCCTTGAGAGGGAGCAGCAGAACTGAGTGATGTGTGCCTCGTGAAATGCAGCCAGCAGAAACCACAGACACCACCCCCCACCCCCGCCTTTCAGAGCTGGCGTCAGGGGAGCTCTTGGCTGGGCTGAGGCCTGAAGAACCCAATATGTGGGACGAGGAGAGAAGGGTAGAAGGCATCTGTGGCTTCCCTTGACTGGGGCCCCCTTTGGCCTGCAGAGTTGGGGGCAGGTGGACATGGAGGTAAAAAGAAGGTGGCTCCTGGGGCCCCAGGCATCTTAGAGGGTCACGTGAATCCTTGCTCTGCTCGTAGGAGGTTCTGAGTCAGACCTGCAGGCCTGACTTTTCCAGCTCTGCCTGTCTCAAGGCCATGTAGCTTCCCATCAGCTGGAAGGGCTACCTGCAGGTCATACAGGAAGTAATCTCCGAATCTGCCACCGCTGCAGGATTCTCCCCTCACCCATCCTGGCCCTCTGGGCTGAAGATGGTCACTGTCAGCACTTTCCCTCTGTGTGCAGATCAATAGGGCCCTTGGATATGACCTCAGGTGCAATTATGGCTTCAATTATGGAATACAGAGGCCATTACTGCACACCTACCTCTTATTAAAAACACGGCACTGGTGGCTGGCAGAGACTGGACCTGGGGGAAATCATCATTCGACTAATTTGAAATCAATTTAAAGTGCATTTGCTTAATGGCATAAGCATTGTGGATTATCTATAAATTGTTAATTTAGTTGAATGTCATACCATATTTTCATTTATAAATTGCATTGTAGGGTTGTCAAGTGGGAGGGTGTGCAGCCTTCCTCTCCCCTCCGCCCATGCTTTTTTATCTCAAACACGTCTTCATCTCCCATCTTCTGGTCTGAGCCTGCCATCCTTAGCAACTCAAAGCTTTCAGTGTCCAGGACAATTGGGGCAGCAAATGGACACTATGGGCAGCTTGCATGCCAAGGTCTGGGGCTCTTCCTGCGGAGCCTCTGATGCACCTGGGCCAGGGACAATTTGGGGGGGAGGGTGGAGCAGAGCAGCAGACCTGGCAGGGCTGCCCTACCTCCAAGGTAGCTCTGCCCTCTTCCTCATAGCTCACTGCCTCTGTCTGGGCCAGAAGACGAACGCTTAGGCCCAAGAAGCTGCTTTCCAGGGTGGATGAGCTCACAGTGCTAAGAGGCTTTCTGTTCTCTGCAGTGGCTGCGATGGGAGAGAGGCCATTAGATGGAAGGCCCCTTATTCACTGTGGACCGAGCGCCTTCAGATACCAGGCGGCACTGGGTCGGCCCCCGTGGGCAGGCAGTTGGAATGCTATTCCAAACCAGTTGCAATTCATTGGACTCTGCTCAGTCTTTGATTCCGTACCGAAGACTCCAGTGGACAGGGAAAAAAGATGCTTTCAAGTGGATTCCAATCCACGACAACTCCACGCGTGTCAGACTAGACCACTACCTCATTGTCCCATCCAGGGACTCCCGATGCTGGACACTGGGGCTCTGATATGACTAAGAATCTAAAGCTGGGTGATTTTCTGTGTCACCCTGACTAGGGGATGATTCTCGGTGGGTTGGCTGTCTGGTAAGGTAATGTGATCGCGGTGCATGATGGGAGACTCCCTGCCGTCGAGTGAGTGCCGACGCACACTGACCCTGTGGGCGGAGCAGCACTGCCCTGGGCGTTTCAGAGACTGGACCTCTTTACGGGAGGAGAAAGCGCATTCTTTCTCCCATCGAGCTGCTGGTGGTTTCAAACTGCCGACCATGCGGATCGCTGCCCAATGGGTAACCGCTGCACCGCCAGGGCTCCTTAATCAGCTGAAGGGGAGGTAGTTTCCTTGAGGGTGTGACCGGCCTCCAGGCCTCATCACCGGTCTCACAGGTCTTGGGGTGGAAGCTTGTGGACGTCTCTGGACTGCTGCCTGACCTAAGAACTTGGCGCCTGTCAGCCTGAAGATTGTGTGAGCCAATCTCTCTCTCTTTCTTTTAAAATCTTTTTATTGGGGGCTCGTACAACTCTTACCACAGTCCATCCATCCAACCATCCAGTGTGTCAAGCACTTTTGTACATTTGTTTCCCTCATCATTCTCAAAACATTTGCTTTCTACTTGAGCCCTTGGTATCAGCTCCTCGTTTTTTCCCCTCCCCTCCTCCCCACTCCCCCATGAACCCTTGATAATTTATAAATTATTATTTTGTTATATCTTACACCATCCGATGTCTCCCTTCACCCACTTCCCTGCTGTCCATCCCCAGGGAGGAGGTTATATGTAGACCCTTGTAATCTGTTTCCCCTTTCTCCTTCACCTTCCTTCCACCCTCCCGGCCAACTCTTGAAATAAAATTCTCTCTTTATCTCTAATCAATATCTATCAATCATTGCTTGTACCCGCTCTGTCCCGAGTGCCCGCCTGCCGTGCCACAGGGAACCATCACTCCACACTGAGTGTAGGCACTGCCATCGTCCCACTCCCAGACGGAGCTGTTGGCCAAACAGCCGAGCATGGTAGATCTTTGGCAACAATGGCCCTCATGAGTCCCCTTCCTGTGTCCTCAGCCCTTTGCATGGTGACCTGGCAGCGTGTCCAGCGAGAGGTAGAGTCAATTTCCTCACCGCTTGACACTGGGCTGATGGGTGGCCTCGCTCTGACAGTACGATGCTCCCCAAGGGAGGTGGCAACAGCTCCACGCTGAGCTTGGGGGCCTGTGCACCCGCCCTGCTTCTCCATAAGGCCCGCCACGGTCCTGCAAGGGCATGTGGTTCTCTTACCCCGCGCCCGCCCCAAGCCTGATGGCAAGCCACGCTCGGAAGCTGAGCGGCCCGGCTCCCCTCCAGCTGCCTGCTGCAGCATGAGGGGGCCCTGCCAGGCCCAGAGCCGTCTTGGGGCTCCAGCTTCACGGTGGCCCCACAGAATCACGGGTTACACACGTGGCTGCACGGAATCACGGGTTACACATGTGAGGGCAGGTGACGCGGCAGTTGTTCTCCTTGCCGTCGGCTGCTGGGAAGCCGGTTCTGACGGGGTGCCCCCGGCTGTCAGAGCAGAACGAACTGCTCTGGGGGTGTCTAGGCAGATTACAGGCCTGCCTTCCGAGGTGCCGCGTGGGGCTGTTAGGTGTCGTCAAGGTGTTTCTGACCCACAGCAACCCTAACCTCCGGGTGGGTTCACATGGCTTCTTTGCAGCGAAATGTCACGTGTTTAAGTGCCTGTGCCACCGAGGAGCCTCATTCAGAAGCTGATAGATTGAAACTAGGAAGAATGGACTGGCTTACCCAGGTCACAGGGCTACAGGTGGACTCCGGGGAGTCTGAAGGCCTGATGATCCCAAGGGCATCAGGTTCTGTTGAAGTCTCCCCAGGGCACGTGTCCCAGAAGCCCCTGGGTGGGACCTCTGGAGTTCAGTGGTCCAGAGACACGAGAGGACTCGACTTGCCTCAGCGCCACCGCTCCTGGGGGACCCTGGGACAGGTCACTTCACTGCGCTGAGCTTCAGTTTTCTCCTCTGTTCAACTGGCTGGTGACATGCCTGCCTTGCGGGGCTGTATGAGAAGCCCGTGAGACTCAGTCGGACCGCCTCTTGTGAACGTATGGTTCTGGATGCATCTTAAGGAGGCCCTCTTTTCTTGCAATAACGTTATGCACGCCTTCTGTGACCTTTGAGACCACCTGAGTCATCGAGGCCTGACAAGGTCATCCCCTCCTAGGTGAGGAGGTGTGTGTCATGCAGTTAGCCAGCCCTGGGTTCCAATCCCGCCACTGGGTGAAGGAGGGCGAGCTCCTTTCTCCCCTGCCAAATGGATAGGCACCTCCCTTCCAGGTTGGTGAATGGTGGGGGTGAGCTCATGGATAGGAAGGAGCCGGCATGCAGGAGGGACTCCTTAAATCTCTATCTGCCCCAGCAACGCCCGCCTGTCCCTCTCTCCCTCTCTTGCCCCTGCTTCTTGCCTGCTCCCTAACAAGGCAAAGGCAGATCCACTTTGAAGGTGACTGGCAGGCAGGAGGGCAGAGCAGCCATTCGAGGACAGCAGCTCTTCCCCTGTGTCCACAGCCAGGGCAGGTAGCGGGACACCGTCTCTCTTCTGCTGACATCGGGAGCCTTCATGCAGGGGTGAAGGGGTGAAGGGGAGGCGGATAGAAGGACAGTAGAGGGGGCTGGAGAGGAACCGTGCGGTCCTCACTCGGTTTCCACAGTCAGCAAGGCAGAGACCCCAGTGCTGATGAGCTAATGACCACTTTCCAGGTGGACAGGTGGAGGCTGGAAGGAGTAGAGAAATCATCGCATCAGTAAAGATCTACAGCGGATCTCCTGTCTGTCTCAAGCTGGGACACCCAGGCCTTGCCGTCTGCAGTGATGACACCCAAGAGGCAGAGAGACAGCGGCAGGCCCTTCAAACACAGCCTTGAGGAAGTGCCAGGCCTGGAGGTGAGCAACAGCAGGGTTGAAGCCATTTGGTTGGGCGGAGGTCCGAGGTACAGGAAAGGCAGTGTGTTCAGATAGAAAGGGGAGACTTGTCAGTGGAAACCCCCCAAACACCTGCAGGCTCAGTGAAGCTGCTTCACCTCGAAGGTCACCTGAAGTAATGGGTGACGCTTCGGTCAGCGAGAGTGGCCACCGTGCTGCGTCACAACCTCCTGGAAACCCAGGGATCCAGGGGGGGTCAGCGAGAAGTCCATTTTGAAGATGAAGATGTGTCTGACCCAAGCCGTGGGTTTGCATGTGAATAAAGGGGACCGGAGAAGACCGGTGGCGTTTGAACGGCGGTGCTGGGGACGACTATGGCAACCACCGTGGGCGGTCAGAAGCCCCGCACATCTGTCATGGCAGACGTGGCGCCCAAATGCGCCTCAGGAGCGAGGATGGTGGTAACACAGGTCCTTGGGAGCGACCAGTCCCTGGAAGAGGGTAGCGTGCTTGCTAAAGCAGAGGACCAGGTGCAGAAGACCCCAGAGACGTGGCTGAACAAAAGGCTGCAACCCTGGCCTCGAACATAACCGTCATCGTGAGGCTGGCCCGGGCCGGCAGAGTTTTCTCTGGTTGTGCACAGGATCGCTGTGAGCGGGAGCCCTCTTGATGGCACCCACCACCACCCAGGAGGGGACAGATCCATGGCAGAGCCAGCTGGAGATTGGGTCACAACTACTCTCTGGGCCTCTCAGTCCCCTGGGGTGGTGGTGGGGAGCAGAGGGCTCAGGAAAGCAAGTCCCTCTGGCCAAGGACCGTCTCTCCTGCCGACAGCCCAGTGGTCAAAGCCAGCTCTGTGACTGGAC
The DNA here is from genome assembly GCF_000313985.2 of Echinops telfairi. Lineage (NCBI taxonomy): Eukaryota > Metazoa > Chordata > Mammalia > Afrosoricida > Tenrecidae > Echinops > Echinops telfairi. Next base: position 33,337,161 of record NW_022111357.1, read on the forward strand.
CCAACATCCTTGGGGCAATAAAATGCCCCCCATCTGTGGCTGGAGAGGGAAGGGAGGGGCTTCTTCCTGCTTATTGAAGCCCGTTGGGACTGTGCTGTCTGCATGTTTTCTATTTCACCTCTCTGGGTTCTGACATCCATCACAATGGCTACACCGAACTCGCAGAGAGCATTCACGATTCAAGGGTTTATTCAGGAAGGTAGGTGAGAAATGCTGCTCAGGGTTGGGTTATCAGGACACGTTACAACATTCTTTTGGGACTGTTAGTAAAATGTCCAAAGGGGCATGACATTGAGCTATAAGCCTCAACCCAAAGGTATGCAGCTCCATTTCCCGGGTCAGCAAGCCCACCTTCGCCAGTTACCTGCCCAGAGACACCTCACGGTGCAAGCCAGTCGGCTGCACAAAACCACTCAGCTTTCCTTGCTCCGGGTCGGGAAGTGCATCGCTGTTCCATGCCCTGGCTCCTCTGATGCTGGAGCTGTCTTCCGGATCCAGGAGGCTCCTTGCATGGGGATCTCAGGCCCAGAGGATGCACTCCACTCCTGGTTCTTGAG
>NW_022111357.1:33337817-33342111 GCF_000313985.2 Echinops telfairi
TTCGGTGGGAGTTAGAGACTAGAAGAGCCACATTAAATAACTCACTGTGCCTACAATGATCTCAGTTAAAACACCATAATCACGTGCAATGGGTGTTATTACAGTGTTTAACGGATGAACAAGTTACCAAAAGGTAAGTGACATGGTACAATTCACAGATCTATTGGTGGCAAAGCAGGCAGAGGTGGTTCAAAGGAGGGACCCTCCTCTGCCACGCGGGAGGCCCGGGTTTGCTTCCTGGCTCAGGCCCCTCATATGGTGCCACCCCCTGTCCGCCAGTGGAAGTGTGCGTGTAAGTGTGATCCTGAACACGCTTCCTCAGAGCGTCCAGACTCAGGTGGATGGGTTAGGAAGTAAGAGCTGGCAATCCGCTCCTGAGAACCAGCAGACGGAGCTGTAGGGACCACACTGCCTGACCCGAAAGCTGACGAGAGAGGTGGCCTGGGACTGCCCGGGGTTCGATCCCCTTGTGCATGGGGTTACTCAGAGTTGGGGTTGACTTCATGGCAGTTGACCACAACATGGGGACAGGAGGGTGCAACCCCCATCTCTATGACCCCCAACCAGGATGGCCACATAGCCCATGTCCAGCAGTTTTCGATTCCTCCACAGCAGGGCCAGAGGGTGGGAAACCAGGAAACTGCGCATTCCAACCTCAGAAGGTTCTGGTCGGGTCTCTGGCTCCACAGCACTTCAGTGCCCTGCACCCCTGCTCCCTCACATGCAGGGGGCCTGCAGCGCTGGATGCCCTGCAGCACCTGGCAGAGCCTCTGCAGCTGTCAGTGCAGTAGATGCTGCTCTGGAGGAGTGAGAAGTCCCTGTCTCCCGCCTCCAGTCCTTCCCAGTGCCGGTCCACCCTCCGCCCAGCCGCCAGAGCCATCTTTCATAGGAGCAAAGGGAAACCACATCTCTCCCTTGCTTACCAGGCATTATCTAGACCAGCGGTTCTCAACCTGTGGGTGGGACCCCTTCGGTGGTCAAACGACCCTTTCACAGGGGTCACCCAATTCCTAACAGTAACTAAATGACAGTGATGGAGTAGCAACACAACTATGGTTGGGGGGTCACCACCACATGAGGAACTGTATGAAAGGGTCCCAGCATTAGGGAGATTGAGAACCACTGCTCTAGATAATACATTTCCCCAGCCAGCAAAGCCAAGAAGGCAAAAAAGATTTATCACAAAACAGCCTTCCCCGCTGCTCGCTGCTTGGCCCCCCTCTCCTCTCCCCATGTCCACTGGTAAGCACCAATTTAGCTTGGGGTGTGTCTCCTTTAGGGTGTCTGCCGTACAGACAAGTACACATTAGTATATAGTCTCTCACTCCCCACCCCGTCTTAAAAAATCTTTCCACACAGTCAGCATGTTTTACACACAGTTTGGCAACTCCTCTTCCATGTGACACACTTGGCCGGTGTTTTCCTACAGGCACAGGGACGGCGCCTTCTCCCTCCATCTGCTCGTTGGAGGGTGGGTGGGGTTGAGCTCATCCGCACCGAGGGACTCTCGGCTCCTTCGGTCCAGGCTGGCGAGGCACCACCAGCGCTTCTTCGGGCAACATTCTCTGCAGGAGCGAGTCTCACCAGGGATGGTGAAACGGGGCCGTGTAATTCTGACGTGGTTGCTTTGGGCTGCCAACCACCGGATGGGATGCTGCTGGGTCCCACACCATCCTCCTGAGCAGCCGGGGATTGGACCCTGATTTTGACTGGCCGGTTTGGGGCAGTAGGTGGTCAGATCAGCACCGTAGGAAGACACAGCCTCCACTGAGAGACGGGGGTCGGTGGGGGGGCGGGGGTGTGTCTATGCAGGGAGGCTACACAGACGGCGCATTGGCTCAGAATCCAACCCGGGAATCCAGCCTGGGTCTCCAGCGCGGGAGGTGAGAAGTCTACCATGGAACCACTGATGCTGCCGATCATTTCCACCGTTACTGCCAAATTACCTTCGGTGATGGTTGAACCAATGTGTACAGTATATGAGAGAACCAGGCTCTCAAGGCCTGGCCCACAGACTAGGTTACCAAATTTGGAGTTTTAGCAACTAGACAGGCAGAACGGTGCTTTCCTGCTTTTGAAAACCCTCAGTGGACTCCCCCAGATAAAGTCCAGATGCGTTCAGTGGGCACGAGGGCGGGCACCACCCTGCTATTTTGCTCAAGGGCTTATAGTCAGGTGGGGAAGAGGCGTGTGGGCAAAGGGCGGTGAGAAAGACCAGAGACGCCTACATGCAGGAGGTGGCATCTGAGCGGAGCCTGGAAGAGCAGCTCAGACTTCGATGTGTGAGTGGGGTCAAGGAGGAAGGATAGGGGAGCACAGACTGGAGGGGGCAGGGATGCCTGGGGAGGAAGCAGGAGCCCAGGAGATGAGACTGCAGGGGGCCTTGATCCAGGCGAAGAGCGTGAATGTCGTGTGAAGGGTTAGGGCTCTAACCTGTGAATTCAGGGCGCCATGAAGCAGTTGGAGAGGGTGTGCGGCTTGTGGGGGAGGGAGATGATTTTGTTAGGATGCGTCAGGCTGTGATCTGCATGGTCAGCAGTTCGAAGCCACCAGCAGCTTCTCGGGAGGAAGACTGGACTTTCTACTCCCATAAGCAGTGACAGTCTCGGACACCCATAGTGGGGGACAGGGGTCAGCATGAGTCAGCACTGATTCGATGGCTGTGAGAGTTGTCTTGATTTAAAACAAAAGAAAACTTCACTAAAATAGCGGTAAGGATAAGGAAATTTATTGGCTGTGCTGGGCAATCTAAGGGTTAGAGTCAGGCCTGGTTGGGTCCAGGGGCTTAAGTGATGTCATCAACGAGCTGCCTTTCCTCCTTGGCTCTGTGCTTCTGTGCTGGCCCCCCTCCCAGGCGGGCTCCGAGCTTTCCTCCTGCAGCAGCTCAGACTTCTTCACCAAAAGAGGGGGTATCCCCCACCCCGCCCAAGAATTCCAGAAAAAGTTCCCTGGCAAGCCCTCACAGGGCTGACTCAGGTCAAACTCCCATCCCTGAACCAATCGCCAAGGCCAGGAAGATGGGAGCACTGATGGCCAAGCCTGGGTCACCTGTCCACTACCTGGGGGCATGGCGTATGGGTTCATTTGTACTCAAAGACAGGGGCACGAGAGGACCCTCAAATAGCAACTGGGGTGCAGTGACTGCAAGCAGAAGAAAGGAGCTTGTGCAAGGGGCATATGACTTACAGGTGAGTGCCAACAGCGGCAGGGAAACCAACAGGAGACTGGTGAAGCCTGGGACGGAGCAGCGAGAGGATGAGCTCTTCTTGCCTGGGACCTTGAGTGTCCCCTTGTGGCCGGGAGGTGCGTTCCACCCACTGTTGCATCCTGCCCCAGGTCGGTAACTAGAGACGCCCAAGGGTGTAGCGCTGTGTGGAACCAAAGACCCTTCCGTTAGGTTCTGATTGCCCCCTGGGACCAGCCTCTCACAGGACTCCTCTGGGCCTAAGGCATCCCTGAGGGGCGCAAAAGGCTAAGCTCAACTACAAGCTGGATTTTTCCAGTTGGAACGGACCCACCTGGAGTTGTCTTGGCAAAGGTCACAGCTTGAAGCTCCCAAGGAGCCCAGGTCTCTGCACACTGGGGTTGCTGGGAGTTGAACCGCACAGGCTGAGCCTTGACGGTCAAAGGCAGCGGTGCTCCACGAGACAGAGACTCCAGGAGGAGCCCTGGTGCCACACGGGGCTGCTAACTACAAGGTGGGAAGTTTGAAACCACCATCCTTGGGAGACTGACGGGGCTTTGTCCTCCCATAAAGAGTTCCAGTCTCTTCTAGAAACCCACAGGGGCAGTTCTGCCCTGTCCTGCAGGGTCGCCATGAGTCGGCATCAACTCGATGGCAGTGAGTTTTGCGTTCGGAGGCCCCAGGAGGGGACAGTTCTCGGCAGAGACCAGGCTGGTCTGAGATGCCGTGCCTTGGTCTTTCTCTCGACTCACTTGGTGGTGGGGGAGGAGTGTCTAGGCTCTGTAGGCTCCCACGATGGCTGGGTGTTTCCTTCTGACCCAGCCTGCCAGCACCCTTCCCTGCCCGCTGCCCCAAGAAGGCCCCTGCCTCCCTCCCCATTAAGGCACAGAGAACCCCTTCTTTCAGGCCTAACATCAGTCTGTCCTTTTGCAGCTTCCCAGAGGTAAAACCAATCCAAACAAGCCCATCGCCCTTGGGTTAATTTTTTAAAAAATAATCATTTTATTAGGAGCTCATACAACTCATCACAATCTGTACATACAGCATCTGTGTCCAGCACTTTAGTACCTATGTTGACTTCATCATTCTTACCACACCCACTTTCCACTT
>NW_022111357.1:33343021-33346170 GCF_000313985.2 Echinops telfairi
GGGCACCATCTGCTTTCTTCCCCACTTTTGCTAATGCACCCCCTATGTCCTCAGCGATTGAGCAGGGGTAGGCTGGTGTGCTTCTTCCGTGTGGGTTTTGGTGTCTCTCAGCTAATGGTGCTTGTTTACCTTCAGGTCTTTAAGGCTTCAGGTAGTATCTCTTTTGGTAGCTGAGCACCATCAGCTTTCCTCACTACACCCGCTTGTGCACCCCCTTGGGTTAATTTTAACTTGTAGCGATGATAGGATACAACTGCCTTGCAGGTTCTCCAAGGTTCTGGGGACCTAGTGGCTTATACATAGGGCTGCAAACCATAAGGCCAGCGGTTCGAAACCTCCATTTGCTCCAAGGGCACCAAAGTTATAACCTTGGAAATCCACAGGGGCAGCTCATGCGACTTTGTCCTATAGGATCACTACGAGTCAACGTTGCCTCGATGGCAGTGGGTTTTTTCCTTTCTGTAATCTTCATGGAAATAAGACATCATTCTCCCTCAGAATGGCTGCTGGATTCAACTGCTGACCTTTAAGTTGCCAGCCAAGCACTTAGACACTGCATGACCAGGGCCCCTTCCCAGAGGCAAGGGCGTTTTAAACCCTTTGAACCTCAGCACAAACACCCCTTCCTCGGGGAGGCCCTGTGAGCGAGTCCCTGCTGCGTGATTAAGTCCTTCCCCACACTATTCCCACCAGGGCCTTCCATGGTTGTGTATTTGCACTGTTCTCTTCGTAAAGTTAAGGAGACCTGGTGGTGTAGTGGTTACATGTTGGGCTGTAAGGTTAGTTGTTCGAAACCACCAACTGCTCCAAGGGAGAAAGATGGGGCTTTCAACTCCTGTGAAGAGTGAGTCTTGGAAACCCACAAGGGCACTTCCACCCTCTCCTAGAGGGTCACAATGAATCTGTACCAACTCGCTGACAGTGAGTTTTGTGCCACTATTTTTCTCACTGCTTCTGTGGGTTGCTGGGCATGCACTCGCTTGGCTGAAAGGGTGAATGTTCAAGAGCACCCAGAGGCACTGCAGGAGCCAGGTCTGGAAGCCCACTTCCAGCCAGCAGCCATTGAAAGCCCTGTGGGGCACAGACTCAGTGGCAGCTGGTTTCTGTGGTTTGATGTGGCTAGTGTCCCTTTGTGGGTTCCCCTTGTCCACTGGAAGACTGGACGGGAACCTGGTGCACAGCACAAAACCAAACTCGATGCTGACGCATAGTGGCCCTCTAGAGCAGGGTGGAATTGCCTCTGTGAGTTTCTGAGGCGGACGTAGGAAGCCCGGCGGTTTAGGACTTCAGACCTTGAGGTTAGTGGGTTCCCTACCACAGGGCAGATGCTCAGTTAAGTAGTTGTGAAGTAATTGAGTGAGCAAACAGCTCCAACAGGCAACAGGGTGGGGACGTTGGAGAGAACAAGAGACTCCAGGACAACAGCCGGTGGGTGGCGGGTGCTGGAAACAGCTGGGGAGTCAAATCCCACCAGGAAGGCATCGCCGCTCTGTGCATTACTTTTGGTCCCTGCCCCCTTACAGGTGACGACATTGTGGTCCAGAGATAGCCAAGGACTTGCTCAATCAAGGTCATGTAGGTGGGGGTAAGACTTGGATGCTCAACGGCCAGTGGGCTCCAGACCCTGCATGGCTTTTGGGGGTCCTGGGCAAGATGAGGGGATGGTCCTTCTGCTCAGTGTGGCCTGCAGGCAGGTGACTGTCAGAGGGAGGATTCTGGCCCCCTGATCACCTGGTGCCCCCTGCTCGCCTGGTGCTGGCTGCCCCTGCGAGTGGAACCTGGCTTCAAATGGGGAGCCAGCAGACTCAAGAGCCCTTAGCCTTGGGTGGGAATCCAAGCTCTGCTGCTCACCGGCTGCGTGAGTCCAGGGCAGCTGCTTTGACGTGCTGGGCTACGGCTCCTTTGGCAGTGAGCAAGACAAACACAGGCAGCGGGAGATGGTGAAGGTTCCTGAGTGTGCAGAGGGCCAGGGCCAGGGCGGTGCAGGGAGAGGGACAGAGAAGAGGGGGCTCGGGGTAGCTGGCAGGTGATTGAGGGCTCTCCCTTGGGCTCCCCTGCCTCCACCTCCTCACAGACCCAGGTTAAGCGCTGTGCCCCAGCTAACGAAGGGCATCTCATTAATGCCAGGCAGCAGCTCATTAAAACTGCAAGCTGTGCGTCGGTGGCTGATGGAGGTCAAGGTTCTTTTCACGGGAGCTAGTCTCTGGGACTGTGTGGTGCTAGGCTCGCACATGAGATGGAGGGGACTTATTTGTAGGCTGGCAGCAGTGGGACCCCAAGTGCCCCAGAGCGCCCGGCGTCCCCCCCACCCTTCCCTGGGGTCTTGGCATTCTCTGTCCTCGGGGGCAGGGACATTGCTGCCGGGTGTGAAGCAGATCTGTCACTGAGTGGGGAGCTGAGGACCAGGATGGGTAGTTTAAGGAGAAAAAGGCTTGTTCAGAAGGCCGGCCAGAGAGAGCAGCCACAGAGGAGGTGGGGTGCTGCCAGATGGGGGCATTCCCTCCCCACTACACCCTAGGGTGCTCACCTATAATATGGGACCACAACCAGGAAGGCCAAGAGAGTGTACAAAGTAGCCATGACCCTGGGCTCCCACTCCCTTGTTTCTGGCTAGTCAACCTACTGGTCAACGGCCCCCCAAGTTCACCAGATGGAGGCCAAGGAAGGGGAGTGGGCCGACTGAGGGTTCCTGGACCCTGGGGCAGGATGAGGCGGCATGCAAACCATGCAAATGACCCCACCTCTCCATCAAAAGGAGGTTATTCAGGTCCCAGGACAAGGAAGGACAGACAGCCTTCCTTTTTCAAAGCACCTAGGGGCGCCTTATCCATTGCTGGCTCCCTCCCCTCCCCCATCTGAGTCTGGAGCCCAGGGGCAGAGGGCCCACAGCAGGGTTGCCCCAGGCCTTGGGTCAGAGACCAGTGTCTGCACGTGGCACCCAGACCCCACCCTCCCTTATGCAGGGCCCAGGCATCACACTGGGTGGCCTCAGCAGGTCCCCACATGTAAATGGACGAGCAGCGAGGAGCGACTTGTGCCAGTTCCAGGAGCGTGAGGCTTGGCAGTGCTGTCGGACAGGCCCCCTCAGAAAGCTGGGCGAGGTATGGCAGCCACTCAGTGTGGTGCCCACTGTTCCCGCCTGGCACATA
>NW_022111357.1:33347581-33352494 GCF_000313985.2 Echinops telfairi
GGCGGGTGGGAGAGGACGGAGCTGGATGACTGTGCGTGCACCCTGGGAAAACCCCTGTGAGGGGGCCCCTGCCCCAGCCTCCGCTAGCTGCAGCTGAGGGTCGGCGAGAAGGTGATATGGTCCACACCACTGTGCCCGGAAGGGGCCAGTCCCACCTTGCTGTGAACGCAGGATGGCGGAGGCTGCAGGTGTGGCCTCACTGGTCCACACCACACACCCACCCCCTGGGCGGTGTCAGATGCTTGGACTGAGCGCAGTTACGTGCTGATCTAAGTTTTATGCACTTACACACAACTCCAAGCTGGGAAACAGCAGCCCGTGGGGACCTCCTCGAATGGGTCAGGGCACGGAGCAGAGGCCCGGCCCGTGCCCAGAGAGGCCTCTGGGGGGCTCGGGTGGTGGAGTACTGGGTTCCCAGACTTAAGGTTGGTGGTTTAACGCCCCCCACCCAGGCGCCTATGAGCGGGCCCAGTGGGCTGCATGCTTGAAAACCTCATGGGGTGGTTCTGTGCCGAGCCTGTGGGGTCGCCCTGAGACCAGCGCCAAGGTCAGTCAGGACAGGGACAGCCATCCCCCAGGTTGGCCTGGAGGGTGGGCACCAACATGGGGACGGGGAGCAGAGAACCCCCTGTGGCCATCCGCTCTCTCGAGGACCCGGGGGCGGGAAGAGGGGGAGTAGACCCACTTGAGTGGACCTGAATGAGTGAGAACTCTCTGTTTGGGAGTGGGCTCCTGGGGTGGCCAGCCTTGCTGGGGCAGGGAGGGCAGGCAGCACGCTCACCTCAGCCTGGTGCGGGGGCAGGTTCTCGCCAGCCAGCAGATAGCCTTCGACCAGGTGGACGCAGTAGTCCACGGAAGAGCCCACCAGGATGGAGAGGGAGATGGCTTCCACGGCCCCCATCTCCCAGCCGCTCCAGTACATGATGGTCACCACGAGGCAGACGATGCCTGCAGGGCAGCGGGGAGGTGGTGCAGCAGTTCGGGCACCCCCTCCCCTCAACACAGGCCTGGAGGGCCCTGGGGAGCATAAGGCCAAGGCTAGCGCTCCCACTTCGGGGGACAGGAAGGACCAGGAGGGCCAGGGTTTGAGGGAAGGAGGAGCAGGCAGCTCGTGGGCCGCCTGGGAGGGGCCCCAGCAAGCAGAGGGTCTCTCTGGCCAGGGTGGGGGCCGGGGAGGCTGCGCTGAGGGGGTTCTGGAAGCTTGCTGAGCCGAGGTCACCTGGGAGGCCTGCCCCACCTACCCAAGATGCTCAGGAGCACGGGCAGCAGCAGCAGGATGTGGGTGGTGAAGACGGCGACGGCAGCCACGCAGATGAGCAGGGAGAGCAGCAGGCCGTACAGGGCGCTCTGCACGCCTGGGGCGGGAGGAGGGGCCTCAGCTGGGCTGCTCCCTGCCCCCTCGCCCAGGTGGGCCCAGTCACAACACGCTGTGCTGCTCTGGGAAAGCCCCTGGCCTCTCTGGGCTTCCATGCCATCCTCTGCAAAGTGGGAAGAGCAGTGCCGCCCCCGGGCCTCGTAGTGCTGGCCTGGGTGATGCCCTCAGTGCCTGGCCCAGGAAGCGAGCCTCTGTCGGCGGCCACAGCCCAGCCCAGAACAGGCAACGGCCCCCTCCAGCCTCTGTCTGTGGCTGGGGGCCGGGCTGAGGCTGAGGTTCGGCACCGGGGCAGGGGCCGGCCACTCACCGATGATCTCCATGAAGATCTGCTTCCAGTGCTCGCAGGTCTGGAAGCCGTGCCGCAGGGCCGAGTCCTCGGGGAAGCGCTGCAGCTGCTGCTGCAGGAAGCTCTCCCAGCGCAGGTAGTCCGAGTAGGTCTGGAAGGAGGACTTGCCCTTGTACGTGGTCTGTGGGGGAGAGAGGGGCCGGTGAGCGGGGCTGGGGGAGGGCCTGGGCCCCGCCCACCCATCCACGATGGCCGATTTGCTCTGGGGCCCCTCAGCCTGGCGCTCAGCCGCCTGCAAACAGGGCATTCTGTATAGGCTGTGATGAACAGTCACGGCCCACCCATTGGGAGGCGCACGGCCCCTCCAGCCAGGCACACCTGCCACTTCCCCAGGGAGCCATGTTTAGTTACCACAAGTCTCTGGGACACAACCCTTCTGCGCATGCAGCTCCCCGGCCAGTGCTCCTGTTCCTCCAGGAGGCCCTCTTTGATATCCCAAGATGGCCCGGCCTCCTCTGGGCTCTCTCTTAGTGGCCCCCCTGCACATCACATGGGATGGTGGCAGGAAGCCAGCTATTTCTGCCCTGGAGGGGGTGTCCAGGGACTGGTGAGTCACAGGAGCAGGTACGGCCTCTGCTCTGAGCTTCTCTCTCTTCTTGTGCATATCCGGTTCTACAGTGTGTGTGTGTGTGTGTGTGTGTGTGTGTGTGTTGCGCAGATGGGGGGCACTTTGGAAGTGGCTCACTGAGGGATGAAGGAGGACTCTCTCGGACCTGCTGCTCTGGTGGTCAGTGGCTTTGTGGCTTGTGCAATAAATGGTACAGGTGGTGGCAAGGAAGACGGCCTGGGACCTTCTCATTACCCATATCCTGCTGTTCTTGCCACCACCACCACGGGGAGGCGGGAACTCGAACCCCATCTTGAAGAGGAGGAAGCCAGCTTCTGTCGAGTGGTTCTGAAGAGGAGTCCCAGGCTGGTGCAAACGGTGACTGCACGCGGTCGCTAACCCAAAGGTTGGAGGTTTGAGCCCACCCAGAGGTGCCTCAGCAGAAAGGCCTGGCGATCTAGTTCTGAAGTGCCAGTTAACATGGTGGCAGCTGGGGCTGGCTATGGGCGAGGAAGTTGAGGCCAGGGGGCTGAGTGCACTGCCCCAGGGCACCTGAGGGCCACATGGCCACCAGCCCCGGTGAGTGGCCCTGCCCAACATCACGGAGCAAGTGAACAGGACCAGAGGCTCCACAGAGGCTAAAGCCTGGGGCCAGTGGGTGGCAGCACCCAGGGGGAGTCCAGAAGTGGCAGAGTGGGATGTGGAGGGTGGCCAGATGCTTGCCTTCCATGGAGTTTTCTAGGGACGCCGAGGTCGGGCTCCCAGGGTGACAGGCCATGTCCTAGCTTCCCCATCCCCAGGCCCTGCTGCCCATAGAGCCCGGAGGCGACGATGCCGTGAGCCCTGTGGCTGGGGGTGCTGTGGACTGAACTGTGTCTCCTGCAAACACGTGTGGAATCCCTGGCCTTGGGACCAGTGGGGGGAATCCTCTGGGGAGTTTCCTCATGTCACCTGAGAGAGGGGAGGGGGAGTCCTAAAGCAAATCCCTCCAAGTGATGGAGAGAGATGGTTGGCCCACGGCCAAGAAAACAATAGTCACCAAGTCTGCCAACAAGCAAGGAGGCCACAGGCCGAGATCTGATGGGAGATCTGGCCCTGGCCTTCCTTCCAGGCGGCCCTGGAAAACGAGGGTGGGCGGGACGGGTAGCAGGAGCTGGAAGGCCGTCTGGGCGGCTGGAGGGGTGAAGCTCCAGTCAGACAGCAGGCCAGCACTTGGTGCTGGCACGCACTAGCTGTGGGGAGCTTGACTGTGGGCAGTCACGCACGTCTGCCCTCTGGGCCTCACCATCCCACTCAGGGGGAGGAGGGGGCAGCTCCTTTAACATGGGGCTGGAGAATGCCTGAGTGGACTCCGAAGCACGCCCCCCCCCCCACCACCACCACCTAGCCAGGCTGCCTGGGCTCACCGACTCGAAGGCCATGGAGATCCACTGCACGCGGCCCTCCTTGACGCCCACGGCCCCGTGGGACAGCTGCCCGGGGAGCAGGTTGGGCTCGGGCAGCTCCTTGCATTCAGGATGCAACATCTGCAGGAAGGAGGAGATGCTGTAGCCTGCGGGAGAGGGGAAAGGGGTGAGAGAGGAGGCTGTGGCCTGGGGCGAGGGCGCAGGTGGTGCGGAGGGGCAGGAGGGCAGACCCTAGAGCTGAGGAAGGCCCTGACCCCACCCAGTGACATCTGTTTCTGAGTGGGGAGGTGTGTGACCTCACCTCTCAGATTTACCAACGAGTTAAGTCTGGCACTGGCACTGGGCACCCTGCTGAGCCCGGGGGTCCCGGGGGTGGAGGTGACATCCTGCGCCTTCTCAGAAGAGGCTGAGCGCTGGCCATGGAGGCCACGCTGACTCACAGCCGCTCTCCAGGGCAGAGCAGAGTGGCTCTCCGGGGCCCTCAGAGGGAAACAGGCAGCCCCGTCTAACTTCCACAGAGAGTTGGTGGGTTGCAACTGCCCACCTCCAGATGGGCGCCCACGACTGAACCGCCAGGGCTCCTGCAGGAGGACTGTCCGCCTTTTGGAAAAGCTCTGCCTGCAGCCGGAAGGCGCAGGTCCCCCCGCCGCCCACTCCGCCTCTAACAGGAGTCTCCCTTCTGAAAAGCACCTGACTAGCGGCCCCGACCTCCAAGACACGCGTCAGACCCCGTGCGTGTGGACGCCCGGCCCGGCACACCTGAGGGCAGGCACTGAGCCCCACCGGGCTTCACCAGCTCCGAGTTCCCCCCGATGGCCTTGCAGAGGCGACACAGGTGCCCGATTTCTTTGAAGAGGTCAAAGCTGCCGTCGTAGATGACGCTGCCCTTTCCCAAGGAGACACAAGGCGGAGTGGCCGCTCAGTGAGATGGGGCCTCCGCCCAGCCCACCTCCCAGGAGGCCCTCACAACTGACACCTTCGGGTCAGGGGCCCACTCTTCCCCAAGTGCCCTCTCCCTGCTCCAACTGACTTCTGCTTCTATCACTGCCCACCCCGCACAGGGGCCCCCAGCCCCACTCGACTCACTCTGCTCCCCCACCCCACCTGGCAGTCCCTTGTCTCACTGCCCCCTCTTCTGGCTTGCCCCCATAAATAGTCCACATCTAGAATCCCATAGGCCCAGCTCGACGCTGCTCCCCAAGGCAGCAGTGACTGGCACACAACAGTCCTTCCCACAAC
>NW_022111357.1:33354021-33354786 GCF_000313985.2 Echinops telfairi
GACCTGAACCCTGTCTCTCATGTGTGTGCCCTGGAATCTGGACGGCAAGCAAAGGCAACCCCCTCCTCACCCCCACTCTCACCCCACTCTGGATCATGGAGCGCCAGGCTGGAAAACACCCAGCGATTCCCGCCTCCAAACCAACGGTTCAGCCCCATGTGGGTGCCCGAGGCCCTGAAGGGCGTCCCCTGCCAGAGACTGGGCTCCCCACTGGTCAGTGGCCCTGCTGGGCTCTCCTCCCGCAGCTCCAGTGTTTCCTTCAGAGCACGTGTCGTGACTCTGCCGCTGCCTGTCTGACCCTGGTAGGCAGTGTGAGGGCAGGAGGGAACCACACCTCTGTGCTCACCCTTGCCCCTTCCCCACCCCCCCAGCACTAGCCCAGCGCAGGACACGCGCGGGGCTCCCGGTCTGCTCAAGCCTGGACCTGAGAGCAGACCCTCCGCTGATCCGGCCTACAGGAGGGCGGAACGTGGTGCGACCCTGAGCGGCACAGAGCTTGGCCGGTCATGCCCCAAGTGCTCGGACACTCACTCCAGCCGGTCAGCGGTGGAAGGTGCCGTGGGTCAGCACGGCAGGCAGGCCCTCCCCTCACTGGCCTTACATCTAAGGTAATGAGAGATTGAGAGTGTGGATCAGAGCTGTGGGGAGGAAGTGAGGTGCACTCACTCAATCACTCAACCTGCATTTACCGACCACCTGCTAGTTCCTAGACGCTGGGGTGCCCGGCTCAGACAAAACAGCCTGCTGCAGAATGCTACATGCCCC
>NW_022111357.1:33356598-33358421 GCF_000313985.2 Echinops telfairi
GTGCCTGTAGTCCCAGCTCGCCCCCGCCCTCTCTGCCCGACGCGCGCAGTCTGGCCTGGAGAACCCTAGCCTTGCAGCGCCACTTCACAACAGCCGGGCTCACCTGGAAGGAGGGCACTTCTCCGTCCCCGGGGGACACGGCCTGCCAGGGGTCAGGCAGGCTGGCGTTCAGGGAGAGCCTGTAGATGGCCGGGTGGCCTTGTCCCTTCACAGTGGAGATGTACACGGTGCCCAGGGCCTCTAAGGAACAATGCGGGAGGGTGGGGCACTCAGTCTGACTGGCTGCCCCCTCTGGCTGTCCACTGTGGGGCTGAGCCTGACCTCAGCCTCCTCTCCCACTGCTGACTTACGGGACCAGCCATGTGACGACGGTGGCGGGTGGTGGCATGGATAGCGGCTGGGATGAAGCGAGGGAGATGACCAGGAAGGAGTCAGGGTGGGAACAATGGTGTGAATGAAGTGGCTGGTGCTGTATTGACAGCGATGGGGACAGAGGTGGTGACAATGGCCATGGGGTCAGAGAGCTACCTCAGGCTATGGGAGGAGAGGAGCTAATACCCACACTACCCCCAGTGGAGACCCTGGCAGGGACAAGCCAGCCTTCCCAGGGCACTCAGGATGGGCTAGCCTGTAGTGAGGGCTCAGGGAGCACCACGGGCCAGGCTGGGAGGCAGCAGGCGACCCTGGAGTTGTGGGGAGGCGTTGGGATCGGGGGCTGGGGACTGTGTTCACCCCACCCCCAAAACTCCTGGCCCAGTGACAGAGGCTCTTGTTCTCTGGAGGCAATCAAGCCCCACAGCCAGCACCAAGGAGGGTTTCCAACCTCCTGCCCTGCCATTTCCCACTGACCCTGCTGAGCCGCCTCAGGCCGACTGGCCCAGGCCAGCCCCGAACCTCTCTTCCTCTTCTCCAGGGATGTCCGGATGTTGCTCTGCAGGCTGTGGGGCTTCTCCTGGAACAGACCTGCCCCCCACAGCCCATGTCAGTACGGCGGGGCTTCCCTGGCTGCACGGGTTGGCCCCAATCCCGGCGAGGGAGCAGTGACAGCCCCAGGAGCGCACCCCCAGGGCGCTCAGCCTCGAGACAGTGCCAGATCTGGAGTCTGAAATTAGATGGAACTGAGACACCATCATCGACTTCATCGCCAGGCACCGCTGGGCCCAGCCTGGACAAAGGCACCGCAGCTGTCCCGTCACCCTCCCTGAGCCTCACTCTCCTCCTCTGTCAAATGGGCACCTCAGGGGGGGGCGGCCTCCAGGATGCTGCGTCTCCTGCCCTCAGCCTCACGGCCGGCATGTGATAGACGCTCAGTAAACAGAAGCAACCAGAAAAAGAACGCTAACCAGCACGCAGGCCAGATGGAGACTGTCTGGTTTTGCCCCAAGCATTGTGGATTCCTCATGGCTTTTTCGGTTGTTGTTCTATTTTTTAATGAGAGAAATTCTACAGCTTCAAGTTTTTAATCCTCATAACAATCCAAGGAGGTCGGAATCATTAACCCCATTTAAAGGAGGAAAAACAGAGGTTCAGTGACCTGAGCAAGATCACACGGCTTAGAAGGAGAGGCCGAGTCCCTGCGCTGCTCCGGGAGCTCCCTGTGCTGTGGCCCAAGGCCACGGCCGCACAGACGTGGGCTCGTGGGGCTGTGTTCCAGAGGACTCAGGACACAGGGCTGTGGTCTCAACAGCAGTGGGTCCCCAGCCTTTCTGGGTCCTCATGATGTCAAGAGGGACTTCAGGGTCTGCAGGGGAGACTCTGGCTAGGGTAAGGTGACCAGATGGACAGTCCCGAGTTTTGGCCTTTTAAAAAAGTCCAGATTTTTA
>NW_022111357.1:33358803-33371376 GCF_000313985.2 Echinops telfairi
GGCTGGGTGTGGGTGGGTGTGGGTGCATGTCTGTCTCTCTGTCTGTCTCACTCTCTTTGGCCCCTCTCAGATGCAGCAATGAGCACGTGTTTGGCTGATGCTCTTAAGAAGGGGGAAGGGAGGTCAATCTGAACCCGGTGCCAATTAAACAAAGGCAACGAGCGGGAGCCTCTCCCCTGAGCTAGGAACACTCACTCGCCCAGACGTCTTCTAGCTGTTTCTCGATGGCCCGGCAAAGCGGTGTGACCCTGGGTCAGCTGCCCCCTGCCCCCTCCCCGCCCAGGCTCCTCTTGGTAAGGGGAGGGCCTGGGCCAGGACAGCTCTAAAGCCAGGAGGTTTCTTTCACTCACCCACCCCACCCCTGCTCATCCCTGGCACCAGGGCCTAGGGATCTCACCTCCAAATACTCCAGCCCACCCCTCGGCAGGCCCCCACCCCGGCCTCTCTTGCCGAGGCACCTGCGCCAGCCTCGGCCTGGTCTCCTCGCCAGACTCACCCCCGAACAATGGTCAGGAGTCCGAGCACAGCTCCTCTCAGCAGAAATCCTCCACTGGCTGCCAACGCCCTTGGCCCATCTGGCCTGCCTCACTCACCTCAAAGGATCCCCTTAAACTCAGCCCTGACCTTGCCCACCTCTGGGGAGCCCCTGTGCCAAGGGCCCCTCTCAGCCTGTCTAACTCTTTTGTTCTTCAAGCCTCCTCCAGGAAGACCTCCATGATGCTGGCCTACCAAGACTCCCGTCCTAAGACGCTAGCTGATCCACTGTGCCTGCCCGGAGCTTAGGACTCCTGCCTCTCCCGTGCGGAGGTCCTTCCTGAGGCAGCGCGCTGGAATCCAAGACACCAGGCGCACCGCTCGCTGTCCAGTTAGGGCCCACTCCAGTCCCACGAGAGTCAGAGTAGAACTGCTCCCGAGGCGTTCTTGGCTGTAATCTAAGTGGAAGCAGCCGCCAGGGCTTTCTTCTGCGTAGCTGCTGGGCGGGTCGCAAAGGCCAAGCTGTCTGTGCCCCCGGCCCCCATGCGTAGCTGTGTCATGAAACGCAGAGGTGCCAGGGGCTTGGTGATGGTGAGCCCAGGCTGATGGTCCCTGAGCCCTGGACTCTAAAGAGAGCAGGGAACCCTGGGGGAGACAGGCGGGGAGCCCACACCTGAGCAGGTGATGCAGGAGATGCCCTCGGCGCTCAGGTTGTACTTGAGATCCAGCAGCACCTGGATGTTGGTGTCGGGCCGGAAGAGCAGCGGGGCCCGGCTGGCGGGGCGGAGCCGGCTGGCGAACACCAGGGACAGGATGAGGGTGGACACAAAAAGGCCTGCAGGGGACAAGCACAGTGGGTGGGCCGGGAGCCCCGGGAAGCCGGGCACAGAGCTGCTCCTTGCCTGGGGTGGGGGTATCATAAGGGAGGGGTGAAGGCCCCGCTGGCGAGGGGAGCTGCCTCTTGGAGCCCTGGCTAGAGGGACTGGCTGTGCTGCACGCTTCACTCTAAGCCAGTGGGTCTCAACCTTCCTCATGCTATGACCCTTGCATGCAGTTCCTTATGTGGTGGTGACCCCCAACATTATTTTCATTGCTACATCATCACTGTCACTTTGCTACTGTGATGAATTGGGCAACCCCTGTGAGAGGGTCATTCGATCCCCAAAGGGGTCGTGACCCACAGGTTGAGAACCGCTGCTCTAAGCTCTCAGCTAACACTCCTGGGGGGAACCAGCTGCCCTCCAGGTTCCCGAGGGTTGGTGTTCTGAAGAGCCTACCAGCCCTTTCTCCCACATCTGCGGGACGGCACCAGAGTGCCCAGGCCCGCAGAGAGGGACTAAGGGTGTGGTGTGCTGGCTGGGGATCAAACTTGCGTCTCTCGCACGGATGGCAAGAACTCTATCACGAGACCTGGCACATTCCCTTGATCCCTGCACGACCCCACACACCGTGGATGCCAATGGTGAGAGCCCGCAGCAGTGCCTGAGCACTCCCGCTGGGCCACATGCTTCCTGAGCTGCTTCACCTATGCTCCCTTGTTGAACCCTAACGGCTGCCTTGCGAGCTAGGTAGGTTTACTCGGGCCAGCTTGCAGAATAGGGTGCAGAGGCCCACGTGCTGGGCGACCTTGGGTGTATCCAGCACGTGGCAGCTACAGGAACCATGGCCGGCAGGAAGCCGAGGCCCAGGGTGTGAGACTCCGAGACTCGGATGGCTGGTTCACCTGGAGGCTGCCGTGTATGATGAGACCCACTGCCATCTTCTGAGATGCCCCACCTCCTGGTCACCCCGCTGTGACCCACGTTTTAGCAGCCAACCAGCAGGTTCCATCGCTGAGTGATAGCCTGTCCTTTGGAGGCAGCGGGGTGGGGGGTGTCCACTCACCCACGATGACCCAGCGGCTCTTGACGGCTGACCACAGGACCCAGTGGTGCAGCAGCTCCTGTAGTTGGGTGATGAGCTGGCCCCGGCTGCTCCTGTCAGGGGCTGGCTGCAGGCCCTCGGGGGGCATGGACACCAGGGCCACGTCTCCCAGCTCCAGCGACACTGCCGGGGCAGAACAGGGGTCCCTTGGGGTGAGGGGGACAGACCCCTGGCCACGCCCCTCTCCAGGGGGGCCGAGCTCTCACCTGGCTCTTCCTCCACGTTCAGCAAGGGGATGTCATCATCCAGGTAGGGGATAGGGCCCTGGGCAGGGCAGCCGCCGACCCGCTCAGCAATGGCAAAAACATCCCTGGGAAAGTGCAGCGAGCTCTTGCGACTGCAGCTCTGGTGGCAGCTAAAGGGAGGCAGAGGGGTGAGCCCAGAGGGTCTTGGCATGGGGGGGGGGGCTAGCCTCCCGACCCCCCAACAGAAGGGTCATCAGATTCCTGCGAGTCAGCCCCCAATTTCCTTCTAGAACCATCCACCCAGGCCATGCGGTCTTCCTTCCCCTGGGAGACAATGGTGGCAGTGGCCAGTACCCGGGGGGCAGACAACACCAAGAAGGTCGCCACCACCCACTGAGATGGTGACCAGGCAGGGGAGGAGAGCTTTAGCCTGGGGAAGCAGCCGGTCAGTCGTCCTGGGGAAGCAGCCGAGACCCTGGCTGAGTGTCGGGGAGGCGAGGCTTGCCTCACGGGCCGGGGTGAGAACACAACACAGTGAGTCTCACTGGCAGCACGTGCCAGGCCATATGCCACCAGGCATTTCTCCTTTGTCCACCACAGGTGACCCTGCTGCTATCTGAACTACGGTGGCACAGTAACATGCCAGCCGCCACAGGGCAACAGACAGCCTGCCACGTGGTGCTCAGCCCCAGACGGCAACAGACAGCCTGCCACGTGGTGCTCAGCCCCAGACGGCAACAGACAGCCTGCCACGTGGTGCTCAGCCCCAGACCTCCGCCCCCACGTCGATTCCGGGCCCTAACGACCCGGGAAGGGCTCCGGGGACTGTAAATCTTGACGGGAGCTGACAGCCTCACCCTGCTCCAGTGCAGTGGTGGGTGAGTTTGAACTGCCGACCCTGCAGCCAGCAGCCCAACACCTGACCCACAGCACCAGCAGGGTTCTGCTGGCACATGGCAGGTGATCCCTGTGGTAGTTACTGTGCCATCACCTTGCTCCTTCCCCGGGCACACGGGAGGCGCTCAGTGCAGCACCACAGGGCTTCTGGGAGAGGCCCGCACGGGCTGCACCCGCTCACCTGGTCTGACAGGATTGCTCCAGGGGCGCCAGGTACAGGCTCCAGAGGCCCAGGGCGGCGGGCATGGTGAAGAGCACGGCCAGCCAGCAGCAGGACACAATGAGGGACATGAACAGGCCGAAGTCGTGGACCGCCGGGATCTGGGACCAGGATGGGGAGGAGGGGGGAGGCGGTCAGGCCGGGTGCACCCCCAGGAGGAGGGTGGGGAAAATGGCTGGGATGGCAGGGCAGGGAAGACAGCTGGTGCCAGGTGGGAAGGCAGAGGGGCAGGGCCCAACTCTCGTGGGGGGGTTCTGGTCATCGGTGCTGCAGCCACTGCCTGGAGCCGGGCCCGGCACGGGGTGAGCGCTTGATAGAGGGAGGGGAGGAGGCTGCCTGGGACAAAGCGGGGTGTCACAGAAGAAAACCGTGGCATGTTCACAGCCATCATCGGTTTCAGCCCCGGCGAATCCACACGAGGAGAATGAGGCTCACTGCTTGTTCAGAATCTCAGCTAGTAAGAGGCAGGCTGGGATCTGACCCTAGTTCTGCTTGCTTTCAAATCCTATGCTGTGGATGTGACTCTCCAGGAAGCCCTGGCTAATCAGTGAGGTACCGCATGGCCACGTCCTAAAACCAGAGATCTGGGCCGACTCCCCTCCTTCTAGGTTCTGCCAGCACCCAGGATCCAGCCAGCCCCAATGACTCTCCTGAGCCCAACGCAGGGCAGTGGGACCGCGGGAAGAAGGCCAAGGGAGAGACGCAGTGGTACGAGGGCCAGGAGGTGAGAGAGCTCAGGACCAGGGGCTCGCAGACCAGAAGGCTGATGAAGGGCAACTGCCCAGGGGCCATCTCTGGTGCTCCGCCGGGAGACAAGCGGCCTGATTCACCAGCCAGCCTCTTCTGGTACCCTGTGGACTTGCACCTGCCCGCTCTGGCCGCTGCGTCCCCCCTCACTACACCTCTGCAGGAGATTGGTCAGCATCGCCACTTACAAGCTGTGTGACCTTAAGGAACTCACTGTACCTCTCTGGGCCTCTGTTTCTGTATGGAGAAGGTAGGAGTGGCACTTGAACCTTTGTCGTAGGCAGGTGCTGACTACATGTGAAAGCTGTAGAAGCTGACTCAGGGCGGCAGTTGTATTACTAGTAACCAGCATCAGGGGACAGAGGAGAACTGCCCCCCAGAGTTTCCAAAGCTGGACATTCCAGAGAAGTAGATCGCCACATCTTTCTCCCGAGGAGAAGCTGGTGGGTTTGAACAGCTGACCTTTAGGTTAGCAGCTGAGCTCCGGAGCCACCGAGCCACATGGGCTCCCCTAGTGAGCACTGATAACGAATGACACTTGTACGATTGTATTTCCTATTGTGAAGGTTTTGCTAATGGGTGACTCAGTGACAATGGAGTCCAGGGACATACCATGTGTCTTGGAGCAAAGGCTGCTTGGTGAAAGAGGAGGGGCACGGTGGGCAGGGCAGAGACCAGGGAACAGGTGTGTGGCCGAGGGAAGTGGCTGGGGCAGGGCGTGCGTGGGGTGGGCCGGCCACCTGGGAGAAGACGTTAGCTGCATAGGCGGCGGCCGTGGTCAGGGAGGTGAAGAAGGTGGCCTTGCCGGCTGTCTGAATGGTGTGGATCATCCTCAGCTGCGGGTCTTCCAGATGGGTGGCCTGGCGGTAGGTGTTGATGAACACGAAGACGTCGTCCACACCTGTGGGAGGGAGGCCCGGCCGGCCCGGCAGGGCAGGCTCTGGGTTGGGTTGCTGACTCCACAGATGGCCCTCCGGGGTCCACATCAAACCTGAGTGGCCCCCTGGGAGGGTCCTGCTTCTTGGTTTGGGGCTAACAAAGTCTCCTTCTACTCTGGCTCCACCCACAGGAGTCCAAGCCCCAGAGCCAGGTCCCTTCTAACTTTGTCCCCTTTCCACCCTTTCTAGATTTCCCCACATTTCTAACCCCTTTTGGCACACCTCCCTGCTCTGCCCACCCCTGGGGCCCCACCCACCATATGCCAAGGAGCCAGCCCACACCCCAACCATCCAATGCTTAGAGACTGCAGAACCCATCTTTTAGAGCCCTGTGGATGCTAAGAACTGCCTTCAAGGAAAAGGATCTCTTTGGGGGAAGGGCTAAGGTTTCCAAGTAGGAGGCCCACTGCCATGGCAACAGAGGCAACTCACCAATGCCCACTATCACAAAAGCAGCCACCCCGTTGAGGATGCCCAAGTACTGGACGCCAAACACCACGTGGTACAGGAAGAGTGCCACCAGGCAGCTAAGGCCAATGCTGGCAATCCCAAAGAAGGACAGGAACACTGAGAGGGTGAGAGGCACAAGGGGATACAATGGAGTGGGCTCCGGAGGGACACAAACTCTCTCTTTTGTTCTTGACCCCAGTGGGGTCCTGCCTCACCCCACCGTGTCTGTCCCACGGCACAGGCAATAGGTGTACTTCTCAGACTAAGTCATGTTGGCCACGTGACCTTGTTTTTGTAGAACTTAGCTCGAGCGCATCATTACCAACGTTGTACGTGTAGTGCATTTACTCTAGTTGGACTACGGGTCCCCCAGGGGTAAGAACTGTGTCTCTCCTGGGCACCACTGGATCCCCAGCACCTGATGGCCAATGGCACAAAGCCGGAGACCAGTAACTATCTGTTAGATGGATGAGTCGATGTCTTTCTCACTTGGAAAGGTTTTGCCAGCTCCTGTTCACCTTAGCAATTCAGACGGCCTGCTGTACAAAGCAGTGAGCAGCAGTTAGTGGACACAGGGCGGTGGCAGCGGGCCAGTGTGCTTGGCAGTGAACTGGGGAACCAACGGAAAGCTGCCTTGAGACTGTAGAGTGGGCTTCAGAGTTGTCCCCAACACCCCCAGGTTCTCCAGAATAAAGCCATCAGCAGGCAAGAGTTGACAAAGGTCACAACACGTTATGTGGGGTCCTCCGTGTGGGCCATTGGGGATGGCCCAACCTGCCTCGGGACCTCAGTCTACCTGCCTGGGGGTTGGAAGATGATATCTGAGCCCCCTCCCCACCCCCCGGCCCACTCCCCACTCTTAGATGCCAGATCAAGACCATTTCTGGCATCCTTGTGGAGGAGGCCACAAACCGAGGAGAGGAAGGGGGCTGGTTCCTGCCGGGTCTTAGGAGAAACCCTACCTGAGCAAGAGGTGAGAATGTAGACCAGGGCGGCGATGCAGCTGCTACTGATGAAGGCCAGGAGCATGTCGTTGTTGAAGGTGCTCCGCACCTCATAGTCAAAGAGGTCTGTTCCTCCGTAGAGAACCTGGACTTTGCTAGGGAAGGGAGGGTGTGGGGGCACAGAGACAGGAAGGCGATTAGAGACAGTCCTGGGAGCTAACCACCTTACCAGGGACTCTGTACATGAAGATCGCACGGGAGCTTCCAAAGATCTTCAAGTCCAGACCACAGCCTAGACCAATCAAATCAGGCTTTTTCGAAGGCAGGGCCAAATCATAGTGCTTTTGAAATCTCTCAGGTGATGTACCTCAAATCACTCGGGCGTATGATCAGGATTGAGAACCGTTGCTCTCTGCTGATTCAATTGGCATCACATTTTAATGTTATCTCCCAATGCTCAATTATCCAGAATAAATTTATAAATTAAGACGGACTCCCAGACACTTAGTTTTACAATGCTATTTACTTTGCACTTAACAGGAGTTATTTTTCATAATAATAATAAATTCTAACCTGGCTGGTCGAACGGAGTTTAAAATACACCGGAGTGACATCTGCCTCTGGCCCAGGGGCCCAACAAGCACTACTAGTGCTCTCCATGGAAACAACCAGGTGACGAGAAAAGACTTCAGACAAGACACTGGACATCCCAGCATGACACCAGCTTACCTGCTTTCACAGTGCCCAGGCATCAGTGCAGCCTAACTGCGGGCTACTGGGCACCCCCAAAAGATGGGGTTTACAGAAGATAATTGAAGAAATAATGACGGATGAAAATGCTAAACCCATTGATCCACGAAGCCTGAGCAATGGACCTCAAGCATAAAACCCCGAACTACAACGCTGCACTTCATGTTCAAGATCAAGAGAAAAATCTTAAAAGCAGTCTGGGAAAAACCAGATTATATAGAGTAACAAAGATAGGGGCGACAGCAGACTTGTCAGAAACAACATGAGTAACGAGATTGTGGAGCAGCATCTTTAATGAAGGAAATAATAATAACTTGAGTGTATCCCACTAGACTTTTGAGACTCTCTAGAACAGATTTGATGTAATGAACACGAATGACCAAAGACCACACGAGTTGCGGACGACATCAGAGCAACGTGCGTGGAGAAAGCAGGCCATTTAAGAGACCGGAAAGAAAGAGCAGCTCAAGGGGGATGTCCGCGGAGGCTCTGAAACTTGCCCTGGGACACAGAGCAGCTTGGGGGATGGTGTAAAGGGTGAAGTATGTTTTGAGAATGATGAGGGCAAAGAATGCTTTACACAATTGATGCATGTATGGATTGTGATAAGAGTTGTATGAGCCCCTAATAAAAAAAGAGAGGGAAAAAAAGAGGGGGGCAGAACATTTCAAAGGGCAGCTTGAGAGAACAAAGTAAAGCGTTATAATGAAATGTACTAAGACCTAAAGTTAGAAAAGCCAAATGGGAGAACACACATGGACCTTTCTCAAGTTGGAAGAACTAAAAAGAACAATCAAGGCTCGAGTTTCACTACTGAAGGATTCTATGAACAAAACATTGATAGATGTAGAGAAGAAAGAAGGAATGCACAGGCCCTGTATCTACAATAATTGACCTGCAATCATCTCGGGAGGGAGCATACGATCAAGACGCAATGGTATGGAAGAAAGAAGTCTGAGCTGTACTGAAGGCACTGGTGAAAAACAAAGCCCCAGGAGCCCAGGGCATTCCAACTGAAGTGTTTCAACAAGCTGATGTCCACTCCAGTCTGTAAAACAAACTGAAGACAACTACCGAACCAACTGACTGGAAGAGGTCCTATTTGTGAACAACCCAAAGAAAGCCGAGTCGATGGGATGTGGAAATCATCATTAGTACAAGTAAAATGTTGCTGCGGATAACTGAAACATGATTGCAGCAGCACATTGACAGGGAGCTTCCAGAAACTCAAGCCTGATTCAGGAGAGGGCATGACATGAGAGAACGCACTACGATGTCACATGGTCTTGACTAAAGGCAGAAATTACCAGAAAGATGTTTACTTGTGCTTTATGGAGTATGCAAAGGCAATTGGCTGTGTGGATCATAGGGCATCATGGATAACAGTGCAAAGAATGGGATTTCTCGAACATTTCATCGTGGAACCGGTATACAGACCAGGAGGCAGTTGTTCAAACAGAACCAGTAGAGACTGAGTGGTTTAAGAGCAGACGTCAGAGCGTGTCTTCTCACTACACACGTGTCCAACGTGTCTGGTGAGCAAGTAATTCAAGGAGCTGGAGCACACGAGAGGAACGTGGCATCAGGATGGGAGGAAGCTCATGAACAAGCTGCAAAACCCGGACGGCACAACTTTGTTTGCTGAAAGGGCAGAGGACTGGACTGCCCAAGATGACCCAAGCCTACAGCCTTCACTGTGGATTAAACCTCAGCTTGAAACAAAGCACACCCTCACAGCTGGACTAGTCAGCAGCACCGCGGTAAACCGAGAAGAGACGGAGGTTGGCAAGGGTTTCATTGTGCTTTGATCCACATCACCTTCCACGGAAGCAGGAGCCAAAGCCTGCTGCACAAGACCTCTTTGAAGTGCTCGAAAGCACAGCCGTCGCTGTGGAGACTGAGGTGCATTTGAGCGCCCACACCTGTGAAACGCTGGGAATGAATGAAGGTACGACGCTTGTGAATTACAGCCACGAATTCTATTCACGGAGACATATGTACTGAAATGTCTTTAAAACTTAATTGACCTGAGAACTTTAAAAAAATAATTTAAACCATTGAACTGTATGGTATGTGACTATATGTCATAAAATGGCTTTAAAATGTATATATATGTGTATATATATATATATATATACATATAATTGCCCATTAAAAATAACAAATGTCATTTGAGGTTTATATGACAACAATATAATAAAGTCCAGGAGTGGAGAAATGAGAGCATATTATATGATCCTTACACTACACATGAAGTGGCATCATATTGCCTGAGGGTACCCTAGTCATTTAGAGATGTATACTATAAACCCTAAAGCAACCACTAAGATAACAAAACAAAGAATTAAAGCTACACAGTCAAGAAAGGAGACACAGTGCGACAGTAAACCCCACCATCACCCAAAGAACCCGATTAGTCCCACAGAAGGAGGGACGAAGACCATGAGGGTCGTACAAATAAAAAAAGAAACAAGACAGACCATATTCATATTCGTAATTACATTACCATAATCATATTCGTAATTACATTAAATGTAAGTCATCTAAGCTTATCCCAACTGAAAGGCAGGGAGCGTCAGATTGCTAGGGTTAGGTCCAGCTGCTCACAAGAAATCTACCTGAAGTAAGATGACAAAGATAGGTCAACAACAAAAGAACAGAAAAAAGATAATAGTGCTGATCAAGAGAGCATGAGGGAACCTCTGGGGTGAAGGGCTCACAGATGTGTAATATGCCCCAAATAATGAAACTGAAACACGCCTCGTGTATTGTAGGCAGTTATGCATACTTTACTAAAGCTGTTAAGAAGGACAAACAGGACATTCAAAAGCCAAGGAGAAAGAAATTTATGATATAAATTTTGTTGGATTAAATAGCCTAATTCCTCTTTAATTCGAGTAGAACATTGAAAGTTTAATAATTCATTTATTTACTCACTCACATGTACAGCATTTGTACAGTGACTTATAGGTGTCACCCTAGTTGCTGGGTATAAAAATACAGATCTAAACTTTTCCCCCCTAGTGTATCAGGTAAATAGCTCGTGGGCGGCCAGTACTCCTACCTAGACCAGAATCCTCACAGGTGGGTCAACAGGTGACATCATCATAAACGGAGAAAAGGCTGACGTTGTCAATGATTTGTCTTGCGTGGATCCACAATCAATGCTCAAGGAAGCAGCCATCGAGAGATTAAAAACAAAAACAACCTGTTGCTTATGTAACTGTGCTGCACGAGCCCTCTTTAGGGTGTTGAAAAGCAAGGGTGTTACTCTGAGGACTAAGGTGCACCTGACTCATCTGCATGTGCAAGCTGGACATTCAGTAAGGCGGACTGTAGGAGAACCGATGCAGTGAATTGTGGTCCTGGAGAATGATGCTGAAACTACCATGGGCCACTTATAGGACAGACGAATCTGTCTCGGAAGAAGTCCAGCCAGAGCGCTCCTTAGAGGCGAGGATGGCGAGACTTGGTCTCACGTACTTTGGACGTGTGGTCAGGAGAGACCCGTCCCTGGAGAAGGACGTCAGGTCTGGTAGAGAGGCAGCAAAAGGGAGGACGGCCCTCCAGGAGCTGGACTGCCCCTAGCTGCAGCAATGGGCTCAGGCACAGGAACCATTGTGAGGCTGCAGGGCCAGGCAGTGTTCATTCTGCTGTGTCCACGTCACCTAACAACAAGGGGAAGCCCTCCAGAACTCCTGGAGGGCCAAGGGCAAGCGGGAGGGAGAGGTAAGCTTTTCAGGGCAGCAACAGCAGCTGTAGTTCTAAGTAGTCACTGACTGTTCAAAAGTGACCCGTAAAGTTCTGTCTGCCTAGTGGAAGGAAAGATCAATCTTCTCTGTTGGAGGAAAGCATCATTTGGATCTCTATTATTTTATACATAATGTTCATCACTCAGTAAAAATTAATACACATATCAACATACGGGGCCATATGAGCAGTAAATCAAGCCAAAGAGGAAACTCAGGAGAAAAAAACCAACAAAACAAAAGTGATTCACAGGTGATCCCTATATTGAAAATTAGCTGATAAGAACTTTTAACTGTGATTAATAGCCTTAGTATGGATTATAACTCAGTGGAAAGAAAACAAAACTCCTCATCACTGGACCGTTAGACAGGAGCATGATAAATGGAGCAAAATTGAAGTTGTCAAGGATTTTTGTTTTACTTGAATTCATAATCGAAGCTCATAGAACCAGCAATGAAGAAATCAAACATATGGTGTTGGGCAAATCTGCTGCAAAAAACTCTTTGAAGTGTTAAAAGGGCAAAGCCATCACTTTGTCACTTTGAGAACTAAGGGGCGCCTGACCCCAGCCACAGTGCCTTCAATCACCTCATCTGCATGTGAAAGCGGGGCGTGAATAGGGAAGCCGGAGAATTGAAGCCTTTGATTCTGTGTTGGCAAAGACCACTGAGTGCGCGGGAGGCCAGAAGAACAAACACCTCTTGTCTTGGAAAAGGCAGGCAGAAAGCTCATTGGAAGTGAGGGCGGGAAGAGCTGGAGGAAACCACGCTAAGTGAAGTGAGCCAAGCACAACAGAAGGGCAAGTGCAACATGAGTCCGCTGAGATAAGCTTTAAAAAGACAGAAAACGGGGCACAGGGGAACAGCTACTAGATACATCCATCCATCCCTGGGGTGAGGTCCCGCAACTGGGGCAGGGACCAGACCCAATCCAGGGACACCTACGGCAGCCAACTCAATTAGAGGGGGAAAGAGAGACATGGGTCCGGAGGAGCAGGGCACTAAGGTACCCAAGGGGAGGGTATTGTTTACATCTCCACAGGAGAGGGAGAGACCAGCCTTCAACCAGATGTGCCAAGAGGTGAATACAACATACCAGGGTGTACCAGGGAACCAATAGAGAGGTCTGTGGGGCCGTCCCCTATGTGGACACCGCGCTGCCCCCCTCCCCCAAAATGCACTTCAGAGGACAGCACTGGGGCTACAGCTTGGGGAGAGGGGTGTGTCTGGTTAGAGCACACGGGAGAAACGGAGAAGGATGGAGAGGAAGGGGAGGACACTCTGGCCCACCAAGCC
>NW_022111357.1:33373711-33391762 GCF_000313985.2 Echinops telfairi
GAGACGGCCCCTAACGGAGCATTAATTCAGAAAAGAAGGGAGAATATAGGCAAAATACAGTCACACTTTGTTTCAGTGTGCTTCACAGAGACTGGAATTTGGACAAGTGGAAATCTGCAGCAACCTTGTGTGGACCAGGTGTCGGGTGCTCTTTGTCCACCAGCAGGTGCTCATTTGGTATGTGTAATCCTTACAGCTAGTTCCAACTTTTTCATAGTAGACTGCCCACAACCCACTGCCATCAAGTGTATTCCAAGACACAGCCACTCTACTGAACAGAGTAGAGTCGCCCATTTGGGTTTCCGAAGCTATAAATCTTTTGGGGAGCAGAAAGCCTCGTCTTTCTCCCAAGGAGTGGCTGATGGATTCCAACTGCTGACGTTGCAGGTTGCAGCCCAATGCATGACCCACTCTGCCACTAGGCTCCCTCTGAAGAGACTCCACTACAGTGTAAACATAACTTTTCTATGCACTGGGAAAACGAAAACGTTTCCACGACTCACTTTATTGCAATAGTTGCTTTATTGTGGTAGCCTGGAACCAAAACTTTTTCTCTAAGAATGTCTATAAATAAAATAGTGAAAATTTTCACTAGTGATTCACAATCGATAACATTGAACTGAAACAGAAATTCCTGAACAGAAAACCTTAACACTGAAATTAAAAGCTCTGAAAGTGGTTAATTACAAGCTACCTAAAACCAAGGCAGAATTAGTGAATTGGAATATTTAAACCAAAGCACATAAAGTTAAAAATGCTAAAAAGGGGACGAGGAACTGGGCAGGGGTGGGGGGTGGTGGTAAAAAAATGGCAAAAAGAAACCCAGAAAAGGGCATTAGATACAGAGGATGTAATGGGGGTAAAAATCAAGTCAAACATCTGTGCAATCGCAGTCCTAAAAGGAAAGGGGAGGAAGAATATTTGCCATGATGATAGCCAAACAGCTCCTAAAACAAGATAACACTCATCAACTCACATGCTCAAGAAGCTCTGCACACGTCACCCGAGCAATTACATCGGAATCTACACGTATGATCCTCAGGTAAGACTGGTGAAGACAAGAGACAGGAGAAGTCGTAAAAGCAGCCGGTGAAAAGGAGATGATTTTTCAAAGGAACAAGAAGATTCACAGCTGACTCTTCTACAGGAATGATGGGAATCAGAAACCAGTGGAAAGCTGTCTTTAAAGTGTTAAAAGAAAATACTGCCAATTTAGAATGCTACACTAGCAAAGGTAGACTTCAAAAGTGCAAGGGAAATAAAAATGGTTTTAGCCAAACAAAACGGTGAATTTATCTCCAACAAACACTAAAATAAGTACTGAAGAGAGTTCTTCAAACTTAAGGAAAATGATTCCAGAAGGAAACAGGAAATTGTAGCAAGTACCGAAGAGCAGCAGGAAAGGTAAATATATGAGTAAACTGTAAATGAATACTGACGCTGAAAAAATGAATATGTAATGTCTTGTGGGGTTTAAAATGTATGTGGAATTAAAATGCACGCAACAGAAAACGCACAAGTTGACGGAGAATAAATGCAATGAATGTGCTGTAAGATTCTATTCTTATCGGGAAAGTATAACAAAGTGATAATTTATAGTATTCTGTAACAAGTCAAGGATGTATGCTGCCATCTCTAGGGTATCCAGCAACCGAATAATAAAAAATACTTTTATCAATCCAAAAGAAGGCCTTTGGCCAAATCAACACAGACCCTGGTCTTCATATCTGTGAAACTCTAGGAGAGAGGAAGGCTAGGAGAGGTTTTTTCACCCAGGTCCGGGGACTTCTCTGAGCAGCTGGACACTTTAGGCAGATCCTTCTACTGCCAAGTACCTTTCCTCAGGGCATCTCCACCAATTCATTTAGCTCATTCTTTAGGTTAATTCCTACTAAGAGATCTTTGGCACTGTGCTAGGGGCTAGTCCCACAGATACGAATTACGCCGATTCTAATATTCAACTCACTCTGTTTAGAAAGGCATTTTCAATGAAATTGTCTCAAACTTGAATGTACAAAGTCCCTGGGAGGTACTGTAATCTGGGAAAGGACCCGAGACTGCATTTCTAACAAGGCCCCAGAGGCTGCTGATGCTGATGGAAGGGCTGCATTGTGAGCTACACAATGAAAACACAAGAGTGACTCGTGCTATGATGAAATTGTAGCTCAGATGAAAACCAAAGGGCATACGGAAACAATTAGTTCAGTGGACTAATGACCAAGAAGGCATGTGTCTCCATAACCATGAGACCCGAAGAACTAGATGGTACCTGGCTGTGGCAGATACACAATCTGGTGTCAATTTGGGACTTGAGAGGATTAAGAGTGAAGGGATGGGTCTAGTCTGTCAATCGGCTCATAGCCAATGAGGCCTCTGTGTGGGCATGGCCTTCTCCTGAGGATTCTGGGAACTCCTATATTTTCCTCCCTGGAGGCAGGAGACACTGTCTCTCTCTGCTCACTCCCTGCCTGGGAGACATTGCAACGGATGAGACACATGGAACTACGCTAGTGCCCTGAGCTGGAGAAGCCACGTGGAGACCCCTGCCAGTGCTGAGATGCTTACACCGCCACTGGATCCACAAGACTTCCCACCGTGCACTAGCCTGTGATCTTCCAGCATTCAGCGTCTTTGCGTGTGTTTCGTGAGTCTGAAGATTTATAGATTGGTATCAGACATATGGGCTAATATCATACTAATATCTTAATGTTCAATTGCTCTTGTATATAAGGCTCTTCCTACATACATATAGTTTCTATGAATTTGTTTCTCTAGTCTACCCGGACTCACACACTGGCTACCACTACCAACTGCCCTGAAAAGGATCTCATTAGAAGGTCCTAAAAAGAGTGGAAGAATGCAGAACAAATCTCAAAACCATAACAGAGACCAGACACATTGGTTGAGGACCCCCAAGGCCCTTAGTTCTCCTTCAGGTCTGGAGCTGAACCCACCCCCATATTGACACAAGCAATGGCTTAGGATAAAAAAGATGGCACTTCCCCAAGGGACAACGTTTAGGCTCGTGGTGGTTCTCAACCTTCCTAATGCTGCAACCCTTTAATACAGTTCCTCATGTTGTGGTGACCCCTAACCATAAAATTATTTTCATTGCTGCTACTTCACTGTCATTTTGCTATTGTGATGAACTGGGCGACCCCTGTGAAAGGGTCCTTCGACACCCAAAGGGGTCGAGACCCACAGGTTGAGAACTACTGGTTTAGAGGGTTAGGAAAATGAGGAGGAATAGAAGTAAACAGAGAATAAGTGGAACAGTGAGGAATTCCGCGTTGAGGAGATGGCAATGCATGCCTTGAACAAAACGTGTATGAATTGTTGAGTGTAAAACTGATGATCTGTTCTGTAAACCTTCACCCAACTCACGATAAAACATTAAAAGAAGAAACTGCTCAGAGACATGAAATAGTTCATCCAAACTCCCACTACTCATAAACGCAGTAACTGGAATTTGACCACAGACATATCTAACTCCAAGCCCCGGGTCTGCTTTCTTCCTGCCTCGCTTTGGGGGCCACGAGGGCCGGGGGGGGCAGGGAGCGTGTGATCCAGCTTCAGGAGATCAGCTAACACTGGATGCTAATGGACGGACAGGGGGTTGCCTGGCAAAGCAGCAACCGTGGGGAAAAGGCTGGGAGCTGGGGATCAGAATGCCTGGATTTGAACGCCATTCCACCACTCTGAGCTACATGACTCTGGACAACTCACCCAGTCATACTGTACCTCAATTTCCTCTCGGTACGCTGGAGGTAACCAGTGCAGCCCCTACCTCCCTGGGTTGAGGAGATGTACTGGGAGTGAGTGCTGGGAGGGTGGAGGGTATTTCAGACAGAAGGCGGCCTCCCGGGCCTCCAAATAGCCTGTCAGGGCAGAGGGCTGGGAAGGCAGTGGATTTATTGCCCAGCGCAGTTGGCTACCCTCTCCTGGGGAGGATGCATCACAAGACGTAGATGACAACACAGTACCACCGTCCCTAAATGCCCTCACATCTGTTAGCTCATCTCTTCCTAATGACTCCAGCAGGGTAACAAGAATCATTATCCTCATTGTATACGGAGAAAAATGGAGGCCCAGAGAAGTTAATTGACTTGCCTACTATCTCCCTGGGTATTCAAGGCAGAGTACTTCTTTCTCCCTGGCCAATATTCTTTCCAGAAAGTGTTCTAGCACCACCTTGGGAGAAAATCAATATTCCAGGACTTCAGGGCAAGAGGTCTAGAATGTCCTACCTCCTCCAAGCTGTCATGTTCACTGGCCATTAGCACTGGTCAAGAGAAGGGGCCTCAAGAACAAGGATGCATCTGGCACTGCCCCAGATTGGGGAAGAAAGGCTTCCTGAGGGAAGGTGAGTCTAGCCCACCAACCCCACTGCCATCACTCACAGCAACCCTATAAAGGGTTTCCAGGTTGGCAATCTTGATGAGAGCCATAGCTACATCATTCTCCTATTAGCTTTGAACCACCAACCTTGCAGTTGGCAGTCCAATGGAATTCAATGTTTACCTGACAGCACCACCAGGGGATTCCCTTTTGATGAGTCCAAGGCACTTGGAAACCAATTCCCCACCCCTATGCAGCCTTTCCAAGAATACAGAAGGGCAAGCACACACTGGGGATTGGGGCATGGGGCGGGGGTGGGAGTCTCCTACCTAGTAGACTGCTTGGCCAGCATGGCCACGTAGGTGACCACGAAGCTCTGGAACTTTGCCCGCTGCTCCTCCCAGCGGTCGTCCACAGAGTAGTAATTGGGCAGAGGTGCTCCAAACAGGATCTCGCTGCGCAGGAGGGAGCTCTTGAGGTTGTCTGCAGAGAGGCCCTCGTCCACATACCAGTAGAACTCGGGGTGAGTCATGGCCAGCTCAAGGGAGCCTGCAGGGGCAGGAGTGGGGCCCAGTGATCTCAGCAGCGGCTCCCCCCAGCCCTCCCCCAAGGTCACTCTGCCATCGTCCCCGCCTCAGCTGGGTCCTGAAGCCCCTAAGGAGCTGGGAAACTCCCTTCCTTAGTGACCCATAGACTCGCTCAGGTGGTCCCCCTACGTTTAGGCTTTCATTCCAGTTTGAACCATACCTACTTCCCAAGCCCACACTCTGCACTCACTCACTGCCATTGAGTCCACCGTGACCCTCCAGGGCAGAACACAGGTGGCCCTGTGGTTCCTCAGACTAAATTTTTACAGGAGTAGAAAGCCTCAACTTTCTCCTGCAGAGTGCCTGGTGCTTCTGAACTGCTGATCTTGTGGTTAGCAGCCTATTGCATAACCAGTTATGACACCAGGGCTGGGCTCTCAGTCTGGACACACCCTTTCATTCCACTTCCGATTTGCCTAAAGCTTGGATCACATCCATCCTTCAAAGGATCACCCAAGCCTTGCCCAATCACTCCAACAACCATCCTGACATGCCCCAACATTCTTCAACGCATCCCCCTAACTTACCTCATTGCCACCCAACCCCCCATCCTTCAACCCCAGCCTCTGACCCCATCCTCCATTCTTATAGCCACAGCTCTAACCTCTCCCTAACCAACCTCATATTCAAAGCATACACTCTTTCACTTGGACCACAGCAAAACTCCCAACCTCTTCCCGCCTCGTCCAGCACTGCGTTCACCCAGATTCCATCTCAATGCCCCACCCCATCCTCCTTCAGAACTGAACCTGCTTCCAAGTCTTCAAGCCTCCAAGTAGTCCCCCAAGCCTTCTCTGATTCCATCCCCGTGGAAGCCCACCCCGACTCCTTCGTCCCCGACCCTAAAAGTTCTGCCTCAACTCAGACTCCACCCCTTGGGCCTCCAGCTCACAAGCCCCTCCTCCAGCCCTCAGACCCCACCCCTGACTGTTCACACCCAGCCCCATCCGCATCCTGACGCCAGGCGCTCGGGCCTCACCCCGGATGTCGGCCAGGTCCTGGCCCATGCCGTCGTAGTATATCTTGCCACCTCTCTCGGTGGGGAAAAAGTAGGTCATGAGCGAGCTCGGCGGGGAGCAGTAGGAGTAGGAGCCCAGTGGCAGGTCCTTAAGAACCTCGTGAGGCTTCCAGCAGAACTCCCGGAAGCCCGGGTGGTCCATGATCTTGCGCTCGATCTCATGGATGGTGACCAGCCGCTCACTGGTGAAAATGTTGCGCTCAGCATCACCCCGCGCCAGGAAGATGAGTTCGATGCGCCAGTGCGCATGCGTCTGCGTGTTGGCGCTCACATAGGCGCGGGAGTAGTCCCAACGCGAGGCGCCCCGCCGAGCCCGGCTCTGGTTGGCCGCGCTCCCAACGGGGGGCGGGACGCTGGGCTGGTACCGCCCATTTTTGTCGGGATGCTGCAGGACTTTGCTCTGGTTGGCCACCAGCCTCTCCAGGGGTGGGATTTCGCGCCGATGACGCCCATTCCTATTGGCTGCTGCCTTTGGGGCCCTTGCGATGTCCCAGGAGAAGCTCGAGCCTCCGATGGCACGTGGGTCCCTGGCCGCAGGCCTGGAGCGATTCCCAAGATGCAGCTGCTTCAGTTGCTCGGAGATGAGGCGCTGAAGCGTCTCGGAGGTGAAGTCGGCCAAGTCGCGCCGGTTACGTCCCCAGGACCCAAACTGGGACTTGAGCGCCAGGGCAAGGGCGTCAAAACGCTGTGAGGCCTGGTGGTTCCGGATCTCGAAGGCGTTGTAGGAGATGTCGATGTCCAGCGGCGGGGAGTAGAGGAACATGAATGCAGACAGGGCCATGGGGATGCTGCAGCCCAGGAAGAGCACCAGCCCTGCACAGCACGGATTGGTGAAGGCCCAGCCCAGAGTGCTCCAGAAGCCAGAGGCCGGGGGCCGGGAGGGCCATGCCCAGCGCCTTCGACAACACTGCCTGCCTGTGCCTGGGTGCAGCCCAGACTTCTGTGCTCCGCAGAGGGTCTCCCCCATCGCCTCCTCCTCCTCCGGCTCCTCCTCTAGCCACACATCCTGCAGCAAGGGGTCATCCTCGGAGTCCATAACCTGCCGGGGAGGGAGAAAGGGTCAGTGGGCTAGGGAGGGGCCGGCGATGTGCCCCGTGGCAGCATTATGTTGGCGCACTCATAACCACACACAAATACCGCACTGAGCAGGCAGCTAATGCAACAGAATCCAATGATGTGTGCATGAGACAAAGAACAATCCTGCAATTTCCCCTCCCCAACAAGATCTTGGCTTTCAAGGCCGAGGAGGGGTGGGGGTGGGGGTGGGGGTGAACTCACAGCTCAAGTGTCAACAGAAAAGATGTCCCTCCTACGTTAGGTGTATCTGAGGGGGCTTTTGACTACTCAGGATTACCCCGTTAGGGTTGCTTTCTCTGACTTTAGGTCCCCAGGCCAGCTGTGACTGTGTTGCCACACACTGTGCGCTGCCGTCTCGGCCATGACGTGTCCATGAGTGACCTCACTTAGGTTCACCACACTGCACAGCCATCGCTGTTGCCAGATTTCCCCCGATCACCCTTAACTGTCTCAGTGCCCCCCAAGGCAATTGATTCCTTTTGCATCCACTTTCGTGTCATGAGCAACAAGCCACACAGAACCTTCAGGAAGTATGAGCAGAGGGGGATAACACGCTTGTGGACTCAGACAGGCCTTGGTTTGGGTCCTGGCAGTGTGATTGGCAAGGCAGTGGTCCTCTCTGAACCTCAGGGTCCTTATCTCTGAAATGGAAATAGCCACCCCTGCCTCCCGTGATTGTGAGGAGGGTCAACTTAGAAGGGAGTTTTGGCCTGTGTGATACATGAGCTATTATCTGCCATAGAAGCAGACGTCTTTGCTCCCCTCTGGAGCGCGGCTTGGCCATTGCCTGTGGGGCTGTGCCAGGGCTAGGTGGCCAGCCCCAGCTCTCAAGAACCTTCAATAGCTCCCCACCCCCAGCCTCTGTGAAGCAACACAGCTGCAGCCACCGTTTGTCAGGCTCCCCCCACTTGCTATGCAGCTCCTGCAGCATTGAGCCCTTGTGCCCGGGTAGGAGCCAGACATCTGCCTCCTCAAGATTTGGGGCCAGGCAGCAGGAGGCTCTGGCAGGAGAAGGCAGGGCTGGGCAGCCTCAGGACTCCAGGGGGATGGCCTGAAGGCAGGAGGCAAGGAGAACGGCCGCCCGGACCAGGACGTCCTCGCTGTCCCGCCTGCCCTCTGGACGGAGGGAAACTCATTATCCAGTTAGAGACCAGGCTGTGAGAGGAGGAAGCTAATTATGCCAGAGCTGACTAATTAATGCTGCCGTTCCCATTAACATTCTCTAGAGTGCTCCATTTCAATTAGATGGTTTGTCCGGGAAATGGTGTGTGTGTGTGTGTGTGTGTGTGTGTGTGTGTGTGTGTGTAAGGGTGTGTGTGTGTGTGGGTGTGTGTGTGTGTGTGTGTGTAAGCGTGTGTGTGATGCTACCCACCCCCACCCCGCCTGAGAGAGAGCGAGGGCAAGGAAGGAAACCGAGAGAGGCAGAGCCAGGTGGGAAGAGGAGCGTGGAATGTGGTGGTGGTGGTGGGGGCGGGTGTTGAGACTAGAGGTCACTGTGGGAAAAGAAAGAAGAACAGAATGAGTGGTCGAAGGGGACTGGGATGACAGGGGGGTCAAGGAGGAGGTATATGAGCTGCAGATGATTTAAAAGGGAAAGAAGATAGAAGGGGAGAGAGCTGATGGTGCAACAGACAAGATTCATCTCCATGCGGTAATTAAAGTTTCCATTTGCGATGTCCTAAAGTAGTCCTGCTGGGAACAGTGACCCATGACCCATTCTGAGGCCCAACTGTATTCAATGAAACCCCCGAGTGGGAACCAGAGGCAGTTCAGTTCACCCAGGGTTCTGCAAGCCTCTGCTCA
The DNA here is from genome assembly GCF_000313985.2 of Echinops telfairi. NCBI lineage: Eukaryota > Metazoa > Chordata > Mammalia > Afrosoricida > Tenrecidae > Echinops > Echinops telfairi. The sequence continues at coordinate 33,382,535 of NW_022111357.1, forward strand.
TCTCCAACCTCAAACAGAGGTACAGGGGTGGGGCGAGGCAGGGGCCTACTTTGGCATTTTCCCTGGGAACTAAGCCCATCCAGTCCACCCCAGCATCCTCCTGCCCATCGAGAGGGGCAGTATGCATCCCTTCCCTTTATCTGGGCAGGTGCGACGATGGCAGAAGTAAAGCCTCAGTGACTTCGGAGGGCAGGTGATATGATGAGATGCAACTTCTACCTGGCTCTCTTGGGACACTTGCCCCTGGAACCCAGCTGCCATGCTGTGAGGAAACTCCAATGAGCTCATGCGGAGAGACCGCATGTAGGAGTCCCTGCTGACAGCGGGGCTGACAGCCAGCCTCTACTCTGGGCTGAGTGAGGGAAGATGTCTCCACACGATTCCAGCTCTCCTGCATGCTGTAGCCCCGAGCCTTCCTGTCTTTCCAGCTGTAGCCAGGGGCCAGGGAGGAGACAGAAGTCTCCGTTCTGTACCCTGTCCAAACACCTGACCCATGGAATCCGTGAGCATGAGAAACGGTTGTACTACATCACTCTGTTCTGGGATGGTTTGCTACACAGCCGGATGATCTCTCCGGAACAATTGCAGTGGAGTCCTGCTCCATATCTGTGACTCGATGCTCTGCAGAGAGCATTTGCCGAACTTAAGTGACCAGAAAATTGGGCCCAGGCACTCAGCCTTCCAGTGACAGCCTCGCAGCCGGCAGACAAGAGCTCCAGGGGAGCAGGCACTTGGCTGTCATGTTCCCTGCTGGGTGCCTCTAGCAGGAACTGCTCCTGGTTGGGCCTGCTGGTGGGTGGGTATTTGTTGAATGAAGGGAAGAAGAGACGCCTCTGGAGCATTCAGACCTGAGACCAGACGGAACCTGCCCCTGGACAGGACAGTCAGATAAAAGTCAACCAAGTGTCCAGCTGAGACGAGGGGCTTCGGGCCGGTGCTGGAGCAGGAAAAGATCAAGGCAGGAAATGGACTTATCTGATAGCTCTCTGTCCATCCTTGCTTCACCTCTTCGTCTGCCTTCCCAGCCCCCCGACCCTGCCCCCCCAAAAGGAAGCCTGTCATAGGGGAAATCATACTGGCCTAGTGGCTCCAGGTCTGGTGTAGCCACCAAGTTTTGGTGTGGCCCTGAGCATGTCCCAGCCCGTCCCGGGACCCTGTCTCACCAGCTGGCAGCGGTAAAAGCCCAGGTCCCCCCACCCCCAGGGGCTCTGAGAAGCCTCTGTCACATCCAGGCTGTCTTGCTTTCCAGGATGTAGCCAAGGAAGGTGGGTCCCCCCAGTCCCCACACACACAAAAATTGAGGGAGACCGGTGGTGGTGGTGGGGGGGTCTGATACCAGCTCCCGCTGGCAGCCACCTTCTGAGGCCCTTCCTCAGAGGCAGGAGGGATGGCAGATAGAACCTTAGTTTTCCTTTCTCAACCGACTCATGGTGATTTGCTCAGTGCAGAGAGCCCCTTCTCCCCCCTCCCCCCCCAGCCCCTGCAGCACCGGTTACTGACCGAAGACCACGATCCTGGGGACGGCGGTCATGCTCTAAGGCCTTCCCTGGGGCGGCCTTTCTAGTGACCACGTCTCCACAATAGGCACGGTTTCTCTCTCTGACATACCGGCCTGCCCCTCGTCCAATTTCCCAGGGAACACATGAACGAAGGCAGACCCAGATCCATGGAACCAGGTCCCCTCCTCTTGGGAAATGCCCCGGGGGCTGCTGCTGCCTCAAAGGGAACAGTGGGCTCTGGGGAGTCTCTTAGCCCATTTCCCTGGCCACGCGTGGGGCAACCCAAGGCCACATTGGTGGCAGAATTCCAATTTTGTCAATCCGCCCCCCCTTAAACCTTTTTGATTTAAAAATACCAGTGGTATGCTGGAAGTGATGCCACTATATCTCAGACACCAGTAGGTGGGCAGGTTAGCTTCCAGACTGACACAGACTAGAAAGAAGGACCCGAAGGTCTGCATATGAGAGCACTGGCCAGTGCAAGCCTCAGGGACGGCAGTGGATGGTTCATAGGGTGCCAGAAGATGATCCTCTACAGCGTTGGTTCATAGGGTGCCAGAAGATGACCCTCGATCTTTACGGGGAGCAGACAGCTTCCTCTTTCTCCTGGAGAGTGGCTAGTGGGTTTGAACTGCTTGCTGGCTCTATGGTTAGAACGCCGAAAGCTTTGTTCCACCCATGCCATCAAGAATTGGTTGACGTTCAACCATCTCAGTGGTGGCATATGAGCAAGATGATGAAGAACGAAGCCCAAGCTGCACTGAGGGCATTCGTGTGAAGCAGGGCTCCAGGAAAGGATAGAGTACCAACTGAGATGCCTTAGCAAAACAGATGCAATGCTGGAAACACTTAGTTGTCTGTTCCCAGAAACGGATAAGACGAGCTTGTCAACCAACTGGAATCGATTAATATACGTCCCTATTCTACAAAAGGCAACCCCATAGAATGTGGAAATTATCAAACAATATCACTGAAATTTTGCTGAAGAAAAAAATTATAAAATGGAGTTGCAGGACATTGACAGGGAAGTGCCAGAAATTCAAACCAGGCTCAGAAAAGGATGTGGAACGAGGGATGCTATTGCTCATGTCTGATGGGTCATGGTTGAAAGGAGAGAATATCCGGAAGATGTTTACCTGGGTTTTGTTGACTAGGCAAAGACCCTTGACTGCGTGACTCATAACAACGATGGATAATATTAAGAAGAAAATTAAAACCACGTAGGGATTCAGATCAAAGATGGCAGCCTTCAATATAGATATGACATCTCAACATGGCGAAGTGAAAATCCTCACGATTGCGCCAATAAACAGGTCGTGACAGAGAGCAGATCGAGGACTTCATTTCACTTTGATCCATCATCAATGCCCATGGACGCAGCCGTCAGTGACATCAGAGGAGGCCTTACACCGGCCACATCTGCTGCAGAAGACTCTTCAGAGTGTTACAAAGTAAAGATGCCACTTTAAGGATTAGGGGGTACCTGACACCCCTACACCTGTGTGAGCTGAGCAATGACTAAGGAAGACCGAAGAGGCACTAACCGATGCTTTTACAGCACGCTCTTGGTGAAGAACATGGAGTGTCCGGTGGACTTCCAGAAGAGCGAGTCCAACTGTCTTGGGTGTCCTACAGCCAGGACACCCCCTTCGAGTCTGAGCCAGACTCTGATCCGTGTGCTTGAACTTTATCAGGAGGGACCAGTCCCGGGAGAAGGAGCTCCTGCTCCAGCAGCAAAAAGTGGAACCTGGTCAACGAGCTAGCCGGGCCCAGTGGCTGCAATAGCGGCTCAAACAGCAACCGCTGCAGGGGCCACTCACAATTACGAGGTCATGGCAGGACGGGCAGTGTTCCCTCCTCTCATACAGACGGTTGCTAAGAGTCTAAACCAATCTAACCATCATTAAGGGAAAAAACCCACAGTGGTTATCTCTGCTTGGAGGACTAGGGGGTGGTTTTGTTTTCTTACGCTGGTCCTTTTCTGCAATGATCAGGTACAACCTTTCTTTCAGACTCTGAAAGAAATGTTCTTTAAAAATAGAATGCATGTATCTGTGTGGACGGAATTTTGCTAATGACCTTCAGCTCTTTGAGGAGTTGCTATAATAGGCATTGGGGGAGGGTCCTGTTCCCCAAAGAGAGAAGACCGGGAGAGTTGGCCGACGTTGCCGCAGGAGAGAGCCTGGTTTGAACGCAGAAGGCTTGGGGACAGAGGAAGCCGGCAGATACTTCACAAGGGAAGGGCATTGTGGGAACTTCCTTCCCCTGGGAGCTGGACAGAGGGGGCTTTAAAAGGAGCAGGAAGTGGATTCTAGCCCACTGGACCCAGAGGGGCCCTCAGCGCATTTCACAGATGGGGAAACAGAGGCTTGGCGAGGGGAGAGGACATACCCAAAGTCACAGGACCGGTGGCGGGGTGGCCTCGTGGCTGGAAGGGTGGTGTCTCCTACTCCCTCACCAGACTGACAGCTCCAGGGTAGAGGCAGAGACTCAACAGTCAAACTAGAGAAGCTATTTATAAAGGCCCAGGGAAGACACACTCTTCAAGCCACACGCCAGATGGACATCCCCATCTGGGCAGAATGGGGCTCTGGTGGGCAGCGGTGTGGCCTCAAAGATCCACTGGCCCCCCGCCGAGGGCAGCTTAGAGGGTGGTGGCCACTTGCCAGAGTCCACTGGGCTCTATTGACACCTTCCCTCCCTCTGGCCAAGGATGACAGAACCCTTCCTGCTTCCTCCCTCCGTCCCAGCCAGACGATTAAAATGCAATCAAAAAAACCTCATTAGACATGCAGATTTGACTTAAAACACGTATATGTATCTGTAATTTAATGGCAATTAGGAGCTAATCAGCTTTCTCTTCCCGACTTGGGGTGTTTTGTCTCCACGGGCTCAGTGCTGGCCTGAGAGACAGCTCAGGGCTCTGGTTCCCTTGCTCTTGGGTTGAGGGACTTGAGCAGAATGCAATGTTTTCAACTGAACAGCGTTATTTACCCCTGTTACACTGAGGGGAGGCAGGGGTCACCGTCTCTCCGAGGCTGGGCTCTGGGGCTGTCCCTTGGGCGAAGCTGGCTTCTCCAAGATGGAGAAGGTGAGAGAGGAAAGAGGAGGCCTTGGCTGCTTCTGGAGTTCCCGGAGCACAAACCATGACAGCAGCTAATGAGAAGGTTGGTAGTTCGAGTCTACCCAGAGACACCTCAGAAGAAGGTCTACTTTGGAAACAATCAGCCGTTGGGAATGCGATGTGGGTGCCATGAATCGGAGTCAATTCCGTGGCACCTGGTGTTGGTTTGGGGTTGTGTGGGTTTCTTCTAGGCATCTTTTTGGGAGCAGGACAACCTTATCTTTTCCCCTGGGAGCAGCTGGTCGATTTGAACTGCCAACCTTGCAGGTAGCAGCCTACACTTATGCCACCGGACAACTAGGTCTCCTTATCATTGTCCCAGGTCCTGGTATGTCAACCCCAGAGGCTGTCACCATGCACATTCCTCGTGTGGCTACTTCCCTGTCACCCAGAGGCCCAATTCCTGCTCTTGAACCCAGAGATTCCGTCTCAGGTCTAGAAGGTATGAGGATGCTGACATGGGGACACAATCACACGGGGCGTGGGGAGGGATGGGGAATCCCCAAACTCAAGTAGCTCCATGGGAAGGCCCAGTCCCGACTAAGGTAGTGATGATCTGCGAGTTCACCAGGTGCGAAGTGGTGCATACCCATCATCTCTAGCCTCACACCAGCCCTGCACGGGAGGCATTATGAGCATGTCTGTTTTACAGACCCTGAGCCGGTAAATGACTTCCTTGGGACCACACAGCTAACGGAGGGCAAAACTAGAGTGTGAACCTCGGGTCTCCTGACCCCAAAGCTCAGGCTTATTTTTGGTCTGGGTCACTTTAGTACTGCGATATCACTACTCATGTCAGGTACCCACTGACATTTTACAAGGTCAGCTCCAGCTCCCGGAACCTCTGGGAGGTACATAGAGTTCATGCACTTGACTGCTAACAGGAGCATGCTGCACTCTGACCCACACTGGGGCCACGTTGTTTGTTTTGTACCATCCGTATAAGACCCGCGGTCACTCAGGTCTCAGCAATTGTAGGGGACAACTTAGGACATGATGTGAAGGAGGGCGGTTCCTCCGTTCACATAGGGCACTCCAGAGGAGGCCCTCCCAGAACCCCACCTTCTACCAGAATCTGCGCTGCCTTCCCAATTCAGGGAGAAAGGGGCATGGCTAAGTGGCAGCAGAAAGACCCTAAATCCACCAGTCCCATCCTCCCTGCCCCAAATTAAACAACAGCAACAACAAAACCTAACTCACTGCCATCGGGTCAATGCCGACTCCAAACAGCCCTAAAGAGCAGGGTAGCACTGCCCCCGTGGGTGTCTGAGCCTGAAAGAGAGCCTCAAAATACATAAATTTTAAAAGAAAGAAAGAAAGAACGCCTCGTCTTTCTCCCGAGGGGCGCCTGGTGGTTTCGATCTGCTGACCAACACATTAATCACAGCGCCACTAGGTCCCAGGGAAACCTGGCTTCATGGTTGCAGCTGAAGGAGCTCACGCAGGTGCCTGCACCTACTCCCCATCACACCCACTGTTCGCCCAGAAGAACCAGCCTTGTTGGCTACACTTGCCCCCACTGAGCCCCTGCCCAGGGAGTCAGTCCATCCAGCTCCTGGAGACCCGTGTGCTGCAGAGTAGAGCGGTGCTCCACAGGGTCTCCTGACTGGGACCTGTGGGACACAGATTGCCCCGCCTCCCTCCCAACGCACCCTTGGGGAGAGTAGTCGAGCATGCAATGCAGTCACCGGCACGCCGGTCGAGTTGCAGCTGACTCATGGTGGCCCGCGTGGTACAGAAGAGAACTGCCCCACAGCATGCTGAAAGGCTGGAGGCTCAAGTCTGCCCAAAAGTGCCTCAGAAGACAGGCCCGGCGGACTACTTCTGAAGGTCACAACCTTGGGGCAGTTCTCCTCTGCACACCGGAGGTTGCCATGCATCGGAACCCACAGAAACTGTAAACAACAAACTTCGTGGAAGCAGAATGCCAGGCGTTTCTTCTGCCGCGACACAGGGTGGGCCCAAACGCCAATCTTTAGGTTAGCAGTGGCATGCAAACGGCTGGCCCCGCCCAGGTACTTCCTGTGCCATCCGAGGGCAGCACACGGAGGCCTGTGTTTACTGGGAGAGCAGGCAGGTAAGGGGAGGAGGGCAGGGGATTGGACTGGAGTTCTATGATGAACCTGCCCAAGACCCACGTTCCTCCATGAAGAAGTGGAGACCCAGAGAAGGCCCGGTGGGAGAGATGGCCAGATGGGGGCCGGCTGGCCTCCCAGGGCTGACAGCTGGAGAGGAAACTGTTGTGCCCACTCATAAGCCGCACAGTTCAATCCATAGTGGGCCGACAAGTTTTGCTCTGGTCAATGTGCCACCAGAAAATGCCCCGCACACCCCCACCCACCCCATGGGAGAGCCCCGCTGGCGGCCATGACAGCCTCACCCCTTTTCTGCCTGGTCTCTCCTTGGGGGGTTCAGAACTGCTCCCCCACATTAAGAGGGGTGTCAGGCCCTGTGAGCAGCCGGTAGGGGTGAGTTTGGCGTGGGGGCGAGCTGAGCCTGGGCTTTGTGGTCAGATGGACCCCCGCTTCTTGTCGAGAGTCTTGGTAAGTCCCTGGCCCTCTGAGTGGCGGTTTCCTCCTCTATAAAATGGGGGTGGTGATAACCCCGTGCTGGTCAGAGTTGTTAGGAACTTCTCCAACGGGAGGAGCCCCTCATGTGAGCCATGAGCCCCACCAAGACCGTGGGTCTAGTCTCGAGCTCAGGGGCCCGAGGACTTGGCTGTGACGCGGCGGCACTTGGTGCCCTTGTTAAAATGCCAGTGCCTGCACCATATGCCAAACCAAGACACCCAAACGCACGGCCAGCGAGTCAACACCCGTTCATGGCGACCCTATAGGACAGGGTGGAACTGACCCTGTGGGTTCCCGAGGCCTTTATGGGAACAGGAAGCCTCTTTTCTCCTGAGAAGCAGCTGGTGGGTGTGAACTTCCCACCTTAGGGTTAGCGGCCCAACCTGTAACCCCGCACACTACACTCCCAGCACTCCTCCGGCCACAGACTGGATCCAGTAAATCAGACTCTCTGAGGGTGGGGCCCAGGAATCTATCAGTGCTCTCCCAGGTGATTCTGTCGCAGGTTGTCCCAGGACCATTCTCTGATGGGTCTTGGGACCCTTTCTGGTTCCCAGTGGCTCCCTCCCGAAGTACCCTGGCGCCTAGCCTTCCTGCTGGGGCTCAGAATGAACTGGCGCTCTGGGGCTGTGACCAAGGCCCCTCTCCAGAATTCTCCCTCTATGCCAGCCGGCGCAGTCACGACCCATCTCTGCTGTGATCCAGGACAGGCTTTAGGGGCCCTTCCAGATTAAGACAGACTAGGGAGAAAGGCCTGGCAGTCTACTTCCGAAACACAGCCAACGAAAACGTAAGGGGTCACCAGAGTCTGAGTTGCAATTCATCAGGAGGGTGGCCCAGGCCTGGGGGTCTCCGTGAGCTAGGGTCATCGTGAGGGCAGCTTGTGAACAACATCTGACTCAGCAGGGCCGTTTGCAGGGGGTTGGGGGTGGGCTGTGACCTCTGCAGATGGACTTCATTCAGAGCTCCTCCTATTAGCCATTGCTCCACCTCGGAAGGAAGCCAGTCTCCAGACTCACTCTTAAGGAGCCCTGGTGGCTGTGGGTTACAGGCTTCAGACTGCTCACTACCAGGCCCGTGGCTCACCTGCTCCTCAAAAGACAGGCGAGGCTGTCTGCTCCCCTAAAGATGCAAAACCTTGGGAACCCCATAACGCAGCGGTTCTCAACCTGTGGGTCGGGGCCCCTTTGGGCATCGAACGACCCTTTCACAGTAGCAACCTGACAGCGATGAAGTAGCAACGAAAACAATGTTCTGGTTGGGGGGGGTCACCACAGCATGAGGAACTGCATGAAAGGGTCGCAACATGAGGACGGTGGAGAACCACTGCCCTACAGGGTCACTGTGAGCAGGCATCCAGCCGATGGTAGTGGGTTCTGTTTGGTTTCTGACCCACTTACGCCCCCAGTGGGAAGAAGACAGCGTGCCTGCGTTGCCCCTCCCACTCCCACTCTCTCCTGCTCCCTTGCTGCCAGGCCTGACTCACCAGTTTGGGGCCCAGGGCCCGGCTGCAGCGAGGCTGCTCCTAGCAGAGGCAATAAAAGCCTCATGAATCCAGCCACACGTAGAGGCTGGAATAGGCCCGGAGCTCCCCTGACACCCCTTGACTGAAGCATCAGAAGGTTCCAGAAGACCCTCACTGCCTGCCTTCGCCCACCAGTCCGGTCCAGGCCAGGCCACTCCCTCTGCCACCACCCACCCCTCTCCAGCCCCTGGGTTAGGTGAGATGCTAACAAGCCCCCAGGACTCCTGGGGCCCAGCGTCCTAGTGCCGCCTCCCAGCCCCCACTGCTGGGTTAATAAAAAAATAAAATAAAAAGATCCCCACAATCTATGACCAATAACCGTGATCATAAAAGCCAAATTGGATTCCTTCTTGGCTGATGAGCTCAGGGGCCTTGCTCTCTCAGAGACCTGATTAACAAATATGTAAAGTGATTCCCCCACTCCACCCCCCTCTGCTCCAGCCAGCTCTTGCTGGGAGCTGCTCCAGGAGGGGAGGCAGGAAGAGGGGAGTCTAGAGCAGCAGAGGTAGC
>NW_022111357.1:33392034-33399263 GCF_000313985.2 Echinops telfairi
GGGGGGGGGCTTCATCCTGATTTAGAAGGGCTTATACACTGGAGGGGCTCCCAGGGGAGGTCCTGCTGTAACATCAGACCCAGGGACAGGGATGGCGGAGTGCTGGGCACCATCAGCATCTCGGGGGCAGAGCCCCGGGCCACGTGCCAGGTTTAAGCTCTTGGGGAGAACTGATGTCCCTCCCCCACTCAGACACAATCTGTGGGGCCTCCCCTACCCCATGCCATCTCAAAGGAAGCTGGAACAGACTGGGCACTGAAAGGAAAACAAAGACACTGAATGCACAGTGCTCTCGTTGGCCGAGGGGCTGCCACGGCTGGGGACCCTGGAGCCCCATGCACCTGGCTCTGGGAGCACCATGCACCGGCCCTCTGCCAGGAAAGGAAATGAGAAGCCGTGGAGCAAACGTCTCTCCGAGACACTTGAGGATGCCAGCCCTGTCACCTTGGTTTGCTAAGGTAAACCCTGGACCAGCACCAGATAGAAGAGGCAGGCAGGGCATGGAGATGCTGGAGGCAGCTCAGGCCCTACAGGACTGGGGGGGTGTGAGGGCTGTCCCCAGACCCTGGTCAAGCAGTTGCTTACACTCTTGCCCTCTGAACATTCATGCAACATCTTGGCAGCCACCACCTCAGACCTGGGCTCAGCCACCTCTTCCTGGAAGCTGTCTAGGCCTTGCTCTAACCCAGAGCCAACGCTTTCCCCCTCGGGTTTCCCTCCTCGGCTTCCCCTGGGGGCAGGGTGCTCTTTCAAGCTGGTGGAATGATGGTCTTGGCAGGAAGGGCCCTTCCTTCCCTTCAGCACTTGGGTGCAACCCTGACAAATTATGAGGCTTGAGATCAAACGCCCTCGGCCCCCTTCACATGTGGGTGCTCGCTGCGGGCCACAGGCTGTTCTGCTTCTAAATCATCCTAGTCTTGACTGTGAGATGCCCCGAGCTCCTGTCCTCCCAAAGGCTCCAAGATCCTCTCACCCCAGATCTAGTCTCATGTTCATTAATGCCCAGGAATGTCTCTTGGCTGACATGTCCCTATTCATCACAAATTCCTGGCTCCGTCACTCTGGGGCCATCTGCTCCACGTCTCGGGAAGATGGGGTCAGAAAGTCAGGGACCCTCGCAGGGAACACGCTGCAGCTACTAGCTACTGCAATGCGCTGCACCAGCCAGCCAGTTTGCAGCATCCCCGACAGAAGAAGGGCAGGAGGTAGGGGGGAAGAGGGAGGGTGTTTTCTTCCAATTGCTGACTTTCCCAAATACCCAATCCCCGCCCCTCCCCAGGGTTAGCCTTACATCTTTCAGGCCTCGATTGCCGGGAAGAGACAAAGCCAAACACCCCATCCCTGCAAATTCACAAAACGATGCTTGGAAACCAGCATATTCTCATCAACCGGAATTCAACCCCCCACCCCAATGCAAATGTGGGCCGGGCGGGCAATGCTGGGTCCCAGCTGTATCTACACAGGATGCAAAGGGGCAACAGCTGGGGGAGGGCCAGGAGCCTCCCACCAGCCTGCCAGATGCTGCCCACATCTGGACATCGGGGGGCAGCGATCTGTCTGGTTGCTTGATAATCAAGGATCAAGTGGTTAGCTCACATCCCTGCTTGTCAGGACGCAGCTGAGTCTACACTGGGTATAGATCACCCGGATTATTGGCTTCAGTAATTCCAAGCCTTACAGACCCAGCCCAAGTCAATCTGAAGGCTGGAGTGGGGGGTGGGGGGCTGAGTCATTCGGTGGTGGTTGTGTCCAAGGAGCGTGTGGCCAGCTGGCCTGGGTGGAAGGCCACCTCCTTGGATACTGGCACTTAGGTAGGCCGCGTGGTCTCTCTGTGTTTCACCTGGCTCTTCCTGGGAGTGGAGATGCCCACGGTGACCCACTCGTAGGGTAGGCATGAAGAGGAAAGGATGGGAAGTCTGCCAAGCTCTATGCCCCATGCCAGCCAGTAGAACACAGTCCACCACCAGTGTCAGTCAGGGTTCTAGGCCTGGTCACCACTGGGGCAATCACCCCGCTAACACCCGCAGAAGTCCTCCCGGGCTGTGTGACGGCCAGCACCAAGGCTCCTTCCCAAACGCCCCAGGAAAACCAATTGGTCCCAACTACCCTGACTCCAAGCCAAGCCCCCTCCCACCGACCCCTGAAACCACGGTCCTCAGAGATGAGAAACTCACTCCCTTCTCCTCCTGGACAGGAGTGGCTGCCAGTTGGCAAGACAGCGCCTCTCTTCACGGGGTTTGGCAAAGGAGGCTTGGTCCAGGCGCCAGCATATGGGCTGGAAGCCTCTGGGCAGACGGCTGGGCGGGAATGGGCCTGCCCCCCAGACTGCTCCCTCACTATGATCTCACGCTGGGGGAGGGTGCCCAGGTGCGTGGGACACCACCCGTGGGAACGCTCCTCTTGGCGTGGCCTTGGCCATGTACCTGGATTGTGTCTTCTGAGGCCCAGAGGCAGCTCAGTGGGAGACCTGAGTGCCATCACTACTCAAAGATCACTTGTGCTCCCAGGGACAAGAGGGCCCAGGATCAGGGACGGGGCCTGGGGTGGAGGGCAGACAGAGACTGTTCTACTCTGCATGTTCAGTGCCTGGTACCAGTGGAGATGCTTGAAAGGAAATGGCAAACATGAGGTGGACGGGAGATTAAGGAGAAGGCCTTGGCCAGTAGCTATTTCCCAGGACATTCCCCCCTGGCTCCCTGTGTCTCCCACCAGGGACCTGGATGCACCCACTGGTATCTAAACAGGAGCAAATCCTTCCGACTGTCCCCATCCCTTCCTAGTTTCCAGGGATCAAACTCCCTGCCTACAGCGAGGCCCTCACCTGCCACCCAATGGCCTCTTCTAAACTGTCCGGGTTCCCACAGATGCAGAAGTGAGCTATCCCAAGCCAGGGCATGCCAGGGGCACTGCGCATGCTGAAGCCCCTTGTGTTCTTCCCTAAGGCCAGGAAGATACCCAGCCAGACTTTGGCTTCAGTAACATCCTCCAGGGGCGGGTTCCAGGGCCCTGCTCTCAGCCTCTGCCTTCTAGGTTTTGGCAAAGACTAGCACGCGCCGGCCTGAGTGCCGGTGAACGTGACAAGACCTGGAGGGTGACAAGTCGCTGCTAATGTCCATCGATCGGCTTCTCCTCCCACTTGACGCTGGGGCCAAACCTTCCCCCTTCTCATCCCCCAAGTCAACTTGAGGGCCAGCAGGGACTCTGCTGGGCACCACTGCCTGGATACCAGCCGTGTGAGCTTATGCAAGTGATGTAAGCTCTCTGGCTGCAGGCCCCTCATTTGTAAGATGGAAGAGCAGTGCTTACGAGGGTATCGAGGGGAGGGTATCGAGGGTATCGAGGGAACGGCATCAACTACAGGTAAAGCATTTTCACTGGAGAAAGGCCTGGCCTGTTGGCCAATAGTGTTGTTGATGATGATGGAGTGATGAGGAAGAGGTGGGGGCTGGGGGTAGGTCAGCAGGGCCGGCTTGATGTCTGAGGGGATGGGAGGAGAGAGCGGACTCGGCGGCTGCTTTGGGAAGGGAGTTGTTAGGTTTCCTGACCACCCTATCCAACCTCCTTCCCGGGTGCCATGTGGACCTGTCCTATGCTCTCCAGGAGGCAGCCTGGCTGCCTGAGGACTCCTGCCTGGGGAGCTCCTGCCACCAATATGCTGTGTGACACTGAGGAGTCCGCTTGCCCTCTCTGAAGTTGATTCCCTATCTCTCCTGCGTATGCAGACACATTCTCCTTCATAGGCCAAGCTTTGCCGTCGGGTGTGTGAGCCCATCCCCAGAGGCAGAGAGATCTGGGCTCTTCCTGGACGGGACAGAGCTTGAGATGCAGAGATGAGATGACCATCCTGGGGTCCCTGAGAGACGTCCAAAGGCAAAATCTGGAGACAATACCTGCCCCACCTCTGCCCTAGCCAGCTGGCAGAGGGAATGGGATTTCCCCCACAAACCACCAAGTACTAGGAGGCTTCAAAGAGCCCTTGAAAAAAATGGCACAGAAAGATAATGGGATGTTCCCGTCAACTTGTTGAAGGCCCCCTGTCAACGAATCCCTTGACAGAAATACTGGGCACGTGGAAGGGTGATACACAAGCAAAAGCAAGGTGTGTGTGGGGGGGCCCTATCTTGAAGAGGGTGGCTTTATTCAGACCCAAATCTGATCTCATCTTTGCCTCTTCTAGCTGTATGGCCTTGGGCCAGCCCCTTCACACTCTGACCCGGGGTTTTGCCACACTGTCAAACCAGGCTAAGGATTCCCAGAGCAGGAGCTGGTTGCCAGGAGCCCAAGTGAGATACATCAGCAGCTGTCTTGTTGACTGACTGGGGGCGCCCCCTCGTGTGCCAGAGCAGAACTGCGCTCCATTGTTTGTTTTGTTTTCATTTTTCTTTCCAGAGGGTTCTAAATGGTGACCTTTTTTTCCCAAGCAGCTCACCAGCCTTCCGGTTAGCGGCTGAGCTCATTAACCATTTGCACCAGCCAGGGACTCCTTCGGTGGGAGAGCCATTGCCCGCCAGTCGGCTCTGACTCGGAGTGACCCTACTGGACAGAGCAGAGCTGCCCCACAGGGTTTCAAGGCTGTCGTCCTTGTGGAAGTCGGCTGCCTCATCTTTCTCCCTTAGAGCAGCTGGTGGGTTTGAACTGCCGACTCTTTTTAGGTGAGTGGTCGGATACTTAACTGTTTTTAAGAGAGATTGAATGGGCAGCTGCTTAGTGCTCAGCACACAGTAGGTATGCAGCAAACGGTGGCTAGTGCTGTACTGTGATCGCTAGCTATCATTGATAGCGATCACTAATCGCTATCACTAATGTTCTACCCTCGTGGTAAAGTGGCCTGACTCAGATTATCAGCCTTTTTGGATGCCCGTCTCCAGGCGCTTGAGCGAACACGGAGGTGCGTTTACCCCTCAATCCTCCCACCCGTGTATCTTCCAGCTGGAGGAAGCGTGGCCGTCTGGTCTCCCTTGGCCAGCCAGGAGGTGCGCTCACTGGGAGGCGGAGGCGGGGAGACTTTGCCACCTTCTCTGGACCAGTCCGGACCGCATCATTGCCTCTGGCCTCTTTTGGGCAGCTGGAGGGCGAGCCTGGCGGTCTGCCCTGAACTGTGGCTCCATCACTGCATGTGTGCTTGTCGCCCGGGCCCGCTTCTATTTCGGGCTGCTGCTGCTCTTTATTTATTTTCCTGTGCTTTGGCGCTTTGGCATCCAGCTTGGAAGGATGTTTTGACAGACTTCGACACCTCTCCCAGATCCTCTGGCAGGAAGCAGGCTCAGATGGGGGGGAGGGCGGGCGGAAATGAGGACTCCAAATGACAAACCCTCTTCCTTGGCAAGGACTGGTGGACAGACAACCGGCCACCCCTGCCTCACCGTCCCAGCTCTCAGGGCCTTGGGGTTTGGGTGGGAGGGAGGAAGAAGAGGAGTTCAGGTGGGAAGACCATTGTTAAGAAGGGGACGGAAGCAAAGAGACGCATAGCACCGTTCCTATCAAGCTGGTACCACCCATCATACTGTTGTCATTGCCACCGCCACCATTTCAGGGACCATGCCTACAACTGACTGCCCCTGGGGAAACCGCACTGCCCCTCAGCCTCTCACTCCGCTCCTCAGCAAGGACAGTAGCAGGGTCTACCCCACCGGGCTGCGGGAAGAAGCTGTTCAGCCCAGCATAGTGATGACGTTCCTCCCAGCCTCTGAGCCTGGCCAGGAACCAACTGACCACAGGCAGCCGAGGGGTGGCTCAGTCTTAGGGGCTTCTAAAGCTGCTCTTGGCCAGTTCCTTCCCTCTGGACATTGACAACTAGCCCAGAGTCTGCCTCCAGGGAGGAAGAACCTCCACTCAGACAACTCCATCTGCCTTTGAATGACTACACGGAAGAGGGTAAGGGAGGGACACAAGTCTAAATCATCTGAGAAATGGCTTAAGAATTCCAAACACTAGGGATTTAGAGACCCAGGTGAAACCCCTACCCTTCTATTCACTCATCCTCACCACCCAGGTACCAGCAGGATCAGGGGTTCGGGCAGAGGGTATCCCAGCAGTAGAATCCATGGATCGTGAACTTCTGCTGTGGGACTCAAGAAAATGAATTGGCATCTCTGGTTTTATAAAGGAAACTATCTGCACCCCGTTTGTTCGAGGGACAGGATGACTTTACCGATGGTGGGTGCCAGGAAGAAGGGGATCATGCTGTCTAATTGCACTCAGGTTCAAGAGACCCCCCACTTAGACATTCAATGCCCCAGATTGTTAGGGGCCCAAAGGGGAGCCTCGAGGTCACCTCACCTAAGCCTGCCCTTTTACAGATGGTAAGACTGAGGATAGAGGAGGAACGTGGGCCACACTCAGTCTGGAGTCAAGCCAAGAGAAGGACCTAGGACTCCCACTTCTCCGCAGGACTCCTCCCACCATACCCGGGCTGGGAGTGTGCCTCTGTCGACGCAGAGTCTGGATTTAGGGACAACCAGGAGAGGTGCCAAAAGGTGAGACAGAGTGTGGGTGCCAGATCCTCCCCAATGTCAAATCCCCAGGGAGGTGGGTCTTGGGGGATTCCAGAACTCTCCACCCTCCAGGTTCTGAACCCCTAGGAGAGGCTGGGCAGACTCTGGGAGATTGGGGGGCATGGTGGGGGCAAACTTCCAAGAGAGAGGAGTAGTGTGGGGTGTGTCCCTCTGCAGCTGAGAAGGCAGGCAAGGGAGCTAGGAGCCAGCTCCTCCTACGGGTCAGGTCCCAGCACCACCCAGGAGCCTGGTCAGGTCCAGGGGAAGCAGAGCTGCCCTGGGGAGAGTAAGGCAGCTGGGCAGGAGGACTGGGAGGGGGAAACAAAAGGCCGTGGGTGGTGGGTGTAAGCATGGGCGGAGGGGAAGAGAGCAGGAAACAAAGAAGAGACAGAAAGTGGGAGCAGAGAGTGCTGCAGAGAGCTGGGGTGGGGGTGCTCTGGCTGTAGGAGATGGGACCAGAGTAAGATTTGAGGAAGGGGAGCAGGGAGCCAGGGCAGTGGGGAGCCGAGCCAAATGAACCTCGAGCTCCAAACCAAGAGGTGCTAGGGCAGGCTGGGCTGTGCCAGGCCTTGTCAGTTCTGCAGCTTCTGCCACTCACTGCCTTCCCCCTCTGCGGGGCAGGTCTGCTGGCTCCAGTCTGAGGGCTGTGGTGGGAGCAGGCTTCGTCTGCATCTCAGGAGCTTTCTCCATAGGGACAGGGCAGATTGTGTGTGTGTGTGTGTGTGTGTGTGTGTG
>NW_022111357.1:33401222-33422048 GCF_000313985.2 Echinops telfairi
CCAGCAGGTCATTCCGGGCCTTGGCAGGTCACCAGCCTCTGGACACTCGAGGGCATCCCCGGGTCCCTTCCGCAGGGAGCTGCCAGGCCCAGGCTCTGGCTCCTGGCTCGGGTCCTTCCCCATTCACCTCTCTGGCACAGGAAACCTGAGCCATGCCAGCCCCTGGGACCAGGCATCCCTCCAGTTCCAGCGCATGGGCTGCCTGACACCTCTGAAGGAGCCTGAGGACAACGGGACTGCTGGGGCCCTTGCCTTGGTCCACTTCTCCTCAGTGAGCCTTGGGGGGGCGGGGGGGAGGCACCCAGGGACAGACAGGGGCACGCCCCAAGATAGCTGTGGAATTATGGAGGGTTAGTGCTGGGAGCCAGAAGGAGGAGAGGCCCACTGTCTTGGAAGAAGTTAAGGCTGAGTTCCTGACAGGGTCAGAGTGGGAAGAGGGAGGGAGATGGGTGAGACCCTGTCCCTGCCTCCAGGAAATTTCCAATCGATGAGAGAGAAAAGGCAGCAGGAGCGTTACAAGATGCCCGGTCCATATCTGCTCCCTCAGCCTTACATTCAGCAAAGGACATCTGAGTTGGAGGCAGCTCTAACTTCTGGCTGCTGGAGGAGGGTGGACACAGCCCAACCTTTCCATCCCTGCTCTGTCTCTCTGATGTGTAGTTCCAGCAAACTGTGCCCACGGGCTGATGCCGACGGGGCACATAGATATTTATGACCCTGGGTGTCTGCGAGTATGTCTGGGCAGGAGCAGATGGCCCGAGCCCGCTTCCCTGCCCCAGCATGCTTTCCTGAGTGCTGAGGATGACCAGGGGGGCCATTGCCAGGCAAGCCAAGTCCATCAATAGCCCCATGAGCCTTGAAGACTTCGATTTGGGGGTAGCTCTTGGCCTGAATGACTGCTACTTTGAGCTGTGAGGGGAGACAAAGGCAGGCGCCCTCTGTCCTGAGAATTGCAGTGTGTGTGCGTGGTGTGTGTGTGTGTGTTGTCGTTGTTGTTGTTGCTGCCACCAATCTGGGACATGTATACAGAGAAAGAGACACAGAACCCCTGATTCCCCCCCCCCGAAACTTGTAATCCACACCCCCAGGGGAAGGACGCCTTGCCTGAGTCCAGGGAGCCATGGGAGAAAGTGGGAGGAAAGAGAACAAGACAATTACATCTTTTGAAGGGAGCAAGGGGAGAAACAAAGTGTGTTCCCAAACCCAGCTAAGAGCCGGGCTTTCATGCTGGGCGAACGTCTGGGCTCTTTGTTGATTGTCTCAAGGCTCTGCCCAGGCTGTCTCCAGGAGCCTCCCCGAACTCTCCACTGGACTCAGACTCACAAGCCCACAGGGCGCCCCACTGGTGTGCCCCATGATGCGGGTGCCACCCTCAGCCCATGCCTGGGGACACAGTCCTCACTCCCCTGGGATATCTTTCTGTTGAATTTAATCACGACCCTGAAGTTCTCCCCCATCTCCAAATGGGCCCTAGCCTCCTACTGCCCAGCTGGCCAGGGCTGTGCCTGCACTGACCACACCATCCTCTGAGCCCTCCCTGCCTCCTGGGGCCTCCAGAGGCCTGGTGGGTCAGCTGTGAGGGTCTTCTGGGATGGAGAATGCAGAGACAGGGGCAGTGGGGGAGGTGGCGGGAAGCCAGGTACCCAGGAACTCTGGGAAGAAGGCGATTTTCCCAGGCCGTCAGCGGGGTTTTAAAAATGCAAATAGAACGGGGCCTTTGAAATATGCCTGCCATAAAGGGGGAGCGCTGGCGGTGGCGACGACGGGGGCTGGCGCGGGTGTAGGAAGACATGCGAACCGTCCTCCTGGACCCTCTGCCACAGACTTCCTCCCCCCCTTCCCCGGCTCATCACCCACCCCCATCCTCACCCTTCTGAGGAAACCTGCTCACAGGGGCCTGGGAATGACAGCAGCCCCCTCCCCCCCCAGCTGGCCTGCCCTCCAGGTGAGGATCAAAAATGACCGGCCCAACTCACAGGCCCCCCATAATGGGATCCTACCCCGCCCCCCACCCCCGCCCCATTCCCTCCACTACCAGGCCTGTCTAGTGGAAGTTCCCCCTGGATCTGATTGAAATGCCTAGCGGTGCCCATGCAGCTTCCCTCATCGTCTGCCTTCCTGGCTAATTGAAAAGCTTTCTTTTCCAAGGGGCCTGAGCTGCAGAGGGCTGTTTCTTCTTCAGCGCCCAGCCCTTTATTACCACTTCTAATTTCTCCCGACTCTGCCTGCAGCAGGGACTCTGAGCCTGGCCTCGGATCCCATCATCCTCCGCAAAGCCTCCTTTCTGTTGTACCCTTTACCAATGACCTTGGGGAAGTCACTCCGCCTTGTCTTCTGGTTTATGAAATGGGGAGGGGAAGAGCATCCCCCTCCCAGGTAGTGGGTGTTGCCCTGGTGATTCCGATCCATGCTTCACCCCTGGGAGGTAGAGGGGGAACTGTGACCCAGAAACATCTGAGTTGCCTCTCGCTGGTTTCGAACTACCCACCTTTTGACCTGGAGTTGAGCCCTTCACTGTATGTGCCAGCCAGGGACTTCACTGCCTTAGTAGTAATGAGGAAACCACTGTGCAAAAGCTAGCACTTAGCCCAGTGCAGAGCACAGAGAAAGCGCTGGATAGGCATTGGTTTGCTGACATTATCTTTCTGGCCTGCTGGGTAAGAACTGATCCGGAGGTGAGCATCCTACTCCCAGCTTCTTGGCCCATCTCTGCTGAGGGGGCATGAGGACTGGAGCCAAAATCAGGCCTTCCAGCTGGATGGCCGAGCACCTGAGGCAAGGACACGTGAAAAGTGTCCAGGTGTTCATCCAGGAGCCCTCGTGGTGCGGCAGTCAAGCACTTGGCTGCTCTCCAAAAGGTGGGCCATTCAACGCCCACGGCCCTGAGGGGGCGAGACGTGTCTATGATGACTGACTGCCTCAAAGCCCGGTGGAGCGGGTCTCTGTCCTCTGAGCTCGCCTGCAGTCAAAATCCACCCAACAGCAAGGGCTGTGGTGGGTGTTCGTGTGTCTGCTTCGGGGCGTGGAGGGGGTATCTTTAAAAAATGCCACGTTGGGGTTGTGAAGTGCCATCGAGTCTGAGCCATAGCGACCCTATTCAGAGCAGGACAAAACAGGGCCCGGTGCTGCGCCATCCTCACAACTGCTCCTAAGCCCCGGCCCACGGAGGCAGCCGCCGCGGCAACCCATCTCGCGGAGGGCCTTCCTTGTTTTCCGCCGCGCCTCCCCTTGACCAAACCTGACGTCCTTCTCCAGGGACCGGTCTCTCCTGACAACCTGTCCAAAGCCGGTAAGACCAAGTCTTGTCGTCTGGTCTCGAAGGAGCACTCTGGCCTTACTTCTTCCCAGACAGATCGGGTTGTCTTTGTAGCAGTGCCTGGTATTTTCAATATTCTTCTCCACCACTTACTTGTCTGTCACAGTTTGTCGCACAGTGGTGGCTTGCGTGTTGCTGTGAGGCTGGAAGCTGTGTCCCTGGCATTTCACATGCCTGCAAGGTCACCAAAGGGCGCGGGTTTCAGCAGAGCTTCCTAGCTCCGAACAGACAAGGAGGAAGGACTCGGCTCCCCACGTCGGAGGAAGAAGCTGCTGAAAACCGTATGCAGAGGGTCGAAGCATTTTCAAAAAGGCCTTAGAAAAAGAAATAAATATGAGAAGTCAAGCGTCAAAGACTTCAAACCTCATCCTGTCATTTATATAACGATTACATTGGAGAAATCTGCCACCCAAGACTTCTTTAATGTGTTCAAAAGCAAGGAGGTGGCTTTGGGGACGAAGGTGCACCTCACCCAAGCCATGTATTGTCAATTACGTCATACGCATGCACGCGTCGGACACTGAGTAAGGAAGAGCCAAGAATTGATGAATTTTGAGTGATGGTCCTGGAGAAGAATATTGAAAGTACCATGAACTGCCAACAGAAGAAACATCTGTCTTGGTGAAGTACAGGCAGATGCTCCTTGGAAACCAGGGTGATGAGAGCTGGCCTCACGTGCTTTTGACGTGTTGTCAGGACATGGAGAAGGACATCATGCGTGGTAAAGCAGAGGGGCCGTGAAACAGAGGAAGGCCTTGGATTGACACAGGGGCTGCAGCAACGGGTTGAAACAAAGCAACAATTGTGAGGATGGGGTGGGACCGGGCCGTGTTTTGTTGTGTCGTACATAGGATCACTATGAGCAGGAACTGACTCGCCACCATCTAACAACAACAACAACAACATACATACATAGATCTGGAACAGGCAAAACTAAGTTATTGTGACAGAAACATCAATAGCTATCTTTTAAAAAACATAATACAAAAGAGAAGACTGCGGTCGATAAGGGCAGCTTCCTTTGTCTCGGTGTCAGGGAACAGGGAAACACATCGGAAAGCAATTCTTTCTTCCATCTGCTGTTGATGCACCGGCTTTGGAGCTCTTGGCCCTGACCTCCAGCCTCCCCTTCTCCAGGAAGCCGGGGAGGCAACTCGAGCTGTGTGCTGGAAAGAGCCCTACGTTCCGGAACTGAGTTTGAATTTTAGATGCATCATTTATGAACTGTATGACCTTGGGCAAGCCGCTTCATTTCTCAGGGAACTCCATTTCCTCACCTGAAAAATGGGAGTAATAATGAGCTCTGGCCCCCAAGATGGGGCACAGATGTATAGATAGTGGGTTTACTGATTAGTCATAGATTCGTTTATAGGTAATTAGCTATCGATAGTCATCTGTGTGGGTATGTATTCATATCGTTTTATAGTTCTCTATGCAGAGTTAGGGTTAATCAAGTCAGTGGGACAGACGACCAATTCCTGCTTCCCTGATTTTCAGCCAGCGTTGATTGAAGTCTTAAGACAGACTGCATAGGGAAGGATTAAAGGAACCTCGCCCAGGTTCATGGTGAATAGATTCCACTAACAGAGCAAGTGAGTGCAAGAGCTCGGATTGGACCCCATTGCTCCCCATTTCCAGACCCGAGCTACCACCAAGACACACCCTTCCCCTACCCAGGCCCACCCTCCTGAAACCTCCATTTGTTCCAGAGTAAGGAGGGGAGGTCTGAGCTAAGGGGGGAAGAGGGCAGAGGGGGTAATGGCTCAAAAGAAGAAATCAAGACCCAGGCCAGCGTGATCAGGTCAGGCTGGTCCAGGGGCTGCTACAGACAGGGCCTGGGGGAGGCAGGACAGATGGCAGCCCTCCACTCCTGCCTTCCCTGGCATTCTGCACGCAACTGTGCCAGCCTGCCTTGTCCGGCCTTGCCTGTGCCAGAGTGAATACAATCCAAGATATTAATTGTTTGCAACAATTAGCCCCAGTGCCTGGGCCTGCAGACACCGGGACTCAGAGAAGGAGCCAGTTACAGGTTTATCAATATTCACGCTGCCGCATAATCCTCTCCCAAGAAGGCAGCCCTCTCAAACCCCATCCATGCTCCCTGGGCCTTTGTTCTGACCCCAGTGTCTGGGAAGTCCAAATCTTACTGACGTCTTCAAGAGCGAAGGTCCCGGAGGGAGTTGGGCCCAGAGGGGCAGGGAAGAACAGGAGCTGGTCAAAGTGGCCTGAGTCAGAGACTGCCAGCCTCCAGGAAATGCCCTGAGGGTTTTTACTGTTGTGATTGGCTTTACAGGATAGGCAACCCTAACCATTTGGGTGTTAGCCCTAGTTTCGTTGAATATGCTGTATTGTGTAAATGGTGATGAAAGAGTTGAGTCTCCCCCAAGGTGCCTTGGAAGAAAGACCTGGTAATCTACTTGTGACGCCTCCATCCTTAAAAAATCTACAGAGGACAGTTCTACTCTGACACACGTGGGGTCACCCATGAGTCAGGGTGGGCATGACAGCAACTGGTTTTGACCTAGCTAGATGGTTTGGGTGGGGGGAAATCACTTCTGGTCTGAGTTCAATTTTGCTCTTGTAAATTTGGGTCAGTGACCACACCTCCCCCTAAGGGGGTACTGGGGAGCCGAAAGCAGATAGCACGCCGAGAAGGATACACTGTGAACCCCACCCCCGATTGTATGTGGCTCTGCCCCATGGGGAGCAGTGAGGGTGATGGGAGATGAGACAGATGGGGAGGTAGACTACCTGGGTACCACCCCCCAGCTTCACTGTAATTGATTCTGATTTTGGCTCAATAGTCTGTAGCAACATCTACATGGGCTCCTGCAGGAGCGCATGGGCCAAGGGAATGAGCCTGGGGTGGCCGGAGGCTGTGGGCTGCGTGTGCTGCCTCCCCAGCTCTGCAGGAGTACGTGGCAGCAGCGACCCTCTTCCAAGGGGCTAAGTGTGATGGAACTGCTGGAAGAACATGGAATCAGATACATAAACAGAGACTCCCAAAGTCATGAATCTCCGGCTCTGCAGCCGTAAAAGAAACGACGTACCTTTTCTCAAGATGGAAAATTAAATGCATGCTCTGGGTCTGTGCTCCTGGGAGAGAGAGACTAGAAGACCTTAGTACAAGCCTAGGCCGGGGCCCTGGGTGCTTCAGCACCACGGACAGCGCCCTGGTGCTGGCCTCTGAACACCTTGGCAGTACGCAGGAGTAGGGCAGAGGGACGCTAGGCCCTTGCAGTACACCCCTAGAGAGGTGAGATGCTCAGGGTGAGAGGTGCTGCGCAGGGCCCCGGCTCAAGAATAGCTCAGCTCCATCTGGCAGGAGTGCTTAGCAGGGTTGTCCCAGCTGCTGTCAGAGGGTACGGGTCTTGCACCATCCCTCCACCAGGGATGCCAGAGACCTAGTGCACTCGCCCGAGTGTGACCTCTGCCATGACTCAGCACAGAATCCCAGGCCCAGCTCTTCCCCCTGTCCCACCCCATTGGCTCTCTGGCCTCCTCCCTGGCACAGGTTGGCCGGAGCTTTCCTCCACCCCCAAGCAGCCTGGCTGGCCCACAGGCACCTGGAGCCAGCCGAATGTTTACCCTGACCACCAGGCCCCATCTGGGCTTCCACAGGGACAGCAAGAAAGAGCTTTCCTGGCATTCTCCCAGTCAGGAGTCTGATGGGCTGCCCCTGTTCCATCTCCTGCTCCAGCACACTCCAAGTGGGCGGGCTGGGGAATGATCCCTGCCAGAGAACTCTGTGGCCAGGACAAAGCCAGGACCCCTGAACTGGAATTCAGGGCTGATGGATAACTCATCCTGGCAGTAAAATAGATTGTAGACAACAGAGGGCTGTCAGCGGAAACAATGAAGGGCTGCCGGTTATGGAGTCTCAGGCTCCGTGTGTGTGTGTGTGTGTGTGTGTGTGTGTGTGTGTGTGTACTTACATTACTTCATCTACACTCATGACCCTTCAGTGAGGTGAGTCCCATTGTCCTCATTTTCAGATGAAACAATCAAGGCTCAAAGAGAGCGAGAGGCTTCAGGTCACACAGCTTGCAAGCACTGAGGATCCAGACCCAAGTTTAATTCAATAGATAGCCCAAGCCTATTATTATCCCCCATTTTATAGATGGAAAACTGGGGGTTATAAAGCTTTAGAGCAGTGGTTCTCAATCTTCCTCATGCTGCGACCCTTTCACACAGTTCCTCATGTTGTGGTGACCCCCAAACCATAACATTATTTTCATTGCTACTTCATCACTGTCATTTTGCTCCTCTTATGAATCATCATGTAAATATCTGATATGCAGGATGTATTAGGCGACCCCTGTGAAAGGGTCGTTCGACCCCCAAAGGGGTCGTGACCCACAGATTGAGAGCCGCTGCCTTAGAGGCTCCACTGTGGTCCCAGAAAGAGGCAATGAAGAAGACAGGACTTGAACCAAAGTTTGCCTGATGGTCAAGGTCCCGTGTTTATCCACTCTACAGTTCCCCAGTGGACTTGGTCCCTGATGGGTGCCCCCTCTCAGTGCCCACCCCCGACACATTGGTCCTCTTTTCTCCAAGATCTAAGCCCAGGCCCAGTCTCCCTGGGTACCCGTCAGGGAATCAGCACCCTCCCTGAGCTGCGCCTGCCGAGGAAAACGCTGAGGCAGAGCTTGTGCGCCAGTTGAATGAGCTTCTCTCATGGGAATGAGAGGGGGCTTCCTGCAAATCACAAGATGTTTCCACTTCCAGAGGGAAGACTCATACCCACACCTTCCAGGACAAGATGCAGGGCCCAGGTCAGCTGGCCGTGGCCCCCCAGGCCCTTGGCGTCCCCTGGCACAAAGCCATAGGTCATCTCCTCACCTCTCATGTCACAGGTGGGAAGATGGGGGTCCGGGCTGAGCCATCACACTGGCATGGTGGTCTTGGGACAGCACTTGCTTTTTGACAAAGCCTCCAAGCCTCCGTGTCCTTCCCCTACCTCTGGGTCCACAGCTGGGCACATCTGAGGACAGCTGTTCTCGCTGGCATCCAGAGCCACATGTGGCAGATGTGGGCAGGAAGATGCAGGAGAAATGCCTGAGCAGCATAGTGGCCACGTGGGGGAGTGGCCCGGCCCAGGCTGCCTCCATCCACGACCAGAGCTGATGCTGCTGGCTGTGTCTGGGAAGCCGGGGCAGGAGGGTAGCCTACAACACCCCGCCCTCCCTCTCTTCCTTCTCTTTCTCTCCCCTCCCACTGCTCCCCTGCCTCCTCCTGCCTGCTTTTCCCAAGTCTCTCCGGTCCACTTCCAAAGTCTCATGGGGAGGAATAACCACACGTATCCTGTCCCTTGATGATAATACCCACAAGAAACATTCATTGAGAGCTTACTGCGCGACAAGCCCTGCACCAAGTATCTTGCATACGCCATCGTCTTGATCACGACTTCTCTGTCACTTTGTCATCCGGTGGTGGCTTGTGTGTTTCTGTGCTGCTGGAAGCTGTGTCACTGGCATTTCAAATGCCAGCAGGGTCACGCAAAGCGAACAGGTATCAGCAGCACCTCCAACCTAGGAACCAACGATGAAGAAAGAACCGGCTGCCCGCTTTAGAGGAAGTAGCTGCTGACAACCTTGTGCACCGCACAAAAAACCAACAGTATCGAAAGTACCCCAGACTGCCCAAAGAACAAAGAAATCCAGTGGGGGGGGGGGCAGACAAAGAGCTCTCTCTTGGAAGTACAGCCGGAGAGTGCTCCTACTAGAGGCAAAGATGGGAGAGAGACCAGTGTCATGCTTCACAAAGCAGAGGGGCAGCAAAAAGAGAGGTAGGCTCTCGACGAGATGGATTGGCACCGTGGTTGCTGCTGTGGGCTCCAGCACGGGACCGATTGTGAGGCTGAGGCAGGACCGGGCTGTAATTCATTCTGCTGTGGGTGGGATGGCTCTGGATAGAGACGCCTCGAAGGCACTTAACAACCACATCTTCTTCCATCCTCAAAGCAGCCCTTGGAGGTCAGGGCTATAACCATCTGTCTTTTACAGACGAGGAAGCCAGGGTTCGGAGAGATCAGGGTCCGTATGGCCCAGCTGGCTTCCAAACCCACTCCCGCCTGTCCCTGTACCCACCCCCCTCCCCCTTGGGACCGCAGCATCTCATCACATGTGGGGCAAGAAGGCCAGAGGTGGTCCAGTCCCTGTCTTTTGGCTTTCAGTAGGTTGTTCGGGTTTCCTTAAACCTCTAAGAAGCTGGCTTCCCCTCCTATGCTTGGACCGTTCTTTCCTTCCCATGAGGGCATGGCCCAGGCTCGCCTTACTTGCTTGACTCAAACCTGAAAAGAAGAAACAGGCTCTATACGGGCCAAAGCCTTCCTGGGCCAAGTGCAGAGGACTTGCCCCGGCCCCCTGAGCACGTGGGGTGGTTGTATTTCCTAGGTGAATAACCTGGGGGCAGGCGGCGGGGGTGGAGAAGAGGATGGGTGTGGAGTCAGACAGACTCGGGTCCACTTATAGCCCATTTCCGAACTGGCTGGGTTGATGCAGGGCAAGCTGCCTCATCTCTCAGGTCAGTTTCCCTGCCTGCGAATGGACACAAGATCCGCCGCCGGGAGTTCTGGTGAGATCACAGACAATAGCTCTCAGCAGGAGAAACACAAGCAGAGTTCTCGTTAGAAGGGAGGCCGAAGAACTTTGTTGGACTCGCTTCCTTTGGACACATCATCAGGGCAGACCCCGTGGCCAGCAAAGGGAAGCATGGTGGGCCAAGCAGAAGGTCAGCCAAAGCTAAAGATGCCCTCACCGAGCTGGATGGACCACAGCAGACGTCTTCCTCCAGCCCAGGGAAGCCGTCTCTCAGACAGGACTCATCCCCCGGGAATTGTTTGTTCTCCCAAATGTTTTTGTAGGCCTTAGAGAGTGAGGCAGCGCAAACGTTCTGCATGAGCCCGATGGGTGCTGCGTGACTTGCTCGTGTGGTTTTAAACAGAGCTTGTGGATTCAGAGTGTTTGGACCTGCCTTGGTTCAAATGTTGACTTTGCTTCTTCTTAACGGTAGGGCAATGGGCAAGTCTCCTAACCTTTCTGTGCTTCGGTCTCCTAACTGCGCTTCCCATCTAAGGTGGGAGGGTTAGAGGGTGTAAAGCGGTGAGGTCAATGTCTGAACACGATCCGTGCTCGGTACCCCTCAGTCTTCACAGCAGTCTTGGGAAGTGGCTAGTACGGTCCCGGTTTGGCCCAGGAGTTACCTGAGAGGTTCAGTCATTAGTCTAAGTTCACACAGCTAATAAATGACAGAGCCAGCGTTTGAACCCAGGTCTGGCTGGTTGTCAGCCCCGAGGCTTGCCTCGAGGCTTCCCAGGACAGCCAAGTGTCTACCAGGGAGGAGGATGGGGGTCTATGAGCCCCGTCTCTGACTCAGCCAGTCCCCTCTGGTGCCATGACCCAGATGAGCTCATGCCCATCACACTTCTCACTTCTCTTGTCACCTGTCTTAGCTGGAAACCTGCCTTTCGCACTGAATGTTTTATTTCAAAGACTGCTCATCACCACCAGCAGATTCCTTCAGATCCACCTGCCCAGGCACCTGCTCACTTTGTAAGGCTTCCAGGGTGTGGGAGGCATCAGAGGATCTGATTCTGGGCCTTCCTGTGCCCTGAGACTGACACAGAGGGCAGAGGAAATTTCCCAACCCCTCTTCCTGTCCCTGCTGCCCTGACATGGCCCGAGGCTCTCAAGAAAGTTCCCTGACTCCAACCCTGCTGAGAGGCACCCCCCACCCCCAGTAGCCTAATCCCATTCCTGCGTGAAAATCTAGGCCACCATCCCTCACACTCCTTTCTCCTGGCCCTCCCTCTCCCTGAGATGCATCTGCTCGTCCCCTCCATCAGCTGAGTTACTACTTACTCAGCATCAGGGCCCAACTCTGTGATACACAAGTGGCCCCAAATAAAGAGAAATTTAAGCACTTACCGAGGGCGCTCAAAGACGACAGCCTTCAGCGTGGATGAGAGCTCTGTGTACAGGAAGTCAAAGTGCAATGGACATCAAGAGTTCTGTTTTATTGGATCCACAATTAACCCCTCCGGAAAGCATCAGTCCAGAAATCAAATGACGTACTGGACTGGACAAATCTACTATAAAAGACCTCTTTAAAGCGTCAAAGAACAAAGATGTTGGTTTGAAGACCGATGCTCCCCTGCCTGAAGTGATGGTATGCCAGAAGAACAATAAATCTGTCTCGGGAGCCCTAGAGCCAGGATGCTCCTTAGACATGACCATGGTGGTACTCCGTCTCCCATACTTTAGACATCATCTCGGGAAAGTAGAGGGTCACAGAACCGAAAGAGGATGCTCAACGAGTGGATCGACAGTGGCTGCCACAAAGGGCTCCCACAGAACAGCGACGCGAGGCTGGCGCGGCCGGACAGCATTTTGTTGGTTTGTCACAGGGTCGCTGAGTGTACTTGGACTTGACAGCACCTGTCAACTGCAGTGCGGCCCAACTCCTCTCTCAACGGTAAAGGCCTCTCCAACACCACCCCGACTCCTTCCTCCAGAGAGCCTTCAACTCTCTCTCCTTTCTGCCCCTGGAGCACTTCCCCACGTCTACTTCTGCATTTATCCCAGCCTGACTTGTTTCTATACAGAGTCTGTTGCCTGAGTGTGAGGGTACGTAGGGGGAGGGGGAGAGTCTCTGAGGTTGATCCTTCCCGGGCAAGGGGCTGGAGTTGGGGAGCTGCCGGGCAAGAAGAGCAGACTCTGGAGTAACCACTTGCTCCGGGACACAGCCACTAAGGTCAGACATTGGGGACGGATCTTATAGTTGGCTCTGGAGCTGGGGTAATGGAGGCACATTGAAGGACTGACTCGCTTATGGTTCACACGGCACTTCTGGAAGACTGCAGAATCTGTGGTTCTAATAATCCCATGGGGTCCCCAAAATCCCAGCTCAGGCCTGCACCACCTCCTCATCACACGGCTGCCAAAGGGCCACAGCGGTGGCCACAATCAGGCCGTGTAACAGACCACTCCAAAATCCCCTTGGCATTTCCTCACAGCATTTATTATTTTTGCTCACAGGTCTAGAAGCTGGCTTCCAGTCGTAATAGACATACATCTGTCACGTGTCTGGTTAGAGGCATGGCTTGCCTGGCTAACTCCCTTTCCCGGTTCTGATAGGAGAACAAAGCGAGCCACACAGACACAGTTCACCATATCTGCTGCCTGCCCGCTGGCTGAATCAAGTCATGTGGCCAAGTCTAAGGTCAGGTGGAGAGGATGTAAGCTCCACTCACTCCGTAGCCATGCCAGAGCGTGGGTGTCAGCGCCCGTGCTAGAAAGGCAAAGGACTGCGATCACCGAGACACTCGTCCTTGCTGCATCTAGCCCGTGCCACGACCACCACCAGGTGCCGTGGAGTTGATTCTACTCGGGGCAGCCTCTGCGTTTCAGAGTAGAACTGCGCTCCACAGGGGTTTCCGTGGTTGGTTCTTGAGAGTAGATGGCCCGGTCTTTCTTCCAAGGCACCTCTGGGTAGATTTGAACCATCAACCTTTCAGCTGCTGGGTGTTTAACTATTTGTGCCACCTGAGGACTCCATTGAGGCCTTTGCCTCCCCTCTTACGGATTCCAATGGATAGCTGGCTGCCCCCAAAGCTACCAAACCGTCTCCCCCACTTCCTTCACTGCACTCACTGCCCACAGAGCCCTTAGCGCTCTCACCACCTTCCCCCTTGGGACCCGTTGTTGTTTGCTGTTGGGTGCCATCGAGTGGGTTCCGACTCTACGTACGACAGAACGGAACACTGTGTCCATCCTCACAACCGTCCTTAGGTTTGAGCCCAATCGTGCCGCCTCTGTGTCGATCCATCTCGTCAAAGGCCTTCCTGTTTTTCACTGCCCGGCTGCTCTAGCAGCATGATGTCCTTCTCCAGGAGCTGGTCTCTCCTGACAGCGCGTCCACAGTGCAGGAGACGCTGTCTCGCCATCCTCGCCTCTAAGGAGCACTGGCTCTACTTCTTCCAAAAAAGATTGGTTTGTTCTTTTGGCAGTCTATGATACTTTCAATATTTTGCTCCAGCACTGTATTTCAAATGCACCGATTCTTCTTCAGTCTGCCTTAGTCAAGGCCTCACATGAGGCACTGGAGCGCACCCGGGCTGGGGTTAGGCATGCTTCAGTCCTCCCAGTAACGTCTTTGCTTGTCCACGCTTGAAAGAGGCCTTAGACAGCAGGGTGACTCCACGCAATGTAAACTTGACTGCTGCTTCCATTGCAGCAGCAAACCGGTGACTCAGGAATGACCAGGAGGCACTCTCGGAGAACAGGAACCATTTATTAGCCGGCGACCCAGGGGAGCTACATTCTGGAAGGTCTGGCCCTGATGTTGGATGGGCATAGTTTTTAGACTTTATCTGTGCGAGCAGGGCCCCGAGTGGCATAGGCAGGGGTTTCTAGTGCAGACCAGCTCCTTAGTGAAGGAGGAAGGGGGCGCGCGCGTGTAAGAGGGATGTGCTCTGGGAATGAGAAAGGACAGAGGAGAGGCAGTGTGCTTAGTTTCTTTTCCAAAGGTTAAAATTCCCTACTAGGGTTTTCCTTACACCACGAGCATTGATTGTGGATCCAAGCAAGACAAAATCCTTGACCACTTTACCCTTTTCTCCATTGATCATGATGTTAGGCATTGGTCCAATTGTGAGGATTTGGGTTTTTTTTTACAGTGAGTTGTAATCCATACTGAAGGCTGCAATCCTTGATCTTCATCAGCAAGTGCTTCACGTCCTCCTCACCTTCAGCAAGCAAGGTGGAGTCATCTGCATATCACAGGTTAATAAGCCTTCCTCCAATCTGATGCCACACTCTTCTTCATATAATATAGCTCCTCCAATGATTTGCTCAGCACACTGAACAAGTACGGTGAGAGGATGCAACGCTGATGCACACCTTTCCTGATTTTAAACTCTGTAGAATGCCCTTGTCCTGTTCACACAACTGCCTCATGAATCCTGTACAAATCCCTCAAGACCACAATGTGGTATTCTACGATTCCTTTTCTTCTTCGTATTTATTTATTTATGATCATTTTACTGGGGGATCTTACAACTCTTGTTACAATCCATACATCAATTGTATCTGACATATTAGTATATATATTCTATCATTCTTTTCTAGACATTTACTTTCCATTGAGCCCTTGGGATCAGCTCCTCTTTTTTTCCCCGCTCCCTCCTCCCCACGCCCAATCCTTGTGGCCCCTTGACAGATTATAGATTGTTATTAATTTCAAATCTCACACCAACCGTTGTCTCCCTTCTCCTCTGGTTTCTGTTGTTCTTACCCCTGGATGGGGGTGTGGTTATGTACCATTCACTGTGATCAGTACCCTACCCCTCCCTCACCATCTCTCCCCCCATTCTCCCTACCCCCTTGGTATTGCTTTTCCCATTCCTGTTCCTGGGTTCCATGTGTCGTGAGTTTTATCTCTTGCCTATACCTATGTACATGCTCCCGTCTCGTCCAGAGTGGGACTGGGGTCATGATAGGAGGGCTGCGGAGGCCTCAAGGGATCAGAGGATTATTGTGTGATCCACTGGTGCTCTACTGCACCCTGATCGACTCATCCCCTCCCTGAGACCCCTCTGTGGGGGGATGTTCCTTCCCTTGGCCACAAATGGGCTTTGGGTCTCCGCTCCAACCTCCCCTCCCCCACATTCTCACCAATGCATTTTTGTTTGTTTGTTTGTTGTTTGTTGGGCATCTCCTGATGCCCATTGCCTGGTCTCCAGGACACCTCACGATTACACCGGGGTGTGTGCTTCTTCCATGTGGGCTTTGCTGCTTCTCAGCTAGATGGCCGCTTGCTTAACTTCAAGCCTTTAAGACCCCAGATGCTATATCTTTTAATAGCTGGGCACGGGATTCCTATTCTTCTCAAAACTATTCACAGTTTGTTATGGTCCACAAGTTGAATGGCTTAGCACGGTCAATAAAGCACAAGTAAAGTCTTTGTGGTCTTCTCTGCTTTGAGCCAAGATCCATTTGACATCAGTAATGATATCCCTTGTTCCATGTCCTCCTCTAAATCTGGCCTGAACCTCTGGCAGCTCCCTGTCAATGCAACCACTATTGGATGATCTTCAACAAAATTTTCCTTGCATGTGATATTGTTCTATAATTTGAGCATACCTTTTTTAGAATGGGTACAAAGATGGATCTCTTCCAGTCAGTTGGCCAAGTAGCTGTCGTCCAAATTTCCTGGCATAGAAGAGTGAGTGTTTCCAGTGCCCCGTCAGCTTGTTGAAACACTTCAATGGGTATTCCATCATTCCTGGAGCCTTGTCTTTGGCTAATGCTTTCAGTGTAGTTGAACTTCTTCCATCAGCACCATTGATTCTTGCCCAAATGCTACCTCCTGAAACAGTGGGGTACCGACTAGGTCTGTTTGGTGCAGCGACTCTGCGTGGTCATTCCATCTTCTTTTGATGCATCGGTCAATATTTTGCCCATAGTGTCTTTCAATATTGCAACTCAAGATTTGATTTTTTTTTCTCTTGAGTTCGTTTAGTTTCAGAGATGCTGAGTGTGTTCTTCCCTTTCGGTTGTCTAACTCTAGATCTGCACATTTCATTAGAATATTTGACGTTGTCTTCTTGAGCTGCCCTTTGAAATTCTTACCTTATCATTTCTTCCCTACGATTCAGAGCACGTTTCAGCATACAGATTGGGCCTGATTGCCAAATAGCAGAAAAGAAAAGTAGTGACCACTCAGGCTCCCAGAGTGGAGCAGCAAATGGGCTCGTGGCTGGACCAGCTCTGAGGCACCATGGGCGTGTTCAGTTGAGGTGTCGTGGGGCCACTGCTCTGCTCTTTTTCCCTCCTGCATCTGTCCCTCTCACTTTTGATAGCAGCTCTCCACGTTCCCCAGAACAGCACGGTCAGCCCATGCGATCTGGGCCGGAGCATGAACATACGGCCCAGGCCTACACCAGGCAGAGCATCTAAGCCACAATGTCTACTTCAGAAATGTCCTCAAGCAAAAGACACACCAGTGAGACTCTGGCCTTGCACTGCTTGTCAAATTGCTAGGGAAGAGGACTTTAAAAAAAAAATCTTTTTATTAGGGGCTCATACAACTCTTATCACAATCCATACATACATCAATTGGGTAAAGCACATCTCTACATTTTTTTGCCATCATCATTCTCAAAACATTTGCTCTCCACTTAAGCCCTTAGCATCAGCTCCTCATTTTCCCCCCTCCCTCCCTGCTCCCCACTCCCTCGTGAGCCCTTGATAATTTATAAATTATTATTTTGTCATATCTTGCCCTGTCCGACGTCTCCCTTCACCCACTTTTCTGTTGTCCATCCCCCAGGGAGGAGATCACATGTAGATCCTTGTAATCGGTTCCCCCTTTCCACCCCACCCTCCCTCCACCCTCCCAGTATTACCACTCACACCACTGGTCCTGAAGGGATCATTCATCCTGGATTCCTGCGTTTCCAGTTCCTATCTGTATCAGTGTACATCCTCTGGTCTAGTCAGACTTGCAAGGTCAAATTGGGATCATGATAGTGGGTTGGGGGGGAGCATTTAGGAACTAGAGGAAAGTTGTATTTTTCGCCGTTGCTACATCGCACCCTGATTGGCTCTTCTCCTTCCCGATGCTAGGGAAGAGAACTTATTTGTTTTTTACCTGCAGACGTTTAGCCTTTATGTTGCCAGTAGCTATCATGTGCCCCAATAGAGTCCAAGAATAAAGGTACCTTGACTTGAGAGACAGAAAGAGACTGATTTTTGTGCTCTTAGATCAAACTATGCCTGAAGTCCTGCTTCTCCTTTAAATATATTCCGTATCCATAGTCATAGGATTCGGGGTAGCTGGAGCTGTGGATACCCAGAATAATAGGCTTTATTGAATCTTATGATCTTGAAGTCCTTAGCCATCAAGACTGGCCCAGGAGAACCTGAGGAGGGTCCAGGGTTGTGTTGGGGGAGAGGAGATGGTGAGTTGTGTGCTGCTGAGGACCTCAAGTAGCAGGAGGATGCAAGGTGGCTTGTGCCCCTCTGCTGGTGCTGACACACCTGCCGTGGTCCAGAGCTCCTGCAGGGCCAGGCACAGGGCCAAAGAGCATCCGGGGTGGGCCAAGTGCAGTGCGACACCGAATCCTGGCTTCTTGGTCTTGGTTGTAGGATCCCCTTGTAACCCCTCAGGAGGCTGTGTAACATGGCGTCTTCTCATTCGAGGTGGAGAGAGGGTCTGAGCTGGTCCAGGATGTGCAGGCCATGTTGCTAGGAGATGCTGCTGCTGCAGAAAGGGGCTGAGCGATGTGGAGGAGAGCTGCTCAGAGGTGAGAAATGAGCACTCCTTTAACAGGCAGTGTTGGCCTGTCTGGATGGCTGCCCTGCACTGGACTCCTTTGAACCAGGCACTGGGCCCAGTGTGCCAACCACAGGCTTGGCATCGGCACCACCTTCTGCTGGCTGACCTTTCTGGGGAGATATTTCCAGACAGGGAATGAAAGCTCTGAGTTCCCCACCTGCTCAATTGATCTTCAAAGGTGCCAATCACTGGCCTGGCTCTGGGGTCGCCTTTTTCTGCCAGGGCTGAGCTGCGTGCACCTGGCTTCATTCCCCTCTGGCCCACAGGGCTTTCAGCACCACCCTGGACTCCTGGATCCGTCTTCACTTCAGCCTGACCATTCTTCCTTGGAAGGCGAATAGCTGCTCTGCCCTTGATGGAGGCTCCTGGACATAACTGACTTGGGTTCTTGTTTATTCCAGGGGTAGCTATTTATATATCTTGCCTGCAGTTTATCCCCCTGGGCAATGGGTGCCTCCCCCTTAATGATGAGCCTTGCTGGCCTCTTGTGAGGGCGGGCTTACACCCCAAGGAAACCACAGCTCGGCGGAGGCCAGGATTTCATTCAGCAGCGTGCCTTGAACAAATCCTGGCAAGAGGTTCCTGTGTGTCAGGCCCTGTGCTAGACTCTGAGGAGGCTGTGGTGACTCGCACAAAGTCCCTCTCCATCCACCATCTGCTCAATTCAAATGGGTGTCAGATGGGCCCAAGGCCATAGAGGACAGGGTCGGAGATGAGAGGGTGGGCTGGCCCTTTTGCTACATCTCCCCCATATACAGTCGGTGCTCCCCCGGTGCAGGAATTGGCATCACTACCCCGGAAGTGAGTGACCAAGAGCAAACCTGGGGGCCAACATACAGCCCGGCTGCAAAAGATGCCACAGGAGGAAAGGAGCTGTCACTCTACAGCCGACAGACTGGGGTTGCAGACCCCCCAAATCCATCCTGTCTGATGCTGCTTGCTGAAGACCAGGATGGAGATGAAGGGGACGCATGGTGCCGGTGATGCAGATAGGGAACATGCCCAGCTGAGCTAACCAAAAAGCTGGAGGGTTGGGCACTCAGAAGAAAGGCTAGTGATCTACTGTCAACTAAGCAGCCACTGGGAGCCCCCACAGGGGTTTGGGAGAGGAAGGGCCTCTCTTCCTAGCCCCGGGTATCCTTGGGCTTTAGTTCCACATCTGCCAAAGAAAGAGACTGAACCCATACAGAATTGTGCCCCACAATAGACATCACCAATCCACCACAGCACTGATTCCTGTGGAGTCCTGGATGGACCGGAGAGCTTTTCTCAGAGCGTGCCCAGAGAGGGCTGCCCTCCCAGGAAGCTGGGGTTGAGGCTGAAATCGGACTCTTCTTGCTGTACCATCGTGGAACCCAGGGCCTCTCTCTGCTCTTCCCCCGGCTCTCAGAGATGGAGAAGCTACCATGTCAGCATGGACCACAAAAATATATTAGGGGGCGGGGAGGGAGGTGCTCATCCCCACCTTCAAACCTCTTCACACTCTACAACATTGCACACCCTCCCCCCAGTACCTGGTGGGTTATCCTCCGTCTCTGCAGTCATACATGCAGCCATCAAATGCCTTCTCAGTCATGCCTGTCAGTAGGGGTGGCATCCTTGGGGATAGGGCACTTCCTATTGGCTCTACTTGTCTCCCCCCTGCTCTCTGTGTGGCTTGTGGGGGTCAGGGGCCATCAAAATCCCTAGCAGAGAGCCCTGGGCCTGGAAGGAGAGGTGCTCCTGGTTAATGCCTAGAGCATCCAGGCAGCCCCAGAGCTGGAGGTGCGGTGCCCCCTGCCCGGCCACTGCAGACTGAGCACCACCATGGCCCCTCCTCTCCCTCATGCTAATGGCATGTTGGTTCACTTGCCAGTCCTCCATCCCTCCAAGCCAGTGCTGGTCCTGGCCTGGGGCTGATGGTGCAGTGCCTGGGAGCTGCCGGGGGCCCTCCCCAGCTGTCTGGCTTAGCTCCTTCCCAGGAAAGTGAGAGGGAGGGAGAGAGGGAGTCAGGTGGGTGGCGGCAGCATCCCTGAGGTCTCCAGCAAGGAGCTAATGAGCAGGTTAGTGAGGCAGTGACTACAGTCACAGAGTTGACCCTGGAGAGTTGGGGACCTTGCACAGGATAGTAATTGCACTCCAACAGCCGTTGAGCTCCAAGGAAGCAAAGAAGTGACCCTCTCTCAGATTGCCTGCATGTTCCTGTCCACTCTGCTCAGCTAGGCTGGAAGGCAGGAGGGGTGACATCTCCTCATCCCATATTGACTGGATACCAACTGTGCACCCAGTCCTAGGAAGAGAGAGAGAGAGAGTAGGTCCTAAGGAGTAGAAAACACACTCCTGCTCTTAAAGAGAGCAGAGACATGGAAAGACCCGGCATGTATTCAACACAACTGTGTGATACTTCCTGTACCACTGGGCACCTTCCATGAGCCAAGTTTGGTGTGAAGGGGATGTGTCTTGGCACCTATGATGTGCTGAGTCCTATGAGAGGCATGTATGTGGAACACCTACTGTGTGCCAAACCTGGCTGGAGGGGAATATATACTGAACACATACTATGTGTTGAGTTCTGTGGCGTGGAATGTTCACCCAACACTGAACACCAGGCCCTGAGTGAAGGACACATGTATTGAGGTCTGAGAGAGGGAAGTATGCATTGAGCACCTACTGTGATAGTGAAGGTTTGGTATAAACTTGGCCTTGCCAGAACTCTCAGTGGTTTAGCAGTTAAGGCCCAGTAGTCCACTATGATGAGGTCTCCTTGAGGTTGTGGCCTGCTTCCAATATAAGGAGATGCGCTGGGAAAGCATCTTGCTATGCTGGGTCTGGATCCTGCAGCTGGTTTGCTGACTTCTAGTTCTTTAGATGTAGGCCAATCGCTTGCCATACTGCCTACCAATCCTAGGAGTCACCAGAGACCTGCCACCTTGGCAGCCGACCTGGGATTCATGTGCCTCTGCAGCCACCGGCCTGTTCTATTCCTGCTGATCTTGATTTACTCAGCTCTCCCAGATATGTGAGTCAGGAGAAGCCCTTTAGCTCAGTGTTTCTCAAAGTGGGCAATATCACTCTGTATTAGTCTGGGTGGGTTCAAATCCTACTTCTGACACCAATCCACAAAGTCCTCCTCCATTTCACAAAACACACAAAATGATGCCAACTGCAGGAAGAAAGCTGAGTCAGTGAAC
>NW_022111357.1:33422508-33424860 GCF_000313985.2 Echinops telfairi
AAGTTTGGGGAGTTATGCTCTAGCTTAACACTTGACCCCCTGGGCTTGGAACTTGCCTGCTTCTCCAACTGTGTGAGCCATTTTCTTCAAGTAAGCTTCTTTCTACTCACATGGCATACAACAACTTCCACGGTTTTTTGTCTCTAGAGAACCCAGCCCAAGACACCTACTAAGTGTGCTGAGCCCCGTGAAAAGGAGAATGTGTACTGAGCACTCCCCATGTATAAGCCGCCCTGTGGGAGGAACCCCACACATGGCTAACCCTTACAACAGCCCTTCCAGGTAGCCTCAGAACTGGGTTTCTCATGCCCACTCCCCTCCCTTACTGCAATCCAGTGCCCACCCAAGGCCCAGCTCAGATGCCATCCCTACAGTAAGCCTCCACTGGTCCCTGGGCAGAGCTCTGGGCCCTTTGCCCTGCTTTCCCTCAGCAGCCTGTCTCCTCTGCCTGGGGTGACTGAGCTCTGGGGCCATGGGCAGGACTGTGCCAAGCACCGCCCCTGCATTCTTTCCTAAGCCTTGCCTCCTAGCTACTTGGTGGGCCCACCTGTTGCCTGATTACAGACAAGGCTGCTGAAATCTGAGAGGTTAAAGAGCCTGCCTGAGGGCAATGGCTGGAAATGACAGGGCCAGGGACTGAACTTAAACCTGGCTATCTCTAAGGCCACTGGAAAAAAAGACCCAGCCCAAGTCCTGGGCCCCTGGGTATGGCTGTCCCCAGAAGCAAGCCGGTGGCCATTTTAACTGCATTTATGTAAAGCCCAGTCCCTGGTTTGGTTGCCCTTCACCTGGCCACTCCCCAGGGCCTGCCTGGGCTTGGGGAGACCCCTCCCCAGGGTTCACAAGGCTTCCCGAGGTTACAGTCCCAAACGGGGACCCATGCTGACATCTCTGGGAAGGAGAGCCCCATCTGGAGAAGGTGGGCTTGTGCTCCTCCCCCTGGGAATTGGCGTGCTGCGCTTACCCATGATGCTCTCCCTTGCACGTCGCAACATAATTGCTGAACAGATTGCATCGGAAGGAGAATTCCTGAATTATGGAGTCATGATTCTAAATGGCTGTTTAGCTGTGTTTTGTTTCATTTCTTGAAAAATTTGTTAAACTCTTTCTAGGCCGGCGCTTGGCAAGAAAAGCCATGTTCAGTTCAAGCGCAAAGATCGTGAAGCCCAATGGCGAAAAGCTGGATGAATTCGAGTCCGGCATTTCTCAGGCTCTTCTTGAGCTGGATATGAACTCGGACCTCAAGGCTCAGTTAAGGGAGCTGAATAGAAGTTGGTGGTGGTCGGAAAGCTATTATATTCTTTGTTCCTGTTCCTCAACTGAAATCTTTCCACAAAATCCAAGTCCGGCTAGTACGGGAACTGGAGAAAAAATTCAGTGGAAAGCACATTGTCTTTATTGCTCGGAGGAGAATTCTGCCCAAACCAACTCGGAAAAGCCATACACAGAATAAGCCAAAGTGTCCCAGGAGCCGCCCTCTGACAACGGTGCACGATGCCATCCTTGAAGACGTGGTCTTCCCAAGTGGAACTGTGGGCAAGAGAATCCGGGTCAAGCTGGACGGCAGCAGGCTTATAAAGGTTCATTTGGACAAAGCACAGCAGAACAATGTAGAACACAAGGTTGAAACCTTTTCTGGAGTTTATAAGAAGCTTACGGGCAAGGATGTTAATTTTGAATTCCCAGAGTTTCAGTTGTAAACAAAGATGACAGAATAAGATATTATTCCCACTAAAAAAATTTGCTAAACTCTAAGCAAGTGGGCTATCTGCAAAAGAAACAGCAGCGTGGCGGTTACCCCACGGAGGATGGAGCTCTGTGGAAGGGGGCGGCAGGGGAAGGGACAGGATGGTGGCCACCACAACTGCCTTTGGGCTTCCCAGGAGGTTCCCAACCTTGTCTCCCAGGTAGCTGGTCTCCCACGCAGGCATGGTCTTCCTCACTGTCCCCAGGGGGGAGGAAGCAAGGCCCAGAGAGCTCTAGGGCCCAGGCTACAGTCACAGTCCTGGGTTGTGGCTGCATTCAGACTGGACCACCCAGTGGTGTGACCCTCCCCCACCCCCACCCCGCCCTAACACGCTGCTCTGCTCCCCACAGAGGGTCACAGTGCTCCCCTCTGAATGAGGTTTGGACAGAGAAGATGTGACGGTGGCCTGCCTGTGTCCCCTAGCTGGGCTGTGAGGCCCTGCTGTGAGGTCAATCAGAAGCTTAGGTTTGCTGTGCAGGACTTCCATCGGTGTGGCTGACGTTTGCAATCAATGGGCTCTAAGGAAAGGAGCTGGGTGGCCCTCCTTGATGTGGAGATAGGGGGCCTTCACCACAAAGCATAATTGTTTGTGTGTCGGAGGAGGA
>NW_022111357.1:33424960-33426657 GCF_000313985.2 Echinops telfairi
CAAGTGGAACTGTGGGCAAGAGAATCCGGGTCAAGCTGGACGGCAGCAGGCTTATAAAGGTTCATTTGGACAAAGCACAGCAGAACAATGTAGAACACAAGGTTGAAACCTTTTCTGGAGTTTATAAGAAGCTTACGGGCAAGGATGTTAATTTTGAATTCCCAGAGTTTCAGTTGTAAACAAAGATGACAGAATAAGATATTATTCCCAATAAAAAAATTTGCTAAACTCTAAGCAAGTGGGCTATCTGCAAAAGAAACAGCAGCATGGCGGTTACCCCACGGAGGATGGAGCTCTGTGGAAGGGGGCGGCAGGGGAAGGGACAGGATGGTGGCCACCACAACTGCCTTTGGGCTTCCCAGGAGGTTCCCAACCTTGTCTCCCAGGTAGCTGGTCTCCCACGCAGGCATGGTCTTCCTCACTGTCCCCAGGGGGGAGGAAGCAAGGCCCAGAGAGCTCTAGGGCCCAGGCTACAGTCACAGTCCTGGGTTGTGGCTGCATTCAGACTGGACCACCCAGTGGTGTGACCCTCCCCCACCCCCACCCCGCCCTAACACGCTGCTCTGCTCCCCACAGAGGGTCACAGTGCTCCCCTCTGAATGAGGTTTGGACAGAGAAGATGTGACGGTGGCCTGCCTGTGTCCCCTAGCTGGGCTGTGAGGCCCTGCTGTGAGGTCAATCAGAAGCTTAGGTTTGCTGTGCAGGACTTCCATCGGTGTGGCTGACGTTTGCAATCAATGGGCTCTAAGGAAAGGAGCTGGGTGGCCCTCCTTGATGTGGAGATAGGGAGCCTTCACCACAAAGCATAATTGTTTGTGTGTCGGAGGAGGAAAACAATTTTGAGGTCAGGACTCACATCAAGTTTTTAACAAAACAAGTGGACATCTGTCCAAATTGTTGAAGCTTTGCCCCAAGTTTATGGGAAGGCTGCTCCTCATAAACTAGCCGTTTTTAGATGGGTCACGTAGGTGAAGGAAGGTTCCGTGAACCTCAAAGATGAGTTCAAGGCAGAGAGGCCGGCTCAGAAGGTGAGGGTGCTTTTTTGGGATTCCCAAGGAGATCTCTTGATAGCTTTCTCCACGGACCCAGGCTGATGAGGAGGGCTCCTTATGAAGAAGGTTGAGGAAAATGTAAGCTGAGCTGGTGGGATCAAGGCCAGGCCATCATGCTGTGGAGTGTTTTATTCTCCCACCGCCCCCATCATGACAATGGCCCACTCACTCGTGAGGGGAGCAAGGGCCGTCTTAGGAGCGGAACCACTATGCCAGCAGGGCTCCTCTGGATGGAGGCTATGTTGAGAAATCATCGCTCCACACGCAGAGGCTTTCGTTTAACCAAGGTTGCTATGTTTCTGTCGCCATCCGTGTGGACCCCCCTCCTGCAGGCGTGCATCTCCAATTGGTCCTGTGTCCTGTGTCTCTAGAGGACCTGACCGATGGAGGCAGAAATGGCTCAGGGCCACACAGCCTGTGGGCGGCAGAACCGTTTAGGACCAAACTCTGCACACTGGAGGTGGGGGGTGCAGGACAGTCCCCACTGCCCCCAGGGAGCTCTCAGGGAGAAGGCCGACTCCGAGTCTGGCTTTTCGGGCTCTCTGGGCCGGCACAGGCAGGGCCTTGCTACCACTGCTGGATTCAAATCTCAGCCTCTTCAAGCAAGCAATCATTAGGCCTTGGACAAGGTGCTGACCACTCTGT
>NW_022111357.1:33426757-33428341 GCF_000313985.2 Echinops telfairi
TGGGTTCAAACCCAGAGCCTCCTGAATCCAGACTCAGACACGTTTGACTGCAGTCACCAGAGTACAGTGAGGGTGCTGACTGCCGAGGGGGAGGGCGGGGAGGGCGGGGGTGTTTCTAATTTTACCCTCCCCCAGTTTCAAGGCAAATGGGCACTGATAGTGGTGAAGAGGCAACAGCAGGAAGCCCCCCCCCCACACACACACCTTGTCCAGCCCTCTCAGTCGGGTGCTTTTCATATTTGTGGTGCTTGGTGTCCCTTGGGGCCCCCTCGGATGCCCCCCTGGACTTGTGCCCAGGGCTCTTTGTTTCCTCTGTTCCCTTTCCTGGGTGCTGTTAGGACACCCAAGGTGGGGGAGCCACGCCCAGCAGGGAGAAAGAGGAACCATAGTCTGGGGAGGAGGGAGAGCTGGCCGGCAGAGCGCCAGACCCCCGCCCTGTGGCCTCATGGCCCACATCCGGATCTCTTTCCCACAGAAAGCAGACAAGGTGAGCGTTTCACAGGTGGGGACAGAGGCCCGAAAGGAACACACTGCCTTCCATGAACCGCCCCTCGGTCCATAGGAAATGAACGCAGAGCCGGGTGCCCATCCTAACTCTACAGCTGGTCACTGAAAAGACCTATGAGTGCCAAGACATGAACGGTGCCTGGTACTACTACTACTACACCTGGGAGTGACTGGGCTTCGGAAAGACCTGCGCACACCCCGACCCCCACCCCACCCTCGGGGATTGCCTAGTGGGCAGGCAGAGCTGGGTGGGGGTGCCACAGAGCTCACTAGCGGGCAAGGCTTCCAAGTGGGTCACCTGCCCCCTCTGGCTTCCTAGCTGCACTCCCTCTCTCAGGCCCTGGGTCCTGGGGACTTCTGTGCTAGGGTAAAGAGCAGCTCTCCCCACAGAATCACACTGCCTTCTAGGAGCCCCGGCCCTGGCTCTGGCGGCATTCTGGAATAACCTCTGCTTCCTGCCTGCTTCTGGCTCATCAACCCTGCTCAACCTCCACTTTCCATGCCAGGTACTGAGGACAGCGGGGCAGCTCTGTGACAGAGAAGAGCCAGGTGCCACCTGCCACTAGCCGGCCTACCCTGCCAGGTGTCTCCCTTCTGGCCTAAGGGGAAGAGCAGCTGTTGAGGGGTAGCAAGGGCCCCAGGGTTCCACGCAGACCTCCCTCCCCTCCCCTATCCCCCGTGGCTTAACCCCAGCAGAACCATCTTGAAAGAAAACCTGTGCCCTAATCCTGGCCACCGTCCCCCCAAACCCTAGTATCAGAGCCACCGTTTGTGCCCCACCCCAGGGACATCCCCCACCCCGGGGGCAAGGGGAGAGCGAGAGCCAGATGGGACAGCTGAAATGACCCCTGAAAGACGGAGAGAAAAGAGAGAGCAGGGCCCATGGAGGGACTTGCAGGCTGGCTAGAATGCTGGAGGTCAGGGGACAGGGATGCAGAGAGGTGGGCAGTCCGAAGGAGCCCCCCACCCTCTCCCCAGCTGAGCTGATGATAGCCCCGCAGGACCTGAGTCAATTCTCAGATTCCCTCCTGGTGCCTCGCACTCAGCAGCACCTCCTGGTCACCCCATGCCCTCTGC
>NW_022111357.1:33428441-33429571 GCF_000313985.2 Echinops telfairi
AGCATGCTTCTCAGCAAGAGGAAACAAAAGGAAGAAGGGAACAAAGACCACAAAGGGGGGCGGGGGACGACGGTGGGGGGAGAGACCCGCGGGAGGCAGGCACTGCCCACAGAAAGACCCGTTCATTTCCTGACGTCTGCTCGGGGCTGAGCGGCCCAGCGCACGGCGCGGGTTTATCTGCCTGCCTCAGCTGTGTGGGGAGCTGCGTGCCAGCTTCGGGGGCACTTCAGAGATTTGTCGGGCCTGGGCAGAGGCAGTATCGGCTTCCGGACCATCCATTACTCGGCAAAGGCCTGGCTTTCAGGGCTGTCCATGGGTGAAATTGTGTTACATTCTGCCTGGTAAGGAGGTGTCTTGGGCCTGGCGAGGTGCCAGGTGGCAAGGGCCTGAGGAGCAGGGGGGCCCAGGGAGGGTAAGGGAGGACGAGAAGGTGGAGATGAAGGGGTGTGGCATTTCCTGAGCACTGCTGTGGACCCAGCACCATGCGGCAAGTGTCACTGCCGCCTGGTAACAGCTGACAGTGACTGGCAGCCTATTAGACGCCCAGCCTCGGCTTGAACCTCCTCATGAACCCTCTGATTGGCTCTTTAGGCAATGTGGTGGCTAGTCGGTGCCTTCTGCCTGGCTCTGATGCGTGGGTTCCCTGTGTGCAACGGACAGACCACCGCCTGGCCCTGCGCCATGCTCACCATTAGGTTGGAGCCCACTGTCGCGGCCACTGGGCCAATCCATGTCGACGGGGGTCCTCTTTGTCGCCGCCCCTCGACTTTACCAAGCGTGACGGCCTTCTCCAGGGACTGCAGTCTCCGGATAGCACGTCCGAAGGACGTCTCACCATGCTCACCTCTGAGCAGCATCTGGCTGTGTTTCTTCCAAGAGGGGTCTGTCCGTCCTACTGGCCCTGTTACTCGCCCCACGTTATTGCCGAGACACTCACGGCCCGGAGGCATGTCGTGACAGCAGGTAAAAACCCAAACCAACAGATGGGGACTGGAAACACAGGGAATCCAGGGTGGATGATCCCTGCAGGACCAATGGTGTGAGTGGCGATACTGGGAGGGTAAAGGGAGAGTGGGTAGGAAAGAGGGAACCGATGACAAGGAACTATATGTGACCTCCTCCCTGGGGGA
>NW_022111357.1:33433893-33442248 GCF_000313985.2 Echinops telfairi
GAGAGAGTGGTTTGGAACCTAAAACGCTCTCTGGAAATGTCACTTCTTCCCTCTATAGCCACTGAGAGTCAACAGTAACCCCACGGCCCACTGTCCCTCCCTGCCTCCCCACCAAGCCTCCAGTTAGACCAAACGGCCAGTTGCCATCTCCCACCTCTGGCCCTCGCCCTGGAGCGCCCTCCTCCAGCCTGACCATCTTAGCACACGCTCAGCCTGACCCCACACTGGGTGGCTCAGAGAAGGCACGGTGCCTCCTTTGATAAATGGAGCCGGTGTGCATGCTAGCTCCCCCAGAGGGCTGGGAGGATCCACTGTGCAGTGCCCATGTCTCATTCAGCACAGTCTCTGGTTCGTAGTACGCCGTGGCCTCTGGGCACCACCGAACTGATTCTGACTCACAGAAGTCCCGTGTGACAGAACCTGGAATGAGCTCATGAGTGAATATGCAGGAGAGGGAGCACATTACAGTCCCCAACCCCCACAGACTCAGCAGAGGGACAT
Organism: Echinops telfairi; assembly: GCF_000313985.2. Taxonomy (NCBI): domain Eukaryota; kingdom Metazoa; phylum Chordata; class Mammalia; order Afrosoricida; family Tenrecidae; genus Echinops; species Echinops telfairi. The sequence continues at coordinate 33,434,395 of NW_022111357.1, forward strand.
CTGGGCCCCCCCACTGGACAATCCCCAGCCCCATGCCCAGTCCAGCCCACACGCTACAGAGCAGGGCGTCTCAGGAAGGCTCTGTGCCTGCTCTGCCCATCATCCTGGCCCCCAGGTCCCGGCCAGGATGCCAGCTCCACCCGACACCTGAGTCCCTGGAACTCAGCCACTGCTTCCACCTCCTTTTCCAGCCTCAGCCAAGGGGAGACCTGGCAGTGGGTGCACTGGGCTGGTCCCGGGTGAGGGTGGCCTTCCTCCCCAGGGACGGGGAACAGCATCCCAGCTGTTCTCCCCACTGCCCAATTCCCAGGGTCTTTGCCCCCGGGGCAGGCTCTCCATCTTCCAGGGCCCCTGGTATTTAAGGAAATTAAGGTCAGATCGGCCTGCTAAATATTTGTCTAAGCTGAAGAGAAAACGATGCCAGAGAAGGCTTTCAATTTTATGAGCAAATAAATCGCATGAGGGAAAGTGGGCTCCAGAGAGGGAGGTGGGTAGGATGCTCCATTATGCAGAGCGGGAAGCACCTCCCGAAGCCTGGAGTCTGCGGCTTTTCAGTCCCCACCCCCTTGTTAAAAAAAATATGCCTGGCTCCTTTCTCTCCTGGGTCCAGGGCATGTGATCCCAGGTGGCCCCTCCGTGGGCGTCTGTCCATCAGACCCTCATGGCAGCAGAACTGGAGGGAGCCGGGCTGCTGGGTCCCACTGGACCTGGGTCTGAATCTCAGCTCCATCACCCGCTAGCTGGGTGAGCTCTGGGAGGCATGTTGTGCTCCTTCGTGTCATGGGGGTTCCAGAGCTGATCCTGTTGAGCTGTCTGTGACGAGCAGAAGGGGCCTGGTGGCTTAGTGCATTGTCTAGCAGGAGGGTGCTGGCCATAGCTGGGCAGTTCAAGCCCCCCCCTCCCCCCCAGGAGAAAGGCGAGGCCGTCTGCCCCTCCACAGAGGGACCGCCTTGGAAAACCACATGCCCCGTTGGAGTCTGCTCTCTGCGACCCGGAGCTGACCCGACGGCAGTGAGTGGTGAGGAGAGAGTGGGACGCGGTCTGAAGCAGGCATGGTGGGGGATAGGCGCCTGTGTTGGCAGGGGAATGGCCCCACAAGAGCCCCGGTCAAGTATGGTACATCCCATGGCAGGTTGCAGATGGAGTCACGGGGGCTAATCTGTTGACCTTGAGATAGGGAGGCGATCCTGGATTATCTGGTGAGCTCAAAGTCCCCCGGGTCCTGACACATGGACGAGGGAGGCAGGCGAGTGAGTGTCAGAGCGAGGCATCCTGAGACACCCCAGGCCAGATTTCACCCACTTTGAAGATGGAAGAGGGCAGGGACCAAGGAAAGGGGGCAGCTTCTCAGAGCTGGGAGGGGCTAGAAAGCAGATTCTACCCTGGAGCCTCGGGGCGGACGAGATTTGGCCGACACCTGAATTTCAGCCTCTTAAACCCCACTGTAGACTTGGGCCTTCCAGACCGGAAAGGTACTAAGTTTGCGGTCTTACAAGCCATTAAGCCTGTGGTCACTGTGGAGACCCTGTTCATTTATGACACACCTGCTCCACAGCTCTCCACGTCTTCAAGGTCCCTGTGTGTCCGGCCAACTCGATGGCGCTGAGTTTGGGTCTTGCTTGCAAAGCGCTATTGGTGAATCTAGACCCCCAACCTTCTGGTCCGTCGTTGTGCCTCCCGGGTGCCTTCCGGAGCCATTCCAGAGAGGTGAGCGCTGAAACACAATGACACACCGCCTCAGTCCTACTCCGATGACCGGGAGCAAAACAAGCGGAAAACAAGAGGCGCTGGGGAACTTCTGGAGAGCCTAGAGCGGTCACCTATCGTTGGGGAGAGTATGACAGCGCACAGCCAATGCAGAATGCAATTTGGGGGTCCTACAAAAGGCTGAGCATAGAATGAGTGTGTGACCCCAGCCACCCCAACCCTAGGTTTATTCTCAGAAGTGAAACCAGGAACGCAGACAGACACCTGTATACGAGTATTCGCCAATTTCCACAATCGTCTGAAGGTGGACCCAGCGAATTGCTCATCTACAGTTAAACAGACACAAGATGCGGAACACATACACGACGGCAGTTACTCAGCCATGAAGGGAATGCAGGGCCCTGGTGGCACAGCGGTTACACACTGAGCTGCTCACCGCAAAGTCAGCAGTTCGAAGCCACCAGCCGCTCAGAGGGAGACAGACGAGGCTCTCTTTTCCTGCAGAGAGTTTCAATCTCAGGGACCTGCGGGAGCTGTTGCATCTACCCTGGAGGGTCGCTATGAATCAGAACGGACTTCCAGATGCGTGCCACCGCATGCACGCATCCTGAGACCACCACACTGAGTGAGGTAAATCAGGCTCCCGTCTGCGGATGAGCAAGTATGTGGGACACAAAGATTGTTCCCGCAGCAGGCAAGAGAGGAGAGGAGGTGGTGTTGTCCAGGCAGGCAGTGTGTTCATGCTGACCGTGCTGGAATGATTGGGAAAGTGACAATAAGGATAGTGGCCCAACCTGAAGCATGTCATCGATGTCACTGAGCTGTACATGTGCAAGGGCATGTGCTTCGTTAGGTACATGCTCACACATGGAAACAAAACACCTGCCTTGGGGATCACACCTCTTGGGCTGGCTCTCTCCAGTCCTTCCCCTGAACTGCCTGGGGGACCTCAGACAACGCCCCTCTCTTCTCTGAACTCGGTTTCCACAGCTGTAGGTGGAAGAGTGTGCATTATAAATGATCCCTCTTGTTCCCCGCACGCCAACCCTTCTCATTAGGATGGTGTGGCAGTTACATAACCTCCTGTCAGCTTGTGGAGGGGTGGAGTCTAGCATATCAATCAGGCCATAGCCAATGAGGCCTCTGTGTGGGCATGGCCTTCTCCTGAGGATTCTGGGAACTCCTGTCTTCCTCCCTGGAGGCAGGAGACACTCTCTGCTTTATATTCCTGATGACAAGCCACATGGAGGTACGTTAGAGCCCTGGAGTTGGAGGAGCCACGTGGAGACCCAAGCCAGTGCTGAGATGCTTACACCACCACTGGATCCGTAAGACTTTCCGCCCACTGGCCTGTGATCTTCTATTGGCCATCATTGCATGTCTTTTGTGAGTCTGAAGAGGAATTTACAGATTGGTATCAGACATATGGGCTAATATCGGATTCATGGACTTGATCTGAACTGGGATGTTTTCTCAACATTCAATTGCTCTTGTATATAAAGCTCTTTCTTATACACACATGAGTCTCCCTGGATTTGTTTCTCTAATCTACCCAACTAACGCAGATGGTCTCCGGGAAAAGTTCTCTGCTCCCCACCATCCTTCCTCCTGACATGGGGACTGGCTCTCAGAAGAAGCCGATTAATAGGGGTGGGAGGACGGATCAATGTGCACAGACACTCTTATTGGGGTGAGCCGCAGATTTAATATCCTGCTGGGTTCCTTCCCTAGCCCAGGGGCCAGAATTGATTAAGTAAATTAAAACTTCACAACCCGCGATGCTCTGTGATGCCCTGCTGTCACGGGCTGGTGGCGACAGGGCTCACCCCAGTGGGGGGCTCACCCCACCAGTCAGTCCTCAGCCAGTCCCCAAAGATGGAGACCCCTGCCCCCCAACCCCTAGTCCAGCAAAACACACCTTATCCTTTTTGATGAGGCCATGCAGCAGGTGGTGCTGATGGCACCTGGGCCAGATGGGAAGGGTGGGGATGAAAGGGAGGAGACACGAAGCGAAGACACGCTGGGGTCCTCGTGAGCATCGGTGCTGGGGGCACGGCCTGCTGCCTACTTTGCAGGGGCTTGGTCTGGGTGGCTGCAAGCAGAGGGAGCCCTGGGAAGCGGCTCAGGTCACCAGAGAGAGGCAGGAATGTCCCAGGACTGCAGGCCAAGCTGGATCTGACCACATCCCATCCCAGTGGCATGCATTAGCTGCCCAGCTGTTCCTTTTCCGGTTCCTTCCATCGGTCACCAGGTCCAGGATGGCGACTCTTCCAAACCGCCCCTGAACCTGTAGGACCTGGGTGTTTAAAATTGGAGCCTGGGTGCATCCTATGGCTCAGCTTAGATGATGAGTTGTCTGGACTGTCAGCAGCTGAGGGTTCTCTGTATGTGCACCAGTGGGTCCCCCACACACACCACAGGCCACCGTCTCTCCTTTTTGAATCCCGGACTCCCCCCATGTCTCTTAGGCCTTCAGCCCCTTGGCCTGCCAGTAAGATTGCCACCAACTTTCTTCAGGCTGCTGCCCAGGCAATGCCTGGGTGAACCACGAGGGCAGTAGAGGAGGGCCATACAGAAAGGACAGACAACCAGCTGTGCGGTGATGCCGAGCCAACGGCCACACATAGACGTCAGCCTGTCGGCCTGCTCCTGCCACGGGCGGTAGAACGGTGCTGTGCTCCCTAGCAATTACTGCTGGCTGTGGCTGAAATCCTCATGGGGGCATCAGGCAGGTGCCCTGTGGGTAGAGGATCCTGGGAAGGAGGACTGTGCAGGGTGAACAAGAAGCAGGACAGGAGGCCAGGGTGGGCCTGGGGGTGTGGCATTTAAGGAGGGTGGGCCCCTCCTCCTGAGTCCAAGGGTGCCTAGGTGGGGCAAATGGTCAATACAGTCAGCTGCTAACTTTAAGATCGGAGGTTCGAGTCTCCTCAGGGGCACATCGGAAGAAAGAGCTGGCCCGAAAGACCACAGGTCCTAAAACATCTTGCAGCTCAGTTCTGCTCTGATGCACAAGAGGGTGCCGGGACTCGGACTCAACCTGATGGTGACTGGGGAGAGTCCAGGGCCAAACTCCTCATCCATCCTCCCGGCCTGCCCCTTCCCCTCCGCCACTTCTCCCTCATCCCAGCTCCTTTTTTCTGTGCCTCCTTTTCCTCCGTGTCCTTCAGAATGAGCTGGAACCACCTACCATCTCAGGTAACAGCAGCAGCAGCCATTTTAGTAAGAGATCCCACTGTGGGGAGCTGAGCGCTGGGTCTCTGCATGGTGGGTGGCCTACAGGGAAGATGTGTGCACACTGCCGGCTCAGGGCGAATGAAACTCTGGGGCTCCCCCGCAGGGTCGGAGATTTGAACCCAGGACCACCTGGTTCCAGAGCTGGCTCCTTATTACCTTGCTGGTGTTTCTTGGGGCATCTCCAATTCCTTTTCCCATCTCCCCATAGATCATGAGCCCTTTTGATCATCCCTGCCTTGGGACCCTGCCCATGCCTGTCCTCTCTCTCCCCACTGCTTGGCCGTCTCTTGCTATGATGGGGTAGAACCATGCTGGCCACCAGGGGGGCCCAGGTCCTGCTCGCCTTGGGTGCAGAAAGCTGGGCCACTAGAAGAAAGACTTGGCTCCCTGGGCCTTGGTTTCCCCATGTGGAAACGATAGGAAACTCAGTCCCCGTCCAGCAGACCCAGCCGGGAGAGAGGGCCTGGGCCTGGGGTTTGCAATGTGCCCTGGTGGTGGCCCTGTGCATCTGAGAAGCCCCTGGGTGGCTGGAGTTCAAATTCACCACTTTGGAAGTGAAGTGGACCTACTCCGGGAGGTGTGGGACAGGGGGCCTCAGCAGAGACCCCTCCTCTGAGCCAAAATGTAGACGTAGCTGTGGCAGACGGTCAGGCCAGCACTGGCTCCCCATGAAAGCAGTCGCCCCACAGCCACCCCAGAGCTGGGGACAGCTTGGCAGGTCTGCTGTCCCACCACCGGGCTACAGAGAACACCTTGGCTGTGGCACGGAGGCTGCCAGCGCCGGGACGGGAGGCCTGGATGAGCCTCCTCCTGGCACACCGGGAGGCACAGGCCACGGCCCTCAGAGGTCCCCCAGGTCACTCAGCAAGCACGGCGAGAGCTGGCCCCTTTAGCTGTGACGCCTCCTGATCTTTCCCCACCCCCTTCTACCCAGTGAGGTGCCCCACCACTAGCTGGAAGGTTGGGGGTGGAGCCTCAGAAGAAAGCCCTGGTGATCTGGACCCAATGGTGCAGTCAGTTCTTCTCCGCCCATGTGGGGCTGCTATGCCGTGGCCTCAGCTGCATGGCAACTAGCAACCCCCGCCCCCGGGCCTGAGGGCGAGAAGGGGACTGCGCAGAGGTGGCCAGCGTAAGGGGAGAGGGTCTCCAGGCTCCACAGATTGTTGGTGGTATGTGGATGAGAGTTTTCCAAATGTAGGCAGTGCAAAATAGTGGATGGACAGATGGTTGGATGTTGGACGGTCGGACGGACAGGTGGTCAGTGTGGAACCAAGTTGGGCTCATGATGACCCCACACACAATGGGACACGATGTCTCATGGCCCTGTGCCGTCCTTGGGATGCCTAGCAGTGCACCCAGGCCCCGGTGGCAGCTCCTGTTCAGGTCCGCCCTCCGAGGGGCTCCCCCGCTCCCTCTGGCCCGCTATAGAATTTCAGATATTGGTTGTCAGGCCTTTCCTCCACAACCATCAGTGTCATGATGGCAAAAATAAGCTTCCCCCCTGCCAGGTCCCTCCCCCTTCTGAAGGCTCCCCCGTTTCCAGCCCCTGGTGGGTCCCCAACAAACCTGCCTGTTCCGGGAGACACCGTGCGGGAGCACTGCCCTGCTCGGCTCCTGCTCCTCACAGGTGACAGAGGCTCTTGGGAATGATTCCCTCCCTCCCTCCCTCCCTCCTTCCCTAACCTGCAGGGTTAGGACAGCCACCGGCCTTGTTGAACATTGGGTTTAGCCTCACCTGGCTGTGCCCTCACTGGTCCTGCTGGTCCCCTGCTTGTGGGCATTGCCTGGTGCCAGCCCTATGATGCTCCTTCAGGAGCCACGCAGTATGTGCAGGGCAGGACTCTCGCAGGGGGACTGCTGGGCAGAAGCCAGCCAGGAGGACAGTGTTCTGATCTGATCTCCTGGAGGAGATTCCCAATCACCCTCCAAGGAGGTCATGCCAGTTCACACTTACACACATACACACACACACACACACACACACACACACACACACACACACACCCGGGAGGGGGGTTACAGCTCTAAGGAGACAGAGGGACACCTTTTACGCTGCAGTGGGTCTCGCTGGCGGAATGCTTGCCTTCTCAGCAGAAGGCCTCTCGGGAGAAAGACCAGGCTTCCTACTCCCTTAAAGAGTGGGTCTCAGACACCCTCAGGGACCGCTGGACCCTGTCCGGTAGGAGCACCGCGGGTCGCCATTGACGCGGTGGCTGTGAGTTGGGGTTGTTCTGGAAGCAGGAGGCCTGGGTTTGATTCCAGTGGGATGTCCCTCAGGTCCCACCCAGGGGCCAGTGGAGGCTTGTGTGCTGCTATGAGGTGGAACAGGTTTCAGTGGATCATCTGAGTAAGACGCAGGTGGAAGAAAGGCCTGGAGAGCTACTTCTAAACATCAGTCACTGAAAACCCTGTGGATCGTGGGCTGGGACCCCCAGTGGATCACCGCGGTGGCCCAGGCAGCGCTGCGCTCTGTAATGCAGGGGGTCGCCGGGCGTCAGTGGCAGCTAATACGCGAGGGTCTTAGGAGAAGAGGAATTTAGTCAGACTCAGCTTTCCCCAGACCTCTGCCCTCCCAGGCCTTCGGAGGAGCAGGGAGGTAACTCCTCATCCGCTGGTTCTCCTTGGTGACCTGGGTGTCCCTGAGTGCTCTCTGACCTTTGTCCCGAAGCCAGAAAGCCAAGCCAGGAGGGCTCGGCCTTTTGCCACCCAGCCCCTCATCTCCTCTCCCCTGCCCCCCCCAGGCTGGCAGCCCAGGGTTCCTCTGTCTGCCACGGAGGCCTGGGCCTGAGTTATGGCTCCATTAGTTCCACCAGAGGATTTGTCCAAGGATATTTACCCTGGGCCTTTCTTCCTCAGAGATAAACGGAGAGAATTCACAGCCTGCGGTGTTCCCGCAGTGTGGCAGGGTGGCAG
>NW_022111357.1:33442378-33457400 GCF_000313985.2 Echinops telfairi
GTGGCCTTGGGACGGGAAGGCACAGAGAGGCCACGGGGGTGGGGGAGGGATGGCGGCCAGTCGAGTCAGGCTCTGAGGAGGGGCTCCTGTGGGAGGGCATGGGGAAAGGTCCAACCCCATCACTCCCCTTCCACCAGAGCAGCCCCGGCTGAGTGTAGGGGGCCTGAGAGGGGCCCCCTCAGCACGCTCTTTCTCAGCTAACTTTCCCACCAACCCTGTACCATGGCAGCGACCCCATTGGACGGTGGAGGAAACCACATCTATCCTGAAGGACCTACCCAGGGACGTCACTCCCTACCACTGGCTCATCAGCGGGGAATGGGGACCCACTCATGGGCATCACTCCCTACCACTGGCTCATCAGTGGGGAATGGGGACCCACTCATGGGCGTCACTCCCTACCACTGGCTCATCAGCGGGGAATGGGGAGAGCCGCGGTTCCCAGGCAGGACTCCCTGAGCGAGGGGACCCTGCAAGGCTGACTCCCAGTCAACGCACCTCACACCCGCTCACTGCCCGCCTCTCCCTGGATGCTGGAGGGTGTGCTCTGGTAGTGCTGAACAGCTAGCTCTCCATGGAAACTTCCAGATTAAGACGGACCAGGCAGAATGGCCTGGCGAGCTACTTCTGAAAAAATCAGCCACAGGAAATGCTACGGACAGAAGTGCAGTTGATCGGAGTGGGTGCAGCCCTAGCAGAGTTTGCTCTACTGGGCGGCAGGGGCACCAGAGCGGGCCGGCGTCAGGAGAGGGCAGGACCAGCTCTCAGAAGAAACAACCCTCTGTGTGTGAGGCTCTTCAGTCCCACCCCCTCCCCATCAAGACCCCTCACTCCAGGCCACGCTGGGCTTCAGAGGAGGAGGCTGAGTCTTGGCTGTTTCCACACAAGCCTCCTTGCTCATCTCAGCCACACTGCTGCTAACACCGGTGCCAGGGTGGGCCTGGCCACCATCGTCCACACCACTAAGCCCACCCAGCCAGCAGCCAGTGGGGATTGTGGAAGCATCTAGAAACTAACCTCTGGGAAGTCAGCTACTGCCTTCACGTGCCACCACACTACTGGCCCTGTCCTTGGCCCTTGACCTCATGACCCCTACACAGACCTGCCTTCTGGGCCGTTTTCTTTCTGCAGATGAGCAGGGACTCCACCCCAGAGGGCAGTGAGCCCCAGCTTCATCCTGAGATCATCCCTGGATGGCTTGGGGTGGGGGGCTGTCCCCCATGAAGCTGGGCCACCGGGTCTAAGATCAGAGATGAGAGTGAACTTCCCAGAAGACACAGAGAGACCCCAAGCCTGTGGGCAAGCTCCTACAGGTGGACTGGTGAAGTGGTCACAGCTGAGTCCTCTCCTTCCAGCCCTCTGGCCAGCAGGCGGTGTGCCCAACCCTCAGACCACCCTCACGTTCCTGCCCCATCAGCCCCGGACCCTGGGATCACCCAGCTCCACTTCCCCGGCCCTAAGCCTGCAACCTTACAGGATTCATTGCTAACAATAATTAGGTCTCCCAAGGATGCAACCTAAACGAGTCCGGAGCCTTCGGGGACGGGATTAGCACGCTAACTCTGTTTGTGGTTTAAATATTAATGTCGGAGTGTAATTACTGCCCTGTCTGTCGATGGCGGGGGTTCAGAAATGGTTTCAGCCCAGCCAGCGGGCCCGTCCCTCCCAGACGGCGGCGTGCTTGGGGAGAGCTTGGCTTGCTCAGGGTTCTGCATAGAAAGCCACAGCCTGCCCCCCGCCATCTCACCTTCACCCCTGCTTTCAAATGCTGACTGCTTCCTCATTCAAACAAAGAGAATACATTTATGTCGCACACACACAAACGTGCAGTTTCTCCTGGCCTTACTGAACCTAACCCCATTTGGCAACTGTTGGCTGGGGAGCAGCTGTCCCCAAAAGACAAGCCTGTATTTGCAGTTCCCCCCTGTCACTTGTCCCCTACCCAGCCCTCTTTCGGCTGAGGGGCGTCTGGGCTAGCACTCACCCAGGCTTTCCTAGGAAAGGGGTCCTGCAGTGTGGGGCAGGCCCTACTGGCTGACGGCGGCGGAACTCAAGCACTAGAGCTAGAGACAGGCCCGGGAGCTGAGGGAGACCTCCAGGCCAATCTAGCTTCTCTGCCTGGGCAAATGCCTTGAGCTTTCTGGCCTATTTTCCTATCTGTCAATGATGGTAACCACCAGGGGTGCTGGGGAGGGGTGGATCAGGCCCCAGGCACAGTGCTCTGTGTGGTTCAGGGGCTCCATCCCCGCTGGACCTGAATCTGCTAAGGGAATTCAGAAGAATCAATGTGTAGCTTCAGCACAAGAAACCCTGGGGCGGGGGAGGGGTGGTTGATATGGGAGACCCATGGTGGGGGTGGGGGGGCAGAGGAGGAAGTGCAGAGGGTCAAGCAGGACTGTGGGGAGGGCAAGGGGACCCCTGGGAGCAGGGGCTGGGCTGTGCTCCATGAACAAGCCAACATCACCAGAGCCACATCCAGGCGGTTTGCAGTGACAGGAACCCACCGGTGGCCTGTGTTGGAGGGGGGGGGGGGGGATGGATGGATTATAAAGCTTTCAAGTACTCCCTCAACGCAAGAATATTTTGTTCTATTAACCTGGCATTCCATGATGCTCACCTTTCCGACATGATCGCTGAAGGCAATGTGGGTTCATAAGCAAATGTGGTGAAGAAAGCTGATGGTGCCCGGCTATCAAAAGATATAGGGTCTGAGGTCTTAAAGGCTTGAAGGTAAACAAGTGGCCATCTAGCTCAGAAGCAACAAAGCCCACACGGAAGAAGCACACCAGCCTGTGTGATCACGAGGTCCTGAAGGGATCAGTTATCAGGCATCAAAGAACAAAAAATCATATCATTGTGAATGAGGGGGAGTGCGGAGTAGGGACCCAACGCCCATCTGTAGGCAACTGGACATCCCCTTACGGAAGGGTGCGGAGAGGAGATGAGCCAGTCAGGGTGCAGTGTAGCAATGATGAAACATACAACTTTCCTCTAGTTCCTAAATGCTTCCTCACCGCCCCCCTATCATGATCCCAGTTCTACCTTACAAATCTGGCTAGACCAGAGGATGTACACTGGTACAGATAGGAACTGGAAACACAGGGAATCCAGGGCGGATGATCCCTTCAGGACCAGTGATGTGAGTGGCGATACAGGGAGGGTGGAGGGAGGGTGGGGTGGAAAGGGGGAACTGATTACAGGGATCTCCATATAACCTCCTCCCTGGGAGATGGACAACATAAAAGTGGGTGAAGGGAGACGTCAGGCAGTGTAAGATATGAAAAAAAAAAATTTATAAATTATCAAGGGTTCATGAGGGAGGGGGGAGCGTGGCGGGAGGGGAAAAATGAGGAGCTGATGCCAGGGGCTTAGTGGAGAGCAAATGTTTTGAGAATGATGAGGGCAATGAATGTACAAATGAGCTTTGCACAATTGATGTCTGTATGGATTGTGATAAGAGTTGTATGAGCCCCCAATAAAATCATTATAAATAATAATAATAAAGCTTTCAAGGTACTGCTCAGCTGTTGACCCAAAGGTTGGATGTTCCAGTCCACCCAGAGGTGCCTCAGAAGAAAGGCCTGGCCATCTACTTCCAACAAGCCAGCTGCTCTGTGGAGCGCAGTCATTCTCTGACACAAACTGCAACGGAGTCCTGGGCACCTGGTTTGGTGGGTGGGCTCAGGAGCCCGGTGGGCACAGCTCGAGGGGGAAAATGTTGGATTGGAGGCTGATGGGTCATCGCCCGGTGTGTGCCGGCCCGGTGCAGTCTCTGGATGCCGGTCACCTAGTTTCTCTCTGGATGGCCCTCGCTAGAGCGTCCCTTCCGGCTTGACTGTGTCTCTCTCTCCCTCTCATCTTTTTCTTCTTTTTCCTTGGCTCTTGGGCCACCATCTCTCTTGATTTCCCATTCTGGCTTGTGTGGTGCTCTCCTCCTCTCCTCTCCCTGTGACCTGGGCCCCCTCCTCTCTGCTCTCCGCCTTGCCCTTCTTCCATGAGGAGCGGCCACCGCTTCCCCCAGTACACCCCAGTGGGTAGCAGAGGGTAGCAATTAATTACACTGTCAGGGGTCTGCCCAGTAGGTGCTGGGCAGAGCCGGCAGTGGCCCGACTTCATAGCCGGGACAGGCAGCCCCACCATGGTCCAAACCCCAGGGTGGTGGGGGAGACTTGAGGCAGGACCCAGGTGAGGGTGTCCTCAAATCATCCACCCCAAGGCCTGGTGCTAGTTGAGGGTCAGAGCTAACATCCCCCTGGGAATTCACCCTGGGAGCTCAGATTAGGCTGGCAGTGCCTCTGGCACTTAGAGGGCACTTAGAGGGCCAGCAGTCCAGCCGTAACTCTCTGAGCTGAAAGAGGGTTGGAGCACTCAGGGCTAGAGACCCTCCCACCCCCAGGGGAGCAAACGGGGCTCCTGGGGGGTCCTTGAGGTCACCTGGCACCCCTACTGTCTGTTGCCAGGTCAGCCAGCCATGATCAAGGCAGGACGACGGAAAGGGAGATGGGGGAAGGGCCAGGATGCAGCAGGTGCTCGGCCGCTAGCGTTTGCTGACTGGGTGCACACGGGCAAGGGTTGCTTCCAGTCATCAAGTCTGGGCAGCTGTTGCTTCCAGTCATCAAGTCACTTCGGACTCACAGTGACCCTCAGGGTAGCAGAGCGAGTCCCAGGCCCATTCACCACCATGCGTCTGTGTGAGCCCACTGCTGCTGCCCCAGGTGAGTGGGGAGTAAATGAGCCCACACCGCATCTGTGGCCGGTGAGGTGATTCTGACGCATGGTGATCAATCGATCGATCGATTGATGGAGTGTGGTTGAGTAGAGCTGACTGCCCCGAGGGGCTTTCTTGGCTGTAACCTTCACAGAGCACCAGGCCTTTCTTCCACAGGGCATGTTTGAACAGCCGGCCTTCACGTGGAGGAGTCTCTGAGCAGAAGCCCTTGGCACCACCAGGGACCTTGAAGGTGGGGTAAAGTCGCCTATTTTAGTAGAGGGAGGGTAGATGTGTGAGGTGGGAAGAGAATTCTTGAGCAGTAAATGGCAGGAAGGAAGGAGGCAGGGAGGTAGTGGAGGGTCCTGGCTGGCAGAGAAACCAAGGAGGCTGAGAGAGAGAAAGAGAGAGAGAGGGAGAAAGAGAGAGAGCAGAGGCGGGGAAGGAGAGTCCGTACCGCATTTCTTTCCATCTCTGTTCACTTTGGACAAATAGAGCAGAAACTGCAGACCCAGGGAGGGGGAAACAGGGCATGAAATTGCACTGTGCCTGTTAATGGCTCTGCCAGCCAGGCAGTTCCAGCTAATAACCCGTTGGGTCAGCTCCAACCCGCCCAGTTGCCTCTGGGGTGGGCACCCCAGTGCCCGCACAGCCCAGCCAGGTGTGTGGGGTGAGCGCCCGAGGAGGGAGGCTACACTGTTTGCTTCCTGCCCGGGGCAGCTCTGGAGTTCAAACATCTCCCACGCCCCCAAGTGTCACCGAGCCATCGAGTCATTGCCCAAGTACCGGAAGGGGCCTCCATTAGACAGCAGAGAAAATCCCTGCGAGTTTAAGGGATTTGGCGAATTAATACAACCTGGATTTAGATGATCAAAAGCATTTTTTGAGGCAGCCTTCTGGAAACCGCTGAAGTTTCTGGTTGGTTGTGGGCCCCTGGCAGCCTCCTTCTCTCTCAGCAGGAGCCTGGCGGGTTGGAGGAAGAGGGATGTGACCAGTAGGGGACGCCTGATAGGGAAGGGAAGTCACAGACTTGAGGGGACTTACTCCCCTCTGCTCTGACTGAGCCATTGCTCTTGCAGCACACATCAGAAGAAATTCAGATGAAGGTTGGGGTGGGAGGTTGAGAATAAGAACAAGTTCCCCGGCCAGTCTTGCGGGAACCCCGTAGACCCTTTCCTGGGGCAGGGTGGAGGAGTGGGCCAGTGGGAGGGCCCACACACACCATTTCCTCTCCAACAGATTTGGATTTGGACATTTGGTCTTCTGGTGCCGTGCTGGGATCGGTCCCCTTGAAGCCCACTCATAGTCCCTGCATGTTAACCTTCCTCCAGCCCCAATGCCCCCTGTCTTCTGGACCCTTGCTGCCTCTGGGGTGCACCACATCCATCCACACCCCAGGTGCTGCTGCAGAGTGAGGACAGGCTGTGTCGCAGGCTCTGCGGGGCCTTGGTCGGCATCAGCTCCAAGTGGCCCCAGCTTCTCAGGGCAACACAGATGCGGTGCTGTTGCCGGCCTCATTCCAGAGCCCTGGCAGGCACTGGGGGAAGGGGGCATTAAAGTCGCCCAGGGATGCAGAGCCAGAGTGGCAGAGCCATAAAGGGGACCCAGGCCGCCTGCTCCACGGTTGGGAGAGTGGGTTGGTGGGTTGGATGATGGATGGGAGAATCGGTTCATGTGGATGTGTTAGACAGAGCAGTGGTTCTCCATCTTCCTCATGCCACGGCCCTTTCATGCAGTTCCTCATGGGGTGGTGACCCCCCAACCATAACATTATTTTCGTTGCTACTTCATCACTGTCATGTTGCTACTGTGATGAATCCGGCAACCCCTGTGAAAGGGTTGTTCGACCCTCAAAGGGGTCGCGATCCATAGGTTGAGAACCGCTGTGTCAGCGTGAAGGACTGTGTGATGGGTTGCTGGCTTGGATGATGAGTTGGTTTGGGGTTTGAGGTTCGGGTTGGGTTGATAGGTTGGGCGATGGGTGGAAGGGTGGTTGGGTAATGGGTTGGTGCATTGGTTGGATGGTTTAGATGAGCGGATTAGGGTTGGGTAGGATGGGTGGATGTTGCACGCACTGACCTTAGAGCAGAACGTGCAGTGTCTAACCTTTGTCCATCTTGTCTTTGCCATTCTTCCCCCTCCCTCCCCTTCTCCACGTCCCCTTACTCCAATCTCCACACCACTGTCTCCTGCATTGACAGCACAACAAGTTTATCGCTGCAGACACCCTCCTCTGGGTCTATTGATACTGCTCCCTGGCCGCCGCTGCTCCACTTACGGAGGAGGCGAGCAGCTTTGGTGGGACGGGAACTGTGCCATGCTCACCTCAGGGCGTGACAGTGCCAGCTACATCACGAGAGTGGAGAGAAAACACTAGGGTGGATCAAACCCGGCACTCCCCTCCCATCCGCCCTGGGCGCTGCCGTGGTCAGTTTCCAAACCACAGTGGCACAAAGACTCGTGGCCCCACTTGGTGGCCCCACATTTCAGCCATGACTGCCAGTCAAGGGGAGGAGGCTCAGAGGGAAAGAATACCGAGCAGGCAGTAGTAGACCCATGCCTGGTGCAGAGACCAGCCTGCTCCCGGGGGTGCTCCAGGAAGTTCCCAGCAGCCCCCGAGGCAGGCGTGAAGTGGAGCCTGTGGCTGGGAGCTTTGGCCGGAGCCTCTGGATGCCTTTCACAAGGTCAGCCCTGCCCTGGCGGGAGGGGTGCACCAGGATTCTCACTCTCCTCTGATGGTGGCATTCAGGCATAGCCCCTGTCCCAGGCTGTCATCCGGCCCCTACTGTTTATTCGCCTTCCCCTGGGGAAGGGGGGCACTGGAAGGAGAGTCAGCCTACCCACCCCCAAGCACTCTCCCTGCTAATGGATATTTGCGCATCAAATCCGGAGTAAAGGCGTGATCATTTGCATGTTCTAGGGGTAATGATATTTGACGTTGTCAACTTATTACAACCTTAATCACCACTGGATTTCCTGCTTTACAAGCTCCCAATCACACACACACCCAAAATAACACCTCATTGGAACTTTCACAGAGCCCTGCTGGAGGGGAGTCCGTGGGGATCCATCAGCTGAGGGGACCAGAGGGAAGCCCCAGCCATCACTATGCCAGTCACTGGAGTGCCTTCATCACCACCTCCTCCTCCTCCCCTCCCTCTTCTTGTGTCTGCTCTCCCCTCTCCACCCCGCCCCCCATTTCTCCTATTCTTCTCTTTCCTATCTTTTTCTCCCCGATCCTCCCCCTGCCCTCCTCTTCCTTCCTCCTGCCTGCTTCCGGCCCTCCTTCACCCCTACTCCCTCCCTCTTGCCCAGAGGCTGCTCAGAGAGGGGAGCCCTGGTGCTAAGTCCACGCCAGAGTCTCTGTGGAGAGCAGGGCAGAGACACGGTTCCCCATCCCAAGGACTGGGATAGGGGCCTGCCACAGGGGGCGCTCTCTGATTGGGTTCTTTGTCTTCAGGAGCGGAGGGGAGCTCCCCTCCAAAACTGAGCCGGGACCCCACTCAATTCCTTTACAGAAAGAAAGAAAAGAGGACCACCAGGCCTGGCAGAGAACAGCTCCCCTTTCGTGGCGCATCAGCTGCCAACCCAGAGGTGGTTTGAATCTACCACGGAAGAAAGGCCTGGTGATCTGCTCCCCCAAAGACTATAGCTCAGAAAACCCTATGGGCAGTTCTACACATGGGGTCGCCATGAGTTGGGGTGAAACTAACGGCAACAGGTTTGTCTTTGTTCTATGTGAAAACCCGGACCAGGCCCTTCGCTCAGCTGTCCATTTGGGCAATCTCAAAGTCCTTGGAAAGAGCCTCGAGGGCACCCCAGTTTACACCCCATTCCCTATGACACAGCTCCCCTGCTCCGCTCTAGCCTCGCTGAGCCCGCTCTTGCTCAGTCACCGCATGCACGCACGGTCCGCAGGGCTTTGCTGGCTCTGCCCTCTGCCTGGAGCAATGTTCCCTCCGCATCTGCTCAGCCCACTTTGCTCGGCTCTTCTCCAGGCAGCCTGCCGGGCACCAATTGATCCTGCTGCTCCGGGCTCCGGAGCGTGTACATACACACACACACACACACACACACACACACACACACACACACACACACACTCCAGCTTTCCTGTTTCCCTGTCTTGCTCTTTATCTAGTCCATGTGTGTGTGTGAAATATAACGTATACACACACGCCCTCCAGCTTTTCTATTTCCCTGTCTTGCTCTTTATCGTGTGTGTGTGTGTGTGTGTGTGTGTGTGTGTGTGTGTGTGTGTGAAATATAAACCGCCCCGGGGGCACAGGGGTGAACCGTTTGGCTGTTAACTGGAAGATCAGCGTTTGGAACTCTCCAGGTGCTCTGGAGGAGAGAGATGTGGCGTTGGCTCCTGCACAGATGCCTCAGCAACCCCACGGGCGGTTCCATCCTGTCCTGCAGCGTCACTGTGAGTGGGGATGGATTCAAAGGTGACAGGTTTCATTCGGGTTTGGTAGTGTAAATACATATGGAACCAACACGCCTGTGATTTCAACATTCTTCACATTCTTCAACTCAGTGACATGAATTCTGTTCAACATGTTGCTCAGCCACCGTCGTGATCCATTTCCAGATTTTCCCATCATCCATAGCAGCTCAGCGTCTGCTAAGCAGAGCCCCAGTTCCCTCTCCCTGCCCCCACCCTTCACTTCCTGCGAGAGCTGCTTCCCTAGGCTGTCTCCCACGGAGCGGCTGGTGGTTTCAAACTACTGACCTCGAAGTTAGCAGCCCCGTGCGTAACCACTACCCCGCCGCTGCCTGCCCCTGGTAACCATGTATACACTTAGGTCTCCACCCTCTAAGAAGTGTCACTGTGTCGCTGCGGGTAAGCATTGGGCTGCCAGCCGCAAAGTGGGTGGTTTAAACCCGTCATCTGCTCATCAGGAGAAAGACGAGGCTGTCTGCTCCGTAAAGAGGTCGTCTGAAAGCCTCACGAAACAATTCTCCCCCATCCTGGGGGCTCCCTATGAGTCGAAACAGACTCCCTGGCAACGGGTTTGGGGTTTCTCCACACATGCCTACTCTAGATTGCTGCCCTTCTAACAGGCCATACTCAGGATCCCACCGCTACCCCCAACCCCTAGCTTGCCCAGGGATGGCCAACGTGGGGGTTGACTGGAGTGGATGGAAAGCTGCCTACCCAGGTCGAATGAAGCAATTCTTGTTAGCAGCCCAGTCAGGAGCTCAGAGAGACCTAGGTTCGAATCCAGTCTTGCGACTTATAATTAAGTGGCTCTAAGCAGTTACATGTTCTCAGCGTGCCTCTGTTTATGTCTCCATGCAGTGGCACCCAACTCTCAGAGTTGGGGATGCCCCAGCAAGCCCAAGCTTATGATGGACGCCTCGCAAGCGCACAGGGGATGCTGGCTGCTCTTCCCCTGGTTCTCAGACGTCTGAGCGACGTTCCTCAGAGCCCCCAGGGTGTGCCGCCCTTGGGATGACCAGGTCTAATCTCCTGATTGGGGAGTCTAGTTGAGTAGGACCAGCCCAGCTGACTCAGCGAGGGCCAACCCCAGGTGTCAGGCCCCTGCTGCCTCACTGCCCTTGGCCAGGCTGTTCAGCCCCGACGTTCCAAAGCCTGCAGATCATTTGTCTCTGGCTACAAATTGGATTGCCGTTATCGTGCCACAGTGCCCGTCATCGGATGTGGCTCGAACAGCAGCACCACACGTGGGTGGTTTGAACAAGCAGAGATGTGCTCGCTCCCCGTTGAGGGACCCCAAAGTCTGAATGCAGGGCGTCAGCTCCAGCGGAAGGTTCTCTCTCTCTGCCAGCTCTGGAGCCAGGTCCCATCTCTTCAACGTCTGTGGGCCAGGCACGCCTTGGAGACGTCCATGTGCTTGCATGGCACTCTTCCCCTGGGTCTAGAAGGTTCACTGCAAAAGAACCTCGAGTCCAAGGGACTGGCTCTGGTCCAGCCTCTGCTTTCTCGGGGGCCATGGGTCCCTCTGACCTCTGCTTGCCTGTTTAGTCCCTTTGGTATCTCAAAAGAGATGGACTCCGCGGGCAGCCCAGTCCTATCGATTATATCCTGCCTGGTTAACACCACTGCCTCTGACCCTGCTTCCTTAGTATCACGGGGGTGGTGAGAATGTACAAGACACAGGATGATGACATCAGATCACAAAATGGAGAAGAAACACATACTACTGAGGACCATGACCGAGCCGAGTTGACACACATTCTGGGGACATCTGATTCAACCTGCAACCGTCACCCTTGGTGCCACGGCTCTGGGACCCAGCCCTGGACTGGGGTAGTGCCTGGACCCTGTGATCCCTGGAGGGTGAAGAAGGGAGAGGAGGAGAAGGGGAATTAGCTCTACACACATTTCAGGCAGGGAGCAGGCCCTCCTTTCCCAGGAAAATGAGCCCCCTTTGCTCCATATTGGGGGGGCGGCTTCTAGGTAACAAACCACCCGGGTCTTTCTGGCGCTCCGGGAAATTGGGCGCCTTCGGTGCCTCTGCATCCTTGGGGGCTGGGACACCAGGTGGGGCTCCCCTTCACTGGTGCCGTGTGCTGCTGCTGGAGATGACTCCCAAGTCAGGTCTGAAGTGACATGGCCCTTCTAGTCTGGGAAGAGGACAAGGGGTCCCCAGACGCTACATCTTCAAGGCCTTTGCCAGAGACAGCTCGTGCCACAGCCCCCACCCCACCCTAAGCTCGGGCGACACGGCCTCTAATCAGCATCACTGGGTAATCAATGGCATCATTGTTTCGCCTCTAAGTGGCCAAGGAAGATGTTCATTAAACGCTCGTGTAGTCATCCCGCACACCACAACCTTTTAACCCGTCTCCAGGAGGAGAGGCTGGGCTCGCACCCAGCCCCGAGTGCTCCTTATAGATTTCTCAAGCTCAACAACAAGTCACCCTGGGCTAGCCGGAGGAAGCAGCAGGAGAGGCAGCTTGCTGGCTCCACGGAGAAGCAAGCGGTGGAAACAACCCTGGTGCCGCGAGGATTTCCCGGGAAACCACTTTGAAGGAAGGAGGTGTTGGGGGCAGTTTGGGGAACCAGCTCAGAAGCCATGAATTAAACATTTGCTGAGCTCTTAGGAAGCATCTGCTACCAAAGAGGAAAGGCTTTAATTAATAAAGCGCAGTCAGGAAGAGGGAGTTGTTTTCCAAAGCTGCACCCCGGGGCTCCAGGAGCAAGACCAACAAAGCAGCCCGCATCCCCCCGGCCCCCGCCCCCACCTGGAGGGACAGCCGAGGCTCCCTCAACATCAGCAGGATGGTCTGCAGCTAGGGGCTTAGGATGGGGGCCCTCGCAGCTCCACAGAGGTGGGGAATGCACTGGCCGCCTGCCCAGCGCCAGACCCTGGAGGTGTGGCAGGAAGGACACTGAATGGGGAGTCAGGGCTGCCACTTTGTTTTCTGCTCCCGATGCTGTGTGACCTTAGGTAAATCACTTGCCCTCTCTGGACCTTTCTCAGACTGGCTTGTAGGGGAGCCACAGGGTTTGTTGAAGGGGTCTCGGGGTGGTGCTGTGGGGTCCAACCCCAGCTCCAGCTCGGGTAGCTCTGCTTTGTCTGCTGGTATACTGGACCTCTGTGTAAGAGGTCCTTTGAAGAAAATACTGCAGGTGAAACAGAGAGAGCAGACCATCAGCTTAGAGGTTTTTGCCTGGCTCTTTAGGATGCTAGCCCTCAAAGTTGAGCAATTCCCACTTCAGCCAACATCAGTCATCGCCTCGTCTGAGCCAGGTGCTCAGAACTGAGCTCTACCTTCCTTCAGTGGTGGCACTGTGGGAGGACTCTCACCTTCCACCTGGGAGATCAGGTCCAGTCCTTGGATGATGCAACTCCCGCACAACTACCACCTGTCTGTCAGAAGAGGTTTTCATTTAGCTAGCGTGCTGGGCAGGTTTCAGTGGAACTTTCAGACTAAGAGGGACTGGGAAGAAAGGCCTGGAGATCTACTTCAAAAAGTCAGTGAGTGAAAACCAGTGGATTACACCAGTCTGATCTATAGGCACGGGGTTGCTAACAGCAACTAACAACAGCCTACTATCAAGGTGATCTCCAGTATAATCCAGGTATGACAGATACTCAGCACACATACCATCTTTTCTGACTCTGTGCTCTCAGCAGACATTACTAATCAATCACAGCCCTCTGTCTTACAGAGTCCATTCTGACCTCAAACTCTTTCTCAAGTCAGCATTCCAGCAAGCCACTACCAATCAATTGGCCCCAGCATGCCATCTGTGCTCTGGTCTAGCAAGGAAAGGTTTCCTGAGATGCTTTGGGCAACCTCACAAGGAAATGAGAACCCACCAAAGGACTGTTGGTTTATCCAGTCAATAGGCATTTATGGAGCCCCTACTGCATACCAGGTACTGTTCTGGAAGCACGCAGCAGTTCTTGTGAGTCTTACAAGACAGAGAAAGGTAACAAGGAGACTGGAGAGATGTGAGACAATAGGATTATTTTACTGTGAGTGACAGGGCAGGCCTCTTCCAGGAGGTCCTTTTAAGGAAATATTAAAGTAATGAGTAAGAAACGTTGTTGCTGCGTGCCACTGAGTCGTCTCCAAACCACGGCGGCACCACACACAACAGAATGAAGATTGTGCTGTCCGGCTCCATCCTCACAATAGTCCCTGTGCCGAGCCCACTGCGGCAGCCACTGCGTCAATCCACCTCAGCAAGGGCCTTGCTGCCCCTCTACTTCACCAAGCACGATGTCCTCCAGGGACTGGTGTTTCCTGATAGCAGGTCCAAATCTGTGAGACATGTCTCACCATCCTTGCCTCTAAGGAGCACTCTGGCCATGCTTCTCCCAAGACAGATTGGTTTGTCCTTTGGGCAGTCCACGGTACTTTCAATGTTCTTCTCCAGCACCACCGTCCAAATGCATCAATTTTCTTTGGACTTCCTTATTCAATGGCCAGCTGTCACATGCATGCGAGACAACTGAGCATACAGGTGCATCTTGGTCCTCTAGGTAACATCCTTGCTTTTCAATAGTCTTGTGCAGCAGTCTTGTGCTGCACAGTCAAAAGAGGTCTTGCGCAGCAGATTTACCCAGTGCATGGTGTCCTTACATCTCTGAACCGCTGCATCCATGAGCATTTTTTGCGGATCCAAGCAAGACGAAATCCTTGACAACTTCAATATTTTCTGTTTACCATGATGTTGGTCCATCCTGTGACTTATTGGTCCAGTTGTGAGGATTTGGGTCTTCTTCACATTGAGTTGTAATCCATAGAGAAGGCTACAATCCTTGATCTTCATCAGCAAGTGCTTCAAGTTCTCCTTACTTTCAGCAAGCAAGGTTGTTCCACCTGCATATTGAACATTGTTAATAAGTCCTCCTCAAATCCTGGTGCCACATTCTGTTTCATGTAATCCAGGTTTTCTGATGATTTGCTCGGCATACAAATTGAATAAATATGGTGAGAGGATACAACCCTGTTGTAATATTCTCTTGTTCTGTTTGCACAATTGCCTCTTGATCCATGTACAAGTTTTGTATGAGTACAATAAAATGTTCTGGAATTCCCATAATTTCTTATGATCCACACAACTCAATGCCTCTGCACAATCAATGAAACGTATTGATTATGTGTTTCCTTGTATCCTCTGCTTTGAGCCAAGATCCATCTGACATCAGCAATGATATATCCTCTGCTTTGAGCCAAGATCCATCTGACATCAGCAATGATAGCCCTTGTTCCACATCCTCTTCTGAATCCAGCCTGAACCTCTGGCAACTCCCTGTCTATAGACTGCTGTAACCATTGTTGGATGATCTTCAGGAAAATTTACTTGCAATTGATATCAAAGATATTGTTTTATAATTAAAACATTCTGAAGTGGTCCTGAAAAATTCTAGGGGTAGAGTGTGTTCTTGACAGAAGGAAGAGTATGCATGAAGATCCGAGGCAGGACACAGCTTGGTGCACTTGAGAGCTGGCCAGGAGGTCCACAGAGATGAGGCATGGGGAGTAGAAACAGATTCCGAATGAAATGGAAGGTTCAGGGGTGAATAGGGGGGGCCAGATCTTATGGGTCCTGTAGACCATGTTGTTGTTGGGTACCAATGAGTTGATTCCACTTCACAGCAATCCTAGGGATCTGTTCTGGAAAGATCCTTCAACAGTAACTGGACAATTGGTATTGGGGTCATGCTATGTTGTTAGACAGCATCAAGTCCGTTCTGACTCAGAGCCACCCTGTGCACAGCAAAATGAAACACTGCTCGGTCCTGGTCCAGCCTCACAATTCGTTGTTCTTGGGCTTGAGACCAGTGCCACAGCCTAGTGTCAATCCATCTCCTTGAGGGCCTTCCT
>NW_022111357.1:33458374-33459828 GCF_000313985.2 Echinops telfairi
TATGAGATACCAACTAACACGCTCAGAGATAGCTCAATTCAAAAAATCAGAAAGTAACAAGTGTTGGAGGGGCTGTGGGGAAATAGGAACTCTTAACCACTGCTGGTGGACCTGTAGGTGTGTACAGCCATTATGAAAATCAATCTGGTGATATCTAAAACGGATAGAGATTGAACTATCATAGGTCCCAGCAATCCCCCTACTGGGCATATGCGCAAAAGAGGCAAGAAACAAACCACAGCCAGACATCTGTGCTCCAATGTTCATCGCAGCACAGTTCACAATTGCAAGGAGTTGGAAACAACCCGAATGTCCATCAACAGACCAATGGATCAAAAAGCTGTAGTACATACATACAGTGGAGTACTACAAGTCCCTAAAAAGCAGTGGTGGACGCATGAAGCACATCGCTGCACGGGAAGAACTGGAGGAAACGCTAAGTGAAGTAAGGCAAGCACAAAAGAACAAGTACAACATGAGTCCACTGAGGTAAGCTTAAAAAAAAAACAGGGCATAGGACAAATGCTATTATATACATACATCCCTGGGGTGAGGTCCAGCAACGATGGCAGGGGCCAAACCCAATCCAGGGATATATATGGCAGCCAACTCAATAAGAAGGGTAAAGAAATAGAAAGAAAAAAGACCTGGATAGGAGGGGAGCAGGGCACTAACCCACCCAAGGGGAGGCTATTATTTATATTTCCACAGAAGAGGGAGAGAGAGAGACCAGGCTTCAACCAAGATGTGAATACAACATGCTGGCATGTATCAGGGAACCACTAGAGAGGTCTGCAGGGCCAGTCCCAATCCCAACTTTGTGGACACCCCCTCCCCCATCCAAAGAATGCACTTCAGAGGACAGCACTGAGGCTACAGCTTGGGGAGAGGGGCATGTCTGGTTAGAGCACACAGGAGAAACGCAAAGGGATGGAGAGGGAGGAGAGGACATCCTGGCCCACCAAGCCCCAAGGACGATGTTCCTCCTCAGAGCAGACAACACACAGAGAGAACCGCAGGGCCAGCCCCACCACGGGACACGATGTCCCTCACTGACCCATGACGCTGCAAGGGACAGCACTGGAGACTCAGTGTGGGAATAGTGCATGGTCTGGCCCCATCATGCTAGGGGGAGGCACTGAGGGCGTGCAGCAGAGCAGCAGGGGGAGCAGACTGATGAACTCCCCAGGGAATACCAAAAATAGACTTGGGAGACAGTGTGGCACCCATCAGACTCTACTGGAAAACACTCGTAAAGACCAACAAACAGACCTTGAACTATTTATAGGCTTTTCCATTTGTGTCAGTGGCTTTCTTTTTGTTGTTGTTGTTTTATTGTTTTGTTGGTTTTGACTTCCTTTGTTGTTTTATTTGACTGCCTGGTTTTTGCACTTATTAGTGTATCTGCATGTCCATCTAGATAAGATCGTTGGGATAAATAATTCAGAGATGAA
>NW_022111357.1:33461803-33468587 GCF_000313985.2 Echinops telfairi
CACTGCTTTGCAGGCCTTTCTGACTGAGCGCCGCCCTGCAGGATGGAGCAGAACTGCCCAGACAGTTTCTGAGGCTGCCATCCTTAGGGCAGCGGGCAGCACATCTTTCTCCCGAGGAGTGGCTGGTGGGTTTGAACCACCGACATCCAGCAATGGGGCCCTGGAACCCATCCCAAGGGGTTACAGATCTCCAGGCCCTACCCCCCAATTACGGATGCCCTTCCGATTAAGTAACTCATTAAACAATGAGTGTGTGCCAGGGCCCCTAGGAGCATGCGTGGTGGAGTGGTTATGGGGTTAGGCTGCTTACCTCACAGCCAGCAGTTTTTGACAACCCACCGCTCTAAGAAAGGCTTTCTTCCTGTAAAGAGTTGCAGTCTGGAAACTCATGGGGCAGCTCTAGCCCGACCTATAGGATCTGACCTATAGGGTGACGATGAGCCGGCATCCACTCGATGGCAATGAGTTTGGGAGTTTGGGTTTTTGCAGTTGCTCTTGTGATTCGTCCAGGATAAGTTCGCATGTGCCTATCAGATAGATTCGTGGGCCTGCACGGGCTGGTGGGACGAAATAGCAGCCCACTGAGAGGCGAGGCCGGGGCAGGAGGAGCCTGTGGGGCGAGGACAGAAAGCGGCCGCCGGGAGTGGTGAGAAGACTCCCAGGCCGTTCAGATATTTCCCTTTGTGCTCATTCTGTCTTTGCTCCACATTTGACCAACGCCGATGTATCGCATTTGTAAGGAAAGAAACACCGAATGACATCCAAGAAGAGAGGCCCTCAAGGCAGAGCAGGCTGGGAGCCCAGGAGTCCAGCAGGGCTCCCTTCTACCTGCTCCCTGCCTCCAACCCCCAGGGCCCCCGCAGGAGGTCCCAGGGGGTGGAGAGTAGGGGGTGTGTTCAACTAAAGCAACAAGGAAACCTGCCCCCTGCCCTGCAGTGGACTCAGACTTACAGAGTCTCCTGTAGGGAAGCACAGCACTGCCGCGGAGGGCTCCCAAGGCTGTGCTTCAGGGGGAAGCAGCCAGTCCGCCACATCTCTCTCCTGTGGAGCTTGAGGTGGGTTTGAACTGCCGACTTGTCAGTAAACAGCAGAATGCCGTAACCCCTGCACTACCAGGGCTCCTGGGTAACCCAGACATCAGTGGTTCAAAGCCACATTGCGGTGTCTCACAGAGAGACCTGGTGACGTACTTCCGTGGGAACTGCAGCCCTCTGGGTATTTAACGCTACTCTGTAGTGGAACGGACACCTCCAGTCCACATAGACTGAGGGTAAGAGAGTAAGTGCCCTGCAGGGGAGGGCAGCACATGTGGGGTCCCTGAACCCCCTCCCCCATACCACACTGGTTCTGAGGGGTCAGCATGGACAGTGGGGTCCTGGAGGTCTGGGGCACAAAAACCAGGAACCCCTCTACCTTGGGCAGCCAGACTATACCCCAGCCCGTCTGCACCATCATCAAGTTCTTGGCTTCTTGGGTCACAAAGCCCTTGGCGTAGATGAACCAAAAAACGGGAAAATGCCCAGTGTCTCGTTCCAGTCTGGGGCATGGAAGTCTGTGAAGAACTGCTTCTTACTGGGCTCTGATACTTTATGTCTCCAAGGCTCTTATTTCACTCCGCTGGCAATTTTTCCCAACAATTACTGCCTTTGATGAGCTGCCAGGCTGCAGCGGGCCGGCAGGCGGGCGGGCTGGCGGGCGGCTTGTCCTTCACGTCCGGATTGGGGGGGGGGGGGGGCAATGGTGGGAAAGCTGCAGAGGGAACCCGGGCCCCCCAGCATGGGCAGCCCCTCCCGACCTGCTGCTGAGGAGGTGCACCTGCGGGGAAGAAGGTGGACAGACAGGTGTACTGCCCGCCAGACAGACTCTGAACCTGGGGACTTGGGGGCGGGGCAGGGAGAGGTACCAGGCCCCCTGCCTAGTGATGCCCAGGAGCTGGAGTCTGACCTGGCTGCATCCCTCTGCTCCCAGGGGCCCCAGTGAACGGGCCTCCTCAGTGCTCATGGGCACCAACTCTGGAAGGTGGCCCTGGGGGCGATGGAGGAAGTACCCCCGCAGCAGCCGCACGAAGCCTCATTGCTAAGCCTCGGCCATCTGTTCACGCTCCCTGGCAGGGCTGGCTAAGGCTCCCAGCGCTTGCTCCCTCAGCTGCTGGAGAAGGTCCTTGGGGAGACAGGTGTGAGCCGGCAGCCAGCAGCAGGGCCAGGTGGGACCTGCAGGTGGTGGCGGCGATGACGGATGATGGGGTGACGTGTGTGTTCCCGGGGGTGAAGTTCAGCCTCCCCTCATCCCTGATGCACCTCCTTGTAGAGTCTCAGATTGAAGGTAAAGGCCCGTTGTGCATTCATTTCCCAAAGATTTGCTGAGTGCCTGCAAGGAAGTGGGACCGGGCAGCTGCATCCCAGCTACTTCTGAAGACCCCGCCCCAGTGCCAGGGCCTGGCACAGAGGGCTTTTCCCCACACCTGCCAACCACTTGCCCAGTTACCCTGGCAGTGACTGACTCACGGCGAGTTTGAGTGTTTCTGAGCAGAATTGTGCTCCAAAAGGTTGTCAGGGCCGATTTTGTTACAAGTCAGTCACCAGGCCTTCCTCTGAGGCACGCTTGGTGGACCGGAAGCTCCAGCCTTTCAGTCAGCCGCCGAGTATGCTACCAGAGCCAGCATCTCACCTTCTCAGTCGATCACCCACAGGAGCTTGACATAGAGGGAGTGTCCCTGTGTCCCAGGTGGCCAGCACAGTGTGGTGCCTTACCCATTCATTCATCCACGCCACCATGTTTCTTTTTGACACGGAGGGCCGATCACGGAGCAAGTGAGGTACTGCTTTCGCCCTTGTGGAGTTTCATTGTACTGGGGGTGAGAGAGAACAAGGAAATAAATAAATGATGCTTACTCAAGGCAGCAGGTGCCGTGGGAGGAAATGAGTCAGGGCTTGCAGCAGGGGTTCCGGAGGGCAGCCAGGTGTGTTAGACCGGGTTGCCTAGAGAAACAAAAACTGTATTTGTATAAGAAAGAACTTATATGTATGTGTATGTGTGTGTACATACATGAAAGAACTGCTTATCAAAAAGTAGTTCAATATCAAGACGGCACCCCAGCGCAGTCCAACTCAAGTCCGCTACTGGCCAGAGCCCCTTCGGCCTCATGCCCTGCAGGCTGCTGCCGCAGAAAGGTGACATGGGAGCAGGAAGACCACAGGTGGAGTCGAGTGGATCCCACCCAATGGAAACGTGGCAGGTTCCGACAGCTCCCGGGCCGGTGGCCCCGAGGCACCCCGCCCTCCCCCTCCTGGAGGCAGGAAGGTGAAAGGGCGGAGACAGAGGGGAGGGATCCCCAGCGTCAGGCTTATCCAAAGGCCACACCTCCCAGAAGGCACCCCAGGCTGAGCTGATTGACAGGTTGGGCTCCATCCCTCCGCCAGTGCACGCTGACGCAAACCTAACTGTCACACCGGGGAAGACGGCACACGTGAGCAAAATCTGAGCAAAAAGATTTGGAATGGAAGGAAAAGAGAGTCAGGGAGGGGCTGTGTGGAGGAAGAAGTCAGGGGCAGGGCTCTAGGAGGCATAGGGACCAGCCCCGAAGGGTCCTGGGCTGGGAATACTGAGGAGACAGCACAGAGGCCCACGTGGCTGGGCGGAGGATGGAGGCCCACGTGGCTGGGCGGAGGATGGAGGGGAGGCAAGGCAGGAGAGAGTGGGGCTAAGGGCTGCCTTGGAACCGGTGGGTGGGACTTCACCGAGAAAGGGCTCTTGGCAGATATGATAAGATGAGGCTCTTGAAAAGAGAGCTCATCGGGGTTAGGCAACACTCTAAACGCACTGCCCTTGAGTCCGTCCTGGCTCACAGCAGCCCTACAGGACAGAACAACTGCCCCTGCGGGCTTCTGGGACTGTAAAGCCCCCTCTTCCTCCCATGGATCAGCCGGTGGTTCCGCATTGTTGGCTGTGCAATTAGTAGCCCGATGCATAACCCACTCACCAGGGAGCCTGTGTGAGTCTGGGTGGACTAGAGAAGCAAAACCAGGGACACTCGTATGTACAACAAGAGAGAGCTGTACATAAAGAGTAACTGTATACTCAGAAAACAGCCCGGCCCAGTCCAGATCAAGTCCGTAAGGCTGATATTAGCCTATATGTCCCATACCAGTCTGTAAATTCCTCTTCAGACGCATGCCACACATGCAATGACTCAGAACACAGGAAGATCACAGGCCAGTGGGTGGAACGTCTTGTGGATCCAGTGGAGGTGGCAGCATCTCAGCGCTGGCATGGGTCTCCACGTGGCTCCTCCAGCTCCAGGGCTCTGGCTCCATCAGCATAGCTCATGTGGCTTGTCAGCAGGAGTGTGTAGCAGAGTGTGCGTCTGGCCTCCAGTGAGCTATTTATCTCCGTAGC
The DNA here is from genome assembly GCF_000313985.2 of Echinops telfairi. NCBI lineage: Eukaryota > Metazoa > Chordata > Mammalia > Afrosoricida > Tenrecidae > Echinops > Echinops telfairi. The sequence goes on from NW_022111357.1 coordinate 33,466,199, forward strand.
ACCTCCAAATGAAATCCTCAAGCTGCGACCTGATTGACAGGCTAGACTCCAGCCCTTCGCAAGTTGACAGTAGATCATGTAACTGCCACAGAGCCTCTGAATTCACCAGGTGGCTAATTTAATCCTAAATCTAATGACAGAGGCAGAGCCCAGAGACAGACCCTCCAGGCGAGAAGGTAATGTGAGACAAATCCAGAGAGATGCAGCCACAAGTCAAGGCCTGCCGGCAGCCACCAGAAGCTGGAAGAGACAAGGGATGGATTCTCCCTTGCAGAGCCACATGGGGCATGGCCCCGCTGACACCTCAGTGGCAGATTTGTGTCCTTTAGAACCGGCAGATAATAGATGACTTGTTCGAGCCTGCAGGAAGCTCACTCAGAGACCCTGATGGAGCCACTGGCAGCTTCTGGACAGAGGGGAGACTCATTCGCTGCTGTTGGGGACAGATGTGGTGGGGAGGGATCAGAACTAGAGAGGAGGGCTAGGCAGCTACAGCAAGAATCCAATCCAGGCACGCACTTGATAAGCACGTGTTGATGGGACTAGTCTGCAGGGGCACGCAGCATGTCCCAGGATCCTGTCCCAGCCTGGAGAGGCAGTGATGGGAAACAAGGTTGTTTGTGTGTGGGATTCACAAGTGGTCAAACTGCTACCACAAGTAAGAAGCCGACCACAGATACTGAAAAACCGTGCCCCACATTTGCCTACTGAGCACTCCCAATGAATTAGACGCCTTGCTAAGAATTCCCCATGTGTTTTCTCAGTGCGGCCTCATGAGAACTATCGAAGGTGGGTGCTTCCTATCCTCGCTGCTGTAGATGAAGAACCGGAGGGGCTCTCCAACCCATAGGGCTAGTGGGTGGCAGAGCTAGCCCTTGACCCAGCTGGGCCTCAGGCCAAAACGGAGCCTCTCTCGTGTGTGCAAAAGCAGGGGGTGGAAATGACAGAAGAGAAAGGAAACGGACTCCACCAAGCTCAACCAGCCCATCGGAGAACGAGGGCAGACTCGAATCCAGGACCTCCTGGGTCACAAAACGACCACCGTCTGTGCTTGCTAGAGCAGTCAGAATGGCAGGACGTTCAGAAGAGTAGGGGTTGGCCAAAGACTCATGGAAGGGACTCAATTCTGGGGGAGCCAGAGTGGGTATTGGATGGAGGTGGTAAGATCCAGCTCTGGCAATGCCCTGCAGGTCAGCTCCCCTGTCAACCGACCACCAGCAGCTGCAGTCCCAAGCCACTTCTACCTCTACTGGGTCCCGAATCTAGGCCAGTCAGGAGCCAGGGGCCCTCTGATAAAGACCAGCAGCCACATCAGGAGCCACCTGGACCTTGAAGGTGTGCCGTGGCCTCCCCTCCCCTCCCCTCCCCTCTTCTGAATTCATATTATCAACAGGGGGTCCCAGCAACATTAGCCACATGCTGGCAGCTTATGTTCGATTGTTTGCAAATACGCATCCTCATTATTATGCAGTTCTAAATAGGAAGCGATGACAGGAGCTGAGCGTTTGCTTCGATGACATGAGGAATGAGGGATCACACGTTCACAGCAGCTGCCTCGGGGACCCTGCCCCCCGCCTTCTCGCCTGGTGTTTTGTCTGTTCTTGTAGCTGCTCCTAATAACTACATCAGGCCAGAGAGAGGAGTGGGGAGCTGACACCTTCCATCACACAGCCTCTGAAAGCAGGCCCCCGGGAAGCCAGGCTGATGGGCAGGAGAGAAATGGAACATGGCGGGAGGCAGGCTGGGAGTCCAGCCCGCTGCATGTGGGAGCACACCGGTGCAGGGCGGGGCCCTGGGATGTCAGCAGGTGGCCGACATGTTGACAGGGAACATGAGGGGTGTGGGAGGGGGCAGGGCAGGAAGATGGAGAGGGCAAGTGACCACCCTTCCACCTTTGCCCACCTTCCCTCCCCACCCCCACACTCACCTTCTTGCTCACCTCTAACCCCATTCTTACAATTAACCATTCAATTCATGTCATGGAGAACAGTCATTCTGAGTTGGAACCTGATTCAAGGGCAACGGGTTTGGGTTTCTTGGTTTGGGCTTTTGATCCATGGACTGGGAGTGCCGCTCCCCACTACGGGACCACACCCTTACTGTTCGTAGAAAACCACCAAGCCCCTCGCTGACCTGGAGGACAGGGTAGAGCTGTCCCCATAGGGCTTTAGACCTCCCTGAGCAGCTGATTAAAAGCACAGACCGTCTCCTCTAAAATGCATACACATGTCCTTTCAGGGGATGTACAGCCACCTCTCCGGGAGCCCTAGTGGTATAGCGGCTACGCATTGGGCTGTGACCCGCATGGTTGCCAGTTCGGAACCACCAGCTGCTCTTTGAGAGAAAGCAGGGGCTTTCTACTCCCATAAAGTTACCGTCTGGGAAACCA
>NW_022111357.1:33469805-33471006 GCF_000313985.2 Echinops telfairi
CACACACACACACATCTACAACCCTGCCTGCAGCAGCCAGAGGTCATGTCCCCCTCCCAGACAGAAGGGAGTCAGTTAGCTGAGGGTGACAGGTTTAGCAGAACACTGTTATTTAAAGGCCAGTTAAAATAACTGGGGCTCATCTAATTAGCATGGCTGTGCTGTACTCGGGATTAACGCTGCAGACTGAGGGGCTGGCTGGGCACCCTGGGAGCTGAGTGCCCAAAGAGCCATTCGCTCTGCCCCCACCCCGTCGCCAGCTTTGACCTCAGAGCCTGGGGTCTCACCTGCCATCAGGAATGAGAGGCCAAATCCCTGCACTCAATCTTCCCTTGGCTCCAGCCCACGGTGTGGCAGGCAGAGAGGACGGTGGGCTCTGAACACACGCTCCCAGCGGGAGACCAGTGATGCAGCTTTGGCCAAGTGGCCGGAAGAGCCTCGGTCTCCCCATCTCTAGAATGCTGCCACCAGCAGAAAGCCCCAGAAGGATGCTTACCTGTCCTTTGTTGACTATGCAAAGACCCTGAGCTGTGTGTGAACCAAAACGAATTATGGATTTGGCACAGGCAACGCACCAATGAAGAGCTTTCCACGAATGGGCGCAGCTCTGGAAATGCTCACAACTGGACCAATAAGCAACATTGCGACACACGCAAAAGAGATTGGCGTGGTCAAAGAGTTCGTGTGACTTGGATTCACAATCAACACCTATGGAAGCAAAGCTCTGGGCTCAAACAGGAATGAACCGCGTACGGCAGGTGTCACTTGGAGGACTAAGGTGTGCCTGACCCGGGCGTGGTGTTTTCAGTCAACCCCTAGGCACATGAAGGCTGGCCGCCGGGTGAGGAAGAGCCAAGGAGAGCCGCTGCCTGGGGATGGTGGAGTTGGTGAAGAATATTAAATGTGTCAGACACGGCCAGGGGAACAAACCTATTTCAGAAGAAGTATAGCTAGAATGCTCTTTAGAAGCCAGGATGTGCTTTGAACCTATTGACAGGAGGGACCAGTCCCTGGAGGGCCGACTTGGTAAAGTGGAGGGGTGGCGACAAAGAGGAAGATCCTGAACGAGACGGATTGCAACAATGGGCTCAGAGGTAACAATAATTGTGAGGATGTGCAAGTACCTGGTGGTGTTTTGTTCTGTTCTCTTGTACGTGAGTTTGCTATGAGCCATTTTGTTTTCGTTGCACACGAGGCTGCT
>NW_022111357.1:33471106-33472325 GCF_000313985.2 Echinops telfairi
GTGAGGATGTGCAAGTACCTGGTGGTGTTTTGTTCTGTTCTCTTGTACGTGAGTTTGCTATGAGCCATTTTGTTTTCGTTGCACACGAGGCTGCTGTGAGCAGGAATTGAGGTTCGGTTTTGTTGTGCATGAGGCTGCTATGAGCAGAAATTTGTGTCTGGCTTTGTTGTACACGAGGTTGCTATGAGCAGGAATTTGTGTTGACTTTGTTGTACACGAGGTTGCTATGAGCAGGAATTGAGGTTCGGTTTTGTTGTACATGAGGCTGCTGTGAGCAGGAATTGAGGTTCGGTTTTGTGGTGCACGAGGCTCTGCTATGAGCTGGAACTGACCCGGTGACACAGAACGCCAACATTAGGGATAAAGTCACTGTGAGGATCACACTCGTGGCTAGACCCACTGTAACTGTTATTGCCAAATCCCATCTGAACAGCCCCTCGGGTGCGGAGCCTGGTGACAATTCCGCAATTTGCTCTAAATCCCAACAAAATAGGTGGGGACCAGGAGCGTGCCTGGAATAGGGGAGGGCACTTCCACTATTTCAGTCTGACGACACCCCTGTGGTTGCCCCGACCTGGCGATGCCTTGTGTGTCAGAGCAGAACTGTGCTCCGCGGCGTTCCCAAAGGCTGGGTCTTCGGAACTCAATCTTCAGGCCTTTCTTCCGAGCCTCCCCTGGGTGGTCTTGAACCTCCAACGTGCAGGTGAGCAGCCCAGCACATTAACCGCATTACATCCTAGTGTATCACAGACGCTCTTTCTGGAGTCTTTTCCTCGGCGATTTCTGTTGAACCACAGGGCACTTTGGGGCTGCTATGGATTTCTCCAGTGATTCCACTTAAAAAGACCAACCCCCACAAAAACAAGACCAAACCCCAAATCACTATGCCACCAACCCATAGTGACCCTGTAGGACAGGGCACAGCTGTCCCTGGGTTTCTGAGACTGTCACTCTTTACGGGAGTCTTTCTCCTGAGGAGCAGTTGGTGCTTGCGAACTGCTGATCTTGTGGTTAGCAGCCCAATGCATAACCATTATACCACCTTGTTTATAAAAAAAAAATCTGGCAAGGAAAATTGATAGAGCGTAGTCATTGTTCCTGGGTGTGCGACCTTGGAACTGCAATCTCCAGTAAACTTCTCCAGGGTTATTTCTTCCCTTTAAAGCAAAAACAATACTTTGGCGTTTCATAAATCACACAACCATTCTTATGATGGCCA
>NW_022111357.1:33472425-33472780 GCF_000313985.2 Echinops telfairi
CTTCTCCAGGGTTATTTCTTCCCTTTAAAGCAAAAACAATACTTTGGCGTTTCATAAATCACACAACCATTCTTATGATGGCCAGTCACCGGCCCTTTACAGAGAGGGAAACTTGTCCTAGTTTTTCCACTACTGTCCCAGCTTCAGCACTGAAAATCCCTCGTCCAGGACCCGGCCTCCGTTCCAGGCAAAGGGAAGCCTGGTCACCCTATAGATGGGCCACTGAGGGATCACGAGGAGGCAGAATCGGCTCTACTGCGAGAGGTAGAGTGAAATACATGCGGCAGGAGCCCTCGCGGTGCATTGGATGAACACTCGCCTGCTAACTGGAAGGTCTGTGGCTCACCCCCCCCCC
>NW_022111357.1:33473417-33502221 GCF_000313985.2 Echinops telfairi
GGCCACCAGGGGCTCACACGGCCCAGCGATTGTGAGGCCGGCGCAGGACGGGCGGTGCTTCCTTCTGTGCGCGGGGTGGCGAGGGGTCAGAACCATTTGGTGGCACCGTGGGGCAGTGGACGGTCCTCAGGGTGGCTGTGATTCAGAATCGACTGAGAAGACTCTCTGGTGTTGTTTCAGTTCCAGCACAAGGAGTCCTAATGGTGCAGTGATTAAGTGCTCGGCTGCTAAACGGAAGATGGGTGATATGAACCCACCCAGCGCCTCTTCTAGAGAAAGACTTGCTGAGCTGCTCCCGTAAGGAGGCGGCCAGGAAAACCCCACGTGACAGTTCTCCTGGGGCACATGGGGTCACTATAACCAACAACACGCGCCCCCCTTTCCTGAAATCGGCTGACCTCCGTTTTTCTGTGGCCTGGCAGCCCCCACTCATTCTCCCCTACAGCTCCTCAGGCCGAGACCAGAGACTATAGGTTAATAAAGGCACCTCCACTACGGAGGATGCGCTAATGTTTTACAACTATCACTCGTACGCCAGGGCGTGGTCTAAAGTGAACTTCTTTACGTAGGATACACTCTGAGCTAGTTTATGGTTCATTAGACGTCTTAGCCACAAAGGGGAACCCGGGTGACATCTCAGCCTCTGTGTCTCCGCGGTGTTTCTTGATTCTATTTTGGGGTGTCTTCTACAACAGTCAGGGATGGTGAATTTTCCTCTGCACTCAATGGGCTCTGTCCATTGGGCCCTTGGTTTCTCTTTCAACAGTTCAGAGAGCTGACTATTCAGTTAGTAGTCACGTTTCTCACCCTGTGGCCCACCCATGGGCTCCTGACTGAAAAATAGGACGCGCTGTGCCCGTGACTTGACGTGAACTCAGGCAGACCCTCTAGCATCGAGTGGAATGGCCCCCCTAGGGCTTCTGCGGGTGTCAATCTTGGTGGACGCTGACTGTCAACTCGGTCTCCCACTGAATGGCTGGTGGCTGGTGAGTTCGAGCCATCAACCTTTTGGTCAGTATCCCTCTTTACCATTTGTGCCCCAGGGCTCACTGAACAAAAACCAGCCTTTTCTTATGAAGTGAGCAGGCACCTGATGCTTGCCCTGAAATTCCCAGGCTCAGCGGTTGCCCGGGACTCGGGGGAGGTGGGTGGGAATGAACAGATAAAACCAAGGCATTTTCAGGGCAGGAAAACGCTTCCTGAGATGCTGTCGTGTGGGGCACGTGACCTTCATGTGTGAAGGCCCATGGGACTGCACCACACGGAGCGGGCTGTCATCTGAACTAGAGACCTCACTGCCATCCAGTCGATGCCAAGGGACAGCGGAGCAGCCCTGGAGGACAGGGAGCGCTGTCCCTGCGGCTTTCCAAGGCTGTGACGCTTCAAGGGAGTGGAAAGTCTGCTCGCTCTCTCTCTCTCTCTCTCTTGGAGCAGCTGGTGGGTTCGAACTGCTGATATTGCAGTTCTCAGTCCAGCATATCACCCATTGCACCACCAGGGCTCCTGTGTCAATGATGTCTCAAGATCTGCCCATGGATGGCAACATAATAATGATGTCTCAAGATCTGCCCATGGCCAGTGCCTCACCCGAACACAAGATGTCAGTAAGAGGGAGTGCAGTGTGCAGGAGAGGAGAGGCTATGGGGGAGACGGAGCTTTCTGTGTCATTTTCCTGTAAACCTAAAACTCCCCCCCAAAAAACAAACAAACAAACAAACAAACTCAATTCACTGCCATTGATTCAGTGCCGACTCATAGAAACCCTATAGGACAGGGTAGAACTGCCTCTGTGAGTTTCTGAGACTGTAACTCTTTATGGGAGTAGAAAGCTTCATCGTTCTTCCATAGAGCAGCTGGTGGGTTTGAACTGCTGACCTTGCTGTTAGGACCCCAACACATAACCATTCTGCCACCAGGGCTCCTCGGAATGGGTTCAAACTGTCAACCTTTGGGCTAATAGTCCAGCCCTTAACCACGTGTGCCACCCTGGGACTCCTGACAGCAATACACGGGATTCAAAGAGGGCAGAGTCTCAGACATCCAGACAGATGATGCCAAGACTGCATCCTTGGGAATACCTGGAAATGGGGCTGCATCAAGACCCTAGACCTTCCCCAGGTGAAAGCCCCTGAGAGAAGCTTGAGTAAAATAATTCCAGGAAATGCGCTGAGTGGTGGAAGCCGTGTGTCTGAATTAGTGCACCTTACGTTAAGCGAGCATGTGATTTTTAATACAAGCATACAATTAAAGTAATAAATTAGATATGCTAAGTCGATATTTAACTACTCTTTCCAAAGGCCTCGAAGATAATCATTCAAGTGGGCCCAGCAAGCCTTTCTAGTGGCCTCCATGGGAGAATGGGGAATCCCCCTGCAATCAGGGTCCACCTGCTGTCAGCTCTTCGGTGCCCTCAGGAGTCATGGAGGTTGTGGATAGTTGAGATCCATTCACGGTGGACAAACAAGTCTCTACTGAGCACCGGCGATGGCCAGGGACTTGGGCTATGGCCATGGGGAGGGGAAAGAGCACGAAAGGGCCTCCACCCCTGCCTTTGTGGAGCTGACCTTGGCACCATCAGCCCACAATGCGTGCTGGTTTACGTTCGTGCCGAGTGCTGCTAAGGTGAATAAGTGGAGCACAGAAGAGGGGTGGGAGCCCGGGTGGGTGCTGATCTTGGAGAAGGAATCCAGGACAGCATTGCTGAAGAGGGACGTTTGAGTAAAGACCAGAAGGAGGCTGGGGAGTGGACTCTGGAAAAAGAGCCTGGAAGACACAGGGGGAGGAGTGCAAAGGCCCTGGGGCAGCAGCGTGCCTAGTATGTTTGAGCCAGGAAGCCGGCGAGAACGGAACAAGAAAAACCTGAGAGATTTGTCAACGAGCCCATGGGAGGGGCTCAGATCCTATGAAGCTTCATGGACCATGCTGCTGCTGCTTTCCGTGCTGCGTGAGATGGGATCCTTCTGCGAGGGTTTTAGGAAGCAATCACACGTGCAGGGTTTTGTGTCAGTTGGGCCCCTCTAGCTATCGGGCAAGTCCAGAGAAGGGACTAATGCCGGGGCAAGGGGAGAGACAGGAAGCTATGACAGTGAATGGCGGGGGTGTGGTTAGGTGCCCTCTAGCCGGTTCCAACGCGCAGAGGCCTTGTGTACAGAAGAAGGAGACACCGCCAGGTCCTGCGCCCCCCTCACAATTGTCCTTATGTTCGAGCCCACTGTCACAGTCACCGTGCCAACCCATCTTGTTAAGGGTCTTCCTCTTTGTCACTGCCCTTCTACTTTACCAAGCAGGACGTCCTTCTCCAGGGACGGGTCTCTCCTGACCACATGTCCAAAGTGTGTGGGATGAAATCTTGCCCTCCTTGGCTCCAAGGAGCGTTCTGGCTCGGCTTCTTCCAAGACAGACAAGTGTGTTCTTTTGGCAGTCTGTGGTAGCTACACGATTTCATGCCAACCGGATAACTAGAATGGAGGGGTGGAGGCTAGCCTGTCAGTCAGGTCGCAGCCTGATGATGCTTCCTTGTGGACGTGGCCTTCTCATGGGGATTCTGGGAACTTCCTCTCTTTCTCCCTGGAGGTGGGCCACACACACTCTTCTCTCTCTGCTTCATTTTCCTGCTGTCAGGGAGCTGGAGGAGCCACATGGAGACCCACACCAGTGCTAAGGTGCTTCCTCCAACACTGGCTCCACAAGACGTTTTACCCACTGGCCTGTGATCTTTCTGCATTCAGCATCATTGCCAAATGGTGAGGCTGGCAAAGAAAGCCAAAGAGGGCAACCAGAGGGAGACCTGGAATGAATAGGAATTTATGGACTAGTATTCTGGGCTAATATCAGACTATGGACTTGGTCTGCACTGGGCTGTGATGTTTTCTTACCATGAAACGACTCTTTGATATCGAGCTCTTTCTTATCCATATGAAGATCTCTAGATTTGTTTCTCTGGTCAACCCAGACTTACACACAGTCCATAGGACTTTCGGTCTTATTCATCACACCATAATTCAAACTCATCGATCCTTCTTCGGGCTTCTTTATTCAATGTCTAACTCACATGCCCATGAGGCCATTGAAAAGACCATGGCTTGGGCCAGGTAGACCTGGGTGCTTGAAGTAACACCGTTGGCTTCAACCCTTCAAAGAGATCTTGTGCTGCAGATTTACCCAATGCAATGCAACCCTTTACTTGGTCTCTTGATTTCTGCTTTTGTGAGCGTTGATTGTGGGTCTAAGCAAGATGAAATCCTTGACAACGTCAATCTTTTCTCCATTTATCAGCACGTTACCTAAACTGGAAAGAAAAAGGAGGAGGAGGAGGAGATGGAGGTGGAGCCGGAGGAGGAGGAAGAAAAGGAGGACTGTACCTGTGCAGGTAGGAAGAGGTGAACAGGCCCTGGACATATTCTGACCATAGAGCAGGCAGGATTTGTTGGCGGATTGGATGTGCAAGGCTCTGAAGGACAGGGGGGGCGTCAGACATGATTCCAACGCTTTTGACCTGGACAACTGAAAGACTGTTATTGCCATCAACAGAACAGAGAAGAGAGTGGGGGAGTGGGGGAAAGAGCAGTCTTGGGGAACCGATCAAGGGCTCCATTTTGTGTATGTTGAGTTGGAGGTGAAGATGTGAAATTGACCTCCGGATATGTGAGTCTGGAGTTTAGAGGACATACCATATTGGGGCTGAGAATGAACATTTGGGAACATCAGCATGGAGGTGGTGGTTGAAGCAATGGCCATGGGTATACTTGCCTAGGGAATGGGTCTGGACAAAGCAGGGAAGCCCGCTGGGGCACTCCAACACTGAGGTCCACAAGGTGAGGCTAGCAAAGAAAGCTGAAGAGGGCAACCAGAGGGAGAACTAGGAGACAGAGGGGCTCTGGAAGCCAAGGAAAAAACTGTCTCAAAGGGGGGGGGCATTCAATAAGGGCCAAAGGCAGCTGGTGGGATCAGTACAAAGAGGACCCGGCCAAGCCATTGGAGGAGTGTACACCATTTTGCTCAGCAGTTGCCTCCGAGTTGATTCTGAGTCAAGGCAGCACCCTGTGTGCCAGAGCGGCACAATGCTCCACAGGGTTCTCACTGACTGATCATCCAGAAGTTGATCACCAAGCCTTTCTTCCAAGGCACCTATGGGTGGACTCAACCTTTCAAACCTCGAGCCTTCTAGTTAGCAGCCAGGCACCTTAACTCGATAGAGCATCTTCAGCCATAAAATGATCTAAAGTTCTAATTCATGCCACACCAAAGCTGAACCTTGAAAACATTATGCTGAGCAAAATCAGTCAGAAAAAAACAAATTGTACTGTGTGCCCACACTCCTATGAGACAGTTGGACTGGGCAAATGCACAGAGGCAGGGGTTACCAGAGCCCTAGTGGCACACATGGTTAACCTCTTGGCGGCTGATGGGAAGGTTGGCCATGGGAGCCAGCAGAGTGGATCCATGGGAGAAGACTTGACAGTCTGGGCCCATAAAGATCACAGCTTGGGATGCCCCATTCGGGCAGTTCTATTCTGTCACCGAGGGTTGTGATGAATTATAATGAACTAGACAGCACCCCACCGAAAAAGCACCCCACTCCCCCGGGCCTAGAGCAGAGAGAGACATGGGGAGTTTTCACTTGAGGGGCTTTGTGTTTCCATCTAGGGGACAAACAGCTTTTGAAACTTGATAGGGATAAGACCTTGTGTTAGTCCGGGTTGACTAGAGAAACAAATTAATTGGCACTCATTTATGTGTAAGAGAGACCTTTACATCAAAGAGCAATTGTATACTTAGAAAACATCCCAGCCCAGTCCAGCTCAAGTCCCTGAGTCTGATATTAGCCTATATGTCCGATACTAGCCCTTAAATTCCTCTTCAGACTCATGCAGCACATGCAATGACGCTGAACACAGGAAGATCACAGGCCAGTGCATGGAAAGTCTTGTGGATCCAGTGGTGGTGGAAGCCTCTCAGCACAGGTTCCTCCAGCTGAGTGCTCCTCCACAGGAAGGTGAAGCAGAGAGAGTGGGGCCCACCTCCAGGGAGAAAGAGAGGAAGTTCCAAGAATCCACATGGGAAGGACACGCCCCCAAGGAGGCATCATCAGGCTGTGACCTGATTGACAGGCTAGACTCAACCCCTGCACGGATTTATCAAGGTGAGGAAATTATAACTACCACAGACCTGCACAGCATGGCGAATTTGTAGGTTTAAAACATGGCTAACATGACAGGGTTTTTTGTCATCTACATTTTACCACATTAAAAAGTTTAAATTAAAAATTAGTTAAAAATTTTTTAAAGAGTTCACCACAGAATACAGTAACGATGAAGTCCCTGGTGACCTTGACAAGCAGAGTTGTGATGGAGCGATGAAGGGAAACCTAAGTCAAGAGCAACTGGGAAGAAAGGAATTAAAATGACAAGTGAAATAATTCTTTTATGCAGTTCTGCTGCAGAGGGAGAGAAATAGAGGAAGCAGGGCTGAGAGAAGATTCTTTTCTTAAGATGGGAGAAATAATAGCGTGTTTTATGGTGTCGGGAATGACCCAGTCGAGAGGGAAAATTGATGGTGCAGAAGAGAGCGGGTTTCCAGAGCGCTGTCCTTGAGTGGGGGGAGGGGGGTGGGGACACCGGGCATGCAGGCGGTGTGATGCATGGGCTTGTGTCCCCAATAAAGATATGTCCCAGCCCTAACCCCCAGGGGCCTGGGAACACCACCTTGTTTGGCAATGAGGTTTTTGAAGAACTTAAGTTCTCATACTGGAATAGACTGGGTGCTAGCGAATCCAATAGGACTTGTGCCCTTGTGAAGAGGGAAGGGAGACAGACAGACAGACAGGGGGCAAGACGGCCTTGTGAGGATGAAGATTGGAGACAAGGAACACCCAGGGTTGCTAGCTGTCACCAATGCTAGGCCAGGGGACAGGAGGGGAACAGGTGCTTCCTCTGTGTCCTCAGGAGGCATCCACCCCCCTAATGCCCTGAGTTTGACTTGCAGCCCCAGAAAGGGAGAAAACAGAGTAACGACATTCTCTTGTTATCAGCCACCCTGGTTGTGGCACTCCTGTGGCTGTCCTAAGAAGCTGAGACACATGGTGATCAGGCTCCCGAGGGTCTCTGCGAATCTTCAGATGTCCCTGACCACCCACCGCAGTGCCACGCTCACCGATGGACAGGTAGGGCCGAACAGCTCCACGTGACGTCTTGCAAGCGTTCACAAGGCAAGTTGCAATTCTGGCTGCCCCATCCATGTCAGCTCCATTACCTGACGCTGCAGCTGTGTGACCTTGAGTGCCTCTCTCCCTCTCTGAGCTTCCATTTTCCTCTCTGAAACGAGGATCATAATAGAAGCTACTTCCCAGGCTTGGGGGGTGGGTGTACGAAGACAATGGTGCTCCTTGAGCTCTGAGCGCAGTCCCTGAGGCGCGGGGAAGCGCTTGATGGGGTTAACTATCCTCATTAGAAGCAGTTCAATAATTCCCTCATCCAAGCTCGTCTGGGCTTTAATAAAATCCAGCATGTAAAAGAAAATGGATGTAGCTATAAAATCGCGGTGCACGTGCCTCGCCATTGCGCACAACTGCCCTGACCGCTAACGACCCTCGGGCGACCGCGGCTGCGGAGAGGATCAGAGGCCACTGGTTTCCCAGATCAAGAGCCCCCTCACCGCCGCCCCCCTCTCCCTCTTCCTCCACAAGGAAGCGCCTGGGATGAGTGGCAGCGACCTTATTAGAGAAAGAATATTCAATCTACTTGAGTTGATCTTTTCTTTTTTTTAAAAGCAAATCACCCACAAGGGTGGACGCTTGTGTGGTTATCAGGACCACCTTGCTTGAGCGAGCTCGCAGCTGAACCGGGCAGTCGCGGGGTCCAGCAGACTGTCCATTAGGACAAGCAAAACCCACCAGCTCAAAGCCTGAGATGAGTTTGGGCTGTCAAGGAAGGCTTCCTGTAGGCAGCACCCGCGCCTCTCCTCCCCGCCTCCCCGCCGCCCCGCCCCCCCATACACACACCTTCCAGGAGAGCCCTGAGGACCGAGAGGCCACAGCCAGATAGAGAGGAAGGGTCCTGTGGTTCTGTTTCTTAGCAAACAACCCAGCAGACGAGCAGATGGATTGGTTCTGAGTGACCACATGCCAAGCGTTGTCTAAAGCCACCTTTGTCCTCCCCGGGGTCCCAGCCAAAATCAGGGGCTGACACCTCCAGGGGTTCCCTACCCCACCCACACCCACACCCCCAAATCACCAGATCCCATCACTGTCTCCTGCCCCATGGAGTCATCCAGACGAAGGAGCGTGGGACAGGCAGAGAAGTGACTGAATCCCAGCTGCCATCTTGGTCATGTTCAATGATAGGGTCACAGTGATAGCGCCAGGTTCCATCCAGGTAAGACCCGGGGAAGGAAAGGGCCCGGAGGAGGTGATGGCTGGCGGCCATCGCAGCAGCAGTGACTGCAGGTAGGGAGTCCTGCCTGTGGGCAGGTGCTGTGTCCAGCATTTGGAACTGAACTTCCAGGGAGGTCCTATGACTGCTGCTTCCCAGGGAACAAAGAGGGTCAGAGGGGTTAGGTGACTTGTCCAATATCCCACCGCTAAAGAGCGGCACAGCAGGATCTGAACGCTGGCCATGCCACATGGAATGTCAGAGGCCGGGGACTGGGGGACAGCTGCAGGGAAAGGCAAGGAGCCTGGAAGGAGGAGGCGCCTTTGTCCCTCCACAAGGTCCCACCTTCTTGTAGCAGGGGTTTCCTGAACTGCAGGGACTCTATCTCCCAGAAGGCCTTGCAGCTGGAGCCCTGGGTGTACTCCCTTAAGATCTGAAAGACAGAGGAGGGAGAGTCAGCTTCCAGCGGTTTCGGCTCCATCTGCTGGTCCCCAAGCAGAGGATATAGTTCCACTGACATCCCCAGTACCCAGCTCCTCCCTTTCAGGAGGCGGTCCTCCCAGGATGGCCTCTGTTGTGGGGGCCTCCAGCTCCCGAGTTGGAGTAGCCATCCCTGCAGCAACACAGGCTGTGTGGTGTCCCGGAAGCCCAGTCTAGGAGGCCACGGTGCTAGTTTCTCCGTGTTCCTCGCATCCCCAGTGGGTGGATGGTTTTAAACAACAGACATCGACTTTCTCACCCTCCTGGAGATGGAAGTTTGAGCCCCGGCGCCAGCTCTAGAGGCACAGAGCGCTCTCTCCGTCCTTGTCTCTCACAGCTCCTCTTTCCTTGGCACTTTGGTGATGCCACATGGCATCCACCTTTCTCCATGTGTGCGTCCTTGCTCTCGCTCCTCTGGTGTGTGGTATCGCATGGTCCACCTCTTGGTGCCCCTAGAGGACATGGTAGAACTGGCCCGGGGGTTGCCAGCGCTGTTATTTTACAGGTTCAGGCTGTGCGGTCTTTGCTCCTGTGAAACTCGAACCCTCCACCTTCGGGTTCGCAGCTAAGCCCCACTGGGCCCCTTCTCCTGTTCTTTTATCTCTTGACAGGGATGAGTTGAAGCTGCACAGAAATCACCTCGGTGACACAACACAGAAGACTCTATTTCTGAATGAGACCACAGCCACAGGAATAGGGGTTAGGATTTACATCACAATTCAATCCATTATATGACCCCCTCACCCTTCCATCAACTCTGGATGTGCCTAACCCCCTGCATGACAGATCCTCTGCTTACTCCGGCGGGGAGAATCTCTTTCTTTCACAGAGCCCTGGCTGAGCCTCAGACGGTGTGCCCCACCACCAACACACCAGCTGCCCCGACGGGGCCAGCATCCCGACTCTGGAGATGGGCAGAGAAGAGACCAGAGGAGACACTCTTGAGCCGGGCAGGTATCAGGAGTGAAGACAAAGGCAGGGGCATTGAGGGAGGGCAGGAGGGATGCTAGGAGCCGGAACTGATTCGATGACCGTGAGTTAGAGAGGGATGCAGGTTAGAAGTTTGAAACCACTAGTTGCTCTGCAGGCGAAAGATGAGGCTCTCTACTCCCCAAAAAGAATTGCAGTCTCTCGGAAACCCACAAGGGGCCGTTCTACCCTGTCCTATAGGGTGGCTCTGAGTCAGCATCGACTTGATGGCAGGGAGTCTGGGTGCTTGTTGCGTGTCCAGAGTGACTGCAGACAAAAGAGGTTGTGTAAGTAATCTGGTGAAGGCTCTCAGTGCAGGCTGAATGGACAGACTAACGAGGTTTCATCCTGGCTCCACTGCTCGCTGTGTGATTTGGGCAAGTGACGGTGCCTCAATCTCTTCATCTATAAAGTGGGTGACTGCACCCACTCTGTAGGATCGTTATAAGGATGAAATGAAAGAGTGGATGTCAGAGATTTAAAACAAGGCCTGCCACATTTAAGCGGTTAATGCAAGATAGCATCATCATCACATCTGTTGCTTAATCAACTCCTCACAGGGTCCTGCAGGGTACTCTGGACCCACCGTGTATCATCCTTAGAACTGCCCAGTAAGGGGGGTGTCCACTTCACAAAACATGGCTCAGAGGCGGGAGGTGAGACCAGAGGCCAACACCCCACCTTGCCTCTCCGTGAGGCTCCTTGGGCACCAGACACCCCATGCTCTCCCTTGATCAAGTCAACAGAAAGCAGGGGGACCTGACCACTTTGCCCTCCTGGACCCCATAAGTGAGCATCAGCTGGTTACTTTGTCCTCTGAGCACAGGGTGGTCTGCCTCCAGCTGCAGGACCCTGGGATGTTGGCAGCCAAGAGGTGGGGACATGTCCCCTCCCGGGAGGAAGAGCCCAAGCAGGTCTTCAGAAACCAATTACATTTGCATTTAGTTTGGAATTGAGACAACTGCTGCCGTGGGCTATGATGCGCCAACTGATTACCAGAAACATATGTGTGGAAGAGGAATCAGTCATTAGGCAGGAGTGTGGCTCCCGTTCATCTAGCGCTGATATCCAAGCAGCTGGTGGCGATCCCACCCCCTCTCCTGGCCTGCTGAAACCTGGAGCTGCCAGGGCTGCCAGTTCTTGGGAAAATGCGTCTCCCTTCTCCACCTCACTGACCTCCTCTAAACAGGGGTCCAGGAGCCCACCTTGTAGGCTACCTAAATTCCCAGTCAGTTGGCACCCGCTCCGGGAAGAGGCTATGTCTGCAGAGGCACGGCGGACCTGGAGCCAGTCCCAAGTCTCAGGGGCTTCTGTAGATCTTGGGAAGAGTGACATGAGCAGTGGCCCCAGGGAGCTCAGAGAAAGGGCTCCTTCTGAGGACTGCAGGGGGAGGGATGTCCAAGGAGACCTTCAGGAGGAAGGTCTTGAGCGGAATCCTAGGAAGAAGAGTTGG
Source organism: Echinops telfairi (assembly GCF_000313985.2). Taxonomy (NCBI): domain Eukaryota; kingdom Metazoa; phylum Chordata; class Mammalia; order Afrosoricida; family Tenrecidae; genus Echinops; species Echinops telfairi. Next base: position 33,484,689 of record NW_022111357.1, read on the forward strand.
CCGGGCGATGAATGACAAGGCAAGCAGAGGCGGAGGCGGTGGGCATCTGGGCACTGGAAAGTGACTCATTTGGGAGAGAGCAGGTGTGCCTGCAGGTGGCTGAAGCTGCAGGGTCAGCAGGGGCCGGGTCATCTAAGGGCTTATCATCCCAGGTGACAGGTGTTCTGGAACTGATCTCAGGGGTACTGCTGGTTGGCTGAGGGGTCGCATGGGAGGTGCCCCTGTCGGATAGTGAGTGGCAGCCTGGGCTGGGTTCCAGCACTGATCATCTGTCATGCCCCTCTTCTGCCTCCTTACACATTTGGACAGATATGTGAGTTATACACATGCACGGATATTCACACGCATGTCTTAGCTATCTGTGATGCAGCTTCTTTTGCAGTGTCATTTCAGTATTAGCAATTGAATGCAAAAGCGGCATGTGGCACTGCAGTGGAATGAGATGAGCCGATTATACGTGGTTTCGCGGCCATGAGTTTGATGTTCAGCAGCTCAGAGGGTTACCAGGCACTGTGTTTTCTACAAGGAACAGATGCCACATACTTGACCTCCAGGGAAAGGACTCCGGAGGCTTGGTTGTTTTTGAAATCAATGTCAAACTCTGGGGGTCACCAACAACAAAACACTGACTTGCACCAACCTTGCTTTAGACCAGTGGTTCTCAACCTGTGGGTCACCTAAGACCATTGGAAAACATAGCTATGTCACAATATATAATTACATATTGTTTTGTGACGACATGCCCAGAGTGTAAGAGGTGAAGTGTTGCTATCCTGTGTTCTAAGGAGCGGTCTGTATTTCTTCCAAGACAGATTTGTTTGTTCTTCTGGTAGTCCATGGTACTGTGCATATTCATTGCTAACACCGTGATTCAAATACAGTGAACCCTCGCCACTTCGCGCTTCGACTTCCGCGGCTTCACTCTATCGCAGTTTTTGCGTAATAGCGCATGCTCTGTCATTACTGCCACTGATTGGCTCATACTGTACACGCTTGATGCCATAAATAATATAATAAATAATAAATGATAATTGTAACATCCAAAATGTTTTACTGTATTTTCCCTTTTTCGTTTAATAAATTGGGTAATACGAGTGTAATGGTGACTAAAGGGTGTTTTTTCATGTCCTCTATGCTCTAACTATGAAAATATTTGATTTACAAATAAGGAATCCTACTTCGCGGAATTTCATTTATCACGGTAGGGTCTAGAACCGATTAACCGCGATAAATGAGGGTTCACTGTACGTCCATTTTTCTGTGGTCTTCCTCATTTATTGCCCAGTTTCTGCATGCACATAAAGTAATTGAAAATGTCCACGGCTTGGGTCAGACACACCTTAGTCCTCAGAGTAACATCATTGCTCTTCAGTAAAGGGATCCTTCTGCCTCAGATTGAAGCTGCTGCTTCAACAAGCATTGATGGTGGATCCAAGCAAAAATAAACCCTCAATAGTGTCACTCTCTTCTCTGTTGATCATGATGTTGTCTATTGCCCCAGGGGTGAGGCTTTGGGTTTTTGTTACATTGAGCTGCAGCCACACTGAAGGCTGAAGTTAAAAATGTAGATTCTGCGTCTAAGTTAGAACTGCCGATTCTTGGGAGTGGATCGAACCAGTTCAAAAGTCCTGATTCTATTGGATGCGGGTCTGGCTGGCTGTGTGAGGACCTCCCTGTGTCTTAGTGTTCCCTGAAAGTCCTGATAAAGCCTGCTCCCCTGCTGTGCAAACACAGGCACCTCTGTCTCCTCTCTCCCCCACCGCTTTGTCTCCCTCTGCCTGCTGGAGATGGCTCCCAACCAGCTTCCTCTCCAGCCCATTCTGCCCCTCCCTCCTCCACCTGGGCCTGGCTCTCATCCCTCTCCCCGCCCAAGGCTCATCAATTCCAAAGGAAAAGCCAGGTTTCCGATGTACTTCTTGGGGGCAGACAAGTGGGGTGAGGAAGGAGAGTGCGTGTACAAACAGACTGATCTTCAGAAGAGAAGAATTACAATTGATTTTCCACTGTTAATGAAGCATGAACCCGTGTGATTGCATCTTGAAAAGATTTATAATTATTCATTGAATCTTGGAAGATAATTAAACTTCATTAAATGTAGACATGACAAGCCTTCAGAGCCAGCCAAGACCTCCATGCTGGGTTCCAGATCTGAGCGGGAGATGGGGGCTGAGACCCTGTGGGGTGGGGAGGGGCCCAAAAAGAGGGTAGTGAGGAGGGACCTGAGGGGGGAGGGAGGGGGAAGAACTTAGGAAAGAGTCTTCCCAATGAAAATGTCCTTGTTGGGGGCCCTAGGTCAGTCATCCCTCGTGGCCCCTGCCTGTGCAGCAGACTGCTGCAGACTGCTCCTGGGCTGTAATCTCTACTGGAGCAGTGGCCACATCTCTTCTCTGGTGGAGCCGTAGGGTTCGAACCGCCAGCCTTTCCAGTAGCCAGACGCTCCTCACCCTTGGGGAAGGCCCTCCTGGGGACCGCTCCCACCCTCTGCCCACCTCCTGATCCCTGCCCCTTCTTCTCCCTCTTAGTGGAAGAAAAATTCTGGCAATGGAGACAGCATCTGACATCCAGCTCCGAATCCCTCCTCAGCCCGGGGCCACAGGGTAGCTTAACGGGAGAAGGAGATGGTTGGGGTGCTTCTCGGTATGTGGGTGCCAAGGTGGGATGAGAGGAGCCTGGTGCTCGGGGTGCGTGTGTGCGGACATGTGTGTGCGTGTGAGCATGTGTGTAGGAAGGCCTGGGTGCTGGCTTCCTCTGTGAGGAGAACAAATCCACACATTCCTGAAGCCGGTCTGGCGGGAGACATCTCTGTTTGCGGCCAGCGGTTACTTTTGTGGAGGACGGGAAGGGAGGGGGATGAAAGTGGAACTCTCCGGTTTCTTTTAAATAAAAACATGCTTCTTTAGTGCGTTTGTCATGTATAAGAAGCAGATATTCTGGTATAACCTATGCAATTAAATAATTGTTCAAAGATTTAGCCATGACCCAACCTTTAGGTATTTATAGTTATCTGCAGAGATACTGGGTTAGCTGGAAGGGGCTCTGCGCAGAGTGCCAGGCACGGAGCTACTTGTGCAGAGGACACAGGTGGCGCGATCCTGCCCTGTTGACAGACACATGCACGTCTGTGCGAGTGTGCGTGTGTTTGTGCGTACACACAGGGAGCGTGTAGTATGAGAGAGAAGAGTGGAGATCGAGTTGGCTGTAAAGAATAGCAGCCTCCCTCCCCTCACCCCACCCCTAGCCTGAAGGCGTCAGCCCCCAGTTAGGAAGTGGCCCTGTCTCTGTCCTGCCTGAGACAGGGACGCACTGGTGCCCCATTCTTCATCTATTCCATCCTTTGGAGACCCTTCCAGAGACTCCTCATGGCTCCACTCATCCTCACCCCTCCGCCACGCGTTAGCCCACTCCACGGAGGGTGCCACAGACCCCTGCTCTGGCTAGATCCACCCATCCCCCTCGCCTCCCCTAGCAGCTTCCTGTTCCCTGCCAACCTGACGGAAGGAACGCATGTGAGTGAGGCTGCCCTCAAGTGATGGAGCTGCTTCTAGGCAGGGAGGAGATCTTTCCGTCAGCTGGGGGAGTCGTGCCCCCTCAGGGGTCTGACCCAGATTGCACACCAGAGCTGGGAGGTACTGGGAGCCCAGGGGATTGTGGGGACAGGGTTGCCTGGGGGGTTGGGCTTGTGCTTGACGAGGGAGCCCATCCCTTAGGGCACAGATTAAGATCTCAACTCCTGGCCAGACTGGTTTCCTAGGCTGGTTCTGGTACCTTGTCACTTTGCCAACCTCTCTGTCCTTTGGTTTCCCATCCTCAGTGGCTCAGGAGGAGGATGCATCCCTCCTGGGCTGCCGGGAGAGTCAGGGTGAGGATCCAGCTGCTGTGCCTGCAGCGCTTGGCCCCGTGTTTGGCAGCGCCAAGGAGCACAATGAATGGCAGCTGCTCCGGATCAACTGGCTGACGAGTTTAGCGTGGTGTCTGGGCATTCGCCGGCTGTGCCGGCTGTGCCACGGCCCACGCACTCACCAGTCCCTCCGTGAGAGCCTTTGCTGCATGGCGAGCTCCCCAGAGCAGAGCTGTGTCTTGGGGCCGAATCGGGACTTGGTCGGTTATAGGTGCTTGTTATGGACTGAATGATGTGTTGACGTCCTCACCCCTGGACCTGGACATGTGACCGTCTTTGGAGATGGTTTTCTTTTGTTCTGTGAGTGAGGCTGTGCCAGTGCAAGGGAGATCCTAAACCGAACCACTTCCGAGTCATAAAAAGCCCCGGCGGATACCGAGACGCACTCGGACGACAGAGCAAGGCTCCGACGAGGGAGACGGCTGCGTCGCCAAGCCCCGAACGCCGAGGATTGCTGGCAGCTACGAGAAGCTGAACTCCATGAGGAAGGACCGCCGCCTAGAGCCATGCTCTGAATTCAGACCCCTGGCCTCGTGAACTGGGAGAGAACGAATCTCTGTGTTGAAGGCCCCTCTTTCTTGTGATATGTCCGTCATGGCAGCACGAGGTGACTGAGACAGGGCCATGTTTGCTGAACGGCGAAGAGGAAGAATAGAGAAAGCAAGGGCCATATGGCTGATAGAGTCTCGTCTGGAGACACCCTCCTGACAGGACGCATTCCCACTGAGCGGATCTGGCTCATACAGACCCCAGAGGACAGAGAACTGCACCCCTGGGTCACCAAGGCCACCCTCTTGACATAAACAGTCCGCCACGTCTAATGGAAGGGCTGCTGGGTTTGAACCACCGACCTCTCGGTTACCAGCCGAGTACATCGCCCACTGTGCCCCCAGGGATCCTCCTACAGGACACACCAAGATTGCTGGATGAGCTACCTAGAGTATTGTTAATGGATAAGTGGACTTGTGGGAAAGCAGTGAAAATGTCCGGCCCCGATCCAAACCCACTGTCATCCGGTCAATTCAGACCCATATCAACCCCAGAGAGGGTTTCTGAGGTTTATGCGAGCAAATAGCCTCCTCTTTTTTTCCCGGGGAGAAGCTAGGAGGTTTGAACCACCAACCTTGGTTAACGGTCCAACGCTTACCCACCAGCGCCACCAGGATCTCTAAAAGAAGACCCTCCAGAGGCCAAGAAGGTCAAGCGCTACAACTCCTGGAAAGCCAGTGAACTCACAGGAACGTTAGTATTTCTTTGGAGGCACCTGACCAAGCCAAAGCCTGGCTGCCCAAACCCTACGGGAGGAGGCGGGGGACCATGTGCAGGGCCAAGTGGGAGACGCAGGTTGCCCAAGGAGCTGAGAAACACTGCGGGGCTGCAGCAGAAGGGGAAACAACAAAACTCTTAACGCCAAGTTCACCCTCTTGTAGGTTTGGGGCCAAAGCTCATTCTACTCCTCCTGCTGTTCACCCCCCCCCTCCAACCACCACCCCCGATCCTCCAACCACCACCACCACTAAAAAATAAAAATAACTCACAAGCAGAAAATCGGCCAATGTTGAGGGTGCTCTAGGTACCAGGCAGCAGCGAACGTCACTGAAGAACCACCCACTAAACCCAGGCCACCAATAATTCCCACCAAAAAGGTGCCAGGGCACATTGAAAAAACCCCAAAGAACCCCCTAAAGCCCACAAGGATGAAAGCAACTAAGAGTCTGCTGAGACAACGTGGAATCAGGCCTGCCAAGGCTGCTGCAAACACTAGGAACGATCAGATAGACACTAGACGAGGGAGCTTCCGAACACTCATGGGGAAATGTCATCCTCTTTCCATCCCGTATCCCCATGAACTCTTGGGACCCCATTGTGCTGAGGAGTACCTGGGTGGCACCAACAGTCTAGCACTCAACACCCAACTCTGAGCTGGTGGTTCAAACCTACCCAGAGGCACCTGGGAAGACGGGCCTGGTGAGCTGCTACCAGAAGGGCGCAGGCTTGGGTGTCCAGGAGGTGGGTGCCGTGGCAACAGACCACAACCACGTACAAGTAAACTGGATGTGTGTGTGTGTCAAGCATATGATGAAGGAATCTTAGACCATGAGGAAGAACCCACATATCTAGACATCAGAGGCAGAATCATGGAAATGTAGAGGCTCGTCCCATGAATTAAATAGAAAAGATGTAGCTGAGAAGAAAACCAGTGAACTCGAGATAAGAAATTAGTGAACTTCAAAAGAGATAAGGAGACATTTCTCAGAAGGCACAGAGAGAGACAAAGAAAATAGCAAAGCGATGAAAAAGCGTGGGGGAGAAAATGAAAAGATCTGAATGTATCCAATCAGAGTTCTGGAAGGAGGTATTAGCCAGAAGAGCAGAGGTTCAAATTCAAAGAGATAATGGTTCAGGGTTTTCCAGAACTGATGAAAGTCTCCAATTCAGAAAGCTCAATGAATCCCAAAAAGAATAAGTAAAAGAAAGAAGAAGAAGTAAAAAGACATCTTCATCTAAACGTGCCATGGTGGAACTACAGAACATCGCTGACAAGGGTGAGATCTTCAAAGCGGCCAGAGATGAGAGGGAGATTGCCCGAGACGCCAGAGTGGCGGCCGAGTCCTCACAGAAGCCATGGGCGCCAAGAAGACGGCAGAACGGCACCTTCAAAGAGCTAAAAAAAAAAATAGCTGTCACTGAGAAAATGTTATAAACTCGGAAACGCTTTTTCAAGAACAAGCGCAAACTAAGGACGTGTCCAGACTGGCAACAACTGAGCTTGCCGCCAGCATCCCCACTGCAGGAAGTGCTGAGACACGGACTTCGGGACAAAGCAGCATGGTCCCAGCAGGAAGGTCTGAGATCCAAAAAATAAGCGTGAGACGAAGAGAATGGGGGAAACCCCACATGAATGGAAGCGAACATCGGACCGTTTAACAGGTCTAATTGATGGGGTTCAACAGGAACAAAGGAGAAACCACAGCAGGGCAGCAGCCTACCCATCAAAAGGGGGTAGGACTCAAGTTGACTCATTTTAAGGCCCTGGAATTGTTGGGGTGAAGAATTAGGACAAATGGTAGATGACAATGATAACTTAAATGTGAGTTTAATTCCTAGGGCAATTAAAAGAGAATCAAACATTTTAGTTGGTTTGTTACAGTCCCAAACTAATAAGTGGGGGGTGGGGTGGGGATGGAATGAGAGGGGAGAAAACTTCAAATCAACAATTGAAAGAGAGCAGGAAAGTGGAAGGCAGGAGCGGGGAAGGAGGGATGGAGGACAGGAGGGGTTTGGGGCCCTAGAGGGGCCATTACTGGTCCTAGATCACCCAGCGCGTTAGTGGCAAAGCCAGGACTCCAGTCTAGGTTTCCTGACTCCTATTTCAGTGCAACTTCCCCCAAACATTGCAACCCCCGCCTCAGCCTAGAGGGGTAATCTCACTACAGAGATCCAGATCTGGCAGGTTTCCCAATTGCAGATGGAATCATGCTGCCCAGGAGGCTCGTGGAAAAGTGCGTGGCAAGAACAGCTTTGATCCACAGACATCCAGAATAACAATGTGACAAAAATCACTAAAGTATGCGCAGTGGCTTGCAACCCAGCCACCTTCTGTTCTAAGTCCTTTGTGCATATTAATTCATTTGATTGGCATAATCCCCCAACACAGCAGATGATCACAATATGCAGATATGACAGCCAAGGCACAGGGAAGGGAAGCCACTTTCTCAAAGTCACTCAGCAGAGAAGAGGTGAAGCAGAGATCTGAACTTAGCCTAGCTCCTCCTAAGCTGGCACTTAGAATTCCAACCTGTCTAATCCTTGTTCAAGCAACGTGGGTTGATTCTGGCAGCCTGTCACCGTATGGTCGTTCATGAGACAGGGGCAGAGGGAGAGCGAGACTCTTTGTTGAGTACTAAACCCACAGGACCGGTTCTATCCTGTTCTGTAGGCTCAGAATTGACTCCATGCCAGTGAGTCTGAGTGCTAGGTCAAGAGCCCCTGATAGCCTAGTGGGGTAGGTGTTGGGCTGCTAACTGCAAGGCCAGTAGTTTGAAACCACCAGCCGCTCTGCACAGAAAGATAAACTTTCTACTCCCGTGAAGAGTTATCGGGTCCCTAAGAGTCAGAATCAACTCTATAGCAGTGAGTTTGTTTTTAAGGAAGAACACATTCAGCATGCCTCGAGGTAAAAGAACTGAAGGGGAAAAAACCAAGCCTCCAGTTATATTACTAAAGGATTCTATGGGTGAAGTATTGAATGACACAGGAAGCATCAAACACAAATGGGAGGAATACATCGAGTCATTATCTAAAAAAGAACTAGTCAACATCCAACCATTTCGAGAATCATGGTGCCAGGGAAGAATATTGAACGTACCATGGACTGCCAAAAGGACAAACAAATCCGTCTTGGAAAAAGTAGAGCCAGAGTGCTCCTTAGAGGAGAAGATGGTGAGACTTTGTCTCTCTTCTTCTCACAAGACATAAAGCTAAGTAGGACAGTGAAAAAGAGGACGCGCTTTCATGAGCTGGACGGACACAGTGGGGGCAACAAGGGCTCAAACATGACAGCGCTTGTGAGGATGGTGCACGACTGGGCATTGCTCCCTTGTGTGGTACACAGGGTCGCTGTGAGTCAGAACTGGCTTGATGGCACATAATAACAACACCCTGGAAGATAGACCGGGCTGAGTCCATCAAAATCGGTCTCCTTGAGCAGCAGGTAAGAGAGAATTGTATAGACAGGACTTGGGGGCAGGGGTCTTCTGGAGCAATTTCACCTAGGAGACAAGCCACCTGCCTCTCAGATGGCGCTCTGTGCTTGGAGGTGGAGTGTCCCCTCCGCCACTCCAGTTTCAGGGACTGTGATCTGAGTCCTGCTCTTCCGGGCTCATCTGAACTTCTAACGGGAGACACCAACAATCTACCAGTTCATCATGAATCCTAGAGGAATTGCAGGATTAGGACCAAGAAGGAGCAAAGTACAGGCTGTCTCAACTGAGTACTGAAGTCCCTTACACTACCATATTCACCACGTGTTTAACTAAAGGCGCAGCTAACTGCTGCACGGGGCCTGAAACCTCAGAGGTGGACCATCTGCTGGGACGATCCGAGCTAGAACCCAGATCTCAAACAATTCATAAAGCAGCTGGCAGGGCATCTCGAACCTGGACAGCGAATGGGCTGTGCTAGATGATACTGCTACAACTCTATTGAAATGTAACTTGGGTGTTGTGTTAGTCTGGATTGACTGGAGAAACAAATCTAGGGACACTCATATGTGTGTAAGAGAGAGCTTTATATCAAAGAGCAATTGTATATTCAGAAAACAGCCCAGTCCAGATCCAGCCCATAATTCTGATATTAGCCCATATGTCCAATACTAGTCCATGAATTCCTCTTTAGACTCACGCAGCACATCCAATAATGCTGAATGCAGGAAGATCACAGGCCAGTGAGTGGAAGTCTTATGGATCCAGTGGCAGGGAAGCATCTTAGAGCTGGGGAGGGTCTCCACCCACATGGTTCCTCAACAGGAAGGTGAGGTAGAGAGTGTGGCCCCCCTCCAGGGAGAAAGAGAGGAAGTTCCCAGAATCCTCATGAGAAGGCCATGCCCACCAGAAAGCATCATCAGGCTGTGACCTGATGTGACAAGGTAACCTCCACCCCTTCACTCTATTTATCAAGTTGACATGAAATTATGTAACTATCATACGTGTGATAATGACATCATGGTTATATCGGAGAATGTCCTTGACCTTAGGAGACGGGTGCTGAAGTATTTGGGGTGAACGCATCATCGTGTCTTTGACTTCTATATGTTTGGGGGAAAGAAGGTAAAAGGAAATAATCAAATAAATATGGCAGGAGGCTAGTATGAGGTAAATCTAAAACTCCCAAACCACACTCCCTGCCATCCAGTCAATGCCAACTCATAGCGACCCTATTAGACAGGGTAGAATTGCCCCTGTGAGTTTCTGAGACAGTAACCGTTCATGGACGTCGGAAGCACCGGCTGGTAGTTTCAAACTGTTGACCTTGCAGATTGCAGCCCAACACTATGCCACCAGGGCTCCTTGTTGGTCAACCCAGGTAGGAAATAAATAGACTGGGCAACACTTTGGTTGCACGTAACCATGAGCCAGTCACACCCCCAGTCAGCCCCCTGTCTGCCTACATATGCTCTCTGGGTCTTGTTCTGACTGGCTGTTCTAGGCATGTGTACATATGGGAAAAAAATCAAGCTTTGCATTGAAGATTTGTACACCTCGCTCTGTAAGTTACCTCTCAAAAAATATAAAGACGCACACATAGGAGGGGGCTTCAAACGTTCCCAAGAAAACCCCATTATCTTTTTCATTCCACGTTCCCTTGAACTTTTCGAAGCTCCCTCGTATAGCCTGAAAACGTGGCTCCCTGGTGCTCCCTGGATGAGATCCAAACTCCTTTCACACACCACACTTCCGTGGACTTGAGCAGTGGTTATTACACCCTCTGCAATGTGCCAGTGAAGGCAAATAGGGAGCCTTCTCGGCTCTCCCTGCCAGGGGCTGGTCTAGGTCAATGTCAAGATCAGAAGGCATGGAGACCTCAAAGCTCAAAACAAAGTCAAACTCGCTGCCATCGAGTCTGTGGGCTGGCATCACTGGTCAGGGGCCCCTTCCAGGCCCACCGTGGTGACTCACGATATCTCCCACTTGTAAGAGTTACCCTTCACCCCAGGCCCGTCGACCCACCCTTCCCAGCTGCACACTCCTCAGCTATTGTCAAACTTAATGACTCCACCCTGGAGAGAAATTGGGCTCCGTTTTATATTTTATTGCCTCAAAAAGGACATTTTTTACCTTCCCACAGGCCACAGCCAGCAGGAGCAGGGTGATAAATCTCAGCAAAGATGTCCACTGAGATATATGGTCCGGCACAGAGACCACTGTGTTCCAGGCAGGGGACAATAAACAAGCCGTTGCACCTGCTTGGCCACCCCACCCCAAGGCCCCGGCCTCAACTGCCCCTGGCAGCCTCTGGGGCTGAACAGGGAAGACGTGCTGCTAAGAGCAATGGCCGCCCTCTGAACTTGCCTCTCCAGCAGCCTGCACGCAGCTCTCCAAGAGAGAAGGTGGGTGGCTCCCCACGGTCTTTGCCAGGCTGCCCCGTGCACTTCACTGTGTGCTGGGCATGTGCTGCTTTGCATTTAGGTTTCAGCAGCCGTGTGTGTGTGTGTGTGTGTGTGTGTGTGTGTGTGTGTCCATTTTACAGACCAGGTGACTGAGGCTTGTGCAGGCTAGGCAGCAGCCAGTTGGAGGCCAGCTGGAGGCCTTGCAGGGGTTGGGGCGGGGGCGGGGGCGTCCCTGTCTCCCAAAGAGGCCCAGGGAGCTAGAGAGGCCCAAGGTATCTACCGGGAAGGAGAGGCAAGGCCCATAGCATGGCTAATGAGGAAAACAGGAAGTGAGTCTCCGACTCTGGCCTGGGCCACTGCCTTATGGGTTGCTTGGTCATGTGGATTAGACAAGCCTCTGAGGACAGGCCTCTTGGCCAGGTTTGGCTTCCGACCAAGGACCTCACCTGCTCCCGAGTTCCAGTCACTGCCACCTCCCCTCCCCAAACATCTATTTCCATCATGACATGGGATTCCCTAAGCCTTGGGAGCTGGGTGAGGGGTGGTCACGGGCCACTGTCTATCCACAGAGATGAGCAGTGTGACCGGCCCTTTCCCCCTTGATCTCAGGCTTTCCTGTTCCAACAGTAACCACACCTGGAGCCCCAGACGAGCTCTCAAAACCCCCGAATTCTACATTTTCTCTGTGGAAATGGGGGAGGGGGGCAGGCATCTTGCCATTGCCTGCTGGAACAGGGGCTGAGGGTTAGACGGTGCTCGAAACTGCCCTGCCGGGGCTGTGGGTCTGTGAGGCCGCCCAGCTCCAGCCATGCCCAGCAGCAGGGCAGTGAACGGCCAAGTTGGATGTTGGGCAGCTTCCTTGCTCATCTGGAGGAGCCGGAGCAAAGAGTGCAGCAGCCACCCGCTCCCTCAGGAGACACAGGACGCCCATGGAAACCCTTTCCCCAGCATTGCCCATCCTGAGCAAGAGCCCTCAGGGAGCTGGAAAAGGAGGTGCCCCTGGCCACTCATCCAAATCGGTCACTGGAACCCCCCTGGTGGCCTGGTGGTCTGCTGAAGCCAAGTTCTAGTCTGCCATACCACGGACTGGCGCTGGCTGGATGCAATGGACTTGGAGTTTGGCGTTTTGAGCTGTCTGCAAGGCCGCCCATGAGCGAGATCGGACAGGACACTCCCCTCCCCCTGAATGTGACAACATGACAGCCAGACCAGTTGGGTGCAGAAGAGCCACAGGGAGCCCAGTAGGACCTTGGCGGGGTCCCTACCAGTGGGGGACTTCCTAGCCAAGAGGGGAAGCTGGAAAAGTGGGAGCCAGGCTCTCCTGAGTACATCCTCTGGGCCTGCATGGCCTTCTGCCGAAGCGCCCATACTTTACACGTGTTATTTCATCCCCAGACAACCCCACCAACTCTGGACCGGGAGCCTCATTTTACAGGGGAAAACGGTGAAGGACAGAAGGGTGGTGTTCATCCCCCCAAAAGTCATCGCCAGTTGAAAGAAAGATCTCAGTACGTCTGGAAAGAGAATGTGGTGGAGGAAGACACACTTTGGATCAAAGTGGGCCTTAAGGTGTGGTTGAAGGAGAGGGCCAATGGCAGGGGAGACGGGGGTCAGGGCGCATAGGGCCTCCTGGAGTGTATTCTCCACTCCATCCCCACAGTGGGGAGGTGGGGGCTGGAGACTTGGCTTATTGGGACCTGCATGTTGAGGCTGGAGTGATCATTGGGTGTTGTGTGCATAGTGATGGATGTATCGAGTGGGAAACCGAAATATGACAGCGAGCAACATATGTAAGCTCCATCTGCCTCTCTTTATGTAGCTATAAAATGGGGGTAACCATAGTCCCTATTTCCTAGAGTTATCATAAGGGTTAAATTAATTCATTAACATTTGTGGTTATTAGGCACTGGCAGTTCATTGGTAGAATCTTGCCTATCAGACCGGAGACCCCGGGACAATTCCTGGTCAGTGCTCTTCATTCACGCACAACCACCGTTTGTGCCTCAGTGGGGGTCCACGTGGTGCAGAAGAGGTTTTGGTGAAGCTCCAGAGTAAGACACATTGGGAAAAGCCGGTAGAGTTCTGACTGCCCCATGAGCCAGATCTACTCAACAGCCCCTACTGCTTCCTCCAGGCAAGCAACAGGCAAGGAGAGGGCTCTCTGGACACATGAGCAGCCTGGAATTGAGCTAGGCCTAGAGCCAAGGTTAGACTGGGATTCCAAAGACCTACTGGAAAAGGGCATGGGGCCTTGGGGAGGATGCTGACCCTCTCTGGGTCACCATGTGTGTTAGACCGGGTTAACTAGAGAAACAAATCCAAGAATACTCATACGTGTGTAAGAGAAGAGCTCTATATCGAAGAGCAGTTGAATATTGAGAAAACACCCCAGCCCAGTCCAGATCAAGGCCATAAGTCCGATATTAGCCCATTATGTCCAATACTAGTCCATAAATTCCTCTTCAGACTCACACAGCACAAGCAATGATGCTGAATGCAGGAATAGTACAGGCCGGTGAGTGAAAAGTCTTGTGGATCCAGTGGCGGTGGAAGCATCTCAGCAGTGGCACTCCATGTGGCTCCTCAACAGGAAGGTAAAGCAGAGAGAGAGAGTGTGGCCTCCAGGGAGAAAGAGAGGAAGTTCCCAGAATCCTCATGAAAAGGTCACACCCACCAGGAGGCATCATCAGGCTGTGACCTGATTCACAGGTTAAACTCCACCCTTTACTCTATCAGGTTGGCATGAAATTATGCAGCTACCACACCATGATAACACAAGAAGAAGTTGATTTTTCCTGAGCAAACCAAAAGCAGGTGAAGATTCTTCTGAGGGAAAATGCCATTAGCATCCCTGATAGATCAGCCTGGAAGGACATGCCAACCCCCCACCCCCCTAGAGACTGCTAGGCCACCACCCTCCCATTAGACCACAGCCCTGTTTCAATGACTGCAGCACGGTGACTCCACACTTCAGCACCTGTCCTAGCACATACTTTGCCCTCAGCCGAGACCACCTTCCCTCCGTGCACATCAACCACTGCTGCTTCTCTCTTCACTTCCCCTGGAGTCAGGCCGGCCAGAAGCTCTCCTCAACTCCAGCGGGGGTAGCTGTTCCTTCCGTGTCCTCTCCTTTTGCACCCCATAGAATTCCGTGTGGTAATGGCCTGCTTAGCTGTGGGCTGCTTCAGGGCCGGGGCTATCTATCTCTTACTTGTTTCTGTATCCTCAGCCCGACCGAGTGGAGTGCTTGGAACATGGGGTCCTTAGTACATGTTAGTTCAGACAATGGATGGGTTGATAGATGGATGGGTGGAGGGGTGGATGGCTGAATGGGTGGGCGGCTAGACCAGATGGATGGATAGTTATATGGATGGGTAGCAAACAACAACAACCTGCCGTCAAGTCAATTCCAACTCCTAGGGGCCCTACAGAATAGAGCAGAACTGCCCCTTTGGGCTCCCAAGGCTGTACATTTTTACAGGAACAGAAAGCCTCCTTGTTCTCTTATGGAGTGGCTGGTGGATTCAAACAGCTGACCTTACAGTTAGCAGCCCAACTGGGAACCCACTACCCAGCCAGGGCTCCTGGATGGATGACTAGACTAGTCAAGTCTTCAATTTGCAGTGTGGAAAAGACACCTTCAACTTCAAGCTGGCAGCATCCCCTCAATGCTTATGTAATTTCTCAGTTGACATTACACAGGACACTGGGCTCTTCTGAGCATGAGTCAGAGAACGGGAGAGCCAACCTGGCAGAGGAAGAATTGGTATTTATAAAATTGGGGGATTTGCAAGACACAACTCCATGCTTGCAGCGATGGGGAGGAGCAGAGAAAGTAGACAAAAGAGCATCCCGTATCATCACCATTAGCCAGCATCACAGGGACAGAGTCTAATGGGCTGGGAGTGCCAGAGGGAGCTGCTCGGCCCACCCACCACCACCCACAGACCTTGGGCCAAGGACAGGCCATGCCACCCTTCAAAGTCAGCAGAATGGCAGTGTACTAAGGAAGAACAAGCCGCTGTGCTCTCTCTACAGGAAAGATGTCTCCAACACCCAATCAGGAGGGCAGGGCGGCGCGCAGGCTCATGAGCGTGGCTGAAGTTCCTCCCCAGGGCTGGGGCCAATGAGAAGAGTCTGACCAGCCATGAAAAGGAACCCCGTGATGCAAACAAGTATGTGCTCAGCGGCTGCTCACTGGAAGGAAGGTTGGTAGTTCAAACCCAGCCAGCTGCTCCAGGAGCAAGGTCTGAAGAGCTGCTTCTGTAAAGATTATCGCCAAGA
This sequence comes from Echinops telfairi, assembly GCF_000313985.2. Taxonomy (NCBI): domain Eukaryota; kingdom Metazoa; phylum Chordata; class Mammalia; order Afrosoricida; family Tenrecidae; genus Echinops; species Echinops telfairi. Next base: position 33,499,979 of record NW_022111357.1, read on the forward strand.
AACCAGGCAGTTCTTCTTCACCGTGTGGAGTTGCTCTGGCGCCCAACAACATGTCAAGGGCCAAAACAGAGCCACTGGGGAAAGAGATGCCAAAGAGGGTGCATCCTGTAGCCCTCCTGCTGTGCTTCCTAGAGCGGAGGAGGGACGCTGAGTCTGACAGCCTGAGGAGAGAGGTGGGCTCTGCTGGGCACAGGAAGTGTATCCCAGGCTCATACCTACCCAGATCAGACACCAGGCCTGACGCTGCCAACTTCACACTCACGCTCAGCCTCTGGTGAAGGCATCGGTCCAGGCACCCTGGATGGCAGGTGAGCAAGAGCCAGGGTCCTTAGAGGGGCTTTTTCGTAAGTGACCACGTGGTGTATTGCTTAAAACTGCCTTCCCTTGCAAACACCAGACCCCTATGAACTCTTGGTGGGACACACAATGGTCTGCTCTCATAAGCAAAAGCTCAAAGCTCAAAGGTAGGGCTAATAGGCCCCCGCCCCCCCACCCCCACCTCCGGCATCAGAGAATAGGGATTCTTCTGTTCAAACCCAGCAGCTGCTCTGCAGGAGAAAGATGAGACTCTCGGCTCCCATAAAAATAAACAGCCTCGGGAATTCGCTGTCAGGTTGCTGTGAGTCAGCCTGGAAGTGCTGGCAGTGGGAGTGGCTTAGGCGAAGGCATTGGTACACAAAAAGTGGAGTTACAGTCCTAAGAAGCATGGGGTCACGTGGAGGTTGTGAAGGCAACCAGGCTATGCTACTGGTGGCTTTGTGAACCGTCTCTGGGGATTTGGGGTGAAAGAGTAACACAAGTGTCTTAAGTCGTACAACAAAGAGCAGATGCAGGCCTCCAGAGACCACACCTTGGCCAGCAGCTGGCCTCCATCTGGGTCAAAATCACTGTGCTAGGCAGGGTTCTCTAGAGAAACAAAACCAGGACACTTATGATTATAGATGGCAGATAGATAGATAGATAGATAGATAGATAGATAGATAGATAGATAGATAGATAGATAGATAGATTTATACAGCAGGAAGGAATATAAGAGCTAACTAGTCCACACAGCAGTACAGAGGGTTCAGTTCAACTCACTTCCACACTTCCATGGAACAGTTAATATACTGGAAGTCCTTCAACTCATGTGGAATGCTGGGTCCAAGGTCAAGGAAGCAGACAGCAGAGTCCTCCCTAGGGCAAGGCAGGCAGAGTCTGCCCACAGGCAGCAAGCAGCAGGGTGGGTCACCAACACTCAGTATCTCAGGAGCTTAGGGAAGCAGGTGTGGATGGACTATCTAATGCAAGCAATGCAAGGCGACGGAATCCACCAGCCTCAAATTCAAGCGATGTACACACCAGCAGCATGGCAAAGTAGGTCTCAAAGGAGCCTCAAGTTATAGCAACACAGTCCACAGATTGGCCTGGCCGACAGGTAATGTAGCTCACAGGTTGAGGCAGACACCTAGCTATAGCAGCAGCAGCACGCACACTCCAGCATGCTCCAGCATGCTCTGATAACCAGAGAGCAAGAGCGAGGGGGGTGGGCCTTGCAAAGCCATTTATCTCTTTGCCCTCCAATCAAACTGTGACCTGATTAATCCCACATGTTCCTATTGGCCAGATTGGCACAATAAACCTACCTATCACAATCACTCAGCTAATAGATGAAATCATCAGGATTTGAAACTTTGCAGCTTGTGCACATAATTGCTATTCCTTGGGTTCTGGTGTTTGCCCCTTCTTGGCCACATAACCACAAGCAAGATCTCTGAGTGTCAATTCCTATATCTATAAAGTGGAAACAATAATAACTCCCACCTCAAATGGCTGTCTTGTACAGAAAGCCAGATAACAGATGTGAACAAAAGATTAAGATAATGCATGTAGCAGAAGATCAAGAAATCAAGGATCTGAATCTGTTCAATGCTTGAGTTGAATTCCTAGGAAAGGTACTAGGCCCTTGCTGTTACCTAGATATTGGCAGATCTTGCTAGTGGAGGAGTCCAGTCTGTAGCAAGTGGGCGTGCCAGGGGTCCCCATTCAAGTCTGTTCCACAGCGCAGTGGCCCACGGGCTTGTCCAAAGTTCTTACCACCAAGCTATTCATGGAGGGTCCGATTTTCTCAAGGAGGGTGTAGTGGAGCTTCCTCCATCGCCTGTCTCGGGTCCTACGCCCCTGGTCCCAGAGCGGTCAGCTGGTCCAGAAGAGAACAAGACTGCAGAGGGAGGATGCCATTGCTGTGGAAGCCACGGCTGTAA